>NC_058142.1:1200000-2400000 GCF_011075055.1 Mangifera indica
ACGAACCAAAAAGTTGTGGATGTTGTGGAAAGACTTGTAGCTCTGAAGAATTGGCTTGTCAATTGTTTAGGAATTTTCAACATCTTGCGACGTCTTCCCTTTTAGCTGCTATTCTTCTTGATAATTAATCTGACAATCCCACCATGGTAATTTAATAAAAAAGCATAATTTAAATATAAAACTCAGTGCACATGCATAAACAATACATAATGTTAACCACCATGTATAAACAAAATCAGAAGGGAAAATTGGGAGAAAAATAATACTGTATTGGGGAGCAAGTGAAAGTTAGGTGTCCTAATTATATACAGCATTGTACATCTGTTCATATTGTCAGTTTTCGAAAGCAAATCTTTCGTGTAAAGATTTCATCTCTCTTAAATTAAGAAAAAAGCTTCCTCTTTGTCCTGTGTTAATGATAAGAGGCGTCAAACATCCAATGATAAACTTACAGACACCTCTTCCTTTTGCTTTTTTATACTCATAATGTGATAATTAATATATAATTAATCAAAAAAGTTAGCCTCCCTCATGTCATGGATGACCCTTTGCAGCAACAAGTGCAAATTTATATTTTCTCTATCCAAGTAAATCCAGTCCAGATTTCGAACATATTCTCATATTTTCATATAATTTAGTTTCTGCTAGATCATTTATGAAGCCCTTTTCTTGGTTGTTTCGATAGTGCAGTCATGGTCGAAGGACAGTTGAACTAGGGTTAGAAATTAACCTAGCTTGTTTGATTAATATAATCAGATGATTCGTCCCAGGTTGAGGTAGATTTATCTAAGGATGGAGAGCACATGTATTAATCAGATGATTAGATTTGCATACATGATAAAGAAGATTTTCATTGTTGGCAAAGATTCTCAGTTTCGAAATATTTATTTCAATTGCATGGTTGCAGGTGACGCCGCGCCGCTCGGTGAACTTTATATATAATCTTCCAAACCATTTCTCTCAGATCATATCAGACTGAGATCTTACAGAGTTGTCATATTCGATCAGAGTTTTTGCTTCATTTTTCTTCTTAAATCCCCTTTTATTGGTTACAAAATTGTAAGATCTTGTTGAAATAGTTCACTACACTATCAAAATATTGTACACTTTAAACATACAATTAATTATGAGTTAAAATATTATTCACTTTAAATATATAGTCAATTATGATTCTACATAAGTGAGTTTTGACAAATACAAGATGCACATATAAACCCAATATCTTTTCTAAGTTTTGCTTTACACCCCCTTATGAGACCCAGCGATTTATGTTTTTTTGATGTGAGATTTATTTAAAAGTATTATATTCACCCTCCTACGAGATTCAACGACTTTAAGAGTATTACATTCACTCTTATTACAAGACTCAATGAGTCTAAGGGTGTCATATTCACCCTCATTACATGACTCAACAAGCTTAAGAGTATCATATTCACTCTCAGTATAAGACTCAACGTTCTCTCTGATATTTGAGCCACCACACAATTTGTTATAGTAGAGATATGAAATTTACATATAAACTCAATATCTTTTATGTGTTTTATCGAAATATGTGTGAGATTCAGTTAAAGGTGTCAAAAATAATGGACAATGAGTTTGCCAAATTGTCCAAAGTCATCCACTCATGGTCATCACCTTACCTATTTCAAATTCAATCTGAAGAACTTTTCTTGCAAGTTGAGCTAAACATCACGTAGAATTTTTGAAAGTAATATTAGAATAAAGCTTTATCTATGTTATTGCATGAAGAAGCATTACTACTTTGATGTCTATTCATGCAACTTGTTATAAATTGTCGTGTGAGTGTCCAATCAGATAGAAGGGTTGATCATTTTAACACAATGGAAATTATTGCTGAAGCTATTCAATTGTAATGCACTTCCTTAAGATTAGAGAATTGAGGGTTGGGGTCTCTTCGCTGTCAGCTATTTGTACCAAGTGACCAGCTAATATGATCGATATTGATGTTGCGTTTTATCCATCGACAGTACTAGAGAACAACTTGCTATAAAGTCGATGATTCTGATTAGTTCTTTCTTTTGGCTACTGGCTAGTAGGTTCAAAATGCAGCAATTAATCTTATCTCTACGTTAGTATTGATTTGTATGCATATATGTCATAATCCTTTAGGCTGTTGGCTAATAAGTTCAAAATGCGACAATTAATCTTATCTCTACGTTAGCATTGATTTGTCTACATAAATGTCATAATACTTTTGCTATTGGCTAGTAGGGTCAAAATGCAGCAATTAATCTTATCTCTACGTTAAAATTAATTGTATCCATTCATGATAAATCTGAAGATATCATATATAGTAGAATTGTTTCTTAATTCGATCATTTTTTAATATGATGAAACTAGTTTTTCTTTTTCTCGTATATCCTAAATGATGATATTTGAAATAAGTTTTTTATCCTCTACATTTGCATTGTTATAATTCAAATTTATTGTATGAAAAACATTGGACACCAAATAAAATTGATCACTCATAAAAAAAATATATATATATGGTTCATATTTAACTTGAATTATATATTTACTCAAATTTTATAATTAAACATTAAATAAGATTAATATTCGCCCATGTTGACGAAATTTTATAACATTACTTTGAATTGAAAATGTGGTTTATGGTTTTCGCTTGGCCAATAATTAAGCAAGTTAAATATGAACCATATATTTTGAACATGGTTAGAAAAGTGCTAAAATCCCACTTGTAAAGCGAAGTGACACTTATGAGTCATGTGTCAATCCTCACAGCTCACCATTTCATTTCATTGACAATAAATCCACCAAGTGGCTTCATATTACGGGGACAACTACACTAAAATGACACTTGTACGAATTGATCCATTATTGAATAAAATTAGGGTTTTGATTGCTTCATTCTTTCTCTCTTATTTTAAGCAGCAAAGTTGCTGTTTTATTAAATTTGTAGCTTTATTTATGAAAGCTTGATTGTTTGATTCTTAATTAATGTGTATGGGTTGATTTTTGCATTATATACAAGAGTGGATCAGCCATAACCTAAAGTCACATGCTTCGCACTCAATTAAGACTTGTTTTAATCCAATGTAAGATGATGATCGAATCATAAAATTAATTACGTAAATTAAATATGATCAAGATTAATATATGTTAGTATTAATACTATTCTTGCTTATACTTTACAGTTTGGAAGTAGACATATTTATATGTTGCACACATGGTACCCATTTATGAATGCAATTTTATTTATGCATACACTATTTTAAAACGACAAATTTTGATACAAGAAGTTCTTGATCGTGATTACTTGTCGATTATTATATCATTTACCCAATTAAGAAACTGAATTGCAAAATTTTTCATGACTTTACCGGAACGTAATGTAAGAAAGCAACATATCACAAATTTAATTAGAATTTTGGGTTATTAATAATTAACCATCAATAGATAAAATAATTAGTGGAATTGACCAATTAAAATGAATAATACATAAACCTAGAGAGGGTGACTTCAAGTCAAGCTCATATTTGATTTAAATAAATGAAATTCGAACTAAAAATTTAGTTTAATAGTGTAATTCAAATTTAAAGATTTATTAACGTTGTCATATTAAAATTCTGGGATATTAATTAAAATAGGCAAGCGGATTCCCGCCTAAACCTTTTTCGGCAACAAATACTCTGTTTTACCTTTCTAAGCAAATCATCTTTTTCATTCCAAAAATGTCCCTAATCTAATTTTTCAAATTCAACGCCTGACTTTTCCGATTAACCGATTTCTACCACGAAAATCATTAATATTAGATTAAGATTAAATTATCTAAAATAAATAAAATTATAAATTAAAAAAGGATTAATATTTAAAAAATAATTTATTTGTATATATCAAATTTGGATATATAAAAAATGATAAGTTTTTCTTTAAATTATTTGTAATGAAAAATATCTAAAAATTTTATTTTTATAAAATAATTGAAGTGAATTTGGATATTTATAAAATAATCTATTAAATAATATATATTTATAATATAATCTATTTTTATAAAATAGATTATATTTTATTTTTACAAAAACAGAATTTGGCAAGGGGTGCGTGGATTTGGTAAGGGGTGCGGCACTTTGGTAAGGGGTGCGGCTGCGTGCGTGCGCGCTGGTGAGTGCGGGCGGGCGCGCGCGTTCTGGTGCGTGCGTGCGGGCGCCCTAGCGCTGGTGCGTGCGTGCGGGCGCGCACCCGCACATGCCGCACCCCTTCACCAATTCCCGCACCCCTTCACCAAATCCCGCACCCTTTCCAAATCCCGCACCCGTTCAGCAAGTCACGCACCCGTTCAGCAATTCACGCACCCGTATATAAATTCCCGCACCCTTTCACCAATTGATGAACTGGTGCGGCAAGGGTGCGGGTCACGTGGCTCGGTGCGTGCGCTGGGTAATGAAAAATGGATGGTGCAACCGTATGAACCGTATGAACCGCAATTCCTTCATTTTCAACATCTCTATAGGGTTCTGGACCACCAAAAAATGGATTGCGACCAACTACACGTTCAGGGGTTGTCACTGACGTATCAACCCTTGCATCATCAACAACATCATCATTTTGCATTTCCGCAGGATTATCATCTCTATCATTGTCATTATCACAACCGCAATGTTCATCTTCTTCCTGAGGGTTAATATCATGCACGAGAGGTAAATCATCTGTTTGATAACAGCCTTCAGGTGTACCCCATATTGGTTCTGGGCCTCTTTCACCATATGCCAAGTCTTGAGAAAAAGAATTCCAACCAATATCACTCTCAATACCATCTATATTTATCCTGCTACATCCTGGTACACTTCCTGCTACACTCTCTGGTACACTATTTGGTACTGTATATATGTTATCCATGGAATGAACTTCGGTTGATGGATTCTGTTGAATCCCTTGATGAATCTCTTGATGAGTCTCTTGACCTTGATGAATCTCTTGATGAGTCTCTTGATGAGTTTGTTGACTTGGTTGTGAATGTTGCTGTAAAACCACTTCAAGAAAAAAAGGAGACTTTTTGCGAGATTTACATAACTGCATCATCATTCGGATATCATAATCATCTTTCAATAAATAAGGTGAATCGCTAAACTCTGTTGGACTTGGCATATAAATTTTAATTTCATTAAAACATTGATTGATACCTAAACGAAAACATACTCCTTCCTTGAATCCTTCGTAATCAATTTTTCTATTAGCCGAAAACAGCTTCTGAAATCCACCGATATATTTGAGATTATTACCTTCATCGTTGCGCCATTCTCCCCCGAATCCTAGCATAAACATCACTCCTACCATTTTTTCTAATGTATGGATTCAAGAACAAAAGACTGAGATTGAAAAGTGAGATTGAAGTTATAATGAAGCTTTGAAATATTAAAAGTAAGCGAAGAAGCAAAGAAATCTCTGTAAAATAACAACGGTTTCTTACTGGAGGAAGTAAATCATCTTAGTTTTATTATTATTGCAGTAAATACTTTCAGCTACCACAAATCTACCCTAACTAAATATTAATGAAGAATTAAATTCTCTGCTTATTAAAAATAATTATTAACTTTTTTTAAAATTTTCTTAATAAAGGTTTTCATTAAAAAAGACGATAAGTTGTTCTACGCACCCTTTCGGCAATTCCCGCACTATTTCGGCACTTGCCGTACCTTTTCAGAAATTGTCATACCCTTTAAGCAAATCTCCGCACCCTTTCGACAATTCCCGCACCCTTTCGGCACTTACCGCACCCTTTCAGAAATTGTCATACCCTTTAGGCAAATCTCCGCACCCTTTTGACAATTCCCGCACCCTTTCGGCACTTACCGCACCTTTTCAGAAATTGTCATACCTTTCAGTAAATTCCCGCACCCTTTCAGCAATTGCCGCACCCTTTCAGAAATTTCCATACCCTCAGAAAATTCACGCACCCTTTTGACAATTTCCGCACCCCTTCAGAAACTGCCGCACCCTTTCAGAAATTTTCATACCCTTTCAACAAATTTCCGCACCCTTTCAGAAACTGCCCCACCCTTTCAGAAATGGCCGTACGCTGTGAGCAATTGTCGCACCATTATTTGCAGGAATTGTTGAACTGTGCGGGAATTGCTGAAAGGGTGCTGCAATTGGCTAAAGGGTGCGGCAATTGGTGAAGGGGTGCGGCAATTTGCTAGAAGGGTGCGGGTGCTGCGCGCGCCCGCTCGCACGCACCAGAGCGCGCGCGCCCGCACGCACGCACCAGCGCTAGGGCGCCCGCACGCACGCACCAGAACGCGCGCGCCCGCCCGCACGCACCAGCGCGCTCGCACGCAGCCGCACCCCTTACCAAACTGCCGCACCCCTTACCAAATCCACGCACCCCTTGCCAAATTCTGTTTTTGTAAAAATAAAATATAATCTATTTTATAAAAATAGATTATATTATAAATATATATTATTTAATAGATTATTTTATAAATATCCAAATTCACTTCAATTATTTTATAAAAATAAAATTTTTAGATATTTTTCATTACAAATAATTTAAAGAAAAACTTATCATTTTTTATATATCCAAATTTGATATATACAAATAAATTATTTTTTAAATATTAATCCTTTTTTAATTTATAATTTTATTTATTTTAGATAATTTAATCTTAATATAATATTAATGATTTTCGTGGTAGAAATCGGTTAATCGGAAAAGTCAGGCGTTGAATTTGTAAAATTAGATTAGGGACATTTTTGGAATGAAAAAGATGATTTGCTTAGAAAGGTAAAACAGAGTATTTGTTGCCGAAAAAGGTTTAGGCGGGAATCCGCTTGCCTATTTTAATTAATATCCCAATTCTTATTTAACGATCTTTATTATTTTTTTTATGGTAACTTATTGTGTTCTTTTCATATATTACTATTTACCATCCAATCAAATTGAATTTAAATTTAAGTTTTTTTTTTTTGTGTGGCTCGGTTTTTCAGTCACTAATATTCACTGTCTACCTAATTATTCCTAATCATGGAGTTAATAACCTTTATTGTTGAAGATTGACTCGTGAAATTAAAATTGCAAATATTATTAAATTTGATAATTAATAACATCTTTGAACATAATCTTAATTAAATTAAGATTAACAATGATTACGGATCAAGATTGCATAACTTTGAAATCTAATTGGCTCAATTCTCTTTTGACTGTCGAATCTCAATTATTTCTTCAACATCCCAACATAATTATATTTATAATAGTACTAAAAATTTATAACTTTAGCAACAAAAGCTCAGCCAACGTTTGGCACGTTGGTCCATTCCCACGTGTGCACGTGGGTGGACATGTGCACATAATTTTTATAGATATCTTCTCAAGCATGTTTCCCGAATCTAATATTTATAAACAATTTTTTTAATCCAAATTATTTCATATTCAATTTATTTTAATAGAGTCTGCAAATTAATTACAAATCATAGAAAATAGAGCTGTTTGGAATTTGACTGGCAAAAGAAAGAAGCTTTTCTAATTTTCTTTCTTTAGATATTATAAATGGTCAAGGCAGGTAAGACTAAGCAAATCATATCATAGCTTATTGGCATATACTTTTATATAATATAGTTTTTATTTTATTATTTTAAGATAAAGTTTTTGAACGCAGAGTCACTCTTCAGGGAAGTTATTATGTATGGGAATTGGGATGCAAATCATGTGGCAGTGGTTCTCTTCTATTTGTTTAAATAAATATAAATATATATAATAATATGTGATCGGCCATGAATGTAAATATAAAATTTGTGAGATTCCTAACTGACCTGAATAACCTGAAATAAACTACTAACTGCCATTTTTCTCCACCTAACAATGGCAGCCAATAAAAACCCTAATGCCATAATAAATAATGAAGGGGGCCTGCCCCCCCTCTTCTTAATTAGTTAATTAGATTGGGGATTTCGATTTCACACTGGTAAAAGAAATGTCAAATCCTTCTAGAAAAACAAATAAAATAGATATATCTGTGAAAAAAGAAAGAAAAAGAAGTATGAATTGTTCTTTGAATCAAGTAGGGTAAAATTAAGGAAAGGAAATTAATCAAAGAATGTTTGGAGTTTAGTCAAAAGGTGACAAGATGAAGGTAGGCTCCTTAAATAAAGAGATATTGATGGAGAGATTTCATGGGATTGTGTTTGGTAGCACATGGTATGCACATAATATGGGGAGAATGTGCAGTGGTGGGATATATATTTGAGAAAGAAGTAGGGCATGTTCTTTGGGAAAATTATATTCATAGATCAAGCTTTAAACATTGATTTAAAACTTAAATTTGATTGATCGGTTTGATTGGAAATCAGTTCCAAATCTAGTTTATTGAATGACTAAAATTCGTTTTACTCATTCAACTATATTAATCGGTGTAAATAGTGTTAACTAATTATGGTGGATTTATTTTTGAAATTTATCAAAATTTTAAAATTTTGTCATGTTGTACTAACATTACTAGTTTATCGCAAAGTGGCCTTCAACTTTAATTCAAGCATTAAAATCTTGGTCATAACCAAGCAAATTAAATCTTTGAATGATTTGTTTACAATTGTCCGTTATTTTTCTTTTTTTCTTTTTATGGAGTTAAGAATATAATAAAATAAATTAAAATGGATACATTATGAATGATATAATATTATCTTTAGAAGTATAATGCAATTGTGTGTTTTAGAGAATCACGCATTCTAATCAAGAGTTTTGCACGTTATTCCTTAATAAAAAATTGTTAATTACTTTTCACATCTAATTCAAATTTGTTCCTTACATCTCTTCCTTAATTTCCTCAAAACCAGTCATGGCAGCTGTTTATAGTCTCACTAATCCCTTACTATTTCTTTTAATTTATTGGGTTCAATACTTAATTATTGCCCTGACCTGATGCATGAACCAGACCATTAGTTGGATCCCTCACTATGTTATCATATATATAATCATATTCTTCTTCTTTGTAAAAGTAGCGTTCATCGACGTTGCTCCAATATTTTCAAAGTAGGTAAGTCGTAAAGTGAAAGAAGATTTTGCCAAGGTTAGGCACTTAATTTACTTCAAACTTATATAATTTTATATTTTTTTTCCAGATCTTTCACCAACCCATTTATTTATACAACTTGGTAGAATTTTTGTGTATGTTAAAAGAGGTAAAAAAGGCTGAAACCCAAGTGATATTTTAGTCGGCTTTTGAAGCAAGTTCATGGTTCTTATTGACTGAATATAACTGAATAATGCATGAGATCACCTCCATGCCTACATGAGTGAGAAGAAATATTGAAAAATCTGCGAAACATAGTAAGCCAAATGTGTTCAGATTTTGATACGTAAGACTATGAAGCTAGGCATGTATTTATTCAATCGTACGTAAGCTTTCTGGAATAAGCAAGCAAGTTGCTAGGTTGAGAAGTGTGTACGTCAAGTGGAGCTTTCAGAGAAGGGTGATTATATTAATATGTTGGCCATTAAGCACAGTCATAGACCACCAGATGGACCATTGGAATTGGAATTCGGTGTCCACTTAAAGTTTCGATCAGTCCATGTCACATTTCCAACTTGTGCCCGGTTGTTTTCACAGTCTTTGTTTTTTCATTTCGACTCAGTCGTCACTACTCATCTAATTCAAATCCCTCTCCCTGTCTTCTTCATGATCGCTAATTGAGTTGAAGACTTGAATAACTAGTTCTGCTCTTGACGTGATCATCATGGGTGATGTAATGAATCACTCCTTAATCTTTTCCATCTTCTCCGACATTTTTGCTTTTCATGTATGCGTTCATTCAATCACTATAAATACATCTGGATGTAGTGAATAATAGACAATCACTAATTAGCTCTTCTGCTTGAAGCATTTAACAATAAAATGATTTCAAATTTGTAAAAGATTCTTTGATAGTTATCTAAGTGTCTAAAACTGAATCTCGCACCATAAAAAATGGTCACCCAATAGAAACTTAAATGTCTACATTCATGTAATGTATTTAATATAAATACAACTTCGTCTATTTAAATTCAAAATCATACGTAAATGTTCGGAGAAAAGTACAATTGAAATGAATTTTTTATTTCCAAAATTTGTATATGAGGAATAGTAATAAGGGAAAGAGAAAAAAAAAAGATAAAACATAAAAATTTATTATATTATTTTTATATTACATAAAAAATTATCGGTATTTCAATCATTTGATTGAATCATATAAAAATTTCATTATCGCATCTTTTTTTTTACTTTGTCATCATTCATCTTTATACTAGTTCTCACACTTTTAATAGAATAATTCGAATTTTATCAAACTCTAATCATTGTCACTAACTATTATAATCTATGTTGTCTAAAATTTTAAGTTGCATACATAAATTAATAATGATAAATCACATCAACAATACAAAATAGTGTACAAAATTTTCTTGACAGGACACGAAATTACAGAGACGCAAACATGTTTATTGTTGAAGTCTACCACGAAATTCAGAATACCAGATTATCAAATAACCATGAGGTTTGGTGAAAGATCACTTACAATATTCCAAGTTTCAACAATATTTTATCTTTTTGGTGCCTTCACGCAAAAGATTGCCCAAAGAACAAAAGTTCTGCAAGTCAATATATATATATATATATATATGAACGATGATACATCAGCTGCCATAAGCATTAATCAACCAACAGAATGAAACTTGTTGGGCTTACTTTCAGAGCCCAATATTCAAAATGGCTATGTTTATGGGCTTTCTATTTTTTGCCTCAAAGCCCATCATGTATGGCCTCAAGATACATTTATGACCTTAGCACACAGAGAAAATCCCTTTCCACCCAAGTTTTGGCTCAAAAAACCTTTTCACCCTTGATGACATAAATTACACTTTATCACCCAAAATAAAACTCTATTAACGGAAAAATTCTAATCATATCAAACGGTTAAATTACTATATTATTTTCAATGATTTCCCTTTTAAAAATTATCCTACCACCATAAATTAACAAAAAAAATATAAAATCTTTTTTTTTAATGTAAAATTTACATTACAAATTTACAACCTTTTTTTTCACATTTACACTTTTCTTCTTAGTATTCCACCAAATTTTAGCCACCATTCTCACTTCTAGTGAATCATTTTCAGCATTAATTCAACTTCTTCACCCATTATTGACATTGATCTCACCACATTTAATATATTCTTATAATGTATCTCATTTTGTATTAATGATACTTTTGATGACTCATCTCATATGTTAATCTCTCTTTTTCTAGTTCTATCCAATATTAATTATGAATTTTGATAATTTATCTCATTGATATCACTTTTTTTTATTCTATTAAGTGCAAATTTTATAATTAATTATTCATTATCTATATTAAAATAGAGGTCAAGTCACTCTTAAGAGCTCTCTCTGTGACATGGTTTATTCTCTTTAGTTAATATCACACCTCATCTCACTATCACATTACCTTTTCATTTTGCTCAACCTTTGCATTATAGCAAGATGAATAATGGTAAATTTTCATTAAAGTCACTATTAGGATTTTAGTAACTAAATTATATGTTTCCAAATTTGTAAAAAGTTTAAAAGGTCATCTAAAACATTAAAATATGATCTGTAAAATGGATTTTTTATTTTTTATAAAAATTTTTGATGTAAAATTATTATTTTACTCTTATATAGTTAGTTTTTTGATTTTGGGTAAAAAGTGTGGTTTATGCCATTGGAGGTGGACACTGATAGTAGGCCAAAACCTTGATACCAAAATGTAATTTACTTTGTCACAAAGTACAGCCATGCCTGCTTGGCATAGGTGTCAAGTTTGAAAGCGGTAGATCGTTGCCCCGATTCACCGCTATCCGGCAATGTTTATGGTGGTAGCGCTGAAAATCAAACTTACAGCCGGCTTATCCGGCTCAGAATCCGGTGAAACACGGAGAAGGCAGCGCGAAATAGAGCCATCCTCTTGGTAAAGCACTATCAGACCGACGTCGTTTAGTTTCATTGTTTAATGTTTTGAATTTAGAATATCTGTGAATTTATGTGTGTGCTTAGGACTAAAATCTGCAGTACGGATGACCGATGATATCTTATGCAATTATTTTTTCGAGCCCTAACCATTATTATTTTTTTATGGACTTTGGGATTCGGATCCGTGCTTCAACCTTTCTAAACCTGAGACTCTGGTTCTTCAGTAATTATTTGATTATTATTGTCATTTATAACTACAATTATTTTTGTCATCGAGGAATTCTCTTTAGTGTATTACTTGGAGCAATGATTTATTGGACTTACTAAAAAAATTTTGGACTTGTATGCTGTAAAAATGTGGGATTTTGGTTCTTTATATACAGGTGGCAGCATGTTTTGTTAATATAGAGGTAGCTCTGGCTTTTTGGTCAGCAAAAGGAGTACTAATTATGTTATTTTTCATTCTGGTAAGTGACTGATTATTTGTGTTACTGGAATTCAATGTAGTGGTGTTCATTTAAAGCTGAAAAAACAGTTTTACTGCCTACTTGTTATTTACTACTAAATTTGTGTCATGGAGATTTGATGCTTTGTCTAGTTTAGAATACGTGTTTATCCCTCGATTGTTGAGTTGGAACCAGTACAGATCTTCTTTGATCCTTTAAATTGTGTGAATTGATTCGTGGTTGTTTTCTTCATTATGTTCTCCAATGGAATACGAGGACCACTCTGGTGAAGTTGCTGGTAGATAACCTTCTGTTCTTTGATAACCATGAGAATCTTAGGGTTGTTTCTGCCTGTTAGGCAATTGATAGAGAATGTGTGAAACTGTGTTGGATTAGCATTCATAATGTAATGTATAGTCATTGATTGTCGGGGTGTTTGGAACGATATTTTATGAGGGTCAACTATGACAATTACCTATTTAATGCCATGAGATGCTTCATTTTATGTGTTGCATACCTGTTACTATTGGAATTAGGCAACTAATTCTTCAATATGTATTTCTGTTTTGATTAAGTAATTTAATTTCACCAAATACATATTTGCTTTTCAGATAATGCATATCACTGATTTGTTTTGCTCATTAGGTACCAACTAGTTATTCCTTTTTGGGCAAAATTTAGAAAAGAAATATATGAATCACAATATGTAATGAGAAGAATCAGCATATAAGATGTTGTCTTCAGAAATAATATCTGTTCAATGTGTTGCTTTACATATTCTCTGCTACATTTTGAGAATGGCAGCTGGAGGGTCAAAAACCTATGGCTTAGCTACTGTACTTGAGATTAAGCTGGGCTAGTACAAACTCCTCTTTTAGTGGACTCAATCGTCCACCTTTAGGAGTCAAGCTGTATTAGATGGCTTGTGGCTTCTATCTTATATTGTGCTCTTGTTATTGTGACCTTTTGTTTTTTTACTGGAACTTTCTACTCATGACCAAAAAATAGTAGTTCAAGTTACTCAAGTTGTTTGGTCTGACTAGCATCTTTTCTTTTGTGCAATTTTGTTTGGTGAAGCTCCCGTTTTAACATTGAAGTAGCTTTGGTCTAACCATATATTTTAAATCCAATTTTAAACTTTGTCATAGTCTTCATTAAATTATTTAGTTTTCTTAATGGTCAAAATTTTTAATTGGCAAGCTCAAACACATCCAACTTGTGGTTGGAGTTGTCATCTTATGTTAGTCATTTCAGCAAAACTGTATCTCTCTCCTTTTGTTTAAAACAATGCATTAGGTTGACCCTATCTTAGATTTACCTATGTACATATGCTTAGAGTCAATATAACTTGTTCTTAAAGATCTCATGTCAGCAATTTAGTTCATTCATTTCTTCTCCTTTCTTTGGACTTGAGACCGAGTTTTGAAACTAAAAGCTATGCATGGTTGCGAGCAGTTCATTTTAATTTCTATTTTTCCTAAGATTACAGAGTCAAAATGTAGGTTTCATAATACTAGCAGATAGAGTAATGCAATTTTGAATGGTCCGTCACTCATGTAAATCATAATAGTGACAGGCCATTCAGAATATAAACCCTCCTTTTACGTGATATGTCATCATATACAACTTGTGTAGATAATGGCTTGGACAGGGTGGATTTAAGGAAAGTGATTCATGTTGCCGGCTCCTATCAGTTTGAGGTTGAGATTTAGTTTAATTGAGTTGGTTAAATATGCTAGGTTGAAGTTCTAATATTTAGTCATTTTTAAATAGAATGAGTTCTTAAGTAAAAGTTTAATTATTTGACATATGGTTGTCCTTTCCAAACCTATCAAGCCTTTCTTTTTGGAAAAACAAAAAAACAGAACTTTATATCTACATGGATGTTATTAAAATTGTTGGTTTTGTGTCTACCGCTTGTGCACTTGACCATTATATAGGCAATTTTGAGAATTAATGATCATCACATTTAAATCTTGTTTGAAGAATCAAATGAGTGAAGACCAACATTCCCTAACTGTTGTCTCTGCCATTTATGACCATTAGTTAGTAATTAGGATGAGTTACTACTTTGTGCTCATGAGACTGCAAACTATGAAGATATTAACTATATTTAAAATCATCACTTTCTAGCCATTATGGCCTTGGGAATAGGGCCTCTCATGGCCTACTTTCATTTTATGCACTCCTTTCAATTGCCAAAGCTGTCCCTGAGCGGATGCACAAAATAGGTGACGTGTTGTTTCAGGTCATTTTAATAGCTGGACTACCTTTTTTAATTGGTTTTAAGATTTGTTTTGCAAGGCCGGGATTCTTTCTTCAAGCATTTATGGTAATTTTAAATGTAGATAATTGTCAGTAAGGCTACTATAAGTTGCTAATGCATAGAACTTTTCTCTGGATATTTTTACTATTTGTGACTTCTTTTTTTTAAATGATCTTTATTAGAATTGTCGTTTTACATTAATTATTCTAACCAATATGCCCTGTTTCTTTCCCCTGAACCGGATATAAAAAGGGCAAGAACTGGGGCATTCTTTCTCACCATATGGTTTTCCTTGCATTTGCTCTTTCTCTTCTCTTCTTTTTGATAGTGTCCCCGTTCTGGGTCTCTTTATCTACTCCAATAATGAATTCAATTTCAGGTTCTAACGGAGAAAATTCAGAGAAGCTTACAAGTCCCTATTCCTGCCTCTATTGCAAAAAGGTGTTCTCTAGCCACCGGGCTTTAGGGGGTCATCTTAAGACTCATAATATTGAGATTAAGTCAGGGTGGAGGAGGCAACCTCGTGATTGTTCTGGCATTGTCATCGGTCTTCCCAGCTCCAACACTAACCCCCTTTACAACAACCAATCCAAAAATTCTTCTGGAGGTGCTGGGAACAACAGTCCCTGGTCAAACCAAGTCATCCCAATGCATGCAAGTAAGGACTCTGAATCTGGTCTTAAAAATATCGAAACTCTATTTATAATGTCTCCTTATCTTTCATCTAGCTGTGGTATTAATGAAATTCACCTATTGAACCGTTTATCGTCAATAGCATTCGCTCCGTCTGGTAGCAATGCAGCGGCTGCTGCCCCTTTGGACCCTTCATTATGTTTGGGCTTGCCTAGAGTGTATCAATTTTCTACTGGTGGCGATCAACCTCTGGGGGATGGTATGCCAATGCCATTCTTTTATGGTGGTGGCTTGCAGAGCTTTGACCATAACCTTAGTAAGTCTTCATTCCCTGCCTCTACTGTTTCTAAGGCGCATTCAAGTCTTGATTTAAATCAGTTGCCTGGCTTCAAAGAAACTACTGCTGTTGGTTCCTTCTTTGTGGACCCTAGCCCATGTTTGGGCCACGATGAAAGTGGTTGTAACAAGATGAAAAGTTTCGTGAGTCGTGTAGAGGGTAAGCGACAGCACTCACTTGATTCCCTTGGAAATACTGACCTAGTGAAAGCATCCAAAAGGCCCAAGATTGACTCCAACCTTCCTATGGAAATTGAGAATATTCGAAACAAAAAACCACTTCTCATGAAGAAGGTGGAGGAGCCGTTTCCAGGCCTTGGGATTTCAATTACTGCTGAGCAGGAAGTTCCGGCAGATTTAGATCTGTCTCTGCATCTCTAGGCTTGTTACCTTTTTATCTTTATAATAAAAATAAAAGCACCATGCTTAATAATGTTAAAATGGGTTGTGTAAGATAAATGTGCTCTTTGTTTCTTGTGTCACATATGATCAAATTTTAATCTGGGTTTACTTAGACTTCATTGACAAGAAGATCATAGTGCTTGAGTTTGAATATCATGTAATCGATTCTCATCTCTGGACATGGTTGAAGGTTCTAACATCGATGTTAAATGTTTTCATTTTCATGATCATCTGCTTTATTGACATCGATTAGCAGATTGGTTTGTTCATAAGCAAATAACAATGATCTTTTCTCCCAGAGGAACAGACATTTTCATGAAATTTTCTTTTAACTCCTCAATAGCACTTTATTACCGAGATTAATGTGGGTACATTTGGTTATAAAACAGCACTGTATGTTCTGTAAAATCCTTTGCATATCAAATTTTTTTTTCACTTTCATTATTTTCCTCTTCACAGATGATTCCAGTGGGTTTGAGTGACTGGAGGTGTTGTGGGTTTGGGTTTGAATGGATAACAATTGTAACGGTTAATGTTTTCAAACTTGAAAGGTAAAATTTAATTACAAGTTTTCAAACTTATAAAAAAAATCAGAATATCATGTTTGATGATTCCGATGGGTTTGAGTTTAGACAGATGACGGTTTTGATGAGTTTCGGCTTATGCAAATGACATTTGTTGGTAGGTTTGGGTTTGGATGGACAACGGTTTATAATGATTGATGTTTTTAAACCTGAATAGTAGAGATTGGAATACAAGTTTCCAAACATATAAAACCATCAAATTTAACATTGTAGAAGGACCATTCTTTTTTTATTTTTGGATAATAAAATTATTTATTTTACTCTATTTCAAAGTTAGAATCTAGTCGGGGAATTTGATTTATGTATTCAGGGCTTTAAGTTCTAACCTTAGATGGAAAAATGTAAATCATTCGCATATAAAACATCAAATCTATTTAATGATGTTGTTATTTGGTATTACACCACAAGGTACAACCTCACCAAACAGAAATGCTATAATTGTTTTTTTTAAACAATCAAAGCTATAAAATTATTTGGACAATCTACAAGAGAAATCTCTTTGTTTTTGTTTTTGTTTTTGTTTTTTCTTTTTTCTACCGAAGGAATAAATTAGCTCAAGCTCACAAATTATCATCATTTAACTAAATTATTTTAAATTAAAAATTACATATACCTTATTAGTTTATGTGTACCCCATTAATAAATACTCATGATGTGTATGGTCTATATATGGAAAATATTACTTGAAATTTTTTGAGTGATATTATATTTATATATAATAAATAATAATTTAAGTACTAATGATAATTATCATTATATGATTAAATATTATTTTAGTTTTAATTTAAAATTTTTTAATTATATGATAATAAATTATTGTTACTACTCAAATTATTATTTTAATTTTTTTTAATTTTTATACAAATTTGAATCCAAATTAAAGAGTCACCTTTTCTTTTTCTTTGAAAACAAAAATATTTAGTTATATAAATATATTTAAAAACAATAAAACTATGTGTATCCATTTTTAGTACACAATTTGTGTACACAGATGAGGTGTCATCATGTAATTGAATATTTCTTTATTATATGGGGACACATGTTTTAAAATCACCTAATTATATGATGACACATCACGATGTATATAAATTGTGTATAAAAAATGAGTACACATAATATTATTCATTTAAAAATTCAAACCCTCTTTTCAGGAGATGAAAGTAGTTAGACACTTCAATTAGGTCGGCTAAATAGAGGTTTGATCCGAAGCATATAAAAAAGTTCAGACATGATAAAATATGACCCAATACTGTAGAGTGTTAGACTAGACCCATGAGCCTATCGGTCTGGGCTTGATCCTTTATATTAGACTTATGCGCTTACCCGACCTATTACTGTTAGTGTTTATAAAATTAAAAAAAAGAAAAATTTTTTGAAGCAGATTCTGCCAGAAGCAACGGCTTCTGCCTGGAAGAAGCCTCACTTTGCTGCACTTATTCCCACAGTCACACAAAAGAAATGGAAGAAAATTATTTTATTCATAATTATAATTAATATTTAAAACTAAAAAGAGAAAATTATTTCAACACATTTCTACAGATAGAAATAACAAAAAATTTTGGACTCGAAAATATATTATTTTAAAAATTGATAAGAGCTTGCCATTAAAAAAAAAAAAGGTAATTTTCCTAATCCTAATTGGTCCAAATTGTGAAGGCAACTGAGCACACAAATAGTCAAATGACTTTCAGGCCAATAGAAGAGAAGAAAATAAGGGCTTGACGTTGACTTTATCCTATTCTTAGTTGATGACACCCATTAATCAATTTATCTACTCAATAAAAGAATTTTTTATTAAATAAATAAAATATTCGGGTATTATTTTCAGTTTTAATAATTATAAAATAATTTATGTTTAAAATTTTTAATTAAATTTTTTTTTTAAATATTGATTAAATAGGCCGATCTAGCCTGATTTAAGCCAGACCAAATTAAAGCTCGTTATTATATGAGCCGAGCTTTGTGTCTTTATATTTCAATAGATCGGCCCGATTAAAACCAACCCAATTAAGATATATTATTATATTGGCTGGGTTTTGGTCCTTTATATTTCAATAGATCAACCTAACCCGAAGGCTCATTATTATTTAGGCCTCAGACTCGACCCATTGACAACTCTAAAAGTAGTAAATCATATACATGATCATTTCACTACTCTTAATAGGTAAATCATTGACTTTTGAGTCAGGTCAATTAAAGTTGAACCCAGTTTAAATAAGACTCAGATCCATAAAATTTAACTCAAATTTAAGTTTAAATTTATTCAAATTGATAATAAAATCATCCAAAACCATAAAAAAAAGAAAAAAATTATCAGAAGTGATAAAGAAGAAAAATAATCTGGTTAAAAAAAAAAGTTATCAGTACAAAGATGAAAATTTATTATAAAAAATTAAATTATTAATAATTTTTTAATAAATTATTAAATCCAAACTAACTTAATTTAAATTTAATTTGGCATGGGGTGTTACTCTTGGGTTTTCGTTAAGTTTAAAGATTTTTTTTTTTTTTAGAGTTTCTAGGTTGATGGCATGGCGGTTTGAGTTATAATTATAAAAGATTTTACTTCCAGTTAAAGAAAAGCAAAAGAGGAGAAGATTGACACGGCAATGCCTGCAAGGAAAACCCAACCCCATAGCCACCTAAAGAAAAAGAAATTCTTTATTGTTCATGACCGAACCTCAACTCCTAGTCTACTTCAACCCACCCAATAGCACTTTGAAATAATTAATAAATTAGATTATGACATGACATGACATCCCCAAAATTTAGATGGAAGTTATGAGCAATGTTTTAAAACATGGATTCTAGGTTTGTTTTTATGAAATCTGGTTTGATTACTGGTGGATTGATAATACGTTATAATTAATATCAAAATTGATATTCATAATAATTATATTTAATTTTAAATAACTAAATAAAATATTATTATTAGAATTGAATTTTAAGTAAGTTTGTTTAGGCTCGATACGTGTTTAGTTTGAACAAACCTAAAACAACAAATACAAACCCAAGTACGAGTTGAGAAGTAAAATCAGAAATAAACCTAAGCCTAAACCCAAATTATAGTAGTTCTTGGCTAATCAGCCAAACACGACGTATTTAAACCTTTAGCAAACGACATCGTTTTCAACTCTATCTTAGATAGAGTTAGATTCAGAGCAAATTTGTTCGTACTCATAATTAGTTTAGTTTGGATGAGCCCAAATACTAGTCTTAGACAATAAATACGAACCCGATTATGAATGTATGAATAAGTAAACTCAATGAGCTCGAACTTAAATCCGAATTTAAACTAAACCTAATTCAAAACGAGTTGAAAATGAGTTAAATCCTATGTAAATTTGATTCGACTTATTTTCAATCTTAATTATTATATAATTAAATATTATTTAATTTTTTATTTAAAATTACTCAATTATTTGATCATATATCATTGTAATTAGGGATTTAAAAGTGATGCTAATAGTTTTTATTGAAAGATATATCTTGTTTATATGGGTTACTAGGGTTAACACCGACCAACTGAGCCAACTTTATTGTGTAATCTAATCCTCATCTCAATCTTTCCGCCTTTATTCCGTAAATGGATTCTCTACTTCCAAGGGTTCCCTTTTTCTTTTATCAAAAATATTCATCACACTTTTTTACTTCAATATTATCGATATGATTATAATAATTTAGGTCTAATTTAGTTTAGATTAAGACCCTTTTAATTTGAAACAAAGAGAAAATGATATCATTTATAAATTATATATAAAATGATATTTTATTGACCTCTCTCTCTGTTCTACAAGCCAGCCCTTTTGAGGTCTAAAAACAATGTACGATACGAAATTCTTCAAAATTTTATATACAAATATATTAAATATTACTGAAAAAATATTATTATATTAAATAAAAATATTTAAAAAATCCCTTTGACAGAGGATCTTATCTTTAGTGCTCTTTATGAAATTTGATGAGAATTGATACCAATCTCTTGTTTGTTTTTCTTCTTAATTAATAATTGTACACATAATCAAACAAAATTACCTTAACCTACGCGTTTTGCACTTTAATTAGAGCTTAATCCTCCACGTAATCCCTCCTCAAACCACCCACAGCCTCACTAGCGGCAGGTGCACTTCACTCTCCTAAACCAGACAGCGTTTACAGAGTCTCTCCACTGGCTACGTGTCCCCATACGCGTGTGACGCTTGTCTTCGGAATCATCAAAACCATGTTTGCCACAGAATGGTAATATAAACATCCTTACACAGAAGAAGAAGAAGAAGAAGAGGAAAGGAGTTTTGGAGATCACCAGAATCTTTGTTGAGTAATCCCAGAGCTAAATCTTATCAAAAGTTATTACCTTTGTTACAATTTGCTGTAAGTTTTTGGCTTCTGAGTTTATAAATTAGCTGTTTTGTGTCATTTAGCGAACCGGGTTTGGTTTTTAGAAGCTATATGGTTCAAGTTATGTATTTGGGTTCGGTTTGTTTCAATTTATCAGTTTTTTAGGTGATAAAAATTATCCATTTATATCTGATTTTGTGACCTTGGTTTTTGTTCCTTTTTGGGTTAATATATTTAACAGGTTAGATATTTGGGTATTGTGTAATCATCTGGGTTTTGTTTAAGGTGTTCTTTTGGGGGGTTTTATGTGCTTGTCTCTGTAGGGGCATGGTGTTGCGCAGCTTTTGTTGTCAAAAGTTGCTCCTTTGATTGGTCATAGTGGTGATGTGTGTGTATAAAGAGCTATAAAAAAAATATTCCGTTCGATATTGTTATTTGTTATATAATTGTGCCCTATGAGGTTTTATAGGAAAGGGAATTGCTTTTTCCTTCAGTGTAATCTTAGGTGTGGGAATCCATTTCTGGGAGTAACAGTGTAGAGGGTTAGATTCTAGCTTATTTTCTTTTCCTTAGGTTGGAATTAGAGCATGTTTATTGCACCTCTTCTATAAATCCATTTGGGGGCATAACATAGGTAGGGAATTTTTCATATTTGATAAAGGATTCAGTGTGTTTAAAGCTTTCTAGATATTGTATACTAAGAGGAGCCAAATGCAAAGGGTTAGATTATCATCTGAACAGGCACTTGTTCACAAGCTAGGGGATTCCCAAATGACATTATCCCCAAAGTTTAGGTTCGCTGTGATCCAATCATCTTTATTAAGTCCTTCTTTGGAGTTAGAGTTATCTCTCAGAGGAGAACCCCTAATTCCTGGCCTGCCTGATGATGTTGCACTTAATTGTCTCCTGCGACTTCCAGTTGAGAGTCATGCAGCCTGCCGAGCTGTTTGTAAACGATGGCATCTACTACTTCGTAACAAAGAGCAGTTTTTCACCCGTCGGAAGGAATCAGGATTGAAAGACCCTTGGCTTTTTGTTTTTGCCTTCCACAAGTGTACTGGAAAGATTCAGTGGCAGGTTCTTGACCTTACTCACTATTCATGGCATACTATTCCTGCAATGCCTTGTAAGGACAAAGTCTGCCCCCATGGGTTTAGGTGTGTTTCAATCCCCCGAGATGGTAGTCTGTTTGTGTGTGGAGGTATGGTCTCTGATGTTGATTGCCCTCTTGATTTGGTCCTAAAGTATGAGATGCAAAAAAATCGCTGGACTGTCATGAACAAGATGATTGCAGCTAGATCATTTTTTGCTAGTGGAGTGATTGATGGGATGATATATGTGGCTGGAGGAAGCAGTTCAGACCTTTTTGAGCTTGACTCAGCTGAGGTTTTGGATCCTGTAAAGGGGAGTTGGCGGCCAATTGCAAACATGGGGACAAATATGGCAGCTTATGATGCTGCCGTATTAGATGGGAAGTTTCTTGTGACAGAAGGCTGGTTGTGGCCATTTTTCGTCTCTCCTAGGGGTCAGGTATATGATCCAAAAACTGATAATTGGGAGAGTATGCCTGTTGGACTGAGAGAAGGGTGGACTGGTTCAAGTGTGGTGGTTTATGGGCATTTATTTGTGGTTTCGGAGCTTGAAAGGATGAAGCTTAAAGTTTACAACAGTAACACTGATTCCTGGGAAACAATAGAAGGGCCTCCATTACCGGAGCAAATATGCAAACCTTTTGCCGTAAATGCATGTGATAGCACAATTTATGTTGTGGGGCGAAACCTTCATTTAGCTGTGGGTCGAATCACAATGCTGAGCACCTCTGAGAAAAAGTTGAGCTTCAAGGTGAAATGGCATGTTGTTGATGGTCCAGAACTTTTTTCTGACTTGACACCGTCGAGCTCTCAGGTTCTGTTTGCTTAGCCTTTTAAATAACCTTATTGTCATGTTTCGTTTGTTATTCAAAGAACTTTTATCAAGAAAATTATCAAAGCTGTAGAGTGGCAGTAGCTGTGTGTTATTAGAAAATGAATGTAGCATCTATACAACTGTTGAGCTTTTATTTCTCCTCTTTTCCCTGGAATGGTTCCCCAAGTGATGTGTTTACTTGTACCCTTCTGTAGAGATCAAGTGTTTTCCTTACAATTTGGGATAATTTATTATTGTCTAAAGCGCGCTTATGTGAGTTATTTACATGATTGAGAATCATTGTTATTCCGGGTTCCTTCTTTTTCAAGGAGCTAAATGTTTGCCTGACGCTCTGTATAATATAGCGGCGGGACTATGATTAGCAGAATCTCTTTTGCCCTGAAAGGGACATTAATGGAACCTTTTTCATTCAAGTTTTTTTCTTTTTTCATGAAAATCAAACTCTTTGGTTCGACGATTTGTCAGAATATTAAAACGTTAAAGTGGGCCATCAATCACTATGTTTTTTATATTCAATATAAAAAATTAGGGGTTTGATATTCATTATGCCATTATGCAAATTTGCTTTATGTAATGTCAGCTAACCAATTTGATTTAGGCGTGCGTTGGTGGGTTTGTTGAGATGATGATGGTTGAGGGTTACAATTATACGGCAGTTTGGGAAGAATAATCATCAAATCAAATCATCTATTTTTATTAAATATTCTTCACGATTGCTCGGTTTTTTAGTCAATGCAATCCACGTTATGAATATGAATTATCTTCTCCTTCGGCCTTCAACCTCAGCAGCCATGTTTTTGGACCCAGAACGGGGCCAGTTCAGATCTTTCTCCATTCGATTGGTTGGACAAACAAACGGACGGTCAAATTGAAAGATAAGAACTGTTAATATACATTTATATCTACAATACCTTTCATTTCAATACAAATATATAAAAAAGTGTTATTGTGTACTCAAATCTTTTTATCAAAGTATAGAATTAAATCTGGATTCTTTAATTCTTAGTTTCGCGGAATTCTTATGTATATTGAGATTGACTGGACCTCAAAACAAAAAATGAAAATTAAGCGAAGAATTAACCCATGGTAGGCTGCTTTTATGAGTTTAGGCAAGGATTTGTGCTCGAATAGCCGAATTAAGGTAATAAAAATTTTGAACAATATTATATATACCTAATTATAAATACCCAAATAATATCATTATGTAATTAAATGTTACATTATTTTTAATCTAAAATAACTTATTTATATGACGATATATTATTTATGTATCCAATTAAAAATTCAAAACTGGGTGTTCATAGTTTAATCTATAATTTTTCTTACATATCAATTTGAGTACTAAAGACTAGGTAGACCTGTTAAGTACATGATAATTGAACTTGAACAGAGAATCATTTCTGTCACCGAGATGCGGTCGAGAAGAGGAATAATCTCTTCTGCAAATATGCTTGAACCGGAAGAATTCTGAAACTCTTTATGATTGCAAAAAATGATTTACTCAAAAAGATGCTTCAAAGGCATTTTTCTGTACCCTCAACAGCAAGAAATGAGCGTACTGTTGCAAGCATCGTTTTCATAAAAAGTCAGGAGCTCTGCAATTCCATTCCACATCCAGGTATTCCATGCATGGAAGATTGACCTTGACAGCCGCTTTATTGAATATCAGTAAATCTCTTCTGCAAATATGATTTCAAAGATGGATTCCACTGCACCCAAAAAATAAAAAAGTAGCAATCAGAAAGGTTATACCTTATGACAAGCAAATTTTGCTAGCATATTCAAAATGATTAAACCTCACTTATTTACTTTATTAATGGACACACAATAAAACCATGTGTGCACCAAATTTTGAATACTCAATTGGATATTTTGATGATTTGTCATCATGTGATTGAGTGATTTAAATAAAGTATAAAATAACATTTAATCATTTGATGATATGTCACCTGGGTAAAAAATTAGGTACTCTAAACTAGGTATATATTATATTGTTCATAGAAATATTAGCGTTACCAATAAAACTCTTAGTCTCACTCTGTCAATCACATACTACAATACCCAAAGCCTACCTTCCTCTTTGGGGATGTTTGGCTGATCAACTAAGAGTTGCTGCAGTGCACTTAGATCACTTGTACTGCAGGTAGAGAAGTCAAGCTACCATCACAATCCTTGTAATTAGAATGCATGGATTATAGGAACTAACATAATAAAGAAGCATCATCTAGATCAGCTGCAGAGACCTAGCATTTCACACTAATGAAATTCCAACCAAGAAAGAGATAGTGTTTTTATCAACATAAGGAACAGCTACCTGGGTTTCAGGGCCAATTCTGAAAGTGCTGAAAACAATGAAGATTTTAGAAGAAACCTACAAACACAAACCAAACATCCTTCAGAATCTAGAACAGATTTTGGCACTGTCAGAACTTAATCTAGCGGAGATTACTTAAAAGTTTAAAAACGGGGAAATGGAAAGATCAAATTATCCTCATGGGACAACTAAAAGAAAGTACCAATTGTAACTGCTACAATGAAAACACAAAAAGAAGGATGGCATACTCTGAGTAATGCATGTCATGAAGAATCATAAGCCCATCTAGACAATCTGCAAGACACGGCTTTACACCAACTCTCTGCTGCAGTTGTTTCACTGTTAGCTGATTAGAACCCCCTTTAACTAGTTGTCTACCATCTCGATATAACTTCTCAATAGACAAAACAATTCCTTGAAACTCCTCCCTGAACATATGTTTCCAAAACAAACATATCAAAACAATTATCTCTTACAAACAATTAAAACAATACAACTCAAACTTCAATTATTTTCTATTCCAGAGTTCCACGAAAACCAAATATGTCTCCAAACCATTGTTTTAAAACTTGAACCAAACAGGCCAGTCAACACAAGTTATTGAGGATGAAGCAACTCGAGCTACTGGGCACAGATATCACTAGATTAGAAACATTTATGTTTAAAGTTATACAATAACTACATTCAACATATATAATTTTTATTTATATAGCCAACATTATGGTGACATCACCAGTCCAATCAAGACCCAAAACAGATCCTTGACTGGGTCGTAGAAGACATTGCTTCAAACTTAATAAATCAAACACTATCACAATAGACTCTTAATGTAAAGCAGATTGATCAAGTTTTGACTAATAATAGCATGAAAAGAAAGAGAATTACAATGTTTTTTTCATAGAAAGCAAAATAGTCTGCAAGGACTCCATTTGTTTTCCCAACACAGCAACTTGAATACCAGCTACGGAATTCAAACTTGAGTAGTTTCTAGGATCTTGAACAACCTAACAATCACAATTCCAGTGAGAGCTTAGAAAGGGAAAGTAATAAGTAAATAATAAAATGAAATTAATAAATTAGGGCCTGTATTTACCTGTAACCTCTCAATGATTGAAGAAGCATTTCTAAACTGAACAATTAGGCGTGATTGAAGGTTATCCCATCGATTCATTTCTTCTTTGAGCTTTTTGAATTTATGCTGATACTTCTTAACTATTCCCTCCATCAGCTTCTAAGAACTCTAACATCCAAGTTCACTTGACTCAATAATCAACCGGGAGTAATAAATATTCAATGAGGATATTTTTGTCTTTACACTAAGTTTTATATTATTCAAGTTAGCCCTCCAACAACAGGCTATTTGTGTATTGTACAAGAGCTCTCTTAACAGAATACAAGTTTGATCTCTTCAATAGAAAATTTTAAAAGTTTAGTCTCTTCAACAAAAAAAAAAAGTTCAGTCAACAAAGAATGTCCAAATTAACTAAGAATTATCTTGATTATCATTTCTAAATTAAAACAATAAATCCACACCATTAAGTTTTGTCGTGTTAGAGTTAGACTCATTTTTGGACTACCGCCATATCAGAATCCAAGCTAAAAGTCAAGAATAATTATACCTACATGAAATTGTAGTTTCAATTAACCCATCCTTAAATAGCAATAACAAAATAATCCAACCAATCACCAAACATCAACTTAAAAAAAAAAAAAAAAAAAGACAAAAAGGCAAAATAAATTCTGAATTGAACCCAAAAAAGCAAAAAGATACACCTTGGTTAAATAATGGTTGACCAAAAGCCTAGAAGGCTTCTAGGCTTGGTGGACTCTTCCAGAAAAGTGGGTTTTGAATTTGATGAGAAGATATTGCTCCACCATTTGATATACCTGATTAAATTAATGGAAGAGAGAGACTTGAATTAGGGTTTCTTTCCTTGTTTCAGGGGTGGTGAATGTGAAGATTAAGACAGGAAGATAAAAGGGAAATTTTTTTTTGCCAAATTTTGAGGTAAAAGAACAGCAGCATTATGTATATCCTAAATGAATTCATTCCCCGCATTTTTTAAACATAAACCACACAAACTTCGATAGAAGCAACTCTCGTACAATTATCAATAGCGCCAAAGTCTACTTGCTTCTTTGAAACATAAATTGAAATCATCAGGAAAAAAAAAATCAAATACGATAATCAAACAATTCACACTCCATTTCATAGATTAAATAAGTAAAAAAATTCAATTACAAATTTTATCATTAATTCAATTAAGATTTTGGTGAAGGCTTCAACCAATCTTCTTCATCATCAGGGTAGTGTCAACAATATCAAATTCTTCACCCACAGAATCAATAAAACTTACACAATCTTAAACAAATAACACACGGATGAAACAAAGAATTTCTCAAAAAGATCACAACTTTGATAAAAAAATCAAAACTTTAGATAAAAAAACTCATCTTTCATATTCAACCAACTCATTTCACTGTTCAGAAACAATACCAGATCATCAAACAAACTAAACGTATTCCTGCAAGAATAATTATAAAAAAAAAGGAAAAATAAGAAGACCATTGACATAAAATGCATATACTTATAAAATATATGAAAAGCTGGAAGAAAAAAATTCCCAAAATTGAGAGGATATAAGAAAGAAGACCTTATAAACAAACAAACAGCCAAGCGTTTATTTCATATTTTCTAAGAATTAGCTTTACAATAACAAATGTTTATCGCATCAAAATCAGGCGTTCTACAACAATTCACTCATAGAAAGACCCGAGATTCATTCAACAATTTGGAATATTTGCTAAATCAGGTACTAAAATCACCAAATATATCGCAAAACTCAAAACTTAAAAAGAGGGAAAATTTGTGATGAAGAGATTTACCAATCGGAAGAGAAGGCTCGACCAAAAACGACCAACAGACTGAGTTGAGCTTTGTATTTCGATTGACCGAGTTAAAACTCAGTCAAGATGTGTCAAAGCGGACCGGTTCCCGGGTTAGCCGGTCAAACCGGACATTCCGGTTTTAAAAAGCCTAAAGTATGCAATAAAATATAATGACATCTCAAAATTTTCGACCGAAAAAATAACAAGGTTTCTTCCTCTTCGAATAAAAACTTTTTATTGACCCAAATAGAGAGACAGTGAGAGATAGTGAGAGGAACGAACATGGCGGCGATTACAAGCGCGATAATAGCAATAGCGGGAGTGGTGCTGGGATGGATAGCCATAGAAATCGCTTGCAAGCCTTGTCTGGAGAAAGGCCGCGACGCCATTGACAGATCTCTGAATCCTGATTACGATCCCGACGACGACAACAACGACGTTCGTGCTCCTCTTAATCCAGATCGAGAACAGCCTAACTCTAATGCAACCACAGCGGCGTCTTCAGATGCGATTAAGAGCGTCTGATTCATCTCAAATTTTCCATCTCACTGCAATTTTTCACATAATTAAAAAAGTTTGAGTTTGAAATTGGTGTGGTTGATTTATGTTTGAGGATTTTTATGGTTGTATTGTATGACATGAAATCTCGTAAACAATTATACATCCCTAATAAAAATTGTTTTTATTATTATTTCTCATTATTTTTTATTTAGCGTTGCAGTAGATTAGCGGGTTCACAATGTCTTTCAATTTATTTCTAAATTACCGATTAATATGGGTTTTATTCAAACTCAATCCGAATCGAATCTACCCTTTTAATAATGGAAGTGTGTGATATTGATTATAATCACTGAAGTTTTCTTACCCTTTTCTTCAAATCAAAGAACCCAAAAAAGACTTCAGAAAAAAACAAAAAAACAAAAAAATCTCGAGACCATAACGAGAGTATCAAGACAAAGGCCTAATATGCTTTACAATTACAATGTTGAATTCAACAAAAATAGTGCTAAAACAAAACTACAACTTTCTGTACAACACCATTGACAAAAGGGAAGTAACATTTTTGCTGCATGAGGATTGTGGACTACAATTTCCCATGTCATTAACAAGAAAAACATTTTGATTTTAGATTTGAGTGTGTCTGCGACTAGGCCAAGTAATTGTATATCTGTGGGTTGTTCTTGTCACGCTCCAGGTATTCCCGGTCGATCAAGCTTTCAATCCTTTTCTTAAGGTCACCAGGCTTTATGGGAAATTTGAGCTGTTCACAACACATCCCAGATAAATTTTACTCCAACTCAGTAAGTTTCTTCCACACATCTTAATCACATGGTGCTTTCATCACCAACACTTTTAATTTGTTTCAATAACAAAACAATGAGGGAATGATGCGATCAAGAAAATAATAATGTGTGTCATAGTGTGCTTGCAACCTAACTTTAATGAAGCCCACATAACAAGGATGTCATTATGCATATGGGAAAGTAAATGTAAAATGGAATAATGTTATACCTGTTGGAAGAGCTCGGTTATCAGAAGCGTGTGACTTAGCACTTTTCTGGTCTTCATTATTCGCACAATTGCAGCATCAACCTGGACAATATTGAGCAATATAATAAATAAATCATCTTAGCCAGCTCTTCAATTCGTTAAAAATCTGAAAAAAGTGTTTAGATTTTTTTTTTTTCTGAACATGAAGCAGAAGCAGCAGTGAACCTGATATTGACGATCCTGAAATACTCTCTCAGTAGTGCTTGTGTTCTCCTCCACTGTTTCCTTCATCTGGATTGCATTAACCTGCATTTCACAGAAAATGCTATTATCAAGCTCCATCTTGGTGCAAATCCAATGGTGAAGCATAAGGATATATAAAAAATGTTACTGTACTGTTCCTATTAAATTGTGAGTAGTCTATGTAGTTAAAAATGACAGGTAACATACTTTGAACAAGTTACTTTCGGTCATTGCTAGGCTCACATGAAAGTTTGAATCACCATTGTCATATAAGTTGCATAATTAACAAGAAAAACATACCTTAATACGATAAAGAGGGGCAGTAAATCCTTCATTGAATACAAATGAATCATCATCCTCGACTTCCCTCCCTTTTGGCAACTACAGAATATAAAAATGGCGACAAAAGAAAATCAAACATAAACCAATTGTATCTACACAAATAATTGAGCATACAAGCAAACCCGAGTAACAGCTCACCTTTTGCAGGACACGAACTTTACCACACGCAAGGGACTGTAGAGTCCTTCTTAATTCCTTGTCCTCTATGCCTGTGGCATCCCTAATATCTTGAAAGCTAAGCTTTTGGGCATCATTAAAAAGCATCAAAACCACTGTCTAAAATTGTAAGAAAAGCACAGCACAGGTAACATTAAGTCAATGAAAGATGGCAAAATGTTGAAAACAACTAAATTCAAAATGCAACTGAGCACATGATACCAACCTGGAATAGGGAAACTGCCAGCTCCTTCTTACCTTTTGGGAACTCCGCCTTCAACACACAGTGACCTAGTGAATTTTGCCACATTAAGCGCCTTCCACTGTACTTGCTTAAGTAGAACTCCTTAAAAATGTCCTGTAGCAAAAACAAAGAAATATGTCACACAAATGTAAAATACACCCATGGGATAGCCTGACATTCAGTTCTGCAACTTATACCAAACCTGATAAACATTCAGTTCGTGAGGTAGCCTAACATCCATGGGAGGATATGTGGGCCAGTACCTGCTTGCAAGCCACCACCAGACATCTTAAATTTCTCAGAATCATTGAGTGGTTAATATTATAATTAGTTTGCTAAAATTGCTAATTAGGATTTAAGATCCCAACCTACCCTGTTGTTAAGACATGAACACTCATCTCAATCCCTGATGGCAGTTTTGTCCGGGCCTGGGACGACTGTTTGAAGGACTCATTTATCTCCCTCGATAATTCAATATCCTGTAAACATGTGGGAAACAAAAAACAATTGCAAAAGAAACCACTCAGAAAAATGAATATTAAGTCATTGTAAAAGCTAAGTTATGTAGTCATTCTGTGGAAAGCAGGAGTAGAGGTCTTTGGCCATTTCAATCAATAGCTCAATTGCTAAACATAATTAATTGAAGATCGCAAGGATAATACATAAATCACAAGAGGATGCATTCGAGGTAACCATGTCACAGCAATAGTGGAAATTTTAATTAAATATGAGCATATCTGCAATTTTAGAAACTACTTAAATAGAAATTTCAGAGACTTATTACTATTACCCACAACATCATTTTACCTTTATACAGAGAAGGATCCAATGCTTTACTGATTATAGTACAGATTTTAGTCATAAATGATCAAGTCAATGGCACAGAGGCAAATCACATTTCCTAAACCAGAAATTAATGAGGAAACAAATGCAGACCTTGAACATTCCTTCAAGTTTGTTTGTAAACTGGCTGCCACATTCAGTCTTTAGCTGCATTAGCAATACATATTTGTCAACATGATAGCTAGATAAATATATGGCAAAACCATCTACCCAGAAAACGAAATTAACCTTAGAAATCATAGACTTCTCAGCATCAATAGAAGCACTTTTCCCCAACAGTAACCTTTTTGCAAGATCCTTCTTATAGAATGCTTCAAACACATCCTTACCCTACATTTATTTAAAATAAAAAGAAAAAATGCATCACAGTAATTGTGATGACAATACAAAGAAATAATTATAACAAAAAAGCAATACTGGAAGATAATAACTTTTGTCCAATGTGACAATAAATTCAATGCTTTCAATCAAGCACACATTGTTTACCTGGATAAACCTGAATAAAACTAACACTTTATCAAGTGTACCCTCCAATTCCTCTTCGGAAGTACCCTTGTTCCCAGCTCGAAGCTTCTCATCTAGAAACTTTGCAATCAACTCAGCAGGCCGGTTCTGTTAGATAAAGCACACTGTTAGCCCCAAAAAGCTGAGATATGATGTTACAAATCAGTGATGATGACTATCTAAAAACCCAACTGCTGCCCAGGCCAAGCAAACAGTATAAACCATGACCCCAAGATCAAATCTAGATGGAGACCGCAAGAATATGATTTTGCATCAGTGTACTTGCCAGAATAAGACAAAAAGAATCAAAAAACCAAAGGAGACAATGAACATAGAGTATGCCAAGTGATCCTAATCATGTGGTGATAAAAAAACAATGATTTCAGTAGGAAGGTGCAGCAAGTTAAATACAATTAATTTCCAAACTCAGAATTAGACAATGATGCTAACTAATGAAGGGATGCATGTAACATCCTAGCAAAGAGGTAAATACAACATAAACAAACCCAGAACTTAAAAAGTGAGGAAGGAAAGAGGGAGGAAAATAGCATTCAAAAGCAATTTATTGACTTAGACATCATGCTATTTCTGAAAAGACAACATGCTGTCAAATATTAACAATAAAAAATAACAGTCTCCTCAAATGTCATTCTAGTATATTCAACATGATAAATAGTACTTCCATACCACACAAATAATTTATTTAAGACGTGAAGGTATTTTGTGCGTTGTTTATCAATATATTATACTGTTGCAATCAAGGGAAAGAAAGAACAAATAGTAGTACACGCTGACCTGACGCAAATTAATTAGATACTCAAAAGCATCCTTTATGGTATTGCAAAATATTTCATTCTTATAAAAGCTTTCCTCCCATATTGTGTCAAGGGACACCTTAAACTCCAAAAGGGAGGAAACCATATCTTTATCTTTTTCTTCATCCATAACCATGCCATGCCCAGTTCTTCGAATATATGAGGCAAGAGCCTGCCTTAATGATTCAAGGGCATTCACCCGCAAAAACAGCACACACATCCTCTGAAGGTCCTCAGTACGATGCCCATCCATCAGCATTGTGAACCCCTGAATAGATCAAAGAAACCATAATAATTCAAACACAGTATAAATTCTGCCACATTAATATAGAGGTTGGAGGAGTACTTCAAAATTAAATCCAGACCTTGTCAAGAATTGCGGATACGTGGCGTTCAAGAAGTTGTCTTTCTGCAGTTGCTATAAGTGGCTTTCTTGTACCCACGTCCAAGTAAAGTACACATCTTTCGTGTTCTTCATGCAATCTTATCTGTCAGAATGGGCAACCAAAAAACTTACATATATCAAAACATATCATTCAATCATATGACAAAAACAGTTATTTCAACATTCTCAGTCTGCAAGAACAAAATAATAAACCAAAACTACTAAAGAATAACAAATTAGATAAATACAACAATATAGTGATAGTATTACCAATAATAGAGCTACATGAAAAACAACTGTACCTCCACATGCTTCAAATAATCTGGAACATCCGATTGCTGCATATATTTCATGCCTTCTGCAGCATAAAATTCAGAGGTACGCTCAAGAAATGGCTTTTCAAAGCTTTCTGTGTAAATTCCTAAAGCAGTAAACATCTTCAAAAGATGATTTAGAAGAGTCCTGTCAACAGCATCACCTAACCTGAAACCAGACCACAAAATAAATTAGTAAAACACTGGGAATTCCAATAAGCAATCTTTTGATAAAATTAATCTGAAGAAGAAGAAGATGATGTTGGACAACAATTTTAAATTAATAGTTATATCAATTCACTATCAAAAACTGTCTAGGGAATCCAACAATTTAAAGCCATGTTTAGTTTAATTTTCATGAGTTACCTTTCTCTCTCAATCAGTCTCAAAAGGCCAGTAACAGTTTTATGCTCAACTTCAGAATATGAAGAGAGATATTTCCGGAAAAGATGCAAGCCCATGTCCCACAATGAGCGCACATTGGGTGTTTGTTTCACATATGTTCTATCTAGATACAAGGCTATACCACGAATCATCAACATCTGATCGCAAAGATCCTGCCAGCATCTCTCAACAAGTGATAAGAAAACCGCCAAATCCGGGCTTTGGCCAACCAATGATTGAAGTGCTGCAGATATCTGTGTTTCACACTCCTTTTCTATCCGTTGATAAAGATTTCCTCCCATCTTGTGCAGGCAAAGATCATTGACAGCCTAAGGAAATTTTTATTGTTAATTGTTAATAACCTCACACATAACAGGTATTACATTATGAAAAGCTGCAATTTTACAACCAAGGAAAGAAAAATTCATGAATATCTACCTGATACAGCTTCTCTAAGTCACAAGAATCTGGTTGCTTCAAGAATATAGCTTTTATAGCTGACTTAAGCTTTGCCCATGTATCCTCCTCAAAATTTGATGGCAGTGTTGGTTTAGCTTCACAAAACCAAAAAATTGAGATTCCAAATTTCACAACAGCCAGTACTAGTACTAGCATGCTTCAACAAGACTTTTTTCATTGCCACTAAACATTGACAGAGTGTAGTCTGAACCTAACTGGTTATCCTTCAAAAGAAAACTACTAAGTATTGTAGTAGAAACACAAGAAAAAAAGTTGTCTCATCTACAGTAAGACAGTAAGTATAAGAAAAATACAAAGCTAGTTACCGTATCATATAGAATTAGGACATGGTTCCAAACTTCATCAACAACATTATAGGTTTACAGGCTTAGGATGTGTAAAACGGGAATATCAATTAACTCTACAAAAGAAAGAAAAGAGGTAGTCAAGCAACCCAGATAAGCGCAACAAAAGAACTATGTGTACATACTTTTGAGTACACAATTTGGTACATATATAATGTGTCAACATGTAACTAGGGGATTTTGAATTAAACATAAAGTTACGTCCAATTATATGATGACACATCATTTATGTAATTAAAAGTATATACACATAGCATTACTCTAAGTGCATTTAAAGGTGGTATTTAGAAGCCAGATTTCTCCCCTTTCATTTTGTTATCTCAAAATCAACACTTTTTACAATACATTAAACAAGTGAAACCACCCATAAGTGATGTATATAAATAAGGCTTGTTATTCAGTGCATTAACCCAGCAACTGTACGTAGCACTCAGAAGGTAATCATATTGAAATCGAAGCTAAGCTTCTTTACAAAGAATTGATTGAAATTAGATCAAATACCCTAGCTCGGTCTCATTGTTTCCTTTCTGACCAATAAAACTAAAAACCCTAACACATCTCTTGTTTAATGACTTACCAAACAAATTTTAGGAAAACGAGATCAATTAAATACATCTGTTCAATCGAAACTATAAATTTTTCTAGTAAATAACGAGAAATAGATCCAATAGTTAAACCATGAGCAAGTCTCTGAGCTTGATTTATCAAAATACCCGTAAGAAATTCAACTACCCTAGGTTCAATCAAAAGATAAATATCTTCAAATGAACTTGTCGACACACTAAACCACTACCCAGATTCCGGAATCTAACCAACCCAAACATATTTATAAAAAAAAAAAAAAAAAAAAAAAAGAGGCATAAAATTAAAGTACTTAATTAAATTATCGAGCTCAAATCCAAGAAAGAATCACAGAAAAATCCAACATTTAAACTTCACAAGGCCTAATCGAAATGACAAAGAAACAAAGAAAAATCAGATTCTTCCCCAATTATCAAAACCGTACCTTTAACAAGCTTGATGACAAGCTTCTTAGCGGGCTGAGGCGGCTGGGCTTTCTTGCGTCCCAAATTGGCGGCTGCGGGGGAACGAGAGTCGCCGGTTTTAAGATCCTCGTCGAGGGCCATAGAAGACGGGTCGAAAACGACATCGTTTTGAGGGTTATTGTTGGTATTACTAAAGTCATGGTGGTGAAGACCGTTCTTGGCAGGGTCGACGGCCTGAGACTTGGCCTTCTTCATGGAGGAGGAGTGACTGGTAGTGTTGGACGCGTTGCTGATTGCGCGTTTGCTGGGGAGAGACATCAAAAAACTCGTCGGTTAAAGCATTGTAAACTGTGCATAGAAGAGTAAAAAACAATGAAGAAATAATGGGTGATTTTCGAGTATTCAGAAATCTCGTTTCGAATGTGTCCGAGTGAGGACTGAGGAGATGAAAACGGATGGAGACGCTGACAATACAAAGCCTTGATCGCATTCATTCCCCCTGCAATGCCTTTTCGCCCTTATATATTCATGCTTCTTGTAGTTTATGGGGTAGCAATTTTTATTTTTATTTATTTTATCTCTTATGCAATAAGATATTAGAAAAGTCTCTTATAATTTTTTCCTCTTTTAAATAATATATATAACTTTACAAATAAATAATAATATATTATTATATAATTAGATATTATTTTATTTATAATTTAAAATTAATCTATTAAATAATAATATATTATTATTTATATATAAAATTATACATATTATTTATACTTATAACTCCATTCTATATAAAAATACATTTTTATTAATTTTTTATACTTAAAAGAATAAAATATAATTTTTTAAAGTTTAATCATCTTTGATCATGTAACAGCTTATAATATATTTAATTAATCTTATTTTAATATTTTTAAATAATATATATTTTATCGACATATGATTTATTTATTAGTGTCACATTTATCTCATTATAAAATTCAATATATTTATTAAGATTTGTTTTGTCATCACTTAAAAAACACACAAAACGACTCTAATTTATTTATAATAGTCAAATCCAAATAGTTTAATCTATTATTAAAATATTGTATATATTAAATTTAGGTTCACTCATGATAGATCGATCCGATTTTGTTTCCTTAAGGCCAAAGGACTATTTCCCACCCAAGGTATGTTGTATTCTCAAGTTTCCCCCCTTTAACTATGGAAATACCAAATATCTACCCATGGGCTATTAAAAAAACGGATTCAAGGGTAAAATCCTCATTTTATCTATAATATTAACAATAAATTAAAATTTAATCCTCGTTTCCCCCCCTGACCCCCCAAAACTAACCATTTTCCCCTAGGCCAAGTTTTGAAAAATAGCATTTCCCCCTCCCTAGGGTTTAGTTTTCAATCCCCGACACCAAATCCGGAGCCATCGCCGACGACGAAGCCTTCCCAATGCACCACCATGCTCCGATGGCCTCTCTTCTCTCCTCTGGAACACCGATCGGCCCAGATCTGACGAAGAAGACGACCTGAAATTTGAAGAGCTTCGTTGTCTTCGTCTGGGAAGACGAACGTCGAACGTCTTCCCACATCTGGGCCGTCGAACGTCGTCGTCTTCGTCTTCCCAAGGTCGTCGTCTTCGTCTGGGAAGACGAAGAGCTTCGTCTCCCGATGAAGCTCTTCAAATTTCAGGTCGTTGTCTTCGTCAAATCTGGGCCGATCGACGTCGGAGCATGGTGGTCCGTCGGGAAGGTTTCGTCGTCGGCGATGGCTCCGGATTTGATATCGGGGATTGAAAACTAAACCCTAAGGGGGGAATGCTATTTTTCAAAATTTGGCCTAGGGGGAAATAGTTAGTTTTTAGGGGTTGGGGGGAAAAAAGAGATAAAAGTTTAAGACATTAGGGTTCCGTTAAATTTAACTGCTCATAGGTGGGTATTTGGTATTTTCATAGTTAAAGAGGAGAAACTTGACAATGAAGCATACCTTGGGTGGGAAATAGTCCTTTGGCATTTCCTTAACTATCAAATGAGAGTTTTGAAGGTTATTGGATGATAAACGAATTGTTATTTGAATGTTTAAAAACAATGAAAACAGAAGACTTTCTCTTCTTTTCCCTTGGCGTAAAAATTACACAAAAACTTATGTCTCTCAAAGATTGCAGTATTCAGGCAAATAAAGTTACGAAAATAACTCACGTTAATACTTTATATCATATTCAAATGTGTTTTGTCACAAACTCAAAGTCGGATACGTCAATTTATATTTACAATATTCACAAAATAACTTTTGACATATTTTAAATGTTTTCTACAGTACACTTTATATAGGTTACACCAATTAATATTTATTATTAATATTCATAGTTTTTATTATTTTTATTAACAAAGTCTATGATTATTAAATATGCTATTATTTACTGATACATAGTTAAAATCTTTGGATTAATTTTTTTTTTGTTTAAATATGAGATATTGTGGATGATGAGAAAGGAGTTCCAATTGAATGGGCCTTCTTTTACGAAAGGTCTAGAATCTTCTGGACTACCCAGATAGAGATGGACTGAGCTGCAATCTGGGCTCAAGCAGCCCAACATTAGCATAGCCCAAGATCAGTGATTCTAGCGATATAAATAAAATTTAAAAAGAGTTTATTAAATATTTACTTATAATTTCATGACTTGTGCTGACTGCTGGAAAGGCCACAAAGGATTTCTTAAAATATTTTAAATTTTATTATACATATATTTTACTGTCCCTTAAAGTTTTTCTTCTTACAGATGACCTCTTTTATTTAATGAATTTCACCCATTATCCCCTCAAAAATAAAATTTCTTAAAACATTTGTAATATTTTATTTAGAACGCATAATTTTCAATAAGATATGTTAACTCAAAACATAAAAAATTAGATTTGGCAAACAGATTAAACTTCTTAAAATGGGTCAAAGCATATTAAATTTGTTGAAACAAGTGATATTTTGATACGATCCAAACATGACTTGACCCTTAAATAAATTAATTTGAGTTGTGTCATATCAACTTATTCATAGAATAAGCTATGTATTTTTAAAACGATACTATTTCCAGTTCAATTTGAATGCATTTTGACCTGAAATACGAAAAAAAAAAAAAGACCATCAACACTAACTATCACTCTACTTTTGTTTCCCTCATCTAGTATTATGCATGACATCTCCAAATGATACGAATTCCTCCACTATTCCCATTAGTATATAAATTAGTTAATTTACTTTTATATGTATGTATGTAAAATAATTCTATTTTATAAAATTTCCTAACCCAATTATACAATAACACACTAGTATATGTTAGGGTTAGATTTGTGTTAAGTTGGATCTAGTTTAATTACTAGTTTGACTTAATTAAATTCTAAATGAGATCTCTTTAAGTGAACTAGAGCATAAGCCTAAAAAGTGTTATGCTATTATGCTTGAGTTCCATATTAGGGGGTATATGGCCCTCCAGCTTCACAAGCCCAAATAAATTTAATTTGAAACGATTAAAACGATATTATCATAGTTGTTTATAATATTAAATCAAATTAAACTCAAATTTAATTAAGTATTATTAACTTATTTCATGTTAAGTCAAATTTGTGCTTAATTTAAAAAGGAAGTTATTGAATTCAACCCTAAGATGAGTTACTCCATGCACGAGCTGATCCGTGTAAAATTCAATCTTAATGTTTGAACTTATACTTGCAGCTATGATTAGCGAATTATTTTCGAGAAATTAATGTTCAGCAGTCAAACCGGGTAAAATTATTCAGTCCATGTGCTCAGAGTCCTTGGTGCATAATATTGACTTGATCTTGATTCCAAAATGTGTGCTTTGACTCAGACTTCCCGTCCTTATAGACTGCTCCTCTTTTGGTCAATTGGTCCCTCCTCTCTCAACTGTCACGAGCCCCACCCCGGCCGAACGCTGCTTCTTCACTATAAAACCCACAAAACCCACGAACGAAATCATCATAACTCACTGGAAATTCAGCTCAAACGACTCGGAAAATCCCCAGAAAGCTAGCGCCGCAAAAGAAGATTCTAACCCAGTTCTCTTATATATACTAATGTCTGGTTCAAAGCGTGAAGCGGTGAAAGTAGTTCTGATAGAAACAAAATACGTTGAAACTGACCCAACGAACTTCAAATCGGTGGTGCAGCAGCTCACAGGCAAAGACTCATCCCTTGCATGGATGAAAGAGAGCTCCTGCGACTTCTCTAACGGTGCAAAGAGAGAGATACTGCATAACAAGAAGCAGCTCGAAGATAACCATGTTTATGATTATAATGATAATATTAACAATGCATCGGCTTCCATGTTGTCGAAAGGCATGTCATCTAAGGACCCAGACAGGTTGATTTTGGAGCTTCCTGTGGAGGAGTTCTCATTGTTGTATAGCCTTTGCAGTGATTCATAGCGCTAGCGTTTCTGGTTAATAAAATTCTGTCTTATTATTACAATTTGTTGAGCTGTACGTGTTGCGAATGTGTGGGTGCCCGATGCTCCACGACATGGGGAGATAAAATAAAAGTTGTTGGTTTTGGCAGGTGGGCGTCTTTCAGAGATCTGGTGAGTGGTCTAATATTCAAATACATTAAGCTCTGAGATAAGTAATCTGAGGAATGGGAGATAGGTATATTTTGGGTTCTCTTTTTCCTTACACTGGGAGTTTTCCCTCTCCTGATTCTTCGATGTTCTTGTAATTTGTTATTTTCTTTTTAGTCTCTATCATTACAGAGACAAAAATCAAACTTTTGTAATCTCTCAACACGGTAACGTGATAGGAAAAAATGCATGGGCCGGCCTCTCTGTCATCTACTGTTCTTCCACGCATGTCATTGATTTTTGACCGGTAGCTGTATGCTACATGTATATTAGACAAAACAGAACTTTCTCTATTTGATCAAAATCGAGCTAAATTCAAAAAAGAACAAATTTAAAGTTAATTTAAATTTAAAATGGTTAATTCACTTGATTAGCAATGAGTTTGTCAGAAAAACCATCAAAAGCGAAAAAGAAATTGCTAAAGATGAAGAAAAAATCGTAGAAAAAAACCTAAAAAAGATAAAATATTATTAAGGAAATGAATCAGTTAATGACTTTTTGATAATTTGATTGAGTAAAATTGGTTCGATTTAATATTGAACTGGGTCTATCTTTGTTCAAGCTTGATTCATTCGAGTTAAATAGAGAAATGAGCTCAAATTAATTCGGATTGAGTCCAATCATAAACATAGGCTTATTTTAATTAATTTTCCAAATACAATTACACAAGGCATAGTAATGTATCATAGGCAGAGTTAAGGATAACAATTTGGGTCCGATTTTAAGGGTCCCGACCCTCCTCGACCCTAATGGGGAGGGGATTTCCTGATAGAAACAGGGAAGGAGACGGGGACGGGGATGTGGATGAAAAAAATTCCTACAATCGGAGACGGGCCAGGGATGGGGATACATGTGTCCCCTCCCCGCCCCTATCCCCACCCCCTTTATATTAATATATTTATTTAAAATTCTAATATATTGTTATAGTTTTAAATTATTTATGTTTTTCAAATTTATTTAGGTTTTTGTTGTGCATATTAAAAGAGTTAATATATTATATTTATGATATTTGAAATAGTAGATTAATTTTAATTTTGCTTAATTTTGTTATTTAATTTATTTATATTATATTTATAAGGTAACAATAATATATATTTTTTGAGGGTATGAGGAGGGGATTTTTCCCCGCGGGGATGGGGAGGGGATTTTTCTTCTCAGGGAGGGGACGGGGAATCATTTTCATCCCTGTAATGGGAATGAAGATTGATATCCCCTACGGGGACAGGAACGGGGATTGAGATCCCCTCCCCGCCTCTCTTCGTTGCCATCCCTAGGCAGGTCAATCTTTTAACTCTTTAGAAACAATTTAAAACCTGCAAAAATTTTAGGTAAATTTTTTATTAGATTTAATTATGTTATAATATTTTATGAGTTGTTTCTTTTAATTTTATAATTAATTTAATTGATAGTTCTCAAATATCAAAAGTGTTATATTTTAGATTTAACTGCTGTTAATTTAAATTTAAGCGGAATATTATAAATTCAATTTAAAATGTAGTTGATTCCATATTTGAATTAGGGTTAGACGTGTCAATCCGGTCAAACCGGCCTATGGTCTAACCCAAAGCCTAGGAAAATAGCCTGATTTGGGCTGTAGTTTGTTGGGCCTTACACATGGGCGTTTCAAGATAAGCCATAGGCTTAGACACAAGCTCGTGCCTGGTTTGATACTATTTACATAATATTAAAAAAAATTAAAAAATTAATTAATAATTATAATATTAAAAATTAATTTTTTATTAAAATTAATAGGTGACCCTATATATATTTGAATAGGCCGTAGGCCTTTTATATTCTATGAGCTGGCCCAATCCGTTGGTTTATTACTGTAGATGACTTAGGCCGGTCCAGCCCATGGATACCTTTACTTAGGCAAATTCACTTTTTCTTGTGGGAGCTGCTTGATATGGACACGCTGCCCGTCTTGACCCAGAATTCAATATGTATTGGCCCATTAATGCCCCATTTCCCTTTGTGAGACAAATTAGAAGAGACTCTTGCACTTTGGACTACAGAGGACAGTCTTGGCCCATTATCCGTACTTCATCTTTCATGTTACCTACTTTCACAAAGTATCTTACCAGCTAATTGTTAAGCAAAAAATCAAAAATAAAAAATAAAAAAAAGAAAAGAAAAATTACGCCTCCCAACATCCCAATCATGATTTAATTCCTACCACCAGAGGGAAGGTCCTTCCCTTTTTGGCCGATTTGTGTGCAAGGGATTCAAACCGACCCTCCTTATATTCGGTGGTTCGTTGTCATATTCTCTAATCCTTTTAGTTATAAATACTGTCTCCTGTTTATACTAGATCTATTCCAAGAAGTTTCCTAAAAGAAAATCTTTTCTCTTCTTGAACATTTTGTATTAAGAAAAATTATGATCTGTTAGCTAAAAAAGCACCCAAAAAAAAAAAAATTTAGTTTTGTCTAGATGTACAAAAACAAATATTGAAGTCTAAACATTTTTATAAGGCTTTTTTGGTGTTTTCATACACTGTTAACTTTAATGGGAATTTTTAGAATCCCTGAAAAATTATTTGGAAGAGAGTAATTCCAACACTGTAATGACATACAATAAAGACAATAAGAGATGGGCTATATAGGTAGATGGCCATGGCACCACAACTTGACAATACCATACCTCAAAAGCAAAGCAATACCATATATAACTCTCTTTTCTTGGCTGGAAAAGTTTACCAATAACCATTCTTGCTTTTCTTTTCCCTTGTCAATTTGCTTATCATGATAACCTTTGTTGCAGATGAGCAAACTCAGCCGTCTATATTTTTACACCTTTGCCTTTGCCTCAACTTTTCCCTAAAACTCTTTACTGGTTTCATCATGTTTAGCCCTTGGAAACTTAGCCATTCTAAGCAAACGAATATACTTTGTAGAAAAGGAAGCCATTCTAAGCAAATGAATATACTTTGTAGAAAAAGACTCAGATCTTTGAGATCGAGAGAGCACACTAAGTGCATCTGCACTGTTATGTAATCAATATGCATTGCACAATTCACACAAACTTTAATTCCAATACAGTTGAACGCCATCTCCTTTTTCTTCCATGATGCTTCTTCCTGATCTTTATGAACAAACGCCAACATGAATATGTGTCTTTAACAAAAGCGATCTCATCTTTACTGATTTTCTTTTTGAAATCTCTCACTTATTCACACACAAACAAATCCATTTTCGATATAAAAAATTTGCTTTTCAGCATTGACCACCTAACAAAGGTGGTGTTTACAATTTATTTATTTTTTCTTTCTTTGATTCATGGGCAGAATAAATGAAGATCTGATTCTTTCCTCTTCTTTTGCCTTTTCATTTTGCATATTGAAAGAAAGTAAGAGGCCCCTCAATGCTTGCCCTAATTAAGAGATAATAAGAAGCTATATTTTATTTCTCTGATTAATGACATTAAATAATCTATTATGAAGCCATCCATTTTTAATTCTTTCTCACTTAACTGAATGATACAAGCTTGACTATAAAACTTCTGAAAACGAAAGCCACAAGGAGATATAAGAACTAATCAACATAGCTAAAATGTAAATGAGACAGTCAAATTTTATATGGTTTAGTTATATTCAATATATCCTATATCTTGAGACTTTGTTTTGTAAAATCATATCCACTATGAAATCCTCCTCGCTTTCACTCAAACAATAGCTTATTTCTAGATCTTAAACACACCAAGCATCTTACTTGGTTATTAAGCATCCCGCTTAGTGTAGTTCAAGCTCTCTTAGAACTTTTTGTGATTGAAATCCATCTAATCTTGAGTCTTGAAAACCCTTCAAGAATATAAAAAAGATTTTACCCCATAATTTGTTTAAATAAGCTAAATTGCAAGAGGAATGATAAGAGATAATAAACAAGAAAACAAAGCAACAAACAATAAAACCCTAAAAAAGGATTTTTTGCAAAACAAGAAATATTCATGTTAGTAGAAGAATAAGACTAGTTTAAATACCTAACATGAATGGTGACATCTATAGGTATTAAAACAACCCTTTTCCAAATTAGTCTTAACAAAATTACAAAATAATCAACAAAATCTTCTATCAAATGTAAAGTGGAAAAAATTGTCACCAAATATGATTACAAATTATACATTATTTAAAGTTTGTCAATCGAAATATTTATCTTTATTATTGTTAAAATCATTTACTTTTATTATGATAAAAAGAAGAGACGAGATAGATTTATTCTCACAACTATAAACAAAAGAAAAGAAATGAGAAAAGTGGAAAAGAAGAGGGTGGGAGATGAGAGAAAATATATGTAAAATATGAGGTGGATATTGCACAAAAAGCATATCAAATGAGGTACTAAATCAAAGTATTTCAATAGAATATCGAATGCATGAATGCTTTAACCAAAATAAAGGCCACCTTTTGTGATGCAAGCCTTTCTTTTTATTTCTTTATACTAGTACAGATCACATGCATGCTTGGCCGGGGTGACGCCACCTAATACTATTTCACAACAACTAAAAGGCAAGGGCAAAGGCAAAGGCAAAGGCAAATTCTTTCACCGCAACTTGTTTTACTCAAAGTTTATCAGAATTGATGTCTATCTAATCAACTTCAGCTTCAGAGCCAGACCATCACCAGCTACTGTAAATTAAATTATCTTACAACAATCTAATTTATAATCTAAATACAGTGCTCATGAAAGGCTTATGTGTTCTTTTTTGTTTTTTTGTTAATTACATTTGAAAGTATTAAAGTTTGTGTTCTTTTAGAAAATTCTAGCCAGCCAAACGAAAGCATCTTTATAATTCTTGTTTCTACTGAAATAAAAATGATTGAATTTGAAACCAAGATTAACTTGATCAAGTAATTTACAAATAGGATCAAGATTTGCCCTAAAATTTATCTTAATGATGGAAGAGTACAAGTATTTGGAGAGAAACTTGCGAAGGAAGAAAATTGCAAATGTGCATAATTTTTTTTTTAATCTTTTTTGTCCTTCTACGTGGGATATTGTTTGAAGAAGATAGACGTAAATTAGATCTAAGCTGCTCGACCTTGGATTATTGTTTGGTTCGGCTCAAATTTTCTCATCTTTTTGGTATTGTTGCATCAAAGTTTGCCTTATCGATAAACCTTTTTTTTGATAATTTTTTTTTGTTGATTCTTTCAAATTCAAATAATTTTTTTTCTTTTTCAATAATAATTATTTTTTCTTTATCAATTTGAATAAACCGGTCATTTTAGATCGAAGCTAAGTTGAGCTCATTCTGGTTAAAGTTTGGCTCGATTCGATTTCACCAACTAAAAAAAGGAGGATGTGATGGGGCATGAGTGAAAACTCTTACTCACTCAAGTGCATGCTCAACAAGTTTGAGTACATGAGTAACAATGTTAAAAGTTATGAATGATAAAATTAATTACATTATTAGCCACTTGGATTAAAGAATAAGAATTTATCCTAAATACTTAATGCATGAGTTGTCACATGAGGTAACGTCACTTAGAGGACAACAATCTCATTTGGGAATAAATAATGCTATCATGAGAAAAGTAAATGATAATTCCTTCAACTTAGCATTCTAATTATATGATTTTCCTGTCCCATGAAATCATTAATTATCACATAAGCTTCCATGCCATTTTTATATCTATCCAAGTGCATCTTGAAATGATAATAGAATCATTAATTTATAGGTATTTCTGCTATCTTTTTTTTTTAAAAAAATCATTTTTAATCTATTGAAAAGATTAAATTTTATTTGTAAGATCGAATTTTTAAATTACCTCATTAAAATAATTAAATTATAAAATCATTTTATTTTTAAAACAAAACAAAATAAATCATTCTAATTATGTTTTTTTAGTACTTTCAATAAAATATATTAAAAATTCAGTTCCTTTAATAAAAAATAGGGGAGTTTAGTCTTTTAATAGAAAAAAAAATTGGTTGCTTCACTAGAAAAACTGTGATAATTCCACATATTTAAACGTTGTTGCCTCATTTTGATTTGATCTAAGTTAGAATACAAAATCTTAAAACTCTGCACCAAATAAACAGAAAATCAATCCATCTCTTACATTTTAATTTCCAGCTGAAAAGGGATTTCGATTGTTACATTATTGATTTCACATGCATAAAATATATACTCTAATCGGCAGCTATGCAATTCAAACTCAGACAACGACTCTAACCCAGATTACTATGGACTCTTTTTCAACTAATGGACAAAAATAAAATAATGTTATGGTAGACGCATTAGTAAAAGTAAAACTACAAGTTGAAATAAAAAATATTAATAATTACAGAGCAATGAAAACGATACCGGATAGGGGTGTATAAGAGCTCAATCAAATAGTACTTGATTTGAGCAAATATGTATGTATGTATGTATGTATGTATGTATGTATGTATGTATGTATGTATGTCCTTTATGTTTAAAGAAAAAAAATTATAGGTGTGAACACAAGATTTGAAACTTTTAGATATTGTTTTATTCGAATCAAATTATAAGCTTACAAGCTCACTAAACTAACAAATATTAAGTTTAAACTCAACTCAACTTGTTTGCAAACCCTAATTAGGGACACTCCAAATGAAAATTTTTTTCTTACATTAATTGATTTCCGAATAACCAGAGTACCTACAAACATTGGGTATTAATATTGTAAACAAATTAAGACATCATCAAATCTATAATTTAACGATCTAATTGTTTATTTTAGTTTATTTATATTTGTTAATACTCAATCGTTTATATATAAAACATCATTGTTATAATCTCTTTGCATTTGAAAGAAATACAAGATCAATTGACTACGGAAGTACGAAAGGATCATTGTAATTTGCAGAGCTAAGTAAAAGAGAAGCATCCCTTAATTAATTAATTAATGAAGATAAGGACAGTGGATTAATTACGTCGAGAAACAATTTCCATCCAACGTATTCAATCCATATTCCTTATCCACTTACCAAACATTACTTTTCAATGGGGTTTCTAATTTGGCCAAATCACGTAACTTATATTTCTTTGAATTTTCCCAGGTCACACACTTTCTTTGTCTCCTCAAAAAGGCATTTTTATAACTTTACTTTGTTTCAGCACCCCAATTTCAATCATTCCTAATCAGCAAATCTTTTACTTTTCTCATGACCAGTATTTGTGTTTGTTATTGTCTAATTTCTACAGCTTACAGGACGACAAAATGTGTTCATCTTTCAATAAGCTTGAATTGTTGAATTGGTCAAGCCATATCTTCAAAAGAGAAAAAATGCAAAACAATCTTGAATTCTTAGTTTAGGTGTGAATGAATGGTCATTTCCAGGTCACTGAATGTTCAAATCATACTAAATTTTTGTTATGAATCTCGAAGAAAACAAATGGCAAAATACAGAAATAATTAAACACAAGGATACAAAGTATTCACGTGAAATACCCAATAAGGGAAAAACAATAAGTAGGTGATGGAGAATTTTCATTATGGATAAAAAATGTTAGAAGATGAAGAAGAAATTATATTGTTCTATCTATTTTTGTGGGACACTTATGTTTTTTAATATATACTTTAGTACTAATTTTATATAAAACCCTAGTTGACTATCACACCCTAATTTCTTCGTTGCCACCATAAATTTCACTGAAAATCTGCATCTAAAACCTATGATTAATTTCTGAGTTCGGATTATTCGGGTTACCAATAAAGAACTATTTTAGAACATTAAAAGATTATTATAATCATATGGTTACCATAAGTCAAGATGCTTTCTATTGCAGAAAAAAGCAAAATAGTCGGCTGTCTAAAAAGAGTTAGAACCTATTGATATATAAATGTATATTTAGGTAAAAGTAGAATCACTTATCACTATATATACTTAACCAATTAATGTTAATTATTCGTTCAATAATAAAATTATGTGTATTCAATTTTAAATATTTTATTAAATATTTATATAATATGTTATTATATAATTAATTATTTTAAAATAATAATAATATAATACCTAATATATATTATTTGGATACTCGATTAGATATTCAAAACTCAAGACACATAACATTGCTCTTCACCGAAACCCATGTCTCGATCCTACTATTGCTTCCTAGAAATATTTAACCAAGTGGTGGGATTTCCCTTTGCTTTTGTCTGAAGAAAGAGTTGGGACAATTTGGCCATAAGAAATTCAGTGTTGGCCTGTGTTGGAATGAGGACAAGAAGCTTAAAAAACCATGTTATTTTAAAGACCACCAAAGGCAACATTGACAAGGCAAATTAAAGCCCTTCAAACATAAAAATTTCAAGCAAGCAAAGAAAAGAATTCACAGCCCTCTCCTCTTATTCTTCATTATTTCTCTCTATATCTATCGTCTCCTCAGTACTCAACTTTGAATAATAAGGCATCTCCTTCATCTCCATGGCAACATTTTCCAAGAGTATTTCCATAATTCATGTTTTTCTTCTGTTTTCTCTCACTTCCTCAGGTATCTTCCTAGTTTATTTTCCTTACTTCTTGTATTCATCTTTTATTTGTATTTCTGATTGAGTTTAGTTTTGTTTTTTCTCTCTATTAGGAGTGAACTCTTTTGGAATCAATTATGGGCAAGTTGCCGATAATTTACCTTCACCGGAAAAGGTCCTAGATCTCTTGAGTGCTCTTAAGCTCACAAAAACAAGAATTTATGACACAAATCCGCAAATTTTAATGGCATTTGCCAACTCCAACGTCGAACTTATTGTCACAATCGAAAACGAAATGTTGGCGGTTGTGATGGATCCTCAACAAGCGCTTCAATGGGTCAGCACCCACATCAAGCCATATGTTCCGGCCACAAAGATCACCGGTATCGCCGTCGGAAATGAGCTCTTCACTGGAGATGACTCATCGCTTCTGCAGTACCTTGTTCCAGCCATTGAGAGCATCCATGGTGCCCTAGTTCAATTAGGCCTTGATAAGTACATTCATGTTTCAACTCCAAGTTCTTTAGCAGTTCTTGAACAATCATTCCCTCCTTCAGCCGGTAGTTTCAAAAGCGAAGTCGCCGGCGTCATGTCGCAACTTTTACAGTTCTTGTCTACCACCAAGGCGCCATTTTGGATCAATGCATATCCATATTTTGCATACAAAGGTGACCCCAATAGTATTTGCTTGGACTATGTGCTTTTTAATCCTAATGCAGGCATGGTGGATCCTTACACAAAGCTGCACTATGACAACATGCTTTATGCTCAAGTAGACGCCGTCATTTTCGCAATAGCTAGACTGGGTTACGGTGGGATTGAAGTTAGGGTTTCAGAGACAGGGTGGCCATCAAAAGGTGACGCTGATGAAGTTGGTGCATCTGTTGAAAATGCAGCAGTTTATAACAAGAACTTGTTGAGAAGGCAATTGAGGAATGAGGGGACACCATTGAGGCCTAATATGAGGCTTGAAGTTTATCTGTTTGCTTTGTTCAATGAAGACATGAAGCCTGGACCAACTTCAGAAAGAAATTATGGACTTTATCGGCCCGATGGCACCATGGCTTACAATGTGGGGCTCTCTGCCCTTTCAACTTCTTCATCTTCAACTTCATCTGCCTCCATCTTTCTCACTTCTTCTGCAACGAAGGTAAAACCATAGGTTCCATATTCTTTCTTTCTTTTTTCCTTTTCCTGCTACATCAAATTCTTTTAGTTTAATTATTCGACTGCAAAAGAAAGAGGAAAGTGTGTATTATAGAGACAATAGGCAAAAGTGTAAAGAAATGCAATGATTTTTTTTTTTACATCTACATTAATGGAAGTTTTACTGTTGTAATTAATATTCTTAATAAAAAATTTAGCTTTCATCGTTTAATGGTTGGTGATGTTGATTATAATAATCTAATATTTTTCTTTTTATCCTTGGTTTTTTTCCTCTTTAAATGGAAATTTACTATGAAACAGGCAACAACCAGGGAAAATCAAAGCATGGTGAACTGGATGTTTGTGTTTTTGCTGAGTTTCCAAGCTTTAATCGTGAGAAGACCATATTAAGCATATGGAGTTTCATGTAAATATTACTTTTTGGTAAGACAAATTAATTTGGGTAAAGGCCAAAGGTCTCCATCCCCATTTGCACAAGTTTATAACCAAACCTCAAAGTATATTGATGCATGAACTGAAGCCTTCCTCAAGGCCATAACCCTTCACAAACACGAGATTCAACCGGGCGTTCGCTGTCTCAAATCAGAAAACGTATGAGCTCGAACTTGACAAGAGCTAGCCTAGTTTTCTAATTCGATACAAGGAAAAAAAACATCGATCCATCCATTATTATTATTCTTAAATTATATTCTCATTATTGTAATTATATTGTTAGTTTATCATCATATGCTATGTAAAAATTTTCTAATTTGATTAAAGAGTAGTACAAGGCTGATTCATGACCTTATTGATTACAAGGAAAGCCGTGTACTTTTGAACGTGGAATCCATAACATGTTTATATATAAATAGATTTCTTAGCTTTAATTCCTTTCCTCTCTCTCGATGAAAAAGAATATTTATATATATACGAAGATAATGATAATATTGTAAAGTGCAAAAAGGTTAGGCTTTGTATTGTTTCTTCTTTATTTTTTTTTTCTATCTTCAACCTGAATTTCTGAGGTGTAGCTAGCTTTATTCCCTGCCCAAAAACCGCAGCATTTGGTCATTGCCAATCCTTTTTGCAAAGGAGCTTTTTGCTCTCTTTAATCATCTATGTAGTCTTCAAACATGGGGAGACAATCTCACCTCATCCTTACTCAAGACTTGTTGGGGATGGTGGTCTACCATTTCTTTCATCAACGTCCAACGTGGAGCACATGCACCCCAACATTCTTATGTGAACTAGCTCTATAGAGATGACATCTTGACCCTAAAAATAGAGTTTTTGCCTAGCGCCACCCTATATAGAAAGGAAAATCTCCAATATAAGTTGGAATAGGGATAAAAACGAAAACAAAAACAACTTTTACAAGCGGAAACGAAAAAGGAAGAAAATTATTCCTACAAATAAGGGCAAGACAAGAGTAAATATGTATTCTACGGAGACACGGATTCCCTGCTCTATCGATCAACTCCCACCATAAATTTAGAATTAACAACTAAAATAAAATTAATTGCCCAATTTTTTAGAACCCCACTTAGAATTTTGGTACAAATTTATGAAGAATTCATCTTTAGATCATCATACATATCATATCTTTGAATCTTGTATTGAAAACAAGAGTGTTCTACTTGAGAGGAAAAGAAAGGGTTGTTGGCGTTTTGTTGGCTTTGTACTAATTGATGACATGTCTTAGTGGGAAACATCATAGAGAGGTCCCATGGGCACGTAATTCATCATGTGCTTGGTTGGTTTTAAGTTTCAATTGGTTAATAAAAACATTAATTAATTAATTCTAATTAATTAGATTAATGGCTTAATCTAATCAGCTTTTTCGATAAAGCCACAATTTTATCATGCCTAAGCGTGATTAGATTGGATAATGTAGTGTCATTTCATCACTAATTATTGTTCCAGGCACAAATTAAAGCAGTGGGTCACTGCCTTTACATTACTTAATTTGAAAGTTAAAATATGAGCTTTGATAATGTTAAATTATAGAACCAATAATCATACTTTGAAAACGGAATTCAATTTTCACTTTGAGTTTTGTTATGTTGTTAAAACCCATATTCGATCAAATTTATAGCAATAAAACTATGTATACCTATTTTTGATACATAATTTGTGTACACAAATAAAGTGTTATCATATGATTGAATATTTCTTTATCATATGATGATACATGTTTTAAAATCACTTAATTACATGATGACACATCACTGTGTACATAAATTATGTACCAAAAATAGGTACACATAACATTGTTCAACTTATAGATAGGACATGAACAAATTAATACTAGACCAGCTCATAAGTCAATAAGAGCACTCGATAAAACACAATCTCTTTCTATTTGTGTGCTCTTTTATATCAAATAACAATTTCTTAATATCATAGAGCTATTTTATCTCAATTTCATTAATTGCAGTTAAAGAACAACTACTCTCTCATCAGATCACAGCAATACCCATTAAATCACATTATATATATATATATATATATATATATATATATATATATATATACACACACACACACACACACGAACATACACATACGCACACACAAATTTTATATTATAATAGTATGCTTTCTCCGAGTTAATAATTCAATTAAAAAAAATAAAAAAAATAAATTGGATACTCTTGGCTTATGCACAATTGTAGAGTCAGAAATCCAATATAGTTTTGGTAATAAGGTTGGTCAAAGTGAAAATGTGAAAGGCTACGTAGTGTCGGCGCCTTATTTTTTGGTCTAGCATTGGCATTTTATGCAGATATAATATGATAATGTTTATGTTGGAGTGGGTTTCACGGGGGCATAATTTGAAGAAGAAGCTTTTGTAAAGCTGAACCCTCTTTTACACGGAAGTTTTTCATCAGTTACAGACAGAATTTCTCTGGAGTTTGGACCTATATGCAAACATGTTATAAAATATTAAACCCTTTATACAAATGGAAACCTCCGAGTTTGGAAACCACTTGGTGGAGCTCGACGAGATAGACTAAACCAATAATTTATGGTCATAGTCGTCCACTTCAATGCAAAGATATTAAAATGTGTTAATGTGTGTACTCAAATGTATTTCTACTAGTGTAGAGTCGAATCCCCCATTCCACACTTTATACTTCGTACCTTAACCATATGTTCCATGGGTATTAAAAGCAGGCTTTGCTACTACTAAGATCCTTCTTTCAGCTTATCCTAACATTCTAGGTAACTACAAATATTTCAGTAATAATTGAAATTGGAATTTATTTTTTCTTCATTAAAGAAATCTTCATATTTTATATGTAACTTGGTCATATCCTTCCACCGCTGTCAACTTTTTATATTTTTTATGTATTTGGGAGCAGCAGCCAGCCTCAACGATATTCTCTATTCATTCTTTTATCTTTAGACACTTCATAGCTTTTCTAGCTATAAAGATTTATGTATAGGGTTTTACCTATTAAGTAGAGAACAGACTCATCAATAAAAATATGTACACTTAGTTTTAAGTATCCATTTAGATTAATAATACTCGTACAAATAGATTTGAGTACGTATGTGTTTTCCTACTGAATTGAGTGATTTTGAATTAATGATAAAGTAATATCAATCATCTAATCACTAAATAATACATCATTTAGAGTATCCAATTAAATATTCAAAACTATTACTATTAAAAAAATCATGTAAGACAATGCATTAGTCACAGCATCAAAACCAAATGCTTCGCACCTGATCACATGATAAACAAATAGATTTGGTATAAATTACTAAGAAACTGAATAGAACAATGCAGGAGTCAGAGCATCAACACGGCATAACAGAACGCATTACTCTTGAACACCAAGTGATAAATAAAGGCTATCAGGGATGGAGTACCTTCACTGGAGTATCTGACTACCATAATCTGCATTGAACTTCTCATATCGGTGTTTGTAGAGATGAGCTGATGGTCTTGTGTTCTTCAAAGCAGTCTCTATGTCTTCAGCTCTAATTGGCCCAACTTTCGGTAGTTCTGGAACAGAAAAAAGGCAAGTAATTTATCTTTCAACATTCTAGTGGCATGCACTGACATTTTAAGTCCGGTAATGAAACTATGAATCTAGCATGTTCCTCTAATCTTTTGAAAAGATGGTGCCAAAGAGACGAAATGTCCAGTCACAAGTTTATATGAATGAGCAGTTTTATTGCTAAATTTTTTTATCTGAAAGTGCAATGTTAAAAACGAGAAAAGATATACATGCAACATGCCCAAAGAGAAAAAAGAAAGGAAACTGAAAAGAAAAAAAGAATAGCAAAAAACAAAAAAAAAAAAGAAGAAGGAAAGCAAATAGGAACATATAATTTTTACAAGAATAAAGAAATATAGAGTAATCAGCTTCTGTAATTTTTTTTCTCTTGGGATTGTCTGCTTGTTGTTTGTGTATAAGAGGTAATATGTTTAAATATAATTTTCCCTAGGGAGGAGGAAATGGGTAATATTTGTAAAATTCAAAGAACATAGTTTCAGGAAACAAACCATCCTCGGGCACTATGTCCCGCCTGTCTTCAAGGAGTGCCATTAATCGTCTCAGGGGCTGCATTGCTGTCTCTTTGCAGAGTAACCGGATATCTGAACCTGAATATCCTTCAGTCCTTTCCACTAATGCATCATAAGGAAGGCCTTTCTCATCAGCCTGCGGAGGCAAGAGTTCTTCAAACATGGCTCTTCTTGCTTCTGGCTCTGGCAAAGGTACAAGGATCTTATTGACCACGGTTAAAGGATCAGTATTATTAATAATCGGATCTGAAGTTGAATGCTTTGCCACTGAATTGTGTGGAAAAGTGACATCATAATACTAAATTATGTGGAAACCAAGACTGATACATGTGAAGTACCATACTCCAATATACAAGATTTATACAGTAAATTTGGAATGCTGCATAAGCCAAACCTGAACCTCTACACACAAACTCTTAGTGGCTTCCACAATAGCCTAGTCTTGAAAGAAACAAAAAGTGACTAATATTTGAACACTGAATGGGGTCTGAGAATATTGGTTGAATTAAGAATTAACATTCAGGAAAGTGAAATTTTAGGACCTAATCCTTTTCATTTTATATATAAAAGTTCAGCATAAATCACATCTAGTTATGAAGAGGAAATTTGTCACAAAATTATTTATCAAAAGGATACTCGCTTCTCGAGACGCCGAAGCATGGCTGAATCTAATTCCCAAGGAAGATTTGTTGCCGCCAAAACAAATACAAGTTCATCAGTCCGCATCAAACCATCCATCTGCAATCTAATCTGAGTGAATACTTTGACAAACTAAAGTAGAAATTTTATTATGATTTCATTTAAGCAATTCTTATTGAAGAAATGATGTGAAGACAGTTCATTGCAGTACCACAATCTGGAAATTATTATCCCTGAGCATGTCAATTACACAAAATACAATAAATAAATAAACACAGAATGCAAAAACTGAAACGGATGCAGCAGCAGGTCTAGGACTGATGACACAAATGCAGTTGAGGTATTATTAAGAAAAGGCATGCAAGTAGTAATAAGTAGATATTTAAAATCACCTGTATCAGTAGCTCAGTTTTTAGACGCCTACTAGCTTCATGCTCACTGCGTCCTTCACCACGTTGACTAATTATTGCATCAATTTCATCCAGAAATATAGTTGAGGGAGCATGGTGCCTTGCAAGCTCAAATAATACCTTTATCAACTTTTCTGAATCACCTGCAATGACATATAATTAAATAATTAGATGGGCTTATAATATGACTGGGTAACAAAATTGTCATAAGGAAAAGGCACTTATCGAATGCTATTAGTTCCTTTTACTTTTTATACATAAGTTAATAATGTGTTAAGACAACACCCCCAATAAGAGATATCAATGTTTAGCAGACACATATCACTATGATGATATTTCACACCTTCCAAATACAATATATGGTACTTGTACACCTGTTTCATCAAGAATGACTTACCTAAAATGGTACTTCAATTTCTAAAACTTCATATTTGATTAATCTGATTAATAAATTTATATAATGCTATAATAACTCAAACTGAAGATAAGATGTAGATATCAGAGCTATGCAACTTTTAGCTCACCTATCCGTCACCAATAAAAATCCACAACCCAATTAAGTCCTGTCCTGAGAAACATAAGAACATGCTCTTTTTGGGTCTTAAAGCTTCCTCAGTCAATTTCTGGAAATCAAGCCAATCTTCAATGCCCCCTCTTACCTCTCACATATCACAGAATTATATTATGCCCAATCCTCACTCACATTCTTTTCTGTAACAGTTAATTATATAATTTGAAACCATCAAAAGTCAATCTACAAAACTTTTACCAGATATACAAACAGATTCATCCCTAGGATGGAAAATCTAGAAAAGACCAAGCAAGATAAGAGAATCTGGCAAACTTTGACATACCACGCCATTTGCTGACAACAGAAGATGCTGAAATATTGAAAAATGTAGTCTTACACTCTGTTGCAACAGCCTTTGCAAGCATTGTCTGAAATATCATAGTAGAAATTCTTTTTATAACTAACACCAAAGAGAAAAATTACAATGAACACCATCAAGACAAAACTATTAATTTTGCTCAACCCAGAATCTCTCTTTTCCATACTGGCAAAAATTGTGGACATCTGCAGAAACAGCTTGTATATTCTGGCCAACCATGGACAAGCCACAACCACCATAGTATAGGGATTGGTTTTAATTACCCATTTCATACACATCCCAGCATAGCATGCAAGTAAGGTGTCTCTAGGGCATAATAGATGACTAGCCATACAGATGATCCTCTAGGCCATAACAGCTCCATACACTAACATCTATTTGACTGTATGGATACACAGAAAACACTGAAATGTCTCTACTCTGGATTCAAATGTTGGCAATAAATACATTTTTACTTCTTTTTTCATATAAGAAACTGACACACACACATATTGATTAAATTGAAGAAATAAAACAAAAAAATACCTACTAGAATACAATGAATAACAAAGTTACCACTAAATCTGTTATTCCAGCAAAAGGTAAAATGAACAACATTTCTCATATTAGATGAAAATCTACTTTCATTCAAAAACTTAAAAGCCCGGAATTTTCGGATTGAAAGCAATTTCTTTGAAAGCAAGCACACTTTTAAGGTGAAATGGGTTTCCAGAAGGACAGGCAGTTCTCATAATCACCCGATAAAAAAATCCTCAATTTTATGAGGTCTAGTAAACAAGAGGAAGTGAGAGAAAATTATTTAGGTGAAAAACAAGTTCCATGAGGATATGCAAAACTTCCTAAGGATAGTAACTCTGTCAAAGATAACAGATGAATAGAAAATTTCAAAAGATAAATAAAGCAACGAAAACAACGACTAAAATAATTAAAAAAACTACATTAACAGACCTTTCCCGTTCCTGGTGGGCCAAAAAGAAGAATACCCTTCCATGGTGATAGAAGGCCAGTAAAATACCTAGAAAAAGAGCAAATGTAAGCTTAATTCTAATACTTAAATGTTAAATTACATAAATTTCTAGCTAGTTTGTGCTCTCATTTATTAAACCAAACTGACAGTTCAAAGGCTCAATGGAAAGTTTCTGAATGTTTCATATACTAATTTCAAAGAAGGCACAAACATGCTCAAACAATTTAAAAATTCTTATGAACTGAAAACATGTTGAGAATCAGCATCATCCATGTTCCAGTTACAGAAACAGAAATATAGAGGACAGAAATATCAACAGTATTCTAAATAGAAGCTCAATTGTTAAGTGATACAATTACATTAATAATTAAATATTTCTGGTGACACCGAAATATCTGATTCTATGACAATAGCTTCAGTGAAGAGAAAAGGAGTAAAAGATTTGAAATAAATTCATGCAATGACATAAAAGGTCAAGATGAAATTACTTGGGATATTTTATCGGCATGACAACTGCTTCTTTAAGTAAACGTTTGGCATTATCTAGCCCCTTGATGCTCTCCCATTTAACATTTGGACTCCCACGAATTATATCCCTGCATAGGGTGAAATTTTTATGGTATTGAAAACATTAAATGAGCAAAAAAAGTTAGAAGGCAGCAGAAGTAAAAAGTAAACTTACCTGCATAAGCTCTCAGCTAAAGCACGAGTTTCAGTTGATTCAAAAGAAGGAAGCAGCGGCTTCTGCCTGAAATAGCTAATATCATATTCAGCAAGTTCTCAAATGAATAGGCATTGTTCTAGCAGTTCCATGATTTGGAACAACTATTTTTAAAAAAAAAAAAACATAACAAGTGATAAAAAAATGAAAGTATCATATCTTCTAGTATTAAATCTTAGACTCATTAGACAACAAATAATATGAAACTGATAGCATCAGAAACGACTGGTTGACATTCTAGAATTAGCATGAAGTTTGTGAAGAAAAACTTTTGCAGATTGGTAAGAAGTGTCATAGAATCATACAAAATCAAAATATTAAATCAAGGGTTCTTACAGTATCCCATTACTTTCATTGGAGAAATTTCCATTCAAGTGAGCTGTGTTCCTGGCCTGCAACAAAAATATAAAACAAAAAATGAGCTCCTAAAGTAGTAGACAAGTCTTACCATCATGAAAAGATAAAGCAAACACAATACCTGGTTCTGGTACTGCTCATAAATGGAGATTTCCCTCTGACCATAGCCATTGGATGAGCTCCCATTAGAAACTGGCTTTTCAGTGCTTTGACCGTTTTGAGATGATTCTGTTGGTTTCTTTCTCCCAAACTTGGCATCATAACAAATTTTAAAATCGTATAGATAAACATAGTAGCTTAAAAGAAGCGCACATCGCAGTGTTTCTTTTACAAATTCATCAATTACATCACAATGCACTCAACCAAAAAAAAAAAAAAAATTGTCCAAGAACTTCTTTGACCAGTACACTTGTGCAAAAGCTAGTTAACTACCATCAAATAACTTCTAAGATTTCACATGAATAAAGACATGCATATCAGTTTGTTAATCACAAAGTTAAAAGAGACCAACGATTTTATCAGTCAGATGTTAAGAAATCAGAAAATAAGAAAAAGAATCCGAATTCCATCATCCAGCTCTTAAATTAACGTCATCCTAACTAAGCCAAACAGTCACACTCAGCTCAATATACTAAGACGATCTATTTCAACACTACAGAATTTGACTATCTTTTTCTCCTAAACTGTCGCAGAAACCAAACAAACAGGACAATAACCGATTTGAATCACACACGAACACAACAAAAAGAAACAAATAAAAAAAGGTTTAGAACCTGAAATGACCAGCGAGTGAGGGACGGTTCATCCGCCATTGCTGATAATTATTGAGAGCAAAGCAAAAGAAAGATCTCAAAAAAACTCCCTCTCCTTCGCTTTCCCTCCCGCTCTCTAGTCAGTTGATTGCCAGTGACAACTCGTACGAGATTCTACACAATGCGGAGCACAGAAGATTAATAGTAGAAAAATAAGGTGTTTTTTTTTCTTTTTTTATGTCATAAGTTTCTAAAAATATGCCAATAAAATTGGATACTGAATATGTATATATAGTTAAATAATTTAAATATAAAACTATTAATATGTTTTTATCAATATTGTTTAAATTATTAAAAATCTAACAAACTTTTAAATATTATATTTTAATCATTTTTCAAAGTGTAAAAATATTTTTTTTAAAATTATTAGAAGAAAAATTAAAATTTCAAAAAAATCCATTCAGATATGATTATATAAATGAAAGAAGGGATCTGCATTTCTATAATTTGAAGTCCAGTCAGCTTCTTTTAACTTTTTATTGTTTTTTTAAAATTGAGATGTAGAAGAATCTTACAATGCCAAAAATTGGAAGAAGGAATCTGATTTATTACGTGGATTCCTTTTAAGCTCTGACAAGTCACACCCAAAGATGGATTGCAACAGAACTAAATCCAAATAATATCAAACTTGAGATAGCCTCGAATCTAAATATCTCAATTTTAAATTAAAAAAATAAAATTTAAATTCAATTCATCCAGTCTATATTATAATTTAAATTTAAACGGTTTGAATCACATCAAATTATACTCACATGTCATTATTATTAACTATAGTAAAGATGCAAATTCGAATGTGGGAATTATAGAGTGCATTCTATGAATTTTTTTTTTTGTAAAAGAAAAAAAATCATATAGAAAAAACGCTAATTTCATATTTTACGAAGGAGAAAAAAAATACATTTTAGGTTCAACTTTAACCATAAGAGGGAAATGGGCTTTCGGTGACAGGAGAATCTGTGAGTTCCAATTAAATTTGGGGCGTCAAAGCACATTCAATTATTCGGGCCGCCCGTGACAGAATTGTGGGCTTAAAAAATGGGCTAACAACTTCTTCTTTAAACTCATAAACCATAGATTTTAAACCAGATCAAATCAACCCGTTCGACTAGTCCAACAAAAATTTGAGAGCAAACCCAGTCCAAGCCCCAATTTTGGAACAGGCAATTGAACCAAGGTGAATTGCGGTCGCGGCATCAAAACCATGCCAGTTCAACCATCGGATTAGCTGGGTACACTGATGTCGGAATTTTTTTTTTTCGTAAAATTTTGTAATAATTAGGATTCAAACTTAACACATCGCATGTGAAGATTGAGATGCTTGACCATCAGAATACATTCAAATTTTAAATAAATGTTATTCAAATTTATTTAATGATTATAAAAATAAAATTATTTTAAATATTTAATTAAATAGTGTAGAAATCTGATTGTTAATCAATCAATTCAATAACCAATTAATCAAAATCGGTCCCTTCATTGTATCAATAACAAAATCATGTCTGAAAACATCATTTACATGAATTTAGTCATTTTGTAATGTCAATTTGAGGTGGTCAAAATCCAGACATCGCTATTTGCATAACTGTGAACTATTTTAATGAATTGATAAATATAATTTTAAAAATAGAAAATAGTGAAGAACAAAACATAGAGTGCACTATTGTGTGGTACATAATAAATCGGACACTTGTACGTCCCAAAAGACAGGGCATTTTATATGGAACATTTTGATTCTTATTGATGGTTACCTAACAGCAAAACCAGGTCCCGAGGACCGCTGCCTGCAAAGTATTGTTGCGCTCCATCACAAACACAGCTTGACCCAGTTCTTTCCAGATGACTGGTGTCTTGGTGGGACTGATTGCTTATTTTCTCATTCAACTTTCGTCTTTTTCATTGCTACTTTTTAGCCCTTACTACTTTCTTTCATGAGACAAACTCTAGCCCACATGACACTGATGCATGGCTCCTTTTTCTTCTGCGTCTGCTTCGTCTCCAATGTGGATTGATCCTTTTCTTAGATGTTGTACTGTTTCTAAAAGTTTCTAAAGGTGGATCCTGTATGATAATTTATTCCAACAAACATAATTCAATTTGATCCACATGATCAATGCATTGATTATTAAATTTTGAATTATATTAGGGATTATAGGATTAAATGATTAAGTCATGGAGCTCTTAAAATTTTCATGTGTTAAAGTGATTATCTTCCTCTCCTTAAACATCTATAAATGATAACTTTTAATGAGTGAAATTATTGTGTTATGGTTTCAAAGAGAGACCTAATCAATATATATTAAATTAAACTCATCATTAATGTCATCTAGATCATTATATAAAATATATTGAGTTTATCCTTATTGATAATTTAATTGCGTTCATTTGTAAAACATCATTCAACTATTCAATTAGCTAGATTTATTATACTAAAATTATAATTAATGTTAGTCCATATTATAAAAATTTCTAACATATCTTATTTGAGTTGGCTCTATTCGAACAAATTGATTTCAAGTTAAAGTTTAACTTAGATTATTTTGTTCATTCAATGATACAACTCATTCTACCAAAGACACTTTTTACAATAAAACTATGTGAATTTACTTTTGAGCACCCAATTAAGTATTTAGATGATATGTTATTATGTGATTGAATGATTTTGAATTAAGGACAAAATAATATCTAATCATGTGATAGACATATTATCTAGGTATCTAATCGGGTACACACAACATTATTTCACTTTTTATCCCCCCATGACGTTGTTTATCCACATTAGCTAGCAATCCTCTTGTGACATTGTGATGAATTTAACTAAACTCATAATTGAGTATTATATATTTGATCTGAACTTGAATTGATTTAGACTCTTTTCGAGGCTTGTAATGAATCCACCCCGCAATTTTCACATTGTTTTGACCAAAAGTAAAACTATTATTATTATTATTATTATTATTATTATTATTATTATTATTATTTTGTGTTCACATTGAACTAGCTACCAGTTCAATGAACCTAGCAACCGAAAGAAATGGCAAAATAATCAAAGTGAGAGTGACAGACGTCCAATACGAATAGTTTTAGTCACTTAAGAGAGACCAAATCTTGGAAGAATGCCGAGTAACCTGATTTATATATAAAGAATGCCAAAAAGTCTTGTGTGACGATACGAACTGCAGGGATCAATGTGTTTTTTAGGCAGAAGATAAATATTTGCCATTGAAAACAACCGTCCATTTTCATCATCAGAATATATATACATGGCGCAATCTCTTGCGTACGCACCAACTTATTGACGGAGGACGTGATGGGCTGGGTGGCATCTCTCGGGTTGCTTTCAGCCAATAACAAACTGCCCAAACCAGTGCGATATATCTTTTTTTTTAATTTCCTTAAAATAAGAAAAAAAAAAAAGAAGGTAAATTGGAAAGTTCCTTTCTTTGATTTGATGTTTCTCGAGAAGGGAATTTTTCTTTCTAGTGATTTCTGACTAAGACTAATGCTGGGAAAGTGACATTTCTAATAGAAAACGGAACTCCATCCTTTTAATCTGTCTACAATTTGCCTTATTATTTTATTTCTTATATAAATTGACACCGGTGAAAAAGAATCGTATTGATATGGGTAGCAAATGAGAAGAGTGTAGAAAGTGATCGGTTTCATTGTGAGATCAGGAGTAGAAAGTTGTTCCACGAGCCATATGCGTTATCGAGGGAGAATTAGGTCATCCACACACAGACCGATCGGGAATTGAAGTCCCTCTTTCGATGAGCTCAAAAAAGAAAAACCATCGACCTTAAACGAACGTCAGGCTAACGCTCTCAAGAAGGAGTCGGGAGTGCCGCACGGACAGTTTCACTGTATCAAACCTTTGAACCCTCATAAAATTCACTGGAGGATTCTATATTCTAAGACCACTGACATATATATAATATTGCCCTTTTTATTTATTTGGAGCAAAGAGAATTTCAAAGGCAGCAATGGCATTTGTCCTTATCATATGTCGATGCTTTTCATTCTGATAAAATTATTGCTTTAGGGCTCGCGGGCAATTCTTCATCATAGTAAACCAGCCTCCAATCCAAACGAAGTAGAAAACTTTATGGAAATGGTGTTAATATGTTTACAAACATGTTCCATCTGGAGGGTCCAGAATCAGTCAAGTTTACCTGCAGAAATGTATACATAAAATCACTCCACGTGAACTTGCATAAACCCTACTGCATCTGCAAAAGATATTCTGTAATGTCGCTGTTTATAAATTGTTCCCAGCATCCTGGGAACAATTCAACTGTTTTCTCTTTGTATCTTCATAACTGTGCTTCCATTTAGGTAAAAGAGGCTCATCAGATAATTAATAAATAGGGTACCTGTGAAGGGTTAGGTTTCGTGTTCCCTGATTCTGAACTGACATGACATATTGGGTACCAAATCTTCAATTATTTTATGAACATGAGGGCATTGATCAGACGCCTGTTTATCAGTTTTTGTCTGTGCTTCCATGCCTTGGCACTTACTATCATCTAGTTTTAACCATGTTTGAATGAAAGCTTTTGAACTTTGGAGTTCAATATCATATTATCGGGTCAATTCTGCTCCCCATCTAGATAGATTCTAGTAGATTTCTTAATAATTTTGATCTATTGTTCAATCAACAATTTTGATAAATAGATTTGAGTATATATATTTATATCTTCTTATGTAATCGTATTAAAGTAAAAAATAGTACGATTAGTCTCTCCAAATTTACGAAATTGATTATTGATTCTATCTCAAACGAGTGATTAAGCTTTACAAGTGACTCATTTTAAAAAAAACTAAAAGTTTCAAATTTTAAATTACACTTGTGATAATTTTTGTGTGATTATTTTGACAAATCCCTTGAACTATATTGATTCAAGGGTTTCAAATAAATCATCATCACAATTTTTTTATTGAAGGTTAACTTTCTCTTCTCTAATCAAATGTTGTAAAAATTTCTACTTAATCATGCATAATAATCTATAAACATCAATCTTGATATAAATCACATGATCATGAAATGATTATCACACAAAGAAATTTAAGTTAATTTGGGATACAAAAAAAATATGTTTGAATCTTAATATGAAAATTTTGAATCTTTAAACTAAAACTTGAATATGTAGACGGATAATGAACTCTTGATGAGTCTTCCTCTCTAAAAACTTTTATTGTATATCGGCTTTCAATAATTAAAGTTGCTTATATGAGTTTCTCATAAGAGAGAAAGTGGATACATTAATATTTAAACCCATAAAACTAACAATAAAATTATATGTATAAATAATATGTACAAACAATAATGATATATTTTTATGTGATTTAGTATTGTTTTATTTCTAATTTAAAATCATCAAATCATATGATAATATATCAATATTTGTGCATATGGTTTGTGTGTATAACATTACTCTAAAACTAATAAGGGATAGGTGAATTACAATGTTAAAGGAAAAAAGGGAGAAAAAATGAAATCATAGAAATATCCAAATTCGGAGCTGAAAAATGTAACGGAAGGTCATTCATGTCTCAAGAGGTGCTTCCTACCACCCAAACAATATCTTATAATAAAACATTTATGGACAAGGATAAGAGATTCATGGACAACAACAGAATGACCATGAATCGAAGGCCCGCACCCGAACTCATCGACACCTTCTTCATCAACACCAGACATTTTTTTTTTACAGATTTTCTATAATTGTCCAAGCATACTTGCTAACTCAAACCGACGAAGTACGTACTTTCAATTTTCAAATATACAACTATAAATAACCTCCTGTTCTTCTGCTACCCCCCTGCATTCTCCTTGAGCCCGAAGGGTATTTGAGTGCTAAAAGTTGAGACATCCATTCAACAAACTCAAAATGTGATATATAAAATTAAACTCTTGAATTTTTTGATGAAGATAGTCATGGACTGTTGACCAATCTCACTTGACTCAGCCTTTCACGTGTTTGGCATAACTGGTTAAAGTCTAATTAAGTCAAAAATGTATCTCCTGACTGCACATAAAGAGAATGGACCGACTCAAAGTAAGATTTGTTTTTAAAAAAATCAATGAACAATAGAAAAAGTTGAATGAATGTCTCTACTGTTTTTTAAGGAAAATTTGCAAAGTGGCCCACCACAGATAGAAGGATTAATTAATTCATGAAATTTCAAAGAGGTCTGGTCGTGGAAAGGCCAAAGGACTATTTTCCACCCAAAATATTTGCTTATCTCAGGTATTTATTCTTTAATTTTAAAAATTTTATTTTTCATTAATAAAAGTTAAAATTAATAAAACTCTAACTCTTTAAAATTTTATTTATTTTTTCTTTCTTAAATCCTAAAAACTAATTATTTCTCCTATAAACCAAGTTTTAAAAAATAATTTTTCTCCTCTACAATTTAATTTTCAAACTCTAGTGCTATTCTAATGGCTTCTCCCCCCCAAAGCTTTCTCTTTCTCTGGTGATCTCTCTCCTCTCAATTGGATGTTCGATCGGTGTCAAATGAGCTGAGAAGATGAAGAACTTTGACAGAAAGATGAAGTTCTTTATTTTTCCAAAAGAATACGTCTAGGAAGGTGAAAAACTTCATCTCTCGACAAAGTTTTTCATTTTTTTAGACAAGATCTTTATTGATTGGTATTCCAAAGGAGAGGAGAGAGACTGTTGGAATATAGTGATGAGACAGAGAATCTTCGTCAATGGCGATGGCGTCGGATTTGTCGCCAAGAATTGAATATTAAACCCTATGGGGGGAATGTCATCTTTTAAACTTGTTTAGAAGACAAATTTTTAGTTTTTAAGATTTTAAGGGAGAGAAAAGAAATTAAATTTTAATTTATTTTTAATATTACATGTAAAAAGATGATTTTGTATTTAAAATTAACAAATTTAAACTTTCATGATAGATGTTTGAGATTTTTATAGTTAAATGATAAAAACTTGAGAAAATAAAGTACTTTGGTGGGAATAAGTCCTTTGGCCTCAGGGAAATATTTTGCAGAGAAAATGAATTTAAAGCTATTAATGGTGAAGGGTGCAATTTGCAAACTTTGAATTGACATAATAGTTTTATGTAAATTTAAAATTAAAAGGATTTTTAAAGATTATGAAAGTCGATGTAATAGACAGAAAAGAACGTTGAAGTGACATGTGAGAATTGGAACGGTCGTGATGAAATGCTGAGAGAAGAAGAGATGGTAATGGAAGTTGGTGGGTCAAAGCAGACTCTTTATGAGACTGACTTTAGTTGAACTGGCTGGCTGCTCAACTCCAAGTAAAAAATGAAAAAAAGCTTTCCCTTTCAGAAATTTCTGTGGGAGCTGCCTTACCTTACCATCAAAACCATGAGACCCCCTCAATTGCTCCCTCTTTTTATTAAGTTTTTCTTTCACACCCACAACAAGTGCCAATTTGTGTTGACACAGTCTAAAGCGTGACCGACCAGCATTATCACTTTTTTTAAAAAGCATATCGGTCAATATCGATAATTTTATTTTATGTATCATATTGTTCTAATATGCATATGATTTTTCGTCTGTTTTGTACATTTAATAGCCATGGATGAATACATTTTCACCCTGATATATCATAAAAGGACAATTCCACCCATGGTTTCAGAAATACCCTAAGTAATTGTCCTTTATTTGTGAAAGGGTGTAATCTGGTCAATTCATAAAGTTACTTAAGGCTTTCAGTCTCTACAATTTATATATGTGAGTTGACTTGACAACATTGCCTTTTCATGAGTATGTTTAAAACATGAATTTGAAAAATAGAGCAATTTTGGACGTTTCCAAAACTAAAGGGGAAAAGTTTCATTGTGATAGATCGGGGGCTAGAATGTTAGTTGGCCTTAATGTGGAAAATTTGCAACTCTTAAAATTAGCAATACTGACCCCCACCCCACTAAGCCTATTTCTTTTCATTGCATTTTCCGTCGGAAACTTTGGTTAAAATGTGAAGAAAATCAATCAAATTGGAATAAAATTATGAGGTCTAGTGGGCAATACAATTCAATATGTAGAGGGCATTTAAGCAATTTCACATATAAAGAGGAAGAAGTAGACTTAAAAAAGAGAAAGTACAGGCTATATTATATTCCATCCCAGCTACGGCAAACTGAGTCAACTATTAAACCCTAATTTTTGCTAAAATGGGGAAATTTGGTTTTGGTCAAACCAACATTTTTCTCAAACTGGCCAAGCCTATAATCAGCCAATTTGGACTTATAGGCTGAATATTTGTATTCACTCCAAGTAAATTCCTTGTACAAGCAATCTTCTTCCTTTGAAACCAGAGATGGCAAAGGCACTATCTTTTCATTCAAAGGCGGCCCTCCAAAAAAAATCATTGAAATCCTTGATTTCATCGAGTCATCAGCCAACACTCTGTGTTTAACACTTTGGAATCTCCCATTAGTCATTACCTACATCAAAATTTACAGAACTTTTTCATTTTTCAGTGGTGAAAAAGATTGAACTATAAAATTTTTTACCAGTCAAATCATGTTTACCTGCAGAGCATCACCAACAATGAGGAAAAAGGAAGAGTGATCAGGTGGGACAGAAACCCAGGTGTCATCTCTTAAACAGATTTGAAATCCTGCAGTGTTGTTGGATCTTAGCACAGAAATTATCTGAGGGTCTGTGTGTTCCCCAAAGCCAATCAAATTTGTTCCAGTTAAAGTTTGCAATTCTGGGCATGGTGGGTAGTGGTTTAGCCTGAAACAGGAGTCACTTTTTTCATCCCTTATTAGCTTACTCAACACAGTCCTTGGCTCTATTTTTAGCCCATCAGCCATTAATTCCAACACTTCATATGCCATTTTCTTCACTTCCGCTATGTACTTCTCCACAGCATTCCTATACCAAATACAATAAAAATACTTATATTTCAATACTTGCTTGATACAATTTTATGAAAAGAAAGCAAATTTGCAGGTTTTACCGGAAATTTGGTGGGCTATGTTGGAAAACGGCGAGTGTTTTCCGGGAAGTGATTTGGGGATTGGTGTTGAGGAGGAGAAATTCAATCCAGCCAACATCACCATTGAGGCCGATTCTTTTGTTGCCATAGCCAAAAGGGTCAGCAGGTCCGGCTTGGTCTTTGTCAGATTGAGGGAGGTTAAAGAAGTTAACAGCTTCGTCTTCTAAAGTGTCGATGAACTCCGATGGAACATCGTGATTAATGAGCTTGAAGAAGCCGTATTCTTCACAGGCTTTTATTATATGGGACTTGGCTTCAGGGTGCTTGATGTCTATCACTGGAATTCCAGGGAATAAGCAGCTTGAAGACTTGTAAGTTTTGATTACAGGGAAATGTTCTAATGCTGATTGTGACAGAACCACCATGGTTGGATTTAGTTCTTGTTAACACAACACAGACGAATACACAGAGAGAGGAGAGGAGAAGAGAAGCTCAGAAGTGAGGATGATTTGCCGAGATTGAAGGGTTTAAATGGGCAAATGGGAGAGGATTTGGCAATGCATGAGAGAGAGAACAGAGGCGTTGGTAACTATAATGAAGCTTTGTGCTTATGCTTGGCATTTATGCAATCGAGAAAGGGAAGAAATTGCTTCGACTTTTCCTAATTTAAATTAATATTTTGTAAAAAGAATCAATAAAAGAGCTACTTTAAAATATTAATTTATACTTACCAAATTTGATTTTTAATTAGAAATAAAATAAAATTTAATTTAATTATATAATAATATATTCTCATTACTATAATTATTATTATTTATATATACAATATCATTTATTTTTAAATTATTATTATTAAAAATATAAATTTCTTATTTTTTGTTTTAATAGAATCGGTTATATATAGATAGTTTGATTATTCTATAAAAAAATATTGATAGTTTACTAATAAAATTTTGAGACCCTTAAGAGATTTTTGATTCGACATCTCTAAGAAAGTTGTAAGTTAGTTTTTCTTTTATTTTTTTGTGTTTGAGCTTCCTAACGAGGTATAATCATGTTAAGCTAATATCGTTTAACAATTATAATAGCAATCATCCTTTTGATGATAAGCAAAGGCTGAATGTCATAACAACACAAGTTAATAGGGTTTTCGTTCAAGATATACTAAAATCAATACTTCATTCGTTTAATAGAACAAAAATTATTGATAATGAAAATTTGAATAGAAAAATATAGAAGAGCAAAGGGGACCATAACTCATTAATTATCCAATGTCAAAGAGATCAATTCTTGATTCCAATCAAAGGACCCATAGAAAAAGAGTCACAATCATTGAAAATTTAACCACAAGTGATATGCATATTCTCCTATTTTCTTAAAATTTCTTATCACATATGTATTTACCTCATTTTTCCTATATCACATTAGCTAGGCTTATCATAATCGAACTATTTATATTATTTAACACTAGAAGATACGTATATATGTATTTGTATACTTTAAGGATTTTAGGTTATGGGAAAGGAGAGGTTAGTGCAGAGGATAAAAAGTGTAGAATGGAATCGTAATGGGAAACTGTGAGTAGTCTTTTCCCAACTATATTTATATATGAATTAACGATTATGCCTGGAAACTTCTTTCATCATTTTTATTTTTCTTCTATTGTTATTTTATTTGTTTAAGGGCCCTAGAAGCTTTTTGAAAATTCTTTCTAGATCTTGTAGGTCGTTCAGAAATGAGAGTTGATTTTAAATGTTACCAACTTTAACAATTAAAAAGAAAAAATATTTCTCTTAAACCAATGTTATATGTATACATTTTTAATACATAATTTAAATATATATATAATATATAATTATATGATTACGTGTTATCTTAACTTTAATTCAAAATAATCTAATCATATAATAATATATCATCAGTATAAATAAATTATATACCAAAAGCGTGTACGTATATTTTTATTATTCAAAAAATATTTTATCAAATACATAGTTTTCATACTTGAGTTGAATATTGACATAATATAATGGTTGATCATGGTTAAGTAACACTTGAATCGTGAATTGCTTAAATTATAATTTTAATTATTTAATCATTAAATATGAAATTCGAATGATATTTACATAAAAGTAAATTAGGTTTTTTGGCACACACTATCTCGATTGATAAGGTGTTGGTTTGAGTCCCAATAATTGTTAAAAGAATTTACTAATTTGATAAAAGTTTGATTGAGATAAACAATTGATTAAACCATAAATTAATGGATTTATGATGGTTCGACCTTGGTTCATCTAAGTTCAAAGTTCTTATTGAGTTTAAAACACTCCCAAACCGTATCAACTCTTGGTTTTCTATCAAATCACCTGGTCTGGTTCAAGTTTAAACAACCATGATCAAATATGTCAAATTTTAGGGTATGAGAGCAGCCATTGATTCACAAAAAATGAAGTGCATTTAAGTTATCACCGTTCTTATTGCTACTGCCTTTCAAAGGTGATGCAGACCTCATTTTGAATGGTCATTCTCAACCCCTCATAATCAAGTGTTATCAATGAAAATTTTAAAAATGAATATGATTTGATGATATAGAAGAACCCTCAAAGCGAATCGACAGATATCACCACCTCTGTGAATTTTTTAATAATGTTATGCGTAAGCAGTTTTAGTACTTATTTAAGTGTTTATACGATATATTATAATGCGATTGAACGTTACTTATTTTTATTTCAAAATAATATAATCATATTATAACATATTATTTAAATATGCAATTAGACACATATAATTTTATTAATTTTTTCAGCAAAATTATATATACATATTTTTTAGTATACAATTGGATATATAAATAATATGTTATTAAATTATAGATAAAATAACACACAATTATACGATAACACATCATTACCTAATTGTGTATACATAACATTTGTTTTTTCTTCTCTTTTCTATCTCCAATTGAAATTGATTTTCAAGCTATTTGATGATATATAATTCCTGTTAATAGTTATAATATTGGTAATTAATAATTGCATGATAATTAAAATGGAAGATAAACCATATATGAAATCCGTAAAGTAAGATAAAATAACCTAATTATCTCACTTAGAATGATTACCACAAGAGTTAAGGTATATGGAGATTAGCAATGTCATTATAGGACTGAGCTTTCAAAGATACAAAACTTTGAAAGAATGGTCGATAAAATGTCACATTAATAAGGACAAATGGTCAAATTTACTAGGATTATACTTCTTTAATTTCTCCTGACAAAGATTTTCACTTATCCATCCACATAGTATACAACTTGGAAACCTGATTCACACCTTATATAATAGTTGCCAAGCTTAATCCTGATAATGACATTATTAATAAGATATATTATATGTTCATATTCATTATCCTCTTTCTTCTTTTTCTAATTTTATTTACTATGGTTTTTTTTTTAACAAACATAGTAATAAATGGCATCGAATTATTTGTTAAACCTGATAAACCTACAAAAAGTTATCCGAAAGTATCTATTCTAAAAACAAATAAGAGTTCTGGTTTTTTAAACTTCTGCCTATGTAAATTTTTTTTTTTTTTTTTGCATGTAAATAAAGTAAAATTATAACTAGTTGATAAAATTACTGTTACAGTTAAAATTTGATAATGATATTATCCTAATTATTCTTTTTTTTTTCCCCTCACTTTATTACTATGAGAATTATTTTTTCAAACCAACTAATAAATCATGACAAGTTATCCAAAGGACTTTATTCAAAAGATGGGTATGAGTTCATGGTTTTTAGACTTGCGTCATGTAAAATTCGGTTTTTGCGAATATACGGGGTAAAATTTTTACTAGTTGGTAAAATAATTACGGCAAGTTGTACAAATTGATCATAGAGAAGGAGAAATTTTTACTTATCCAGCATCATCGAAAAGACTTATTTAGATTCTATAATTGACTTCTTTTTTTTTGGGTAAGGACAATTTTTATAAAATAATGTTGTAAAATATTTAGATAAAGTGTCTTTAGAAAGTTATTAAAATGCACAACATTAAAAAGAATAAGTTGCTTCCTTAGATAGATATGAATTTCTCTAAAGTCATTTTCCTTAGACGATATTCTTGCCAGGTAATCTATATATGCTTTGTCCAATTTAATTAGCATTTAAAAAAAATCAACTAAGTGATCTCCTAGTCAAATTAAGATCAAGAGACCCTTATGAATCAGCATGCTAGTGCGGCCTAAAATCATACATGACGAAGGCCAAAAATATATTAATCGATTAAGAAAAAGCCAATTGGGACACCCATTGCTTGCCCCCCTCGAAAACAAATTCAATGATTTGTAGATTCATATCTTTGAATCATTTCGTCAAAGTGCAATATTTTGAGAGACTATTATTTAACTTGGATACTTTTTTAACTTAGTTATATATGAATTAATCTAACTAAATAAGTAAAAATCTTAGGTTTCTTTCACGTTTAATTGAAATTATCTTTTTAGATATAGTTTGACATAAATAAATTATATCCAACAGGTGAAAACCTTAAGCCTATTATTACATCTATTATACCAATTTGTTAGAAATATTTATTTATTTCTTATATTAGACCTACATATAAATAAAGATATAAATTGTATGTTATCAACGTAATGGGTAATGTCATTAACACCCATTTAGTTGCAATCAAATAGTGTAATAAAATTATTGGGCTTTAGACATATATTATTAATATTATTTTGATACCAGTTTTATAATGTGTAGAGATTATATATATTTTATTATTTGCAATAAAGTAATATAAAATATAATAAATATAATATAAATAAGCTGAAGTCCTCAGTTTAAACCCTAATTTTTATTTACATCATATTTATATCTCATAACTTAATAATACTAATATATTTTCTATGCAAATAGGCTGTAGGCGTGGAAGATGGTCAACCACATAATTTTATGTTACAATAAATTTAAATATGCTTCTGTAAATATGGTTTTTTTTATTGATTTGACTTAAGAGCTTAATTTAGTGAATTTAAATTTATCTCATCATTAAATCTCTCACACAAATGAGCCAGAATTTTGATTTTCATATGTTTCCAATAAATTTTAAACACATATGTCCTCTTGCTTGGATGTCTCAACATTCATCACTCAGGCTATCTCTTGGGACTCAATTTCATCTGTTGGAGTATATAAGGTCGAAGTTATGAGATTATCCATGCAACATTTTTTCAATTAAAAGACTTTAATTTTAATAGGTTTAGTAATGTTTCATGCATATATTTACACACGATATCAGCTCAGCAAGCAAGGTTTCTTGCTTCAGTGGTCACCTCAAGAAGGAAAATACGACTACAAATTACAGCAAAAACAGCTAGAAAGTATATACACTACTAAAACAAGAGAAGGGTCGGTCTGGAAAGCCAATGCTTAAGGTTCCAAACCTGGTGAATAGCTAGAATTATTCTTCTTCATTTTCAAAGTACACAATAATTTCTGGCATTGCAGATGAAACGTGCTCCCTTCCTAACTGATGTGTAAAGATGTGCACGTAACACTGACAGTCCCTCTTCTCTGAAATAAAGGTTGAAGTGTTGCGTCAACATCAGAGTGGTTTGCAGAGATAAATCAATAAAAGTGAAACTGCAAATTCTGCTGCTTGCTGGCTGTATCTTGAGTGGTCACTAATACAAAACAAACTGCGTGAGATGTGACTGACTCTCCAGCCTCAGCAGACCAGACCTTTCTCTTTCAGACTCAGAATCTTTAAGACCATTTTACGCATAATAAAATCAACATGATGCACTCCAAAATTTCACCTGTTTGAGATAAAATTAAAAAAAAACATACATGCACTTCCATCTTCATCTTCTCCATTCTATGAGAAAATTATCACTAAATGGCTCAGAATTCCTTACATTCAAATGGGTAAGGGGCTGTGAATGTATGTGTAATATTGTAATCTATTATTTTACATCAAAGAATTTTGACCAAGAAATAAAATTATTATAAAAAATAAAGACGAAAGCAAGGAAGCCTCAGGATTCAGGAAGGCCACTTTCAGGCCCTTTTCTCCGTGGTCCCTGTAATTGACTAGTCAGCCTCACGTTATAATTCATTGAATTATCTAGTACAAACCTATTCAATTTTCATTTCTATTTTATTTATTTATTAGGTTAATCATTATTAAGATTGCGAAGAAAATCAATGTGGTTGAGGGTGATGACAGATTCAGTATTTGAGTTTGGATTTATATTTAATTTAAATAAATTAAATTCAAATTAAAGTTTTAATACAATAATAATCCATATTATAGATTTTTTAATAATATTATACACTAATATAATTAAAGTCACTTTAATTCAAATCTGTATCAACTAAAATCTTTAAATTCCTTATAATTTTAAAAATTAAATCAAATCGATTAGTTTGACCATCATCTAAAAAAAAGTAGTTGCATTTTATGGAAAAATTATTTTTAGAGTTAGAATAAATTGAATTGGTAATTCTAACAGTTAGACAAAATAAAACCCAGGTTTGAGCCTGTAAAAAAAAATTTATTTTTTAAAAATTATTCAAATTATATATTTAATAATGAATTAAACAAAACTGTTTTAAATATTATTTTTACATATGTAGTTAGTTTGAATACTGGTTTAAATTATTCTACCCTTGATTAGATTAAATATCTGTCTCTTTCAATAGATCGATATCTAATTCAGGAGCCTAAGATATATGAGCGTCAATAAAATTATGTATATTTATTTTAATTATATAAATATATATATATATTTATATGTGTTATTATGTAATTGAATAATTTTAAATTTAAAATAAAATAATATATAATTATATAATAATAAATATAAATAGGTATATATTTGTGTATATAAAATAAGTAAATATAGAGGCATAATACACGTGCTGAATAATTAAGCCGTTGGACCAGGGCATGGCCATACACGCGTTCGAGGGATGAAGAAACGTGGATGCTGAGGGCGCGTCGCTTTCACAAGGGTCTTGTTAGATAGTGACGTGGTCGCTTCTGATTCATTGCTTTCATTGTCGGTAATATAATATTATTGTTGTTACAACTGTTTCTCCTTTCCAGGCCAGGTTGGCCGATGGCCTTGATTTGGACGGAAATATATTCTCCCATGAAACGCAGCTGTCTGGCCCTGTGCTTCTCATCTCTATCACACTCCATCCACCTTTCACCAAAATTGAATATTGGACCCACCAAATGTTTGATATCATGATGGTGATGACGCGATTGACGAGTCCAGATGGTCCGGTTCGGCGTTGGAGATGAATAATCAATCATAATTGCGTATGTACTATAAATGTTGTGATGGAGGCGTATCATGTTAAAGCTGTTCTTCTTTTCTCTTCCGAGGTCCGGTCCGGTCCAGTCCAGTCCAGTTTCCCTCCATGGATGGACGAGATATGGTAGCTGGGTTTAAGACACTTGTTAAGAGTCAGCTCGAGTTCAGTTTATAAATATGAAACAATTAGCTTGATTTAATTGGAATGATAAACAGTAATAACAAAAAAACCAACAAATTATCAATAAAAAAAAGAAAGAGAATCATTTAAAAAGAAGCTAAATAAGAAGAAGATTAGTCAGATTTAAAAACTTTGATAAATGATTGTGGATGAGCCCTTGAATTTGAATCTAAGTTATCGAAGTTAGAGTTATAATTCGAATTCAATTCATTTGAGACGAATATTCATTTGGGTTCTACTAGTTATCAAGTCGTTAAACTGACAAGTCTTGCCCTGCCTGTGTCTCTTCTGACGACTACTACTTGAGCAGTTCAGCCCTTTTGGAGATCAATCTCCATTCTTGATCAATTGCCCGTTTGTTTACTTGCAAACTCATATTGCAAAGTCCGCTAATCCGACTTGCATGAGATGAATATAATGTGTTCTTACGTATAAAAAATTTCTGAACTTTTGACAGATGAAGGTAAAAAAAAGGGCTCAAGCCCATCATGTGTGTAGGCCCGGACGTCGCTTGACTATTGAGTGCGTGGTCACTGCAACCGGCAACGGCCTTTGTGGGGAACCTCATCGACTCTTATGCAAGGCACGAGTACGGTTTTCTTTCTTTCTTTCTTTGATTATTTCGTGAAAAGAAGAGAAAATGAGAGAAAAAAATAAAAAAGAATCGGAAATTGAAATGGAATTTTATATTCCTTATTTCACTTTTGTACATGCCATGTAAAAAACTCGTTACAAGGTTATCATATTTTGATTATACATTTTTTGTCTTTGCACGGACGAATTCGACTAATAAATATTTTAACAAGTCATAGTCTATGGAATAGTGTTCAAGATCAGCGTCTCCATCCATTGCTGCGAACTCTTTCCACTCCTTCGTTGCTTCCGGCTCGTTATTCAGCATGGTGTATATAATAGCCTGTTCACTATCAACTGTTAACAATTTTCATAATCCCACAGGCAATTTCAAATATAAATAACACTACGTGTACAAACAATATGTAAAAACGATAATATATCAATCACTCAATCATATGGTAATATGTTATTGTTTGTATATATAGTTTTATTATTCAACTATTAATCATCAGCAAAATTATCAAATGACTATAGTTTAGTTGCATATAAGGCAGTTTATGTTGTTGGTCCATGGGTGTTAAGAATCCCTCATTGATTTAGGATTAAGGTGGGTGTCTCAGCCCTTGAAACTCGAGCTACCTCATAGGTTCTTTATTTATGTCTTAGCAAATCCCTTTTTAACTAAGGGATAGTGGGTCTTTGTTAGTTCCTATATGTGGTGTGCAAATGTCTTTCCTATGGGATCATGAGTCTCTTTGTTAGTTTCTATTTGTGGTAGAAAATTACGTGGAATGTTGGTAGCAATTATGATTGATTTGACTGAAAATAAGGAATAGTATGCATTTTTTGTTGAGAGAGGCCGTATAAGCATTGGTCCAACAGATTCCAACCCCAAAAGACCTAGCTAAGGAGAGGATTTGATCCCTTCACTTTAGGTATATGAGGGTGAGGGTGGTTTCAATCTCTTTACTTGTGGTATATATTCCATCTTAGGGAAGGTGTCGATCCAACTAATTCCAGCTTTAAAAGGTTCATTTGGAGGAGTGTTTTAATCTTTATCTATTCCTTTACGTTGGGTATATATTTAAGCTTCAGGAAAGTACCATTTTGGTTAATTTCATCTCCAAGAGATCAATGGAGACCTAGTTGAGAGAAGGTTTCAATCTTTTGACTCTAGATATATAAGGGTGAGGGAAGTTTTGGTCAATTCCTTTACTTTTGGATATATATTTCATCTCAGTAATGTATAAGTGTAGTGTGAGAAAAAGTTTCATCACTTGAATTAGTTTTTGAAGTGCGAAACTTAGTAACACTTTTTGGGAGGCCCAACACTATGCTTATCAAAGTATGCTCTATATGAAAGTGCCATTGCCTCTCACACAAATTTGTATTGCCAGCAGCAGAAAAAAATTGCTCATTTTTCCTGCAAGAAAATGGAATTACAAACCTTGTAAAGTGGGAATCGTCCATCAGGCTTCTGGTTGCAATGTTTTTTCTTGAGACAGCTACAATTTGAGGCTTCTTCGTATTTTCCCTGTATAAGCATAGCCAACATTATCTAAAAGGACTAGGTTCTAACGAACTCAGTACGACTACTAATGGAGACATATTTACATACCTGCTAAATGAGAATTTCTACTAAAGCCATCTCTGCATTGTATGCAGACTCAGACTCATTTTTACATCTATGGAATAGATGTTGCAGCATTTTCACAGCCTCTTCGGGCTTCCCGGATTTCATTTTACGCAACGCTTCCATCTACAAAAATTGAAAGAAAATTGAAACCAATATCAAGGAAACAAAAGAAGGACAAATCACTGGACGTACCTTAAAGGCATTGATGTCTTCCATTGAAGGCCCTGGAGGCACATCAAATTTAGGTGGAATAAAAGGCTTTGCTTCACTCGAGCTTGAAGCCAGCTCCACACTCACATCCAAAAACGATTTAAGCGCTAGATTTCCGCCGAATTGTGGTTTTGACACTAACGAATCTTTCTGATGCATTCCATCTCCCTTTTTCTCATTTTCCTTTGATGGACCTGAGGACTTTTCCAGCTCACAAATCACTGCATTGAACTTCAAAACATGCCCAGGTGGCCACCGAGTAACATGAAAACCAGTTGACGGCAAAATAGAAGAATGACTGAAGCCAAGTCTAGATGCTTGTTTAAGTTTAGCGCTCTTTATGGAAAGATTTAGGTTTAAGGGAATGGCAGGTCGGGGAAAATAGCTTAGACAGAGGGTAGATTCCATTGTGAAATTCTAAGTTTGGTTATGGATGCTGTGCACTTCCTGGTCATGGCTTCAAATCAATATATAGTCATATTTACAGTGTTCTGAAGAAGTTCAAGCAAGGCATATATTTTATTTTTCCTTTAGACATAACCTATGGTAGCATAAAGAACTAACTTTGCTTGAAACACAGAGAGATTCCCAAAGCCTTCAAATTGAATAAATGTTGCACCCCAAATTCTAAACTCAATCAAAATGGAATTCTATTTTTTTCCATGACTTTATTCTAAAATAAAAGCAAATCTCCATATTCGTTACTCGTAAGTAAAAACAGTATATTTAAAAAAAAAAAAAAGCATATGCTGCAATGATTATTAAGGATAAAATACTTGCTTTACTTACGAGGAATGAATATGAAGAAAACTTACCGAAAAAATTATATTTTCAGTTTTTCCCTAATGATTATTGATTATAAAAGTAAAAAAGTCCTTATATTACAATATTTAATCAAGGAATTAACTATTATATTTATTTTTATTTATCGATAGCTCACTTTTTATCTTTATTAATTTGTAAGATAAATTTTTTAAATTAGTTAAGCGGTGAAAAATAAAACGAAATCTAGACTACATAAGATATCGAGTGTTTATATTCAATTACTTTTGGAATTATTAATTTTAAGGAAATTAAAAATTGTGACGATGAAGATTTACTTTTATTTAGAATAAAGTAATGGGAAAAATAGAAGAATTTGCGGCGTTACGATACACGTTTAAGGTTCTTTGCCCACCAAGCACAATGAAACTTATAGAAGGCCAAACGACTGTGTCCCACCCAAAGTATGCACATTTTTCAAGTTTTCCCCTATTAACTTTGAAAATCTCATTTACCCACTCATGAACTGTTAAAATTAATTAAGCCCTTTAGTTATATCATTCCCCCCCCCCCCCCTCAATCCTAAAAACTAATAATTTCACCTCAACCTAAGTTTTAAAAAATAACATTTTTTCCCCTAAGGTTTCCAATTTTCAGATTCAATTTTTCGACATTGTTTCTTCCTCTTCGACGACCTCCAAGCGATGTCTCTTTCTCTCCGATGCGGTCTCCATCCGGTGGCTCTCTTGGGACTGGTCATCGACGAAGACGAGTCGTCTTTGTCGAGAGTCTTCGTTGTTGACGAAGACCTCATCTTCGTCGATGACTACTCCCAAGAGAGTCGTCGGATGGAGACCATGTCGAAGAGGAAGAGGCGTCGCCTGGAGGTCATCGGAGAGGAAGAAACGATGTTGAAAAATTGAATCCGAAAATTGGAAACCCTAGGGGGGAAATGTTATTTTTTAAAACTTAAGTTAGAGTGAAATTATTAGTTTTTAAGATATAAAGGGGGGAATAAAATTAAATTTAAGTTTATTTTTAATAATACAGACAAAATTATGATTTTACTCTTGAAACCGTTAATTTTAATTGTCTATAGATAGATAAATAAGATTTTCAAAATTAATAGAGAAAATTTTAGAAAAACAACGTACTTTGGGTGGGACATAGTCCTTCGGCCCTTACAGAATAATAAGTGTGCCTATAACAGCATTTAAAAAAGCTTTTCTTCGAGGTTTCAGTTAATTTAATTCCAAATATGCACAAGTCTGTGAAGTATAATGAATTGTGTTATGAATTGTATGGGCATTATTAATAAAATGTTGTATAATATATAATATTATAATATAATTTAAAATAAAATTTTAATTCTATGAATTAAGAAAAATAATATATAACTAATCAAAATTATATCAAATTATAATCAGATCAAAACAGAATCAGATTAAATCAGATCAAATTAGAATTATATGAAAACATAACTAGATCAAATAGGAAAATGTATTTTATTTAACACTTTCATGTACTTGCAGTAAGAATTTTTAGAGTTATAACTGAAGATATAAAGTAAGAAAGCATTTATGAAACAACTTCTTAATGAATATATTTATACATTGAGAGATTGTAGACAGATATTAAAGTTGAAGAGTCTTAAGAGCAACCAACTCACATATGAAATATAGATTAATATCGATATGTCGAATGAACGCATGAAACGTAAGATTGACAGTTATGTAAAAAACTTGCTAATTTTTACAAAATATAAATGGAAATGAGTAGAGGAAAATGCCAAGCTTACGTAAAATATAACAAAGCCATCAAACTTCAAGAACCACATGTACGGGAGCATGATACTTGAACATTATACGAAAACAGGACATAACAATCTGTCTCTTACCAATCCAACAAACAAGGTTGCATTTATTTCAATATAATTTAATCTGATTTGATCTGGTTCGAGTTTGACTCGTTTGAAATAAATATAGATTCAGCACAAATCACAACAATCTGTAATGTAACAAATCAAATCAAAGAAATGATAATAGAATGTTCATTCTGATTTGATACATTGAGATGCCCCCTGTTCAATTGAGTACTTACAGGTTTCTGATCCGAACCAACTACATATTCGCCCAAACCCATTCTTCGAGTCAGTGCCCAACTCCAATAATATAGTAAAATGATTTCAATCTTATTTATAACCGATTTATTGCTATGAGATTTATATGTCTCTTCTGTACAAAAAAAAAATTTGACAAGAAGGAAACTAACAATTTCGTAATCTCGGTGACAGAAAGCACGCCACTAGTCGTCAAGTTGTTCAGTAGATAAGTCTTTCCCTGCCTGTCTCTCTTGGCCACTATTACTTGTGCCTTTTGCCTTTGGGGGATCAATCCATTCTTGATCAAATATCAGTTTGTTTACTTGCAATTTCATACTAGAAATGTCGAATACATACACAGATTTAAATACTAAATGTATTATTATATGATTAAATATTTTATAAAACAACTAAGGTTCAAACCAATATTGTGTATAGGTTTAGATGTGGTGACACTATTGAGTGCCTTGGCAGTGCATCCGGCGACGGCCTTTGTGGGGAACGCCATCCACTCTTATGCAAGCCACAAGTATGACTTTCTTTTCTCCTTTCTTCAATTATATCAAATGAGAAAATAGAAAATAAAAAAGTGAAAAAAAAAGGAAATTAAAATGAAATTATATATATTTTTTATTTCACTTACCTACATTCCATGGAAAAAATTTGTTCCAAAGTAAAATAATCAACACAAAATGATCATATTTTGATTATATTTTTTTTAATTGCCTAGGCTAAAAATAATGTCCTTGATCAAATTCTCCGTCAACTGTTTCTGCGAATTCTTTCCACCACGTCGCTGCTTCCTCGTTATTCAGCATGGTACATATAATAGCCTGTTCACTTTAAAATATTAAAAAATATTTCATAATCCCACAAGCAATTTCGAAAATTAATCTCCTCCAAAATTATCAAATCAGTATAGTTTAGCTGCATCTGAGGCAGTTTATGCTAGTTATTAAGCGTTAGAAATCCTATACTTGTTAAGAATTAAGTTGGGAGCAGGTATATAAATGTGAAAAAAAATCTCAACTCTTCGACATTTGAGCTACCTTGTAGGGTGGGAAAGACTCATTAAACATTTTTTAAGAGATCAAACAAGTGGTATCAAAGACCAAAGTTAATAACAATTCCATCACAAGGAATACATTGGTCTAGTTGATACTAGCTCTAAGAGGCTCGGTTGAGGGGAGGTTTTAATCTATTTACTTTGAGTATATAACAGTCAGGGAGTTTTCAATCCTTTTATTTTGGGTATATATTCCATCATTGTGAAAGTACTGATCCAACCGATTCAAACTTTAAAAAGCTTAATTGAGGGAAAGGTTTCAATCCTTTTACTTTTAGTGCATACGGTTGAGGGAGGTTTCGATCCTTTACTCTAGGTAAGTCCATCCCAAGGAAGGTACTAGCCAAACTTATTTTAGTTTCAAGAAGCCTAGTTAACTAGAGGTTTTGATCCCTTTAATATGATATATAAGGTTGATTGAAGTTTTAATCCTCTTACTCTAAATAGATATTCCATCCCTAAGAAGGTACCGATCCAACTAATTCTAATTCTAATTCTAAGAGACCCAGTTGACAAAAGGTTTCAATCCCTTTACTTTGGGTATATAAGAGTGAGGAAAGTTTTAATTGATCTCTTTACTTTGGGTTCCATCTCTGAGAGGCTTAGTTGAACGAAGGTTTTGATTATTTTATTTTGAGTAAATATTCTATCTAAAGAATAGTAAAGGTCCAACTGATTTCAGCTCTAAGGGACCCAGTTAAGGGAATATTTCGATCCCTTTACTTTAGGTACATAAGGAGAGAGGTTTCAATGCCTTTACTTCTAGTGTTTATAAGTGTGATCGAAAATCTCACATTTGAGCTAGTTTGTGGGTGGGAGAAGTCCAATAACAAGCCCAACACAAAGTTTACCGAGTATGCTCAATAAGAAAGTTCCATTGCCTCTCACACAAGTTTGTATTGCTAGCGTATCTCTTTTTAAGTTTCAAGCTGTACAGCAGCCGAAATAATTTGCTTGTTTTCTTGCGAGAAAATGGAATTACAAACCTTGTAAAGAGGGAATCGTCCATCAGACGCCAGGATGCGACGTTCTTCCTGGAGACAGTTACAATATGAGGCTTCTTCGTATTTTCCCTGTATAAGCAGAGCCAGCATTATATAATAAACTCAGTACGGCTACTAATGGAGACATATTTACATACCTGATAAATGAGAATTTCTACTAAAGCCATCTCTGCATGGTATGCAGGTTCAAGCTCATTTTGACATGTACGGTATAGATCTTGAAGCATTTTCTCAGCCTCCTCAGGCTTCCCCGATTTCATTTTCCGCACCGCTTCCATCTACGAAAATTGCAAATATCTTGATAGTAAATGACGGGTTTTACGGTGTATTTGGTTAGAAAGAAAAAGAGATTAGTCTGCCAATATATCTTTTACTAGCCCATAAAATTATAGTAATACTTTATTATTATTATTATTATTATTGTTAATCAAATATAATAATTATACTGATTTTTTCAAACACATTATTAATTTATATACATTAATAATCTATATAATTTTTTAGTTTTAATAAGAAAATATTCCCTCAACCAAACACAATATGCAAAGTGAAATTTACCCCCACATAATATCTTTCTAACTGTGCAACTTAATGAATAGACAAGGGTACAAAGAAAAGTTAAAAAGAAAAGTTAAAGCTATACTTAGAATAAAAAATAGGGATGAATTCGAATTGAACTAAATCCACATAAAGGCCAACTTTAGCTTGACTCGAATTAAAATAACTGATTTGCGTTAAAGCTCAAGCCAACTAGAATATTAAACAATGATATAAGAGAAGACTAAAATAGTAAACAGTGACACGGGAAAATAGTTGAGTTGCCGAAAAGAAAATTTTTTAGCAAACCATCAAACACGAGCTAAACTAATGAGGTGAAGCTTTAACTTGAATTTTGCTTGTTTAAACTGAATATGAGTTCGTGCTAAGTAGAAACAAAATTGAATCTAATATCAAGGAAACAAGAGAAGCACAAATCACTGAAATCTATGGTACTTGGACGACTATTAGGGATATTGATTAAAATAGTCATTTTTTTCTCTTTTGTACATATATATTCACTTTTTTTATTATACATATATGGTCTAAAATATAAAATATTCTTAGGTTTTGTATCTATCCAATCAAAACTCACTTAGTCAATACATAAAACTCACTCACTCGCCCAATCAAGATTAAAATATGAGATGAAATGAAATATAAATGTAAAATTTTCTGATAACTTTGATAGTGGGAAGATTGGTCGGGTGGCCGACCAGCCAAACACTCAACCAATCAATTTATTTTTAAAAAATTGATTGATCAACCAATTTATTTTTAAAAATTTAGTTAGCCAAGTGTTTGACCAACCGACTAATCCATCTAACCAACCCATCTATCTAACTCAAAATCTCATAATCATCTTTTTTGAAAGGGAAAGTCAACTTATTTATATAATAAAAAAAAATATGGTTATATATAAGTAAAAGGCAGAAAGAGTGGCTATTTTAGCCAATATCCCTGACTATTAATTATCACGTAGAAGAAATGACGGAATTTCAAGAGTACATAACCAAAATAAATGTAAGAAAATTTACTTAACACAGGCTATATCGCTTAAATGTGTAAAGCAAGACGAGAATTAATTTACCTTAATGGCATTGATATCTTCCATTGAAGGCCCAGGAGGCACATTAAATTTAGGTTGATCAAAGGGCTTTTCTTTACTCGAGCTTGAAGCCAGCTCCACACCCACATCCAAAAAAGATTTAAGCGCTAGATTTCCGCCGATTGTTTGTATTGACACTGACGTCGGGGGAGCTTTCTGATACATTTCCATGGGACCTGCAATGGCGGCCTTTTGATTCATCTTAGAACTGCAACTCATAATACCAACAACACAAGCCAAAACCAAAGATGCCCCCACCACACCTTTTAACTTTCTTCCATCTCCCTTTTTCTCATTTTCCTTTGACGGAGTTGAGGACTTCTCCAGCTCACTAACCACTGCATTGAAGTTCAAAACATGCCCAGGTGAGCGCCGAGTAACATGTAAACCACTTGAGAGCGAAAAACAAGAATGGCTGGAGCGAAGTCTGGTTGTTTGTTTAAGCTTAACGCTCATTGTGGAAAGATTTAGGTTGAAGAGAATTGCAGGTCGAGGAAAATAGCTTAGAGAAAGGGCAGATTCCATTGTGAAATTCTAAGTTTGGTTATGGATGCTGTGAACTTCTTGGTCATGGCTTCAAATATAAAATCATATTCAGAGTATTTTAGAGGAGTTCAAGTAAGGCATATTTTTTTTTCCCTTTAGACATAAGCAATGATAGCATAAAGAACTAATTAACTTTGCTTGAAATACAAAGAGATTCCCAAAGCCGTCAGAATGAATAAATGTTTTAGGTTCTTTACCCACCAAGCACAGTGAGATTTAGAATAATAAAGCTTTCCTTTGAGGCTTCAGGTAAATTTAATTCCAAATATGCATATTTTTCTCACAATCAGAAGCCTACATTCTCAAATGGAAAAGTTCTTCAACAGCTTCAGTATAAAGACTAAATATGGAACGATGGCGATGACAGTAACGCCGATCTTCATCTTCGGTAGTATTTATATTGCATGGGTTTATACGGCCCGTGCTTTGAACAAGAAGCCGAAGAAGGCCGTTCATGGTGTTCTTTCAAGGTCCCTGTCTCTTGGGGCTCTCCATGGAGGCAAATTGGCCATGGAGAGACTGCTCGATTATCAACGTGCCGTGGCGGATGCAGCAACTTTGGAAGCTGCTGAGGTTGATTTGAAGGCTTTACTTGAAGAGGAAAAACTTGATTTCAAGAGCTTGCAGGTTAGCCATGGCATCTCTATCAATTTAACCAGATCACATTTTTTTAGGCTTTTTTTTTTTTTCTAGTCTTGAATCCAGTTTGAGCCTTCTGTCAATACTTAAATATTTAAGCTAGGTAAATTTTCTTGTTGGATAAAATATAAACATTTAAAATGTAAATCATGTACATTTACAACCTAAATTATACTAGGAGATAATAAGTAATACCAAATGTTCAGAGATTGATCTTTGAAATTTTCCCTTTCAAAATCAATTAAAATTTTCACCTAATTTCAAGTAGATAATAATTTTGAGTCAAATTAATAATCGGGGATTATTGTTGACTGCTTTAAGGTCTCCAAACGTGTTACTCAGGGTGGCAGTTTTCACATTTTTATCATGAACTATCCTCAAAGTTCATAATTAGGATTTTCAGTTTGTTTCATTGTGTTTTATGTTCTCAGCTTAGGTTTTTGGGATAAGAGATCCTCGGTCATAACCCAATCCGAAATAGAAATCTTGTTAAAATTTTCAGTCTTAACTTGAATTGAAAATTTTTTGGATTGATTTGACACAACCTCAATGAGCATGAATTATCCAACAGATCATGTCATATCAAAATTAATATTTAACATAATATGCTATAAAATGACACATTTGTCAAAACATAACCGCATGTAAAAAAAAAAAAAAAAAGTAATACCTTTGAGGCAATAAACTTAATATAAAAATCATCACAGAAAATCTAAACAAAATTGACAAGTTAATGTGTATGTTGGTGTTGCATTGGCACTGAAAAGCGCACAGTTGCAAAGCTGGAAATGAGCGGAAAAGAAGGTGATGCAGTGCAAATATTACAGAAAGCATTGGAGAATGCCCGAGGTCGAAAGAAAGGACATGAAGCATATGAACTTGAAATGTTGCTTGTGGAATTACTCATCTACAAGGTAATACTAAATTTCGTAACTCTAATATGACAATTCATACGTGGTTTTATAATCTTCATCGTTTTTGTTTTGCAATTCACAGGGAGATTTTGGAAAGGCTTTAGCCTGCAAATGCTTGGACAAGGAAATTTCCGACGCTCGTCGACCACTGTATAAGGTAGGAGGATTCGGAACTCCTGGAATTTGATTGTTCTGAAATGAATTGTTTTTGTGAACGTTTAAGAAGATACTGGATGCAGGCAATTATTCACATAATGCTGGGGCCCCAGAAAGAATCATCAGCAGTCTTTTGGTGGAAAGAATTTGATGAGATGCGGCAGCAATTCCAGTGGCCACCAAGTTCGGAAGACAATCATGTTCCTGAAGCCATTCAGAATTTTGATGAATTTAAGAAGATTGTCAAGTTATTAAAGTCTGTCATCCTGGAAAAAACTAAGTGACAAATTACATCATTTTCATAGATCATGCATTCGAAACCATTGTTATTTGAACAGAATGTAATGAATCATTATAATGCTGTTGAAATTTCACATCTAATTCTAAACTATTTTTCGAAGTTGCATCTTGAACCTCGAAATATCACACACTAATGCATTCTAATTTATCTGTATTAAGATGTAAGACCTTGACTCGAGATGTACTAGTTTGGTGGTCTAGCTCCATCTCGAGGGTACTCCATATATTAGAAAAGTCTATTTATTCATACTTTGAACCGATTAAATTTTTATCATATAGAAAATTATTTTATAAAATATATATTCATATAAATGTATGTTTTACTGGGTGCACTTAATATATTCAAGAGATTTGCAGAAAATTTTTAGAATTAGCAGTATTTTCAGGGAAAGATGGTAACAGAAAAGATTCAGATTCAGATTGAGATTGAGATCGAGATCTGATTGAAGGAGAAGAAACTCGTGGCAATGATATTTTATGGGGAAAACCAAGCTCACTTGCAGAACTCCCTTGTAATTCCAATCAAGACTGCTCTGTTTTTCTCTGATCTACCTCTTCACCGTTGTGTTTCTTGCTCTTTACAACGCTCTCGCTTCAAAGAGATCTTAGATTTGTGTCGAAAGTCTTCTGGTTTTACCCGTGTTGAGGTATATGCAGGGAAATGCCTCTACTTTTGGTGGAAATTTAACTACCCAGAAGAGATTTTCCTTTTTTGATCATTCAAATGACAATGTTGAGGTTCCTTGTGGCTTCTTCAAGAACTTCCCCATTCTTCATTCTGGTCAGTTTATATTGATAAGCTTCAACTTCAGTTTACATGTACTGCAAATGATCTTCTCTTCTCAATTCTGTGTGTATTTCAGATTGTGTTACCATGGAAAACTTAAGAAATAGTTGTAGTTTCAGCCATCTTCAATTACCATGACAAAATCCGGCAACCCAGAGGACTTGGGTTCAAAAGACTAGATTTTGTACATTTCTTCATGTTTGTGGACGATGTAATGACAGGTGATGAAACCAACGTCCTTTCACAGGGAAAGCTGACAAACAATAACAGGTAGGCAGATTATCAGTTCTTGGTCAGTTCATCGGCCATACTGTTTCCATCAATAAATTCATGTCTATTTATTTTGAGTACATAAATATATATACATTTATATATATATTATGATTAGATAATTTTAAATTAAAAGTAAAGTATCATCAACATCTAATTATATGATAATATATATAAGTGTTTATACGTTTATATACTAAATATATATAATATTACTCTGTAACACAGTCCAATAGCCCACTAAGATACACTTAACACAGTCCATCAGGGTTTGTTTCTGTGCTTTGAACCTAAAACGCGTCTTAACAGTTAAGTAGCTCAAATTTTTAATTCTACCACTAAAATGTTTGGCAAGTAGCTCGTATAGGACTGACTCGTTTCAGATTCATTCGAACAGAGCTCAAACTCGAGTTTGAAGAGGCTCAATTCGAATCTAACCCTACATTAAACTAATATTAAGTGTGTTGACTCAAAGTGTAAAAAAAATAAATTTCATAAATAAAAAAAATATGAATTTAAGCCTCTTTCGACAACGATTTAACCATAAGAAAAAAAGTACACACTGATTTCTTTATACATTGTATATACAAATTTTAGCTAAAATGTCGGGGAAGTAGTATAATAACATAGTACTATTAAATTACTTGCCCAAAATTAATCATATCATAATTAGACAAAGTCACAATGGTAAGGTAATTACACAATTATGTCAACAAATCATACCCTAATTAATAAATTAAGGTAAGATCATTATTATATAATGCTAACTTTTTTTATACAAATTTTTTACTAAAGTTTTTTTCTACCTTGGCTTAATTTTGTCATGCTTTATTATTAAATTTCCTTGTTCCTCTTCTTGCTGTTGTTCCATTAACTAAAATAAATAAGGCTGCCAATACTAACAATTTATATAAATATAGGTATAATGTTGATACATCATTATATAATTAAATAATTAAAAATTAAAAATAAAATAACATTCAGTCATATAATAAAATATTAACATTTCATTATTAATACACATCTTTGAATTTATTTTACATTACAAAGCCACCTAATTCTTGTCTCTTATATTTGCTTTACCATGTGCAAGACTTTAAAGAAATTTAAGAAAAATCAAACAATCTAATGGAGGGCAACGTTTACTAATCGGTCTGATTGAAAATTAATGATCAATCCAATTTAAATTAAAACTAAAATTCGTTTTAGTTATTTAATAAGATTAATTTAAAGTTAAATCAATCAAATTGTGTTAGATTAAGATTCAACCGTTAGATCATATTAATTAAACAACATTATTTATCTACTTAAAATTAATATTGAGATTGAATAAACTTAAACCCGGTTGAACCCAGGTGTAGGGAGTACCAATTCCTCTAGTGGGTATTCATATTCCATAGTTCATATTTTGCCTGAAGCAACTCTAAATTCAAAGAAAAGAAAAATATATCTGTCAATGCATGGCCCTTCAAGAAAACATGTTTCTTTTTCAAGAGAAAGAACAACATGATCTACTATAAAAACATGTTGCTTCATTAAAATATGTCTACCAACTTTAACCATAGAATTGACCCATCAGGTTTTATCACAATATTCATTTTCTTGCTCTTTATAAGAAAAAACAAATGGTAATTTTTTTTTTTTTTAAATTTTCAAAAGAGGATAATAAGAAAATCTTGTTGAATTTTGAACTCAAACAAAACACAAAGTGATAAATTGCAGATCAAAGAGCTTTTAAAGCTCCCTTCTTATATATACATATAAAAGGCGATGAAACTTATGTAACTGATAGTCTTTATGGGGAAGCCAGCCCCTTCTACCAAGACACCTCTGCTTTTTCAATCAAAGCTTCTCTGTTGCTCTCTGTTTTACCTCTTCATAGCTCTCTTTCTTGCTCTCCAAAAATCTCTTTCTTCAAAACCATGCATCTTCAAATCCTCACCCTTTCACCCTATTCAGACCTCTCTCTTCTCTTACAATTCCTCTTATGGAGAGCACAAATATGCCCTCTCTACGCAACACTCTTCTTGCTCCTCCCCTGTCTTTTTCTCAGGTTAATTTTTTTTTCTCTCTCTTTTCTGCTCAATTATCGGTGATGATGATTGTAAGTATGATTTTTGTGTAACTTCTTTTGGTTTTTGTGATCAGATTACAAAGTGGTGTTCAATAAAATTCAGGATTTATGCACGAACTCTTTGGCTTTTAGCCCGGTTTTGAAGTATATAGAGGGAAATTCTGATAGTTTTGGTGGAAATTTCAGTATTCAGAAGAGGACTTCTTATTTTGATCATGCCAATAATAGTGTAGAAATTCCTTGTGGGTTCTTTAAGAAGTTCCCAATTAGTAATTCTGGTAAGTTCTAATTTTGATGGAATCTTTATGAACTAGCTGAGGGAAAAGCTTTTTCTTTTCTCTTGATTTATGTTTCTGTTTGTATTTCAGATAAAACTACAATGGAAACTTGTAATGGAGTTGTTGTAGTCTCAGCAATCTTCAACAACCATGACAAGATTAGGCAGCCAAGAGGACTTGGATCCAAGACCTTGGAAACTGTTTGTTTCTTCATGTTTGTAGATGTTTTAACATTCCAAGGACTTGAAGATTACCAATTGACTCCAGGGAAATCTGAAGAGCTCAAAATTGGGGCATGGAGAATTGTTAAAGTTTCAAGCAAGAATCTGTATGAGAATCCTGCCATGAATGGAGTGATAGCTAAGTACTTAGTTCACAGACTTTTCCCAAACTCGAAATTCAGCATTTGGATTGATGCTAAGTTGCAGCTGAATGTGGATCCACTACTGCTGATTCATGCGCTTGTGGTCTCAAAAAATGTGGACATGGCAGTATCAAAACATCCATTTTTCATTCATACTATGGAAGAAGCCCTGGCAACTGCAAGGTGGAAGAAATGGCGCGACATCAATGCATTGCAGGCGCAAATGGAGACATATTGCGAAAATGGATTGCAGCCGTGGACTCCCAACAAGCTCCCCTATCCCTCAGGTATCTATCTATACATTTATTCATGGTCAGAAATTTATCTTTTCAATTTGTTTTACAAGGCTTTTTCTAGATTGACACATAAAGTTAGGATGACAATGGGGCGGGGGAGGGGTAGATACCCTGATCCGCATCCCAGAGTCTCTATCCCTTCTCTGCGGGAGGGATATAGAGGGGAGATGACAAAAACCGAGGAGGAGGTGGGTCATGGATTATCTATCTCATCCCCTCTCCTGTCCCCGATTACAGGGATTTCAACCTTAATCTCATCTCCCAATATTAGAGAATGAATGAGCAAGAATTGTCATGTTTTATATGAAGTTTATAATTAAGGAAATGAAAAGAAGCAAACCTACCTATGCCTAAAGTAAAAGGAAAAAACAATTATTAACCCAAAGTTGTCTTAATCTATGTGATTGATTTTGATTTTTCAGTTTCTATTTGCTTATTAATTTCCTAACAAACCCCACTAGAAAGGGGCAGGTAAGGGATATTACAAGAGGCATAATCTAGACTGGAAACCATTTGTATTAAGAATTTTAAATTTAATTATCTTGTTGAAGTTGTCTAATAATCATCTTTCACCTGACCATTACTCTCCAATCCCTTCAACAAAATAAAAAGAAAAGCTTGTAGTGTTCTTTCCTATGTCTTATTAAATAGACCTAACTTTGCTTGCCAGCTACCGCATAAGCTTCAGAACATGGCTTGTATTAAACATAAAGGGAACTGTGGACCCTGCAAGGCAGGAAAACTTAGTTTGAATTGAATATAGAAGGCCGAAAGACTATTGCCAACTAAGGCTTATTGAAATGACAAATTTCCATATTTTAAGTTTTGAAAAATCAAATTCTCGTTGATTTAGTGATTTTTATCGAATGAAAGTCATTTTACATAAATTTTTTAATTATATTTTTCTTTCTCAAATGACATATATTTGGGATAAATTATAATTTTTTAAAATATTAGAGATATTAAAAAAAATTTATGTGGGGTTTTAAAAATTTGAAAAAGTTTAAAGTTATTTTTAAAATTTTAATATGACATTTAATAGTTTAAAAAATGACAATTATACTCCAAAAAATTGAACAAAGCATAATATTTTAAGATTAGTTAGAATTATGATATTTTTTATAACTCCAAGTAGTAAATTTTGAAATTGGTAAAGATATATTAATAATTTGATATTTTTATTAAATATTAATGTTAGTTTCGTAATTTCAATAAAAGAAAAAATAATTGTTTTTGAGAAAACCAAATAAAATTTACTAACAAATAACAATAACGGTAATTTGGTTTTTTGAAATTTAATATATAGAAATTTGTCACTTCATTGGGTAATAGTCTCCTGGCCAATATAAAATTATGCGTTGTTTCATGCACATATATAATATTATATATGTGTATTATTGAAATCATTTTAACTTAGTTTTTCAATACTTAATTAAATACTTAGATTTAAATATTATGTTATTTTGTGATTAAATATTATTTTATTTTTAATTTAAAATTATTTAATTATATAATAACAAATCGTCTAAATAATCAGTTGGATACTCAAATTGCATAGTATTGCATTGGCAGATGTACCAGATAGTGCACTGATTTTAAGGAAGCATGGACTGAGGAGCAATCTGTTCTCTTGCCTTTTGTTCAACGAGTTGGAGGCGTTTAATCCAAGAGACCAACTGGCTTTCGCCTTTGTGAGAGACAAGATGATCCCGAAGCTTAAATTGAACATGTTTGAGGAGGAAGTGTTTGAGAATATCTGTGTGGAGTACAGGCATAATATTAAAGCTAAAGGCGTCAGTGAAAAAGGCTTCAATTTCAAAGGCAACGAAAGAGCAAAGCAAGATTTGTTTATGAGTAATGGCAGCAATTGCCAGAAGTATCTTTTCAAAATGTGGGAGGGGGAATCCCATTATTGATCTTGTCTGTAATTAAGCCTTCATCGTAAAACCACAACTCCGGCAGAGCTTAGCACTTCATCAACTCCACAATGTTGGAATGAAACTTATTTTCACAATGGAAAATATATGGGGCAACAAATATATAGGAATTATTTACGAAGACTGGCGTTCAAAGGCAATAATATTAAGATAAATCATGTTTGTCAATATAATCGCTCAATCTTCAGATTGAAATTGAGCAGATTGTTATTTTCACCCAAGGTTTGATGGAAAAACGGGCTCATTCTTTGAATTCAAAAATTACAAAATACCACCCAAAACTCAATTTTGTTAAAAAAATTAATGATGGAAGATCATAAATGTTATTTTATTTATAAAATTTTCAAAACATAAAGAATTAAAAAATAAATCCAATGTCCCATCACAAGGTTGCAGTTGGCAAATGCCATCCAATAAGATTGTATTTTTTTTTATATGATTTTGATATAATCACACTTAGATATGTGATTCTTTCATATTGTATTATTTAATATAATTTTGACGATTTTGATAATTGAAATCGTGCCCAAAAAAGTTTGATTTCGCATGAATTGCATCTAGTAAGGTGTTATGTGATTAGATCGCAACTTAAATGTGATTCTGACTATCGAATCACATCAAACAACAATTAGAATTACATAAAAAATATATATTTAACCAGGTCCAACAAAATTACAACTTCATTAGTGTGATATAATAAGATTGCACATTTTTCATGTGAATTTAATTGTTGGATTAAGGTCAAATTGCTAATGATTAAGATGAATAATATCATCAAATAGATAAATAAATTTGTTAAAAATGGTGAACAATATCAACACCAAAATGGATAAAATCATAAGAGGGGTAAATAAATTAAACTCAAATCGAATTAAAACCCTAAGTTCTAACTCAAGTTTAACGTATTCAGACCGAATATGGATTCAATCCATATGACCTTCACTCAAATCCACCGTGGATTCTTGCACAAAGTATACCGTAACTTGTTGCACAAATTTTGGCTTAGTTTTTTAAGCATCGATCGTGCCCACCGTCACATTGTTAACCTTCAAACACACAAATAATATCAATAAAAATATACTTCATGTTCTATTTGCTTTGATTTTTTATGCATGTAAACTGATCTTGCAGATTCACATGATTAAATAAATTCATATCATGCCCAGATTTAGATTTATGAAATTACTTCTAAACATTAAAAAATATTATTCGAATTTATTGGAGTCCAAGCAAAATGTTATGCATGTGACAAAGAGATTGAAGCCCATTTTGGTAATTTCACTTGCTAAGCAGGCCCACTATATAACTCTCACCACCCCTACTCGGAGACTCGCAGAGGTCAACAATTTCATCGAAGTTCAGAATCGGCTGAAGAAAATGGCGACTCAACAGTTGATCGCTGAGAACAAAGAAGGCGCCGAGATCCACCATGGCGCCGATATTTGCAAGCAAAAGTGTCATGAGCTTCTCGTGGAACTCAACCTTCCCAAAGGTCTTCTCCCACTTAACGACATAGCCGAGATGGGCTATAACAGCAGCACGGGTTTCTTGTGGCTCAAGCAAAGCAAACGTTACGAACACAAGTTCCAAGGCATCGGACGCACCGTTGCCTACGAGACTGAGTTGACCGCGTTCGCCGAGAACAGGCGGATGCGCAAAGTCAGCGGAGTGAAAAGCCAACAGCTACTGATGTGGGTGAAGATTGCTGAAATGTCTATCGAAGAGCCTGGGAAAGTGAAGTTCACTAGTGTAGCTGGTCTTTCCATGTCGTTCCCGGTCTCTGCGTTCGAGCTGGAAGAGAAGGACCACAAGTAAACAAAAAGAAACTGTTGGGGTTTTTTAATACTTCAAATAATTTATGATCCGCCTGTCTTTATCTTTCGTGTCTGATTTCAATTTCAATCTCCAGCAACCAAAAATAAAGTTACTGTTACAGTATCTAACGATTTATCAAGTTTGATATATATAATTTCAATAAAACTCTATGTACCTATTTTTGGTACACAATTTATATACACAGATGAGGTGTCATTATGTGATTGGATATTTCTTTATCATATGGTAACACATATTTTAAAATCACCTAATTACATGATGACACATCATTGTGTATATGAATTGTATATCAAAAATAAGTACACATTATATTGTTCATATAATTTATATTTGAATTCCATCTAAATTAAATTCAAAATCTTAATTTAAGATTTGAGAAAAGAGAAACGCACTCACGTTTCTTGCACAAACTCTATTGGATTGCCTTGACCTGCTGCATAAAATTTGCATATTTTCTTATGCATCATGCTTCTCATCCCCTTCTTCGTCCAACCATGTATACTTTCGTAAAACTCCATGCAGCTCCACTACTTTTATATAATACACATTTAACCCTAAATCTAACGGACGCGGATGAATTTTAACAACATATAATCTCTTAAAAAAACTATTCTTCCCCTTTTTTTTTCTAATTTTTGTGTTTTTTTCCCCTTTGAATTAAATATTAAATCAAGTTAACTAACACATTATCAATAATGATATTAATTTATATAATAATAATAATATATTATCATATGGTTTAATGTTTCTGACTCAAAATTATTATTAACAAATAGGGTCAAACTTGCACACACAAAAATTTGGGACAAAAGATTAATTTATGTGTTGAATCCAACCCAATTACAATGTTAAATTTTGCATTATTAGTTTGAAGTACCTCAGCTTTGGTTGAATCCAACACTAATAGCCCATGAGGTATGGGAAGCCATAATTTTTTTCACTTTATTGATAACCCTCCAAATAATTCTACTAATAATAGTGTGGAATTTGATGCAAATCTAATCTTAAATAAAACTCAATTGAATTTTGGTTTGAAGAATAAATTAACTTTGAATTCAATTTAAACCAATCTGAACTTGAATATATGAATCAGATAAACTCGTCTTATCAATAAAAATAAATCCAATCTAGTAAGTTTAATTTTTATTTTAAACTCAACTCGTTACAAGCCTTTTAATATATGTTGCCTTTTGGGTAGGGTTGGATTCGAGCCGAGGCCTTTTGGGTAAGGCTGGATTCGAGCCGAGCCGAGCTCGGCTCGTGGCCAGCTCGAGCTCGGCTCGACTTTTTAATGGTCGGCTCGAGTTCGGCTCGAGCTGACCTCGGCTCTGCTGGAGTTCGGCTCGCTTTTGGCTTGGCTCGGTTCGTTTTTCATATCAAAACGATATCGTTTTGTGTATATATAAATCAAAACGACGTCGTTTTGTATAAAAAATTTTAAAAAAAATCAACTGAACCAACCCGAGCCAGCTCGAGCTCGGTTCGAGCTCAATCGAGCAGAGCTCCAGCTCGAGCTGGCTCGGCTCGAATCCAGCCCTACTTTTGGGCATAATATCTCATATAAAACAAGATGGGCCGAAAATTAATAGTGGGTATCTTAGTTTGGGGGCTACTAGATACCCACACCTTCTAGTAAATGAATTTTGCAAGCAAAACAAGTAGCACGCGCCCATCGTGTTCATTATGCGCATCTATAAACTAATCAAAGCGAACAAATAAAAAACGTGAAAGAAAATTCGAAATTAGAGTCTTCGTTATTACAATTTCGTCCGGTTGATAATTAGATTCACTGAAATTAAATTCAAATCAAATCAAGTTATTTATAAGTTAAATCCGGTTTCATAAATGAGCTTACCTTCTTAGCTCTAGCTTGAGTCACGTTTAATATAAACAAAAATAAATCATATTGAATTAAGTCGTGTAAGCTTTTGGAATGATCTATCTCCGTTTGAGTGCAACTCTGCATACGAGAGTTATGCCAAAGAGACGTGTAACGATTACAAATATTAATATTCTCAATTGTAATTTTTTTTTTGGGTTTGGGACAAAACAAAGTCACGTGACTATGGGAGACCACCTAGTGTTGAACATGTAACAGCCAAACAAAGCAGGCCCATTTTCGTAATTTCACTTCCACCGCAAGTTCGCTATAAGAAGCGCCACCCAGTGACTCTCATAATCACGCAAAAACTAACGAAGCTCATCGAAACACAGAAGCTAGAAGTCAGCAAAAATGGCGACTCAACAATTGGTAGCAGACAAGAAACAAGGAGCCGAAGTCCACCACGGCGCCGCCCTCTGCAAGAAAAAGTGCCATGAAGTTCTCGCCGAACTCAACCTTCCCAAAGGCCTTCTCCCACTCGACAACCTCACCGAGATGGGCTACAACCGCGCCACTGGATTCATATGGCTCAAGCAAAGCCAACCTTACGAGCACAAGTTCAAAGCCATCAACCGCACCGTTTCCTACGACACCGAAGTGTCAGCTTTCGTTGAGAACCGTCGAATGCGTAAAGTTACCGGAGTGAAAAGTAAGGAGCTTGCAATGTGGGTGAAGCTTGCCGAAATATATATTGAAGATCCTAATTCTGGCAAAGTAACTTTCTCCAGTGCGGCCGGGCTGTCGAGGGCCTTCCCTACCTCGGCGTTCGAGCTGGAGGACAAGAAGGACCAAAAGGAACAAAGAGAAAACTGTTGGGGTCGTTTCAAAATTTTAATATTTTAATAATTTACGGTAGATGCCTGTCACGTTTTTTTTTTTTTTTTTTTAAATTTATACAGTCTGTGCGTGGGTCAGATGTATGAATAAGCAACTTTTATATCAGTTGATAATAAGAATAGAAACTTTTGAGTTTTTATATTTTAATATATAAAATTTATTAATATAATTGCTATTTCTTTAATGGCTATTATCAGCTTGAGCAGATAATTAAAAAAGATTAACGGAGGACAAACAAATAAAAACAAGTTGAAAGCATTTTAAATTGAAATTATTAATTTTATACATTATTATCATTATAAACCATAACAATAGATAAGAGGTAGTTGTGGAATCAAAACAATTAAATCTTTATTGAGTTAGTTTAAGTTTGTTTTCTAGCTCGTGTTAGACAAGTTCAAGTATATGTGTTTTACATTATTGAGCTCGAATTTAAGAGTATTTAATTCACTAAATTTGCAGAGTTTAAAAAAATTTTATTTTAATCGATTAAAACAATACATGTCAAATGATCTTGTTTTGATCAATTTTGATTTAATTATAGTATTTTGTTGACCAAACTTGAACTGATTTAAAGAGAGCTCATAAAACGCAAGTATAGACTCAAACTTAACTTTTTTAATCCGAGTCTAACTAGAGTTAACATAATCTCAAATTTGACTCAAATTAAATCAATTTCTAATATAATATGAATATGAACTAGTTCAAATTCAATTTAAATTTAGAATAAATAGATGAAGATCAAGTTTTTCGAGCTCAATTTACTTGAATTAACCATTTAGTAACGCTAAAAGGCAATAAGAATTGTCTTTAAAATAAAAAAGAAAATTCGCCAAAACAAAAGAGAGAGGTATTGTTAGAGAAGAATCATCACCAATGAAGGAGAATAATCAACACTTGTCTTCAAGGCAGAAGCATCTTATTTTTCTGTTGGTAGCCACTTGTAATTTGAAAAAGGCATTTCCTGTTGCTTTAAGGGTACAAAACAACAGGCGAAGCATCATATTGGCTGGCTATGAACATGATGAGGAATCGCATATTAGTTGGGGCAGGTGGAAGTCCTACGATGCCAGAGGCGCCACATAGAATAATCATTCGGCTGATTTAAACTAATAAACCGGATCTTCAACTTGAGTTTTATTTTTTATAACTAGACATAAATTTAAATCTAATCTAAACCAGCTAGATTAGAATTCAACGTAAAATTATAGGAAGTAATCCCTTCAAACTTGCATGTATTACCTTTCGAAAAGAAATTTTAAGGGTTTCACTGGTTCAAATTTTTTTAATTTTTTTTTTAATCTTTTATCTTCATACAATTTAATATGTAGTTAGGCATGTAATTTTATTTACTATTTTCTTGAAATTAAAAAAAAAAAATCATGTTTTTTCCATTTAAAGATAAAAAAGAAGAAAAAACAATTCTTAAATGATTTTTTCCTTTCAAGATTCTTATCAATGCTAGAAAACACCTTCTTAACTGATTTTTTAAATTTAATCTCTTAATAATAATAATTTCACAATAATAATTTCACGAAGCTAATTTTGTTTGATTAATCAAATCGGTTCATCAATGGTTTCAAGTACGATGGTCCTATTGATAATCCTACATATGTGTACTCACAAATGATTTTAAAAAATAAATAAATTATGTATATCTATTTTGAATATATAAATAAGTATATATTTATAAAATAATATTTAATCATATAATAACACATCATATATATATTTATTTATGTATACAAAAATAGACACGCATAACATTGTTCTTTAAAAAGCCTAGCAAAACCTAAAGAATAGAAAATATAAAGGGAATAACCAAGTTCTTAACCAAGTGAGGCTCGAGAGCACGAAAGATATACCGGCATAAAGGGAATAACCAAGTTCTTAACCAGGTGAGGCTCGAGAGCACGAAAGATATACCGGCATCAAGATAATAAATGAGAGAGAGAAACTAACTTTATGGGTTCACAAACAGATGAAGGAATAATGCCACAAGGATGTGCTAGACTAGAGTACATCATCATCCATTAAATTAAAATACAATGGTTGAGAGCTAAGAAAAATGTTAACCCAACACTAAAGCAGTTACCTGAACTGTTGCAAACTCCCACATATGCCATAATGCAGAATAATATTTACATCTCTTTCAGATGATGCATAAAGTCCAGCAGTTAGATTATCCAAATTACCTGGAGAGAAAGCTGGGTAGATGTGTCTCATAAGTTTTCGCCTTTGATTTTTTTTTATCTTCCAATAACACAATCACTGTTGCATTATAGCTCATTTTACTGGACCATATCATTCAGCTTCTCAACCTCCTTGTGCATGCATGATGCATGCAGTAACAAACTACCCCTGTTGCCTCCTGGGATTTAGGCTGAAACACAGAACGGTAACACATATGATCAGCGAAATTTACAAATTACCCTATTCAATACTTGCCTATAAATAGCTCTATATCTCCCTCTTCTTATTATATCGGTTTTTTCATATTTCCCAGGGATTAGCCTATAGAAAAATAGTTGAATGTTTTATGATGGCTCAACTGATTGAGAATCACAGAGATGCAGCTGAGATTTACCATGGTGAAGCTCTCTGCAGGCAAAAAGTTGGTGAACTGCTTGAGGAAATATGTCTTCCTAAGGGCCTCTTTCCAACAGCTGTTGTAGAAATTGGCTGTAACAGATCCTCTGGATTTGTTTGGGCCAAGCATAAGAAGCAAGTGCAGTACAAATTTAAGCGCATTAACAAGACTATCTCCTATGATGTTGAAGTTGCAGCATTTTTTGAGAAACATCGCTTGAGAAATATAACTGGTGTTAGGACTAAGGAACTGTTACTTTGGGTCAACATCTCTGATATAGTCATCAACGATCCTTCTTCAGGAAAGATCAAGTTTCAGGTCCCCAATGGCATGTGTCGTATGTTACCTACTTCTGCATTTGAGCTGGAAGAGAATAAGGTTCTTGGCCAGGAGAAGTAAAACCTGAAATATGCAACCAAGTGTCAGAAGAAAATAAATTTAGCATAAAACTTACACGGTACTGAAACTCCTAGCAGTTTTGTTGGCTAAAGTATTTGTAAGAGAACTGAAAAACCAAAAAAAAAAATAAAAAAGGAAAGAGGAATTGTAATGTTAAGACCAGCTGTAATAAGTGAGATTTAATCAGATTCAAAGATATCTGATAGTTTACCTTATTTAACAGCACCTATAAAGCATCAACTAATTAAAATCCAACCTAGTTGACTCACAATTACAGGCATGACATCTTTTTACTAATTAACCAATATACAGAGTATCCTTTCTTGTGTTGCCTTATCCAATATTATCTTCCAGAATCTTAAAGCATCCATTAGACAAGAGTATGGGGAAAATTTGCGGTTTCAAGTACTGCATAAGACCGGATTCTTCATTATATTGCAGGGGAGAAATAAGGGTGTAACAATCTAAACCTGCAATAACTGATCTGACAATCAGATTATATGCATTAGAGGAAGATGGAGTTAGAAGCTGAGCTTGGGTTATTCTAAACATTCAACTGGAAATGAAAAATTAACGACAAAGAAATACCTTCAACACTGATCCATTGCAAAAGATATAGAATACAGTGATGAAAATTCCAATACATAAATAAGATATCAATGTGAATCAACTGCCGACCCTAATGAACAAAACAAACTTCTGACAAATCATTGTGTAAGCTGATATGTACAATTCAGAAATCTTGACAGGGTTGTGTCCTTCCATCACCAGACCTACACAGGATATCAATTTGGTTATGGGCGGTTGAGCTTCTTATCTGAAAACAATTCACAAGAAAAACATACAATTATAAAATGCCATTTGTACTTTTACTAGATTTAAAATCTGAATTGTGTTTGATATAGTATTGAACCAAAAAAAAAAAATCTTAAAGTTACAGAAAACCAAAAAAAAAACTGTTTTTATATTTTTCACTAAATTATAAGATGTGTTTTAAAAACTACTTAAATTTTTGAACCAAATACATTTTATAACTCTTCTATATCCCTTGTTTTTACATATAAAAATTGCATCCAAATTCCAGATCAAATGGGACGAATTACAAACACATTAAATTATGCAAATCCATGCAATCTGAGAACACTGAAGCCAAGAAGTAAAAACTCAAAGGATATTAATGTTTATAAAAGAAGATACCTAGTTAAGGATATTTGGAGTAGTCTCCATAGAACTCAGAGAGGTTGAGCTCCATCTTCATGCTCCTCTCTTGGAAGAAAATTAGCAGTCCCCAGTGAATATCAATTTCTTCTTGGTTTCCTACTCTATACCCTTAGACATGAGTGTCATCTTAAAGAATTGTGCGTGTCAAGTTCATTGATACCAAGTGTGGAAAAAAACAATAATTTTACATTGATCTTTATGTGTCTACAAATAAAGACTTATTTGAGAATTTTCATCAAATCAACATAGAACTTAAACCCAGGCTTCTTTTGTTAGCTCCTTACAATTGTCAATTTGTACTTTTCTGTGTCTGATTATCTGCTTCAAACATAGAAATCTCATCCCAAAGATTCTTCAAGTTAATTTGTAACACCTGACAGAACATTTTGGGGAATTTTCTATCCCACATCATCAATTCTGCCACTTGTTTTAGCATTTAATACATAAATAGTTATCTCAAAATTTTGTCTAGTTTGGCCAGTCTCCCATATCAACATCTTCATTTAAACTGAGCAGATATCACAGTATTCAATCCATTAACTAAATGCTGAACACTCAGTGTAGTTAGCTACCTACCAAGATAGTATTCTTGTCAGGAGAATGGCCAACACAAGCTTCTATCATGGTTGATAATCCATGAAGTTTGACTCCAGAAATCATAACAGTCCTCAAAGAATACAAAGTGCCCCTTCTATTTTTTCTGAATCATCTTTTAATACTTTATCATCACTAGACTGATATCTCCAGACTCCAAGTGTCTTATAATCCCACACAATTTCGGATATCTCATCTTGAGGCAAGCTTAGGCCATCACGTTTTATTGACTTACACAAGTCACAAAAGAATTTTGGGTCTTCTAGTCTGATATACTCATGCAATATTCGCTCATGATCTGGGATCCAGTTCCTAGGGAATGGTGTGTAATCGCATGAAGGAATTAATGACATGTGTGAGAACTGAACACCTTCAATTGCATCAACAAGTCCCATCCTCAAAAGATCAGAATACTCAGGTGCAGAATTGTTACTGCTCTCCCTCAGTGGATGGCTAAGATCACGAGAAGCTATCTTGTAGACTTTGGCACGAGATTTCAGTCTATACCTTGCAGCATAAAGTTTAGCCAAAGAACTACGTATCACATAAGCACAAAACCCAACAATTTTCCTTCTATTATCAGCAAATCGATACCAATCAGCCATTGTTTCAAGAAACTTATTCATCTGCGAATTACTATGAGCTTGACTTGAGTAAAGCATAGGATTACAAGGCAACGGCTCAGGATCCTTATCACCCTTGACCAACTGAAGCAACCTAAATCGGCGAATACATTGCTGTAAACTAGCAGTAACTGAAAGCAAAGTTCCCACACCCTTCTCACTCACAATTTTGCCCCCACTCCCTGTGTACCTAAGTGTAGGGTGTATCACTCTCCTGCAAATTATATGATCCAAAAACTGAATTCCCCTAGCTATATGTTCAATCTCCACCTTTGTATTATCCAATCTTATCCCAAAATTTCTCTCACAGAACTCAATTATTTCATTTCTGATTACCACAGCATCCTCTCTGGGACCTCGAATACCAATAAGAAAATGACCCCCATATCGAATATAATCCATTTTCCGTGTCTTCTCTTTGCCACTTGATGGAACAAACTCTGGCCAAGCAGGGTTATGACAACCATCATTAATTGAATCTTTCCATATTGAATCAAGCTTATTAGGCCGAAAAAACTCAAGTATTTTTTCCTCCATCATTTGATCCAATTCATTAAGGCACACATTAGCAAGTAAAGGACTCAAAATCCCACAACGACCATAAGAGGGTACCTTAGCTGCCTCCTCTGGTGCAAAATTAAAAAACGTTCTTAACCAATACGGGTCTGGTTTCGGCTCATTGTCTTTCAAAATCTTCTTCTTCGTAGCACCCTTTTTCTTCTTCTTCTTCTTATGCAAATCTTCATTACTATCATCACGCCTAATTCGATAATTATCAGATTCTTGAAGTCCCAGTTTGATTAAACTCAAGATTTTCTTATCTTTGACAGCCTTTTCAACACAACTTAAAATAACATCGGATGGAACGTAAGTTAGAAGCTCAGTTAAATCACCTCTCAAAAACCACAAGTAACCAGCAAAGTTACTCCTAATAGTTCTTATAACCGTATGAGCATTTCTTCCTGGCCGAAACGCATGAGACTTCCGCGAAAATCGGGGCTCAAAAACCGGTTCAAGCACCATAAGCAAGACCTCCTGCACCACCCGGTCCTGAAAACATGGCTCCTCCGACTCCAGAATAGCTCTAAGTTTCGTTTTCGAGATGGGTTTCGTAAACGGGGCGTCGTTAGGACTCCGGATAAGTTGGTGAGTTTTGTGATGCCATTTGAAGGATGAGCGAAGCACGGATCGTTGAAGAGACAGGAGAGACTGAAGAGTGTGATAGTGAATTGCATTACGAGGAGGGAACGTGCCAGTCACGTGAGCGCAAGCTCTTTGGTAAGCGAGAAGCCAGAGATCGAATTTGGAGAGGAAGCCTGAGAGGTTTCGAAAGGAAAAAGAGAGCGGTGAAGAGAATGTTTTGACCCAGAGAGAAAGAAGAATTTCGATAGGGTCTTGCTTGAGGAGAGTGTACGGATCTTGTAGGTGTTGGGTACGATGGTTTTGGATTTGGGAAGTGGAGAGTGAAGCAAAAGAGCGAGGGAGAGCGAGGGAGTAGATGCAGGGAAGGTGTTTGATGATTGGTCTCAACAACATTTTGCTAGGTGACTGAAACGCAACATGGATTTTTGAGTCTACCGTAGAAGAACATCCTTTGTTTGTTCGCAAAAGATTTGCCCTCATAAGGAGAGCCCAGACGCAAGCGGCGAGCCTGGAAAATTGGCGCTGAGATGGGGATGAGTCCGGGTTTTTGGGCCTGGTTTTATTCTTATTTGAAAGTTACAAGCTCAAGCCTTTCTCATGCCATCAAAATTCCCCGACCCATGGAAAAAATGGTTCGGCTAAAGTACTTTACCTAAGTTATTTTTAAACTATTTATATCCTTCCCTCCTATACAAAACCGTATACAACTGTGTCTATTTAATTTGGATTATATAATTGAATATTTAAATAATATATAATTTTAAATTAAAAATAAAATAGTATCTAATCACATTATAATATATCATTTATATATCAAATTGAATATTTAAACTAGATACATATAATATTGTTTTTCATCAAAAACAAATAAGACTTACTTTAATATAATGTAATATAATTATATTAAAGAAGTAATTAATTGAGTGAAAAATATATATCAATTAATCATATTATCTATACTTAAACTGACTTAAAATACTAGTATAATTCATTCTATCGAAAAAACAATGACAATGAAAACTTTTGATAGTTTTGACTATTTTCATTATCTCTTTAATATATCATATCATTATGATTTTAATAAGATAATATCATCAAAATTTTCATTTAGATATCTTAGATTCAATGTAATAGAATCTTGATATATATATATATATATATATATATATATATATATATATGAAACCATTCTATTATCATTTTTTCTCATCATGTAAATAGATATCATAAAAGGGCAAATAGATAAAAATTTTGCAATTTATACTTATTACTTTGTCAAATTTTCACTAGATTTCCGAGTAGCAAAACAAACTTCCTTAAAAACCTTACCTTATTCTTAATTACTGGTCTAAGATCATATCCCTCATACTGTGTTCTTCTTGTTAGGGAATTTATATAACTTCTTCAAAATTTCTTTCTCTTCCAAAACAGAAAAACAATGTGGAGACCCTCGAAGATTATAATAGTGTTTTTGTATTTGACCAAACAGTGCTACCCAGTACCTTGCATGACATAGATCCTATTTATTGATTCGTGTAAACAAATTACAAGAAGAGCTAGCTAGCTAGCTTTCCATCCATATATACTACAACATTGCATGCAATGGAGTACACGCTACGAAAATATATATGCATATTTAAGCATAACCCATGAAACAAGAACCCTGCAAACGATGCAGTTTCACATGCCTTATGGCCAATTTTTTCGCCCAAGTCTCCCGCAAGATCGCCACATAACAAACATCTCTATGACACATCTCCATTCATAGGCTACCCATTAATCAATGCATTGAACTTAGATTTTGAACGTAAATTGTTAATCATCTTGATCATGATGGATTGATCTTGAATTGGTATTAACTGAAACAAGATTCAAGAAAGATAAAAAACTCAATGGGTAATCTTCATTTTCAGTCGTCTGTATTAGTTTTTTGTTATTACTCTTTAGTGTACTTTATTACAATATCGATCAACGAGAGCTTTTTTGATCAGTTTGCTTTACAAAATCACCGAGAAAAGAAGCCAAAAACACCAAGAGGATGAGCTAATGCATGATCTTGATCGTTGGAACTAGGGTTTTGGGGTGGAGAAATCGCAGTAAAAAGTGACGGATGAATCAGGGTTCTTGTTATGGCATGGAGACGACCCAGAAGGGGGGACAAAACCCTTTGGAAGCATGACTGAGAAAGGCCTGGTGTTGAAGTTGTTGGCGTTGTGTTTTCTCTTCATAGTCTTCAATCTCTTCTTTCTGTTCTTGTTGAATTCTTGATTGTTGTTCGACGAGAACGGCCTGGTATTCTTGATGTACAGAACTTGGTACTGAGTGGTGGGTGTGTTTGAAGAAGAAGAAGGAACTCTGGGATAGATTTGATCAGAAGAGGAAGTGCAAGAAAAGATAATCAGGAAGAAAGAGAGAAGCATTAGCGAGGTGCAAAAGCATTTCAAGTTTTGATATCGACTGAAACCCATGAGAGCTTAGAGGTTTTCGATTGTGGTGACTTTGCAGTGTGAAAGAAGTGGAGACTTATATAAGTACCAAGATTGATAAACTTAATCCCATGAGCTCTCTTGGCTTGAGAAGGGATTGACAATTAAACGGGGCGTCGTTAGGACTCCGGATAAGTTGGTGAGTTTTGTGGTGCCATTTGAAGGATGAGCGAAGCACGGACCGTTGAAGAGACAGGAGAGACTGAAGAGTGTGATGGTGAATTGCATTACGAGGAGGGAACGTGCCAGTCACGTGAGCGCAAGCTCTTTGGTAAGCGAGAAGCCAGGCACATATATCAATTGTTTTCATTATTTTTTTCTTGTGGGATTATTTTTCCTATGTAACCCGTATTTTTACCACAAAACAATTATCTTCAATCATTCTCTTGATTGAAGAATTAATAAAAAATGTAATAGGGTTTTAGGTGTATTTTTTAAATCTAACTACAACAATATAACTTTTCCAAATACAAAATTGTATAAAGATACAAGAATAACAAATTATATTTATATATTATTATTCTATCCAATTTTTTTCATAATTATCAATAATATAATGGTAAGTATAAACTTCTAAATAATAAACTAAACCATTTTATTTTCATTGCTTATAATAATGATTCTAATTTTGTGTACTTGTCTTTGATGAAATTTTTAACATTAATAGCATACCATATTATTGTATGCCCTTTCATTTCAATTTTCACTCGCATACTCATGGTAAAGAGACCAAAGGAAAGTTTTATATCCAAGGTTAGATTTTAACTCGTGGGGGGATTTGAACACTAATGTTGAAACAGTCAATACTATAAACAGCTCACGTTCAAAACACGAAACGACAATGGGTCAAGATGTGAAACGACCCGCAACTCTGGCTACGATGTGTTTACCTTTCATTGACTTCAAAAACGAACCTATATGTAATTCCCGCGGATCATTTCCCCGCTAGAGATAATTTTCCCTCACTTTCTCGGGATCAAAAATTTCCGTCAAAACTTCTGATCCAATTGAAATTGGATCAGCGGAATTAACGCTCTCATTTCGTGCCGTCTTCGCTCTGCTTCTAAGTGAAGCAGAGCAGATCGACAAACAAACCCTAGCTTGATAATTTAATCGAGAATGTCGAAGCCTCTGCCGTATTCAATAAAAGATGTGCATTACGATAACGCCAAGTTTCGTCACCGATCTTTCAAGGTTAATAACCTGATCTTGATCTTCGTTTATTGATAGGATTTTAGAAGTGGAGTTTGATTTAGTTTTTGATTTAGTTTTTGATTTTTATATTTGGTTGATGATTGATTGAATTTTGTGAATTATGTTATTGTTTTAGCTTAATTTTGATTGTATTGTATGATTGCAATCGGTGAATTTTGAATTTGAGTCATTAAATGCCGTGTGATCCATCGTTGAAACAATGTGAGGTAATGGATTTTATGGATTTTTAGATTTCAGATTTTGATTTTTGTCCGGATGAATTAATTATCTATCTTGCTCTTGTTCAGGAACTTGAGTTTGTAATTGTTAAGTTAAAAGTAAAACATCTCCAATTATGTGAAAGCATTTCAGATTTTGTTTTTTCTACGGCTGAATTAATTATCTATCTTGCTCTTGTTCAGGAACTTGAGTTTGTAATTGTTAAGTTAAAAGTAAAACATCTCCGATTATGTGAAAGCTTTTCTCAACGTTCAGTGTGCTGTAAAAGTTATTATAAACCAACAATATTAATAAGCTCTAGATATCTTTCCAGGACCTTTTGAGCCCCATTTTGGATTTTAAATAGCTGCACCTCATAATTTTTTTACTAAGATATGACTAAGTGGTTCTAAGCCTACTGACCTTAATGCTATAGTGTGTTTACCAAAGCTGTTGTTGCTACTTTTAAGCCAGGCATTAAGTCAATTGGTCATCAAAGGGCATGAAATAAAGGCACAAATTGCAAACAAATCCCCAAAATATGAAGGATTCTTTTAGCTTCCCTTTTGATGCTTTTTATCTTTTTTTTTTCCCTTAAAAAAGTCACTGCTATTGTTTTGAGTTATTTGCAATAGTTTAAGGTTGTGTGATAATTAAACTTTTTTACCTTGATATGACTTGTCCCTTTTATTCTTCTGTTTTTAAAAATCCCAGGTGATCACTCAGAGTTTGTTTACCAGTAACTTAAGGCGCGATTCTTTTAGTTGTAGTACAGGAAAGTTTCTAGTGGTATTAATGATTTTTGGTTTAGCATATCTTATGCTGACACATACAAGTCCTGCCATCTCTGTTTCAAATCAAGGAGGAAAAGGTATTACAACCAGTGATGAATACCATGTAACAGTTGGTAGCACCAGATTTGGAAGATTTTGGAGAAAACCACCAAGACTTCCTCCACGATTTTCACCAGATGATAAAGGTAAGACTAATACTGCAATCGTGGGGTCAGAGTGGACAGATCAACAGCTCAAAGTGAAGGAAGCTTTTGTTCATGCATGGTCTGGTTATAAAAAATATGCAATGGGTTTTGATGAGCTGATGCCACTGAGTAAGCAAGGAACTGACGGGTTAGGAGGTCTGGGTGCCACTATTGTTGATGCCCTTGATACTGCAATGATAATGGGTCTTGATGAAGTGGTTTCTGAAGCAGGGTCATGGATTGAAAAACACCTTTTAGATAGAATTACTCAGAAAGGCCAGGTTAATTTATTTGAAACTACCATACGTGTTTTGGGTGGCCTGTTAAGTGCATATCACTTAAGTGGGGGAGAGCAAGGGCTGAATCAGACCAGTACAGGACCAAGACCAACCGTTTATCTAGAAATTGCGAAAGCTTTGGCTGATCGTCTCCTATCTGCATTTACTTCCAGTCCAACTTCTATTCCCTATAGTGACGTTGTTCTACGGGATTCTTCGGCACATCCAGCTCCAGGTGGATTGAGTAGTACATCTGAAGTCTCCACATTGCAGCTTGAGTTTAACTATCTCTCTGCTGTTTCTGGTGACCCAAAGTACAGCACAGAAGCCATGAAGGTTATGGAACATATCAAAACTCTCCAAAAGGTAGAAGGCCTGGTTCCTATCTATATAAGGTATGGTCAACAACTTTTAAGATTTATCATTACTAATCAATTCACTATTTTTATAATTGGATTCGCATTTGTTATTTCTTTCTATATTATCTGAGCAGTCTTTTCCAGTTTTCCATTGTTATCAATTCAATCATATCTAACTTTGGATCTCTTCTAGAAGTATCCTGTAGCAGTTTTCAAACTATATTATATTATAGAATTAGACTACTATTCAATCTAATGTTTAATGCTTTATCTATTATGAATAACTGTTTCCATTTCTTTCTTGAGGTGCATTTTTTTATTTAATGAAAATTTTTGTTTATTGACTCCAACACTTATGAAATGCAGCCCTCAGTCTGGGGAATTTAGTGGAGAAAATATTAGACTGGGATCTCGTGGTGACAGCTACTATGAATATCTAATCAAAGTCTGGCTTCAGCAAGGAGCTAGTCATAACAGTAATTTCAAATATCTACATGACATGTATGAGGAAGCAATGAAGGGTGTCAAACGCCTCCTTGTCCGAAAATCAATCCCAAATGGATTGGTTTTTGTGGGGGAATTGCCCTATGGATCAAAAGGTTCATTCAGTCCAAAAATGGATCACTTGGTAAGTGCTTCTTAGTATATAGTTATTCACCTAGCTGATTAGTTCTACTACCTATACAGTAATCCTTTGAAATTTAAAATTACAAGAAGATGGCTATAGTCATTCTCTTATCGTTAATAGGCTCTGGTTTGTGAACTCATCTTGAAGTACCTAGAACTGATGTGAATTTGCTTGAAGCGTTCAGGTTGGTGCAACGTTTTTAGTTGTAAGGTTAGGAATATGCAAAAGAGTTTTATAGTGTTACTTTACTAGAAAGGGCTTTGATAAATGTGAACAAATCCGGTCAAATGTATAAAATGGAATAAGGATAATTTTTAAATTTTAACACTTTAAATAAGCTCAAAAAAAGGTTATGAAAAAAGCTCAAATTTTGAGTTTTACCCATAAGTTGTAAAATAACTTTCTTTAAATCCTATTAAGTGCTTTTGAAATGTTACTAAACAACCTAAAAACATTTTCAAAACTGCTTATGGCTCTAAATAAGCTCTTTTGACCGGTAGACAGTCCAACCACATAGGCTCTTAAGCAAATGGCAATTTCTCAGCCATAGGAGATAAGCTGTAGCTTGTACAATTCCAAACATGTTGAAGTTATGTATATATAATAGTTTCTGTTATCACATATGTCTGTGTTAATGTATACACACATACGCATGGACACAGAAGATATCAGGACATGAACCATGGTGTAGCCTTCCCTGCTCCTTAGAACAGGCTGTCCCAGTGAGGTGGGGTTTGACCTAATTATGTGGTTAGACACCAAGAGACCTTACCAGTTAAAGCAGCTGGCTCCTTCCATCAGTTTGTCATATATATAACCGATAGTATGCTTCCTAGATCTTTACCTCGCTGTTTCTCTGTTACTGATTTTACAAATTGTCTTCATCATGATTTTTAAAGTTCTTTATAGATCTAAGATTGAGCAGCTGCAAATTGTTATAAAAAATTTGTTATCGACAGCCTAGTGTTTTTTTTTTTTCAAAAGGTTTTGAAGTCTCTGATCATTGTTACTCCTCTGTGAAAGTAACCATACACATTTTTTTTCTTTTTTCCTTTTTTTTCACATTTGAGATTGTGAGAATAACATTTCTTGGTTGCCATTATTAGTGGTTGAATAATATCAGAATCTAAAGTGTAGTTGCATAAGCTGCTCTTCTTGGAGTGGTTATAACAAAGATGTAAGTGAAAAACAAATGCAGATGACAAAGCAAAAGGTTGTTTCACCACAATTTCATAGTTTCGTTACATTTTGTTCATTGCTAAGAAGCTTGAGCAATAAATTCTCCTACAGATGAATAAGTTTTGACATCTACATTGCATCATATTGTTTGTAAAATTATAATACATTTTTAATTTGAGGAAACAAACTTTTTGGTGTTATAGAATCTATATTTTTCAAGTATGGCATGCATAATTGTTCCCATTTTATGCCGATACATTAAAATGTGTATGTGATTATTGTTGGCATTGTTGGTAAACATGGTACGTGTCATTGGAATGAATTGTAACCAAGTGTATGCCTTACCAATGTAAAAATTTCTATGGTCCTCTTCAGGTGTGCTTCTTGCCTGGAACTTTGGCACTTGGTGCTACTAAAGGCATCACAAAGGAAAAGGCTATGAAAGAGAATTTGCTTACTTTTGAAGACCTGGAAAATTTGAAGCTTGCAGAAGATCTGACCAAGACCTGCTTTGAAATGTATTCAGTAACCTCCTCTGGCCTTGCTCCAGAAATTGCTTATTTCCACACAGAGGTTAGTTTTATATGCGTAATTTTGTTTGTTGTAATTGTGTTAAGATCTTGTTGATATCCATATGCTACATGAATCTTTATACCTCTTCTTTTACAATTTTGAATTACTTTCACAGTTTCTGATATCTGATTTTAAATATATCAGGAATATTATGAGGGTGGTCTTGACGGTGGGAATAAGAGCTCGGAGTACGTGAATGATATAATAATTAAATATCTGGACCGACATAATCTATTGCGTCCTGAAACTGTTGAATCACTGCTTGTCTTGTATCGTATAACAGGAGATCAAAAGTATGTTTATAAGATTCTCAATCAATACATTTTCGTATCGTATTCAATAGATGTTGCACACCACACCGCACACGTTATCGAGTTTGTCTGTATATAGGAGGGGTTTTATTTGAATTTCATTAATATTTTTATTTAAAATAAAATTTATGCAGATACCGAGAATGGGGTTGGCAGATTTTTGAAGCATTTGAGAAATACACAAAGGTGGGTTCTGGTGGGTACACCTCTTTAGATGATGTCACTGTACTTCCTCCTCAACGAAGAGACAAGATGGAGACATTTTTCTTGGGTGAAACACTTAAGTACTTGTATTTGCTGTTTGCTGATAGTTCTATCATACCTTTGGATAAGTTTGTTTTTAACACAGAAGCTCATCCCTTTCCAATTAAAGGCACTGTTTAGTGGGAATGGCATACCCACTGCTGCTGAAGCTTTCATGTGCGTGCACAAGGTTGAGTGTGTGTCATACCTGAACACAGACATAACTGATATTTATGGACTCACTGCTGTTTCTTTACATGGTCGACTTCTTTCTTTGATTCCAGAGGCCGCCAGACTATTCAGAATGCAATCACACTTCTGTAAAGCACCAGTGACTTGTTTTGCCCTCAAAAAGCCTCTGGAAAGAAGTTTTATAGACAACTGTTTCCGCATGGCCCAACAGATATGATGAGACTGTAACATGTATTTTGTAATAATTCTTTACTGGATGTTTTCATTAATTATACGTGGATGAGTTTTCTCATCCAAAATATTGAGTTAAATAACAACCATTTGTAATTGACTTCTCCTTTTTGTAGTATTATTGACAGTTCCATAGAACTTATTGATCAACTTATCAAGTCAATTTCCTTTTATATCTTTATGGGTGTACATGAACTGAAAGTTACAAAGCTTTCTGCATGTCTGCATTATAGGCTTTCAGTAGTGTTATGTCACATCATAATCCATTTCCACAGACTTGCTGAAGGAGAAACAGATGATCACCATCTCGAATGACACATGTATCATCTATTTCTGCATTCTCGGCATCGAATACTTTTGTAAATTTGTAGCCTCCAAACTTTTCACCTGCAGTTTTACAAGGATTTGTCATGCAATGGTTAAATGCTTAAGGAAAAAAAAAGGAAAAGATGATATGATGAAAACGGTTTGTTGATCCCACTTCAAGGTTGGAAATCCTGCTTATCTTGGTTTCATTAGTTTATTCTATGTCTATTGAACTTGAAATTGATTTATAATTATTTTTCCAAATATTCAGGTCTATCTTCAAGTGTTCCTTCAAAGTCAAGCAGTGCTTACCGGCAATTCTGAGGAGCTCATCTATTGAATCAGGTAGGACAATTAACTTGCCAGGCCACTTCTGTGATGTGCTTGTTCTTTGGCATTGCATGTGAATAGTGACTCTCTTCTTATTCAATTTGATCACTTTGTCACTTGGACAGCTAGAAATGCATGAGTCAAAGTGTATGGGTTCTCTTTTCAAGTGAGAATTTAAAAAACTAGGTCCCCCTTGTCTTCTGTGTTTGTTTTGACTATTTATGGGGTTATCTGCTATTTCTGGTCCAATGATCTCTACCCTATGTTCATCTGGTGATCTATTTTCATAATTTAGTAAGAGGTCATATATATTTCTGTTCCCTTGCTGTTCTGCTAGAGCTTTTGGAGAGCACCCTCTGGCATCTGGTTTATTTATATTTGCTCCTGCTTCCAGCAGGAGTTTCACCATTTCAAAATGCCCCTTTCGAATTGCAGAATGGAGTTCTGTTTGGACATCTTCAACTTTTGGATTTATATCCATGGCATATATAGTGCAGTCTTGACTTTTGTTTGCTCCATTCATTTCAGTAGCTTCTGATCCCAGGATATTGAAGTCCCCTACTTCTTGCAATGATGAATCTCTGTTTGGATATTCTTGGCATACAGCATGTAAATTGCTTCCTCCCATTAGGCCTCCATCAAGCCATTCGTTGAGGATTAATCCTGGACCTGTTGTTGGGTATTTAAGGCCGATGCTTTCTAGCTGTTTCAGTTTCTGTGCATGTGTACACAAAATGTCAACTCTTGTCATTTGAAAATGAAGTCGAAACCAATAGATTATCATGTTACTCTAGAAGCTGTTCAATGTTACACATACCTCAGAAAGATTGTTCATTACAATGTGTCCATCTTCAGTATTTACTTGAATGGTGTTGATCAGTGAAGTTCTATTCATTCGTAGGATTTGAGAAAGTTCAGTGGTCCTCACTGTGAAGGGCTGTGGCCTATAACATAAAACTCCAATCTCCCCGAATACTTCTCCTGCGACTGCCTTTCCCAGGACCTGCATAGTTCATGTTGAATTGTTAAGCTAGGTTTGTTCTTTGTTTTTCTTTTTACAGTAGTTTGGAAGGAAATATATGAATATTACAATTATACATACTTGATCTTGCCCATCAACATAGTGTATGAATTCCTGCAACCAACATTTATTACAGAAACAAATTTTAATGTGCTAAATTTGCATCTAATTTGAGTTTATAGAAAAATTTATGTTAGAAAACTTGAGTGTTCTCACCACTGTTCCTGAGACCAGTATATAAAGATCTGTTGGAGCTTCATTCTGCAGAATAATGTCTTCCTTTGGTGGAAAATACTCAGCATCCATTTCTGAAACCTTTTAAGAAAAGAGCAGATTCAATATTGGCTTCTGAAGGTAATATGCACATCAATGCTATAGAGAAGGAAGATACATTCATTTATAAGTTTTGTTGATGTAGTACCAGTTGAAAAAGGAAATCATGGGAAACCCCTTGGAAGAGATAGGCATTTTGAGTGATGGGAAAGAAGAGATAGTGTGCAATGCTTGAACGAATGGCTTTTGGAAGACCATTCAAGGTTTCTTGCTGCTTTAGTCCTTCAGTTTTAAACCTCAGGCATATGTGTGACAACATTTGATCCTGTATGCGATGGGGCAATAGATTCCGTGTTGCAAATTCTGAAGCAGCTCTAACCGTATCTCTCTATAATACCAAAATCCAGATTTTTTTCATTAGCAATTTAGGTTAGAAAAAGCGTCCTCTTCTAGAAATTTAGAACTCAAATGGCTAATAAAGCTCCTGTGAACTCTGCATTAGGTGCTATACTGAAGGGTTATATTCATCACACCACCTCAGGCATATCTGATTACTTTTTTTTTTCAGCTTTTCTTTAAACCTTTTAGCATGTGGGGTAGGCAGACTATTTTTCCAAAAGATTAAAAAAACCAAAAATAAAAAAGAACTTATGAGTTTTTTTTCTTCTTTAATAATGGGGTTCTTTTAACACTACTGTTCAATTTGACTAATAATTTGTTTTGAAAAATCTATGTTTCTTTGTTCCTTTTCATGAAGTCCTTTTGGTGTGAGTCTGATATATGGAATTCTTTAGCAAGTTAAAAATTTGGAACAAGAGGAACGAAAGTGAAAGAAAGCATACAAAATTCCTGGTGCGGCCGGTCCAGTGAACCACAAGGTTGGTCATGTTTCCAATGAGGTAGGATGTCAATCCCAAGTTGAATAGCATATAAAATATATCAAACAGCATCTCCCTGGGGTTCTCAGCATGCAAGTCTCCGTAACCAGTTGTTGTCAGAGTTGTAATAGACCAGTACATTGCAGTTATATATCTGTTCCAAAGGCTTTCATCTTTGAAATTTGGGTTCACTGCACCAATCCAGGTTTTCTTTGGATCAGGGTATCTATCTGCAATCAGATAGTTAAAGCATCCAGCACAGTGTACTGCAAACAGGGTTACCTGAAGTCAACCAGAAAGCGAATAAACCTACGATTCAAATGACTGAGAGTAGTGAAGAATTTCATCTTAAAAAGGTAAAGGAATCGAAGTTTTTGATGGCTTACAGCAATAAGCTTTGTGCACCGTGTCCAGAAATAGTTGAACCGAATGTCCTTCTCAAGTCTGAAAAAAAGCCGACTGGCTGTTAAGTATAGCGATTCTTCCCCATAACATTTCAGAATTTTTTGGGGAAAAAAAAAAGAAGTGTGTTTTGATTAGTTATCAACCTTGCAAAAAGAGAGCTGACTCTTCTGAGACGCCAGAGTCTAAGCATGCTGAGAAATCTAAGACCAAGTTCACTCGTGTGATTTGTGAAGAGGAAGCTCAGAGACTGAAATGGTGTTGTCGAACAGACATCAAATATAAACCAGGTTGATATGTACCTGTAAGTTGGATTTGATCATGTTAAGAAAGCTCAGTTTCCAATAGAAACAGATGTTATTATCATATTTTTCTTTTGCATTTGTTTAAATGAAGAAATGATAGATTAAAGGCTGCAAAATCCTTAATCACCTGATTGCAATTTTCTTGGGATTGTCAACAAGAAGATATGATTGGCCATCAAGGTATGCAACGAAGAAGGTGAGAATGATATCAATGGCAAAGAAGCCATTCACAATGTTATCAAAAATTAAAAGGGCATCTTTCTTGTAAGTTAGAAATGCAAACTCGAATGGACATATCCAAGCAGAGTAAAGGACTAGAACAACCAGCCAATTCTCCCAGGCCCTGAAATGAGTCGTAGGACATGAGGAGCAGGTATAATACAGAAAGAAATATCTGATTAAACTATGAAAAGGATCATCACCTATAATGGGGATTGAAAGGGGATATTATGTGTTTTCGTAGCTTGGTTGACTGGTTTATTCTAGCTCCAAGGGATGGCAGTAGATCGCTAGAGAGGAAACTGCCATGACTAACACTCTCCATCTGGAATTCATCAACACAGAATCGGTTGAAGAAGTTTCTGTAACCAGAAAATGGCATGTTTGGTTTTTGGGTTCTTCAAGAATTCAGTAGTGTATGTTGAACTTTGGTGGAGTTTTAGAACCCTTGAGAATGACTATATATATATAGGGAGAGCCTCTGACCAGTGACACGAGCTGAGGTGCCTTTTGATAATCTTTATCTCAGTATCTTCCTGACAATGTTTGAAACAATTGTGGAAGATTATGCAACTAGCAATTCATTAAGGATGTAAATGGAAGTATTAAAAAGGTAAACAGGGAATCTCTCATCTTGTTTGAACGAGAAAAGAGACAAGACACGAGAAGTATACAAAAAAACTAGAAACCAGAAGGCAGTGGAAGTGGCAGACATGAATCTTGTACAATGCAGTTGCAGTGATGAATTTACGAGAGAAAGAGAAGATTGAATAAAGATGAAAAATGACAATGGTGGTATAAGTGTAATGGTGCTTCTGGTGGGAGCTCCATATCAACGCATGTGGAGATGTGAATGATATATAGGGAGAGGGGTCTGATTTGCTTGGACGAATTTGAGTGAAAATGTATGAAAATGGTCCAGACATCTCTTAAACTTGGTAGATTTAGGAAGCAGATTTCAGTCATGGTTGCCACGTGGACCAATTGCACCTTTGGTTAGAGGTATCACACTTTTCCTCCTTTTAATTATATTTTTATTTAATTTTTATTTTTATCATGAAACTCTCCAACTGTCCCAACAAACTCAATTTTAAGTCATCCTCTTTTCTCTGTTCACAGTCAGTGAAAACCAACTTTGTTTTTTCTCGAAACTCAATTAGAACCATGAGTGCGAGATGGATTCCCTCCATATGTCCATCTAACCGTATCTCTCTTCCCCACCCTTTCCATATGATTAAACCAATACTTTATTCTTTTCAATTTCATCGACTTCTCTTTGATGGCCCGCTGAGCTTACTTATTAGATTTGGCTTGGTATCAGATTAGCTTCTTTTCCTTTATAGAATGGTCAAGTAGATTGATGATATCTTCCCCTTTTTCATTGCCCTTATTATCATTTCCTTTAACTAACACGTCTAGATCCCAAGACAAAGTAATTTTGCAGGAATATAAATTACAGATGGTGTATTGTAATCAAGGTTTTATGTGAATAGGGTAGCCTAGAAAAAGTTCTCATTTAATTTACTTGTGAACAATTTAGGACCCAAGATTCTGAGGTCTCCTGAGGTTTCCCTTGAAGATTCTTTCCGTGTGTAACTCATGTTTATGGATTGGCTAGTTTTGTCCACTTGCTGCCGTTTGAAAGTTTTAAATTCATTGAATTGTTTCATGAATTTCAAACGGTGAAAATTGTGGCAAGGGTGGGGAAGAGATTTGCATGATGAGCACATATAGACATGACCGACATACATAGACAGTGTTGTTAGGCTGAACAGCGTTTAGATATTTATGTAATGTTTTGTCGCTCTTTCATATTCAATTAAGAGATAGGTTTGTTTTAAGGGAAATGCTATTTGTGCTTATATAAGTATTAATTAGAGTATTAATGATAATATATCATCATATGATTGAATAATATTTTATCTTTAATTTAAAATTATCTAATCATATATTGATATATTATTATAGATATTAGTCGTTACTCATTTTAAATACACTTTAGAGAAGTTTTCGACGGTTAGGTTTGAAGTCATCATGGCTGGTTCTAGATTTGAGTCTGATAGTGTCTTTCTGATGAGCCTCGTGACCAACCCTACACTCTTGGAAACGTGACATGGACAAACCCTACTCATCTCTCTCTACCACACCACTACCCACATGCCAAAATATTTAAAAAAAAAAAAAAAGTCAAACCCACTTCTTACTTCACCAAGAAACCAATAAACTTTAATGGTATATATTCCTAAACTAAGATATGCATGGTGGAAGGCTGGAAGCTTCACATTGATTGCGTCTTTTTTATTGTATTATCTCTTATCTCTAACAATATTAGATGTCCCATATTTTTTTTTATTTGTTCGACCAAATAATAGACATTAGATATAGAAAAGAAATGCTGGGTTTTCTAAAAACATTTTTGACAAGATGATAAGTATTGGCAATAGGGCCTGACTTGATTGTAATTAAAAAAAAAAAAAGAGTTTTTATCATAGATAATGAGTCATTATATGATTAATTAATTTTAAATTTATGATAAAATAATATTCAACCTTATGATAATAATCATTTATATACCTAATTAGATATTCAAAAATATGTATATATAGTTTTAAGCTAAAGGACTTATTCTCACCAAAGTTTTGATGTATTTTCAAAGTTACACTCACGAGATTTGAAAAACTCAAAATCCTACTAATGAGTTAACTACCATTAAAATTTTATGTTAAAAGTGGAGATAAAATTATTATTTTACTAATAATATTAAAAAATATATAATTCATTATGTTTTCTCTCAAAATTTTTAAAAACTAACAATTTTACTTCTGTTTAAAGTTTTTTAACTTTTAAAAGTAGCATTTCCCTTCTAAAACTTAAGATTTATTTTTCATATACTCTTTGGCCACCATCTCTGGCCATCAGCAATGATACTTCAACCTACCATATTTAGCCACCAAATCTTTACTATTGGACGCAAGAAGATGTGTCCTCATCAATTCGTTTAGAATTGACAAAATCAATGAAGACACGTCTTCGTCGCATCTCTTGGAAGCGTCAGAGAGATGAAGAATGGTCAAAGATTTGTGGGTTGAAGCATTGTCTTCGGAGGTCAAAGAGTGTCTGAAAAAAAAAAACCCTAAGTTTTAGAGGGAAAATGTTACTTTTAAAAGTTAAAAAACTTTAAATGGGGATAAGATTGTTAGTTTTTAAAACTTTCAGAGAAAAACATAATAATTTTTATATTTTTTTAATATTATCAGTAAAATAACAATTTTATTCTTGTCTTTTAGAAAATTTTAATAGTAGTTGATTCATTAATGAGACTTTGAATTTTTCAAACTTCATAGGTATGATTTTGGGTGTATATCAAAATTTGGGTGGGAATAAGTCCTTTGGCCTATAGTTTTATCGTTTTTTTTTAAAGGGGAAGGAAGATAAACTGGGCAAAGTAGCTTTCAATCGAATTGGTGATAAATCTTGCTTTAGATGGGAACATCAGATTCTTGTGATCACTAGACGCACACCCAATGTAATTCTTCAACTGTTTCTCACGGCCTCTCTCTTTCTCTCTGTAGGCAATTGCTTGCCACACATAATATTATCTTTTATTAATGGACTAATAAATCTTTACCTGTGAAAGAAATTAAAAGAGAAAGATGATGAGTCTGAGGTTTATAACCATAGAATAGAAGCAGTGGTCCTTTAAAATCATGGACCTCAGTCTCTACAAAAATTCCCCCATTTATTTACGTGGTCCTTCTCCTTCATTAATCAATCAAATCTTCGAACCTCGATTACATTCTATTTAACCTCTCGTAATATGTTTTAGAGTAATTAACATTTTCGTATCTAATGCATTTATTAATTATATTTTCCTAACCAAAATCTAATTTTGTTAACAAAAAAAATCCTAAGTTGCCACCATCCTTACCCAACAAGTTGCCAACACTCACCTTGCAAGCCACTCTTTCTTTTACATCCAACATCTCTGACATCTCTATCACATATATAGTCATCTCTAAGAATACTGTTACTACCACTAAATCATCATCTCTTATTCTAACAAACCACTCCACACTCTCAACCTTAGAAGCTTTCATTTCTTCTGCATCCACTATTTCTCACTTCCCTATCGTATACAGGTTTTCAATCAACGTGATAATATGTTTTGAGATGGTTGTAGTGGTGACAATGGTGGGATGGTGAGATTCTAATAAAAAATGTTAGTAAAAGTTTTAAAACTTGAATTGTATTATCATAAATATTTATTGTTATTTTTATAATATTAAGGTGATATACATAGAAAAGTTTTTATTTTTTGGGGTAAAAATTCTATTTAAAATTTAAGAAGAAAAAGTGTGATTTATCCGTTGATTAGATAATAAAAAGGTTTAAGGTCACTCCATATTTTGATAATTGGCACTGTTAGGTTCGAAGTGCTATAAGCACTAAAGCCAAATCCATCCAGCGTATAGTATAAAAGCATGGAATCTTGGGCATAATCGGCTGAAAGTGATCGAGCAGGTTCCAAACCAATGATGAGATGAGAAAGAATAAGCATATAATTATCAACAGAAAAAGTAATAATACGTTTCAAAATGATATTTGGAGTGCTATATTTAGTCAAAGAATATAATCTATAGTTCTCATTCTGGTCTTGAAATCTTCTTTATTTGACTTCCCAAACTCAATTTCATATAAGACAATTTTATATAAGACAAAAGATTATTTTTTAATTAAAATTTTAACTCAATTTTAAAAATACATTCATAATAGATAAAAAAATTCAAATATCTATTCACCCTTAAATTGTTGTTAAATTTATCGTTAAATATAAGTGTAAAATCATTATTTAATAATAATATTAAAAAATATATTATTTTATTTTCTTTTCTTTTTAGATTCTAAAAATTAATATTTTATTCCTATACTTGAATTTTGAAAAGTGACTCTCCCTCCCAAATCCTTAAGTTTTTTCTTTATCTTTCCCTCCGGCTATCGATGATTGATGCTATGCGTTAATAGACAACTAGTATCATCCAGATTTGAGTGACGCTCGTCATCCTTAATTGGCACAAGTTTATATTTGTGTTTTTTATCTTTCGTAGATATATATTTGTCATTTCACCAAAACTTAGGTGAGAAATTGTCTTTTGACCTTTTATATAATATACAAGGATAAATTTAATTCGAGTTAATTCATATTATATTATTTATCTTACTAACAATCTTATTACGATACTAACTATGTTTGAGAAGCTCAATTCAAATTGAATTCACCTTTAATTATATCAAGCAAGTTAAAAAAGATTGTCGATGAAACTAAACCTGAAAAAGCATGTGAAGCTCAAGGGAAAATTCCAAAACTACAAATGCAGTGAAATGGGAAATTGGCTTTTCATGCATGGAAAAAGGTTCTTTATTAATTTATTGAATTATTTTATTTTGTATTCTATATTTTATTTGATATTATTTATGAAACGGTCAACCTGAGAAATGGGAAGAGAAGGAAGACGAATGTGGCTCAGATATCTCTCTTCCCTCGATCAAAATCTTCATCATTTTTGCCAAAATTTTCCATCCTTACCAACCCAACCCCACCCCAACTCCAATTCAACCTAAACCTGATTCAAAATCAAAACAACAATGGTGGTTAGGTTCGATATGGGATATTGACTCGGTTGCCTTTAATATCATTGCCTTGATGAATTAAATTGTTGACCAGACATAAAAGGTGGACCAAGTTAAATAAACTTGAACACAATTCAATTTCCTATAATAATGATAATGATAAGGATAATGATGATGAAAGATGATAATATATGTTAGGTCTGTCTACATATATTGTAAATGATAAGGATATATGTTAGGTTAATTCTTAGAAACTTAGCAAAATTACATATCTTTTCTTTTTTGGCGTGTGCAAAAATAGGATGATTTGAATATTACGTATTCAATTACAATAAAATTATATATATATTTTTTTTGTTACATAATTTGAATATATAAATAATATGTCACTATATGATTAGATGAGTTTAAATTAAAAATAAAGTAACACTCATTTACACTAATACATTATTTGTATACCAAGATTATATGTAAAAATGTATATGCATAATATCACTCATTCAATTAAATCATCTAAGTTGAAAAAATTGGCATTGTTTCCATGTAGAAATTTATGTTTTGTTCTTGTAGTTTGTTTTAGATTGTGTTATATGCTCCATAGTTTCACTCAAGTGTTGTGAATTAATTATATAAACTTGAATCAAACATATATTATTACGGTTAATTTGATTCGAAACTAACTTGACATTAAATCCATACTATTTATCAATTGGAATGAGTTTGAATTGAAATTGATCTAGATCCAAGTTGATGGTGTGCTTTGATGATGAGATATAAGAAAGATTGGGAAAATATTTCAAGGACAAATGATGTGAAAGGCCAAGCTAAAGGTCCATTAAGACATGGGATCATTCATAATTCATTCTCATCTCATTTTCCAATTAAGCTACAATAAATAGGCCAAGGTATGATCCCTACATTGCATTTTGTCATAACTCTTCTACTTCACTTAGCCAAGAATATGAGGGAAGTCAATCTTCTCCATCTTCGATCCACGAGAGAATGTTGAAAATAAGAGTTTTATTGTTTGTTGTATTTGTCCTAACTTGGTAAAATACTATAAATTTAACCTTATAATAAAAGTTTTATTGTTTGTTGTATTTGTTCTAACTTGATAAAATACTATAAATTTAACCTTATATATAAGCAAAAGACGTAAGAAATATCTAACTAAAATATTATATGTGTAACTCTGAAAAAGGTCTAGATATTAATTATACAAAATATCTAACTAGTAGTTTAGTAAAGAGATTATTCAGACATGATACGATAAATAATAAAAAAATATAGTTATAAAAATGAGGGTATAACAAATATTATATTTCATCGTGATTTTTTTTGAAATTCTCAAAACTTTTGTCGACTTTTCCCTTAGGAAAAAAAACCACGCTTTCTCAACTATAATAGTGAAGCTAATACTATTTAAAAAGATTAACCTCATCTAAGTAAAAATCAATATAGTATGAAAAGAACCCTAGTGTCAATAATGATGCTAGAAAGACTTGCATGGCAAAAATTGTTGACTTTCTTAATGATAAAGATGAGAGAACCATAACCAATAACAAAAAATAAATGGGCAGCTTTACATGGGATGTTTGGAATGCCCACTTGCCATCACTTCGTATATTTGGTGGGAGGAATCCCATTTGCAAGATTGAGATGAAAAATCAAGAAAAAAAATAAGAGTCCTTTTGACTTTAAAAATTATCAACGAAGAAACACGAGAAAAACGTGGAGTATATACTATATATATATGTATAGTTTTTTTAATTATTAATATATATTTTAAATTATAAAACTTAAAAACTAAATAATAAAATATAAAATAGACGACATTTTGGTCATTGTCTAATCTATTAAACCAGAATAATATATAAATGATGAACGATCTCTCAAATCCTGACTGACTAATTAAAGTTATCAGTTCATCTCAGTGAATGAGCCAGAGTTTTGGCGGCTACGTGGTCCATTGAATTGAATTAAACAAAGTGAATTTCATATATATATATAAAATTTGAAATTGAGCATGTTCGATATAATGGGACCATTTTTGAAATGATTTCATTTTCATCCACCCTAGCAGAAACTTCGGGCGAGCCTTCCTCTTAGCCAATTCATTTGTTCTTCAATATCATCATTTTCATATCTACCAAAGCTGCTATAATATCTTCAACATACAATTCACAATATTCATTCCATAGCTCATCGGGGATTTAAGGTGCAAGTGCAATTGCAAGTTTTGATCTCTCTTCTGTCTTTTATAAATATAACATAATTCTCTTAGACTAAGACTTGAATCTCACATAAAAAAATATGATTATATTTTCATGGGTTATTTATGTAAGAATTTTATGGTTTTAAGTGTTTCAATCTTACCAATTAATTTTTAAAGTATGATTCTTCGAATGTTTAAATTAAATCCATATACTTCTTCTACACAATTTTCCTTGTTATTCGGTTCATTCAAGAGTTCTATGTTAGACTAATCATTAAGTTTGAATTTGATCCAAATTGTTTGAGTTTGAATTTGAATGAATTGAGGTTAACTTAAGGATTGAGAACATTTTCATAAAACAAGTCAAGTTCAAATCAATCTAAATATTTGAGTTTGAATAGACTCGAATCAAATTCAGAGATTTGAACTTAGAGCAAACCTCAACTCGTTGATCTCAAACTAAATCTCGTTTGAACTCTATCCGAATCAAATCCAACTCTATTAAATACTCCACACGCATATCCACCAAAACCATTTAAGTTGCACTCAACTTTCAGGAAAGATTCATTCATTCATGTTGCGTCTTTTAATTGCACTTGCATTTGCTCCCCACAAAGAGATAAGTTTTATCCGGGCATACGGGCTTTTTATCAAGTTTAAGCTCCATTAATGAGCTGAGTCATGTGTTAAGGTTTCCACAAACTTTGTATCCAAAAAGAGTTGGTGAAGTACTCTAGGATGAGAGATTAAGTCTACTTTTAAGCAGTTTTTAAGGAGATTAAACATATATAATTATCATAAAAGATCGATAAATACTCCTGTTTAGTAGTAAGCTGACTTAACAAGATTAAATTCCTGGCAGGATAAGATTGTGCAGGAAGTGCTGCAACTTTAAGGATATTTGCTTTTCGAATGCATGTTCCACTGATGAATGCAAATTAATTTGTGCATTCCATTTCCATTTGCCTGCCCGAGAGTGGCAATTCAAATTATTTCACCCTTCAAAAGACACCGATTTTTTTTTTTTGTATATTGTAGGTCGAGAAATTATATATAGAAGAAGGTGTTTGTTTCTTATCGGATGGGAAAGTTGTTAGGTTTTAGTATACCTGTAAAGGAAAGTCTTGCCCATTGAAAGTGAAAATTTAACTAAAAATTTGTTGCTCCTTCAATTGTTGATTGTGAGAAATGTCGAAATGAAACCTCGACATATCTCCTTGGAATAAGCAAAACAATGACAATTATTAGATGGTAGTGACCCAACATCTCTAATATTCTTTAACTGGGTATTTGAATTCGATGATATGCGGCAAAAGATGATTGATCTGCGAGTAAGAATAAAATAATCTCTTCTTCATCATTAGTCCTTGGCTTGTTCACCTATTTCTTGTTAGGAGTATTTATGTTTATTTTTGTTTGGGATTCATAACAACAACTAAGCATCAACAGAGACTCCTTAAGCAAAAGCATTCCATGAAAAACACAATGGTGATAGGAAACATGTAGGATGGAGAAGAAGGAACGTGATGAACGCGCAGACCACATTATATGCCCCATTAGGTGGCAAAACACGATACCAACTTTTGTTAGTGGCCTTTCGTTTCGTCTGGCAACAATTGCACCTGCAACGACGAATCCCCAGCCTTAAATTTCAGCACGAACCCGTACGGACCATCACGTTTCATGGCCAATAAAGGCCAGCTAGTGGGTTTTGCCTTGTCCAATGCGTGGTCCTATCAGCTATATAACTCGCTGCATCATATATACATATATACAGAGAGATATGGTGGCGGTAGTTCTGGTGGAGGTCGAATTTTTCAAAGATGTTTGTATCAGAAAGCTATGGTGGTTGAATTGCTGCCAAAGTTTTCAAAAGATTATGTGATGAAGAAGATGATGATGATGATAATACCATGTGATCAATATTCTGCAACTTTCAGATTCATATTCTTCTTCAACATCATCATTTATCTCTTTAATCATTCTCAAAATTACGTATTATATATATGTTGATTTAGTTTGAATTATTCTGATAAATACTAAAAGACAGTTCAAAACATAGATAAGATGGGATTGAAAACAAATTAAATGTTGACTCATAAACATGTTAATGCAGTCTGCCACAGAGATGACAAGTCTTGTAACTTGCGGACTGCCGGTGTATATGATTTATGAATGTGATCCAACCAATATGGTTCTGCAAAATCTTGATTTTGAATGTATTAGCAATGTTTTTAAAACCGGACCGATAATCGAATTGATTATCTCACTGATTTATTGTTCAACCGGTTTAATCAGAGAATTAACCGGTTCAACTTATTATCAAATTATAATGAAAAGGTTTTGCTTAAAAATTTGTAAAAAATAAAATCAATCAAGATGCCCACACTTATAGAGATTAAAAGTTTAGAACATATTTTTTTAAGGAGTAACAATTATTTATTTGATTTCAATGAAATAATTAAAATTAAAAAAGTTTCAATCTCATGATACAGAAAAAAAAAACATAATTTTATAAATTGTTATATATAGAAGACATTTTAATAGATATAAGATATTTTTTTCCTTTTTATTTTATTTTTGAACTTATTTTTCCTTACTAACTTTTAGAAATTTATCCAGTCTAATAAAAAATAATCAAATTATTGAAAAATAATTAAAATTTAAAAAATTCAAAAATCAAACCCAGTCAAACTCGATTTTTGACTAGTTCATCTAGTCAAACCTAGTTTTTGACTGAGTTTGATCGACTCAATAGCAAAACCAGTTTTTTATATTAACCAGACCGGACTTAGAGTTGGTTTCTGGTTCAACTGGTCGGTCCAATCCGGTTTTCAAATAATTGTGTATCAGCAACAACCTGATTCATTTATTGAAGTTGTTGTTTTTGTTTATGGGAAAAATCACAGAAATGGACACTCCATAAGTGAATATTTGAGCAAAAAACTACAAAGATATCAATCAAATATGTCATTACATATAGGTTAAACTCAATATTTTTTAAATTACCTTTATATTCTATCTTCTGTCAATAGTGAAAAGTTATCGTTTCTTATCAAATCAAGCTCATGTAATAAATATAAGTATCTTATTTTTATATAATTAAAATATTAATAAATCTACTTTTTTTTGGTAAATGCTATTAAAAACCCAATTGAAATATTTTCCAAGAACATAGTCGTGAATATGAACCCTCAAACAAGGGATTCAACCTAGTTAAAATCTCTCTCCTCTTTATTCACTCATACGCTCATACAAAATTACTCGTAATATCTTATACATGATCATTATATATAGTGCATAATGAAATTATCCCATAATTCTAATCACAATTATGGTATTCTCTCTTGCGCAAAGCTTTATATTAGGTATCTCTAGTTGTTATTTAAAATTCGCATCAAAGTGATTAGTACATTCGATTGTGTATGAGGTAGAGATTCATGTTGGCATGCTGCCCATTTTGGACACAGCCTTTAATGTAACTAACACAAAACCTGGATTATTCCTGGAGTTGGTTCAATTTTTTATTGATGATAGCAGGAATGTGCTGGACAGAGCGCGGGTTACCTTTCACTTTCAGCCCCGAGGAGCTCTTCATATCTCCTTGGAATGGTTGATTGTGAGAAATGTCGAAATGAAACCTCGACATATCTCCTTGGAATGAGCAAAACAATGACAATTATTGGATGGTAGTGACCCAACATCTCTAATATTCTTTAACTGGGTATTTGAATTCAATGATATGCGGCAAAAGATGATTGATCTGCGAGTAAGAATAAAATAATCTCTTCTTCATCATTAGTCCTTGGCTTGTTCACCTATTTCTTGTTAGGAGTATTTATGTTTATTTTTGTTTGGCATTCATAACAACAACTAAGCATCAACAGAGACTCCTTAAGCAAAAGCATTCCATGAAAAACACAATGGTGATAGGAAACATGTAGGATGGAGAAGAAGGAACGTGATGAACGCGCAGACCACATTATATGCCCCATTAGGTGGCAAAACACGATACCAACTTTTGTTAGTGGCCTTTCGTTTCGTCTGGCAACAATTGCACCTGCAACGACGAATCCCCAGCCTTAAATTTCAGCACGAACCCGTACGGGCCATCACGTTTCATGGCCAATAATGGCCGGCTAGTGGGTTTTGCCTTGTCCAATGCGTGGTCCTATCAGCTATATAACTCGCTGCATCATATATATATATATACAGAGAGATAAGGTGGCAGTAGTTCTGGTGGAGGTCGCATTTTTCAAAGACTTCTGTATCAGAAAGCTATGGTGGTTGAATTGCTGCCAAAGTTTTCAAAAGATTATATGATGAAGAAGATGATGATCATGATCATGATCATACCACGTGATCAATATTCTGCAACTTTCAGATTCATATTCTTCTTCATCATCATCATTTATCTCTCTAATCATTCTCAAAATGACGTATTATATATATGTTGATTTAGTTTGGATTATTCTGATAAATACTAAAAGACAGTTCAAAATATAGATAAGATGGGATCGAAAACAAATTAAATGTTGACTCATAAACATATTAATGCAGTCTGCCACAGAGATGGCAAGTCTTGTAACTTGCGGACTGCTGGTGTATATGATGTATGAGTGTGATCCAACCAATATGGTTCTGCAAAATCTTTATTTTGAATGTATCAGCAGCAACCTGATTCATTTATTGAAGTTACTGTTTCTGTTTATGGGGAAATCACATAAATAGACACTCCAAAAGTGAATATTTGAGTAACAAACTACAAAGACTTCGATTAGATACATTATTACATATAGGATGAATTCTCCGGTATTTATGAAATTATCTTTATATTTTATTTTATGTCAACAGTAAAAAGTTATCATTTCCTATCAAATCAAGAACATATAATCAATATAAGGATTTTATTTTTATATAATTAAAATATTAATAAATCTACATTTTTGTAAATGCTATTAAAAACCCAATGGAAATACTTTCCAATAAACTCTCAAATAAGGGATTCAACCTAGTTAAAAACTCTCTCCTCTTTATTTGCTCATCCGCTCATACAAAATCACTCGTAATATTTTACACATGATCGTTATATATAGTGCATTATGAAATTATCTCATAATTCCAATCACAATTATCGTATTCTCTCTTGCACAAAGCTTTATATTAGGTACCTCTAGTTGGTATTTAAAATTGGCATCAAAGTAATTAGTACATTGGATTATCTATGAAGTCGAGATTCATGTTGGCATGCTGCCCATTTTGGACACAGCCTTTAATGTAACACAAAATCTGGATTATTCCCGGAGTTAGTTCAATTTTTTATTGATGATAGCATATGAATGTGCTCGACAGAGTGCGTGTTACCTTTCACTTTCAGGCCCGAGGAGCACCTCATTTTGTCTTTGATTAGGCAGGAAACTGCCTGCCCCAGACTGTGTCTGTTAAGTGTCGCTCAAAAGTCAAGACACATAAGGCATCATTTTTATTTTTGATTCTGTGAAACCACTCCCACCGTACCTGTCTACCCGTCTACGACTGGTATCGTTATTAGATTAATAATAAATGTCTTTAAATCTAGATTATTCTCTTGTCTTGGACCCACCAAAGGTGTGATTGTTCAATGCCCAGAACTATTAGCGACTGTTATGTTTGGGCAGGCCATTGATGAATATTGGATTCATTATCGTTAAGAGATACCGGTCTTGCATTCTAATTATTCATTTCTTGGTATGATTTTAAAATATCTATTTGTTTTTATATATTTAACTAAAGGTGGGTTTTAGCCGAGTCAAACCAAGGCCAAATAAGAGCCAACTTGAGCTCATCTCTTAATCAAAATGGCCAGCTTTTGAGCTCAGCTCATTCACACAGACCGTTCAGTGACACCAAGAAAGAAGAAACACCGAAGAACAAAAATTGTCAGCAAGGCATTGATCTCAAATTGAGCTCGAGATCACCCACCTAAATAACTCAAGCTCAGCTTGTTCAAACCGACCACAGATCCAAGCCAAAACCAGTCCACCCCTACTTGTAACCTTGCGTACTGAAATTTGAAAGTCTGTTTTCAGTGGGATCATCATAGGTTCACTCTAATCAGCAACACAACTTCTAAAGAATGTTATGCAAATGATGCTCCCGATTGACCCATTTCGAATCTTGCAAGCCCCAAACACCGATTTGAAAATCAAATCAACCACAATATGAAAGCACTGCTAGTTTCAACTAAAGGGCCGGAACTGTATGATTGGCCAGTAAAAACCCTGGTAGGTAAAACTTGATAAAATATTTTCTCATTTGAAGTCAATATATTCTTTTCTTCAGAAATTTAGCAAAGATGTTCTAGGAATATGCACATAAATGACAACAATTGCTCCAAAGATTACTTAACATCCCACAAAACTACAGCAACAATGATCATAGGCAATTATGCACACTGTAGCTTCAAATAGTAAGAAGAAGCACACCAAAATCTCATTTGCAAGTGATGCGGAAGGAACAGCTACAAATTGGACTCAAAGTAACTTATGCCTTGGCTTTTCCAGCCTGAAATGATTGAATCCTCTGTTGTACTTTAAAGATCTACAAGTAAACAAAACAATTAATTTTACATTAAAAAATACAATGCACAATGAAGAAGGATAGAATGTTCATCATGTAGCAAAATTTGCAACACTGCACATAGTTTCATTATGGACTATTAGCCACAAGGCCCACAAAACAGGACATGGATATTATATCAGAATTTTTTCCCACACAAAAAAAAAAAAATAATTGTACTAAAACTATATTCACTAATAATGAGTATTAATTTGGGTACATCATCATTAGCATCCAAATTAGTACTCATTATAAATATACATAACATCACTCAAAAAATTAATAAGTCAATCTTATTATCCCCATATCTATTGAACCTCAAAGCAGCTTGGATCTAATACCAAGAAAACAAATACACAATAAGTACTAAATGTCGACCTTTTACTGAAGACAAGTTATGACCAATAAAAGCCCTCTGCATAAAGTTTCAAATGCTTCCTCAATCATCCTATTTTGTGATGAAAACTATTCATATACAATAAAGGTGGTAAGATACAAGCAGACAGATTGAAAGAAAGAGAAATGAGATACAATTATGAATGATAGAAAAGTCAAATTTTGGGTTTCTCTAATACCAACCAGTCTGATCTAATAAACCCCTATTATAGTGGCTGAGCCGTATCTTAGCTTTTATTAAGTTAACATAAAATCATAGTAGCATTTGACACTCAATTAGGTAGAGAACTTCAAATGATAACAGTAAAGAACAGAGGCAGTAAAAAATTTTCGTTTTAACAACAAAAGCAAGCATATAAAAAGGTAGAAAACTAACCGCCTCTTTCTTGCTATTTTGTTTTTCTTCCAAATCTTGAAGAGTTGCATCAAGTCGCTTCCTATGAAGCACAAAGACAGATTAAAAGTCAAGGCTATGCAATAACAAAGACAATCATACTAATAATGGTAATGATCACAACAATAATAAAGTAGAAAAATAAATAAAACAAAAGGATGAAGAGGAAGAATATGATGACATTATTTGACTCATGGAACACACTGCAAATAGTTCTTGCATAAGCACCTATATCTACATAAGAAGAAAGCATGAACACACACCAATCTATATAAGCATTATTTTTCCAGAAAAAAATGTACTTCAAAAGCGTATGTCAGAATATGTAGTTAATCCAAACCAACAAGTATAGTAAAGCTAAAAAATAAGCCTGAAGTTTAAATTAGATACTTGAAGTATAGTTTTTCTTTGGGATAACAATAGTTCCAGATAATAAATGCTTTGATTGGATCCTGCACCTGATTATAAATAAATGCAAGTTACTATAAAATAAACTATTCATAAGCTTCACAAAATCTCTCCCCATTGCATCCCTTCCCATTATGACAAGAGATGCTCAGATGTAAATTCCTTTCTCGATTATATGGCTCTGGCATTCACATTTGTAGCTTAAAATTTTTGAAAGGCAGACAATAATGAACATGCATGAAAAAACTATTCTAGCCTGCATTCTATATGGGGCTGAACACTTCCATTCCATCTTTGAAAGGCAGCTAACAAAGAAAGTACCAACACATCTGTGGACTAGAGGAAAATACTTAAAACTACAGCCTAATTAAACCCAGTTATCTGATACTTCAGAAGTCCTTAAGAATAAATCCAAAAAAGAACAAAGCAAATTATAACTTCAGAACATTGCAAGAAATACAAATGAACCAAGTAGTGAACACACATACAATTCATCAGAGATGTACTCAATTCTCTTGCGCACATTCGCATTAGCCTCAGCTAAATCTTGCTTCACTAGCACAGGACCAATCAATTTGTATACATTTGCTCCATCATTTAACAGAGCCAACTCCTAAAGTAACAACATGAATTCATCAACACAATAATTAATAAACAGAAAAATAAAAATAAAAACACCAACCTTAAGGACGAGTTCGTTCTCTCCAAGCTGTATGGTGTACTTCTTTCTGACTTGGTGATTCTTGGCTATATCTGATACAACACAAAATCGTTCATGCTAGGGTTTTTATTCGAATTCTTTCACGTGTATATATTTATATGTAGAAAACGAAAATGAAGACCTAAATGAGCTTGCCTTTCTGAATTTTACTAAGATCGTTAGCTTTGTTTTCGAGTTCGCGCTGGAGGTCTCGAAGAGCTGCCGAAGATGCCATTGCCTTCTTTCGTGATGTGCGCTTAGTCGACCGGGTGTCGTTTAGGAACCAGTTTATTTAGGGCCAGGCCAATGTAACTAAATGGACTTGGGCTGTTGGGCATAACCGAACAACTCTTTTCTTTGATTGATATCTGACCTAGGGATTCGTATGGAAAATCACTGTTGTGTTGTGCTACATTATTAATGGGAAAAAATAATGTTAGGATAGTGCAAGTATGGGCATTAGACATGGTCCATATGGAGCAACAATTTAATATAGTAAAAGGAGACCTAAGACCAAGAGTCCAAGACTGAATAAATTAAGGTTAATATTAAAAAAAAAAGTCCTAATATGACGGTGACATGTGTTCCATGAATAATTCAATTTTATTTTGACCATCGTATTAACTCAAGGATCTAAAAAATTGGGGGGGGGGGGGGGGGGGGGGGGGGGGGAGTACGATGCAACTATTTAGATAATTTTTCAATTTAGCTTGAAGTCAACAATTCTACATTTCTTTTTCTTAAACAAATTCCCCCTCTTTTTCTTTGATAGCTATTTTCATTTAAAAAATTTGTTTTTTTTAATAATTCAAATGGGTAAGAATAAATATTCAAATTAAGGTTGAACTACCTTTATTCACATCTGGTTCGGTTTTAATACACTCCACTCAAAATATCTTTCAAACCCAACCATGAATTTTATTAGACATAAATGCAAGCCCACCATAATACCTGGAACTGAAATTATTTTGTGTCTAAATTATTTATCAAGGGAGGCAATAAAGCAATGTTTTTTAATTTTTTTTCTTTCCAGAAAAAAGTATGTACAACTTTGCATAAACGATTCTTTATAATTCTTGTCGATAATTATATTAATAATTCACGGGTGAAATATTGGACAAACAAATAGTACGGTCTTACTCATAATACGGCGGTGTGCTGGGCCGGTCGGGACGCGGGAGCCCCAAATCTCAACACAGGCAATTAATAAAAAATATGGTGATGAAATAGTTAAATACAAAAGGTAGTGGGAACAAGGACCACTAGTGCGGTGGACCTTTTACTTTTTCTTGTTCACTTAGAGAAATTAAAGAAGCCCTTTTTGTCATATTAATCATATATAAAGTAGCTTACATTACAGTAAATAAAGTAGCGGCTTCAAGTAAAGACGATAGAGCTGGAATCTTGGATAAAAGCCACTCTGCCATCTCTCCTTTTCTCTGTCCAAGAGCAATTTCTGCTCACTCACTCTAACCAGCTATTAAGAGAGATAAGAGAACTCTTCTGAAGTTAGCTAAAACAATGGCGAGGAGCTCTTCAAGAACCAGATGGGTCTCTTTGCTCATGCTTCTTCTTTCTCATTTGGCTACTGCCACAGCCCTTGTTCAAGATGGTATGTCTATCTATGTCTATTTTCTTCTAATCTACTCTTATTTACATGTATGCCTTGTGGGTGTTGTTCTGTTTGTTCTGAGATCTGCTGCATTTTGTGGTGCCGCTTTTCTTTTCCGTAAATCTCCCGATGTGTGAGTCTTACTTTTGTGTTGCTAGGATTACTTATTACAGTTGATTTTGGTCATTGGTCATCGGAATCTGCTCTGGTTTCGACACCCAGTTTCTACTTGCCAATGCTTCAACAACATTAGGACTTTTTACTAGGACCCCGCTTTGAAAAACCCTAGAAAAGCTTTCGCCTTTCTTTGTGCTTAAATGTGAAGGTAAATACATTTACCATGGATCGATAATAGTACTTAAGTCTTAGTGTTCTGGAGCCAACAAAGAAGGAAGCAGGCCTATTGCTTTAATAATAAGTTATTTTTACGAGACTGAGAGAAAGATTGTGTTCTGGGCAAGTTTATAGTTATCTCATTGTCAATATATTCTCCACTTATTTCATTGATTATTTAATCAGTAATATCTTATCATCCTTAAGCATGTAGGATGTCCATAACTCTGGTTCATTATGGTCTTCGAGTTGGCTCCACCACCATCGAGTGTTTCTTGGAGAATTCTATTCTAGCCACTTTAATGGTCAGCCACTCAAGCCGTTTATTCTTCTTGTTGTTGGAACATTTTTTATTCTTTATTGCTAAAAATCAAGTCTTTAATTACTTTATATGACTGTTTTAGTGTTTTGGCTGTTCTCGATAATGGTCATTATTGTGAAAATACCGTTTTTATATAATACCCATTTGGCAAATGATGTGAAGTCTTACCAGTAAACTCAATTTCATCTCAAAAAGCCCTCAACGGACGGTTAGTTTTCGGAACAAATAGGATATGGGTCCAAATGTGCTATGGGTATATAAGATTAAACTCTTCTTCATTTATCTATCATTCTTGGAGCTGGATATTAGAGTCAGTGTTTTTGCTTATTTAAAATGATAAAAATAAAAAAAAATCATATTGAAAAGAGTAGCTGTTTACCAAACATCTTCTTTGCTATAGATAAAAGAGGAAAAAAGAATGATGCATTGAACATGAAGTTGGTGGATTATGGGCCAATGGGCCATCTCCATTCATCCTTTTCTCCGTTCTAAGCAGAGTAAAATGACTTTATTGCATCATTTTCCCGCCAAAATCGGTCCTTTTTGACAAAACGACAAGGGCTTTTTCGTAAAAGCGAGTAGCTCCGTTTACTTTAATCGCCGAATTTCACTCTTTTGGATTCGGTGCGCCATTTCAATGGTACAATTTTTCTGCCGAGTCATGTGTAAAATCAATGCTCTTATAAAACGCAGTGTCATACCATGATGTAAAAAGTGAAAACAACTTTTTCAACTTAGTCAAACATAGAGGACTGCTGTTGAAAAATGGACCAATGGGTTGGCCCTTCGAGGACCCACGCGGCTTCTACGTTCCTTTTTCGGTTTAGACGGTCCCTTTACATGAGGCATGAGACTTGCAAGTAGATAAGGTTATCCACCGAGCTTATTGAATAGCTATTTTACATTGCAACATAGGTACGAATAATGATTTTTATTATATGAAAATAAGTTGATATGAATTAATGATTTTCTTTGTATTGAAGTCAATAGAAAAGAATTTATTGCTTCAATTTATGGCACAATAAATTCAAAATAATTTATAAGCGTGTTAATTGTGAGCAGGTTGATGAGATTTATTGACTGCTGTATATATTATAATAAAATGTGAAATAAAATAATTAAAATTTTAATTTACAGGTCTTGTGGCGAACGGTGATTTTGAGGCCGCCCCATCCAACGGCTCTCCAAGCGAGATCATTGGGAGCGTTACCGACATTCCAAGCTGGAAAGTAAAGGGCACCGTCGAGCTAGTCTCATCTGGGCAAAAACAAGGTGGGATGATCCTCATCGTACCACAAGGCTCCCACGCCGTTCGATTAGGCAACGACGCCGAGATCAGCCAAGAAGTGGAGGTGGAGAAGGGGTCCACTTATTCCGTTACGTTCAGCGCGGCGCGGACGTGCGCACAGCTGGAGTCACTTAACGTGTCCGTGCCACCTGCTTCGCAGAACATGGACCTTCAGACATTGTACAACGTGCAAGGGTGGGACCCTTACTCGTGGGCCTTCGTGGCCCAAGAAGATACCGTGAATTTGGTTTTTAGAAATCCGGGCATGGAAGATGACCCCACTTGTGGGCCCATCATTGATGACATTGCTATCAAGAAGCTTTTCAGTCCTGATAAACCCAAAGGTAAATTTTATTTTAGTTTTTTTTTTTTTTTGTGGGTCCAAATGCAGGTGTCATTTGATGCTTTCTGATCAGCATCCAAAGCGTGGGTCCGATTTGATGGAAGATTTTTCTTCAATAAGTCTCTGGTCTCGTCCAAGCTTGAAATCTAGATAGCAAAAATTCAACGCTTATAACTCTAATCTTAGAAAATAATTATAATATAATGTTTTGAATAATTTATTCTTTGATTGGCCCGATATTAAAGCATTGTGGCCCTTTAGTTGCACAACTTTTCCTCTCTAATTAAAGGGGTGAGAGAGGGACCTTCCTCATAGGATAGGGCAGAAGATATTTAAGTATCATTTGCTCACCTTGAAAGGGGAAATGGGGCAGTCCTTATCGAGTTAAATTAAAATAAAACATGGATTGACTCAAGTCTGTTATTTGAATTGGAGGATATTGGAAAGGGATTCAAGTTGAATATGAGAGGTTATCGAATTAAAACTCTAATTTGAATTTGGTATGAATTGAGTCCACAGCTCCTGTTGGGATGTTGTGATTAACGAAGACGAAAAGAAAAAGTTTGGTTCTTTAATAATCACAAATGGGAAATCATTATGCTTTTAAAGTAAAATTTGTCTCAGAATCTTGATTGGCTCTGTTTTGCTATGTTCTTTGCAGACAATGCTGTACTGAATGGTGATATGGAAGAAGGCCCATGGATGTTCAGAAATGTGTCATTAGGGGTTTTACTTCCGACCAACCTCGATGAAGAAACATCCCCATTGCCCGGTTGGAGTGTTGAATCAAACAGGGCAGTCCGCTACATAGACTCGTACCATTATTCTGTCCCGCAGGGCAAACGAGCTGTGGAATTACTCTCTGGGAAGGAAGGAATCATCTCTCAAATGGTTGAGACCTCAGCAAACAAGGATTATACAATGACATTTGCTTTAGGCCATGCTGGGGACAAATGCAAGCAGCCTCTTGCAGTTATGGCCTTTGCCGGGGACCAAGCCCAGATAGTCCATTACACGCCCGATTCTAACTCAACCTTTCACAGTGCCAGTCTGAATTTCACCTCTAAGGCAGACAAGACACGGATTGCATTCTACAGTGTGTATTATAATACAAGAACTGATGATTTGAGCTCGCTTTGTGGCCCTGTGGTGGACGATGTAAGGGTATGGTTTTCGAGTTCCATGAGAAATGTGTTTGGGAGATTGGGATTGGGAGTTGGGGTTGGGTTTTGGGTAGTTGTTTTTGCTTTGTTTTAGAGTTGTTGTTTGAGTTGAATGTGTTGTTTAAGTTTCGTTTAGTGGGTTTGACAGTGGGAGTACTGGTAAACCAAAATCCCATGTCTTGTATGTTTGTATGTGAGCCTTTGCTTTAGAGTTTTGTTATTAAAAATATGAATTTGTCTTAGTCAAGAATGTTTCATGGTATTTCATCAATCAGTGCAAAGAAGGCAACAAAAGTAACGAATGATTTTAATTCTATTTTATTTTACACTTGTTAAAAGAACAATTCTAACACTTGATCTTCTTTAATGTCCCTCGTGACACTTTTATACTCTCTACTCTGGAGCATATGTATTGTTGGTTTTACATTTATTCGTTGAGGTAATGCATGTAGGATGTATTACTCTTTCCATCAACTGTCATTAAGAAGTAATTAGATTTAATTGTTAAATTATTACATAATCAATTTAAAATTTCATTTTAATTATCTAATTAACTACATCATGCGTTAGAAGTTCATCTAAGTCGCCTAGAAGTTGTAACTAACTAGCCTTGATTCCACCGGAAGTTGTCATCAACGGTTAGAAACGGCTCGTCGTTTAATTGACGAGGTATGAAAGCAAACGCCGTCGGATTGGTCAGTTCGGTAAGGAAAAAAAATTATTTCGATCTGAGGAGATCGAAAGGAAAAGCCCACACAAGTTTTTGTATTATTGAGGGACCCTTGTAGAGTAGCCGAGAAAGAGACTTGAGAAGGAAACAGACAACGAAAGGGAAGAAGAATGGGCGGGAGGGGTTTCTAAGAGAAAAAACTCGACTCCTTTCTTGCCTTAATAGTCTTCTTCTTCGTCCCCTCCTTTTCTCCTAATGGACGGCGTTAACGGTTCCTCCACGGCTGCGGCCATGGTCATGGCCACAGTTGTCGATGAAACCGTTGATGTTTTACTACCGTCTCCTCCTCATGATCCTGATTTCTCCCCAGTTGGATCACCTGAGTCCGATGATGTTCCTGTTCCACCGTCTGATGATGATCCTGATCACGTTCCCGCTGAAGTTCAAGCGGAAGATCCCATCCCATCTGCTGCACCTGTTCTCACTGATGATCTGAAACTTAAGATTATTAAGCAGGTAAGCTTTTCTTTCTCTTTTTAATTCTTCAATTCGAGTAATATGTTCTCGAATAATCATAGGTTTGTGTGAAGCGAAGAAATGAAAGTTTTTAGTGTAATTTTTGTTTGGTTGTTTGAAACCTAAGTAATTTCGTAATGGTGTTGCAGGTGGAATATTATTTTAGTGATGAAAATTTGCCAACTGACAAGTACATGATGAGTTTGATTAAGAAGAACAAAGACGGGTTTGGTAAGGACTTTGTATTATGGAGTTGTCTTTTTAGAAATGCCCGATAGATAAACCGCAGAAGTATATTTGCATTTTCTCATTTTATTTGCATATGTCTATGCATTTGTTTTGGTCTTGTAATTATGCTGAGATAAACTGAAGTCATGCTTATCAAGATCAACTTTCTATGAGTTCCATGGACAATTGCGTCTTTGCCAATGCAAGTTAGGTTTGGAGGATCATTAAATAGGGAGGTGTAGAAGACATATGATCTTCAAGGGAGGTATTGTATGTGACCAGAGTATGTTTTTTCAAGGGAATCTGCTTTTCCTTTTTCATGGTTTGCCAGCCAATAAGCCAGTTTGATTGAAAATATACCAACTAATATGTGGCATAATTGAGGAGCCCTTGCTGTATGTGTCCAAAAAAGTTACTGTTGATATTCATGCTGTTGTATTTTTCTAAACCTGAGAATCATCAAACTATAGAATATGTACTCTTTTGTGATTTCTTTGGTAAGACTGGGAACTTTTTATGATATTTTATAATTTTGAATAAATTTTAGACCAACCTAAAAAATATGTTATCTAATTAAAAATATATCCTGAAAGTGTCTTTATAATAGAGATGATGGAGATGATGAAGGTGATGAATTGAAGCAAGTACTTATGACAGAATGACTAGCCTGGATGTTTTCCTGGTGCAGCAAATTTTGCTGTGCTGAGCTCTGGTGGTCAATCTGAATGGTTATACAATTGACTATTGGCTGATTCCTTCTCTGTTTGAGAACCTTTCTTATGGTTAAACTTGTTCCGAGGTTGTTGATTTAATCTTTGTAATTTCTTGCATTATCATCTAAAGTCATGGTTTGAGTTGCACCTGAATATTTATCCGAACTGATGGTTGCATAACTTGATCTGAGGTCTTTAACCTTCTGAAGTTTATCTTATTTTCTAATTAAATTATCTGTCATTTTAACTTGTTATGCAACTCAATCTACTTACTATGGTAATTTTGCTTGCAGTTCCTATATCAGTTATTGCATCTTTTAGGAAAATGAAGAAGCTTAGCCGAGACAACAAATCAATAGTGGCTGCACTCAGGGAATCATCCTTGCTTGTAAGCTTCATTTTTTCCTTTAACAATGACTATGTTGTTGGTATTTTCTACATGTTTGAAGTGATTAATACAAAATCTGTTATATCCTAAGCTTTATTATAATGCAATGAATTAAATTACAGGTTGAAAAGGTTCTTTGCACTTGCATTAGTTTCTAATTTTCATAAACCAAAAACTATAGGTTGTGAGTTCAAGTGGCAAGAAAGTGAAGCGCCTTAATCCTCTTCCAGTCACTGAGGTCAAGGATTCAAAGGTATTTATTTGAAACATACTTTATTATTTCTTTTGATATGTTCCTTCAAAAAGTAATTTGGCATCTTATTTGAGGGCCCTAGTTATTCACTGTTTTGGTAGAAAATCTGCCTGAGGATCACTCGGTGGAAAACATCCAGAAAATATTTGCTCAAGCTGGAAAGTATGATTATTATCTTTTGAAATATATATATATATATATATATATTTTTATAATAATGTTGTATTTTGAATCTGCACTTCCTGCATTTTATTGATTGTAGTATTCTTTCTGAATTTCAGTGTAAGAAATGTTTGTATCAATGAGCCACATGCCATGGAAGAGTCAAAGAAAGGCAGCAGGGTTGAATTTATGATTAGTAACAAGGTATGGAATGAATAAAGGAAGGTGGGAGGTTTTATTTTTTACATGTTTGCTGGGCTTGGCTTCCATTTGTTTTTCCTGTGGTCTCTGGACTGGTGGTAAAGTTTAAGAGCAATACTGTGTGTACACATTTTTGGGACACAATTTGGAAACACAGTTAATGTGTCATCACATGATTGGATGTTACTTTATCTTTAATTCAAAATCATCCAATCATATAATGACACATCATCTGTGTACTCAAATTGTGAACCAATAGTGTGTACACATAATTTTGTTGAAAGTTTAATATCATTTAGTGGAAGGAGGATGTCAAGATTCAATTGTTATTGCATGAAAAGAATTTTTTTCTACTGAATTATTAATTTGAAGAAGAGTGATCAAATTATTAGCTTGAATTTGTTGATTAGAAAAGAGAATCAAATTCTTTTTTCATCAATCAATTTTGTTAATCCAACCTCATTTAATTTTTTGGTGTCTGTATGCAGTTACATGCATTGGTGGAGTATGAGACTGTGGAAGCTGCTGAGAAAGCTGTGAGTATCAAGGAAATCCCCTCATTAGTGCATTTGCTCTATGATGCTTTTATAGTGATCTAAGGTCTTGATTTTCTGGTAATTGGATCAGGTGGTAACATTAAATAATGAACAAGACTGGAGAAATGGCATGCGGGTTAAGCTTCTTAAGCGAGTGGTAATTGATCTTTATTATTCTGAGTTACTATTGGCTATAACAAAAGTTGACGTTGGACTATCTGTCACAGGCCAAGTATGGCCAGAGAAAGCAAGGCTGGAGGGTTGATAATGAAAGGAGTAACACTGGGCGAGCATCAGATCCCTTGGGGGATGAAGAGAACAATAACTTAAGTGAGAATCATGATGATACCCCTGATGAAGAGGTAAATGTTCCAACTTTGAACAGTTTCGTTTTGAATTAATGTGAACATGATCTTACTGAGGTTGTTATCATTGGATGAGATGAGATGAGATGGAAGAATTTGTGTGTGTGTGTATATATATAATGCGTTCGTTTATATATATAATCTAGTGTTACTCCTTTTCAGGACACAGGCCATTTATCCAGGGACAAAAAGGGGCAGAAAGGTAGAAATCGAGGACAACATAGGAGACAAATATATCATGGAAGCAATGGGCTGGGTATTTAGATTCATTACTGCATTTACTTGGTTTTTTCCCTCTTGACCCATGTATATAAAAACTTACCATTGACAGACTATATTATGTCTCCCCCAGGCCATGGAACACTTTCCTCCAGTTATGAAGCTGCGAAGCCACCTCCTGGCCCAAGAATGCCCGATGGAACCAGAGGGTTCACCATGGGACGTGGTCGACCTCCCATGTCTGCCTAAAATGCCTGTGCCTCCCATTTCCATCTAAATTTAGCAAGTCATTTGATCTCCACTTCTACTTTAAAATTTTTTTTGCTGTATTTGTATAGATGTAGAAAATGGATGCGGATATTTGAATGCGCATGTAATGACTAAAGGTTGTAATACCTCTAGTGTTTTCTGCAATTGGGAGTTCGATGTTGCTGTGAAGTTTGTAAATGCAGCATTTGGAGTAAAACGGGCTCGTATTTGGGATGTGCTCTCCTTGTAGTAATATTATTAGAGTTTATTAACCTTAAATTAGGGCTTTTATTATGGCCAAAGGACTATTTCCGACCCAAGGTATACTTTTTCTGCATATTTATACCTGTTAACTTTGAAAAGCCCACTTACCTATCAATGAGCTGTTAAAAAAAACAGATTAAAGGGTAAAATCGTTATTTTATCTATAATATTAAAAATAAATTAAAATTTAATCATATTTTCCCTCCCTAACCTTTAAAAACTAATCATTTTTTCTTAGGTCAAGTTTTGAAAAATAGCATTCCCTCCCGTTAGGGTTTAGTTTTCAATTCCTGACGTCAAATATGGAGCCATTGTCAACGACGAAGCCTTCTCAACTAGGGATGAGAATTTGGGCCCGGCTTTAGGGGCCCCGACCTTAACAGGGAGGAGATTTTCCAATAAAAACGAGAAAAAAGGCGGGGATGGAGACGAAAAAAATCTCCGTAATCGGGGACGGGTCGGGGACGGGGATACATATGCCCCCGCCCCTCCCTATCCCCTCCCCACCCCATCCCACCCTCTAAATCTAATATATTATTATAATAATTTTTAAACTATTAAGTTCTATAAATTTTTACATTATGATTTATTAAAACTATAACTTTAATTTTACTAATTTTTGAATTATCAATTATCAGTTTTTACTAATTTCTGAACTATTAATCTAATATATTAAAAAAACCCCAAAATTTCATTATCATAAAATGCAAAAGCATTAAATTAATTTTATTTCAACTTCAAAACTTAGTCAGTCAATCCACTAGGTTTTACACACAAAAAAATAAATTATAAATTTGATAAAATCAATTGAAATGAGTGAAAGTGTTAAATTTAATGTTATTATAAAATTATCTTAAATCACATACATGAACAGTTACTAATGAAGAAATTGATTATTATATATTGTTAGATTTTATGAAATTTTGTATTTGAACTAAAATAATAATGACTATTTTGTAGCTCTTGTAGCAAGTTATATTTTGAGAGAATATGATTTATTTTATTTATTGAAATATATAAAGGAATTAAAATTTATATTTACGGGTATGGGGAAGGGATTTTTCCTCGCGGGGATGGGGAAGAGATTTTTCCCCGCTGGGACGGGGAGGAGATTTTCCTCCGCGGAGAGGGGACGGGGATTCTTTGTTATCCCCGTAACGGGGACGAGGTGGGGAAGGGGATTGATATCCCCTACGAGAACGGGGACAAGAATTAATATCCCCTCCCCATTGCCATCCCTATTCTCAATGCACCATCATGCTCCGACGGCCTCTCTTCTCTCCTCTGGAGCGTTGATTGGCCTAGATCTGGCATTGTCTTCGCCTGGGAAGACGAAGAGCTTCGTCTTCCAAGACGAAGACGACTACCTCGTCTCTGTCTGGGAAGACGATTGTCTTCCTAGACGGAGATGAGGTCGTCGTCTTCGTCTCGGAAGACAAAGAGCTTCATCTTCAAATTTCAAGTCATCATCTTCGTCAGATCTGGGTCGATCGACGTTCCAGAGGAGAAAAGAGAGGTCGTCGGACCATGGTGGTGCGTCGGGAAGGCTTTGTCATCGGCGATGGCGTCGGAGATTAAAAACTAAACCCTAAGGGGGAGGGGGGGAATGCTATTTTTCAAAAATTGGCCTAGAGGAAAATGATTAGTTTTTAGGGGTTAGAGGGGAAAAAAGAGATAAAATTTTAAGGCGTTAAAATTTTGTTAAATTTAACTACTCATGGGTGGATATTTGATATTTTTATAGTTAAAGGAAAGAAACTTAAGAATGCAGCATATCTTAGGTGGGAAATAGTCCTTTGGCCTTTTATTATTAGGTGGATCTATCCATTTATAGTTCTGAATTGTATTTATTTGTATTAGGATTTAATTGTCAACCTAAATGGGAAATTACAAATGAAAGATTATAACAAGTCAAAGTTGGAGATACTAGAGATGGCAGATCTAATGAAGTCGCTTATCGAAGGATAGGTCTTTTGAAAATTTCAAATCAAGACAAGCGTAAATTAAGCTTTAAATACAAGGGAATTAGATAAGGATCCGTCCGAGATTGATTAACCATAAATCTAATTTTTTTAAATTAATTTAATTTTAAATTTGACTTAAATTTATTTAAAATCAAATATCTAAATTGACTGGACCCGGCTCATTTGCGAACCCATTGTTAAATGGAAACTAGGTTCTGTTCTGTAGCTCCTAAAGGCGAAGGCAACTGCATTTTCGTCCACGCGCTTTGCCTACGCGTGTAAAAGTTAAACGTTCATATATTCCGGGAATTTCAACGTAGGTACTCGAGCACCTGGCTTTCTTCTTCCTCTACCATGTTAACTCCATTTTTAAAATTTTGTTTATAAAATTTGTTTTATTTTATTTTTATTTCTTCGAATAAAAAAAAAAAAAGAAAAAACGTTTCTTCTTTCGAATATGCCTTCCCTTTAATGGCCTGATCTGGTCTCTCTAAGATCTCAACTTATTAATGAAGTCCTCTCCAGTTTCGTCTCAGAAATTGTTTTTGTTAGTCAGTAGTCATGCAATCTAATTCGTCGTCTTTGAATCTTCAGAATTTGCACCATTTCAAATCTCGCAAGAGGTTCTGTGTTCCACGATTCGATTCGGCTCCTCGGCGTCGCCATTCTTATATCTTTTACGGTTTAAAGGTATGTTTGTAGACGGTTAGATGAAAATATATAGCATAATTGAAAAAAAAAAAAAAAAAAAAGGTGTTAGGGATGAGTGGCTTCGATCATAGTAATTGATTATTGTAATTTGATATGGTCATTGTGTTTATTATGGCTGCTTTTCTTATTTTGTAGCTAAGTGGATCAAATATTCGGAAATGTGGGTGTCGATTGCGGCAGAGTGTTGTTCAAGTTAAAGCCTTTGATGAGGTATCTTGTCTTTCTGAAATCAAATGGATCTCCTTTACATGGATGTGGATGATCTTCTTAGTTGCTAGTAGAGATGGTAGACTTTTTTCCCCCTTGATTTGCACTTATTAGTGATTTTATTTTCTTGCTTAATAGGATTTTGGTTTTTCTTCACTTGACAACTGGAGTGACAATGAGGGGAGTGTGGGGTTTACGTTTTCATCTAGCGACTCTGAAGAAAGTGACGGAGAAATTGTATTAAACCCAGTGAGTGATATTGATTTGCCTACCAATTCGACTTCAAGTGATGAAGCTCTGAGAGTAACTTCTTATAGGCTTGCAATGATGGCGAGAGTACGCAAAAGATACAGGCAGGTCTACCATCAATGAATTGCATATTTGTTCGACCTTGTAGCATTTTGTCGTGATTTGGAAAGTTTCCATTGCTTTGCTCAACACATATTACCAATTCTGTTGTGTTCCATTTGCACTTTTGACTAATTAAACTTGAATTTCAAAACAACGGTTTGAGTCATTATTCTTTATAGCACAAATCTCATATTTCACTAGAGTTGAAAATGTGTTTGCGCTTGAAGTATGTGCAAGTTCCGTAGTATGGTAGACTTTTGAATTTTCCGCCCTCATATTCCTCAATTGGGGTTCTTAGCTGTGGGCCTCTTAATTGCAACAAGAAGCCCAGCAGATTTTTGATATCATTTTTCCAGGGTTAGTTATCAAGTCATAAGGGAAAGATAAGGTAATATTTTACCAGGATTCATGCGGGTTATACATTCATTTGTAAGGCTAAGAAATTCTTGTTATGAAGCTTACTTTAATTGCTCTGATTTCTGTTGCTTATTAATAAAACCAGTGTAATATTTGGTCACACTCACTGATCAAAATCAGAGTAAGACAGTGGTGTTTTTTGGTTTTTTGTCCGTCCCTTGAGCTAGGGCATGTCCTCATTTTGGGTCTTGGCTGGTTGTTTGTCTTTGGCTCTGTTGTTTCCTTTGTTTCGGGCCTTCGGGTCCCTTTGCTTTGTTCAATACATACTTAGCCAAAAAAAAAGTCTGTTACCATTTAATAAGTTTTATTGATAGCATTATTTTGATATTTCCTATATTTCTGAAATACCTTAAAATAGTAATTTTAGGCAGCACTTAAATGGGCGGTATTTTCTTCTGTTTAACTTGTTCTTTTACTCTTTGCAATTGCAGGATCAAACTTGGATTGTTTAACAATCTTGGGCTGATGACTTTCTTGACGTTGCTGCTTTTATTTGTGGATTGGTGGGGATGGAAGATTGTCAGACTGCCCTTGGCACCTTTGTACATGACCCGTCCCTTTTTTATATCAGCCGCTTTAGTTGCTTGTGCGGGCTATCTATGTGTCCCTTTGCTTAAAAGTATAAAGATTCGCCAGATCATCAGGAAAGAAGGGCCTTCTAAGCACTCTTGGAAAAAGAAAACTGCTACCATGGGTGGATTGTTTTTTGTTCCAGTTGGGGTAGCTGTTGCAAAAGCCACAGTAGGTTACTCTTCTATTGAAGTTTCTGCTGCATCAGCTGCAACTCTAGCATTTGCTGTAATTGGGCTAATTGATGACTTGTTAAGCCTCATCAAGAATCAGAGTAGTGGGTTATCTGCATGGTTAAGATTAATTTTGGAGGTAAAAGTGTTTGTAAATTGCAATTACTTTTTTGGTTTCCAAACTTTCTAGTATTACTGATTCTAATCTAAAACGTTAATTGCTGATAATTATGTGAGTAACCCTGAGTAATGATTCTTTACAGATAGCAGTTGGGACGTGCTTTTCGTTTTGGTTGAATGCCACAGATATATCATCACCTTATGGCATGTATAGCTTCTTGTAACTAATCTAATCAACATTTTTCTGATGGTAACTAACACATCTGTTACTATGCTGATAAATTTGCGACAGAATACGAAGTTTAAGTACTGTGGTGGAATTTAGGGTTCTAGTAATCTCATTACGGATTGTTTGGTGTTGGAGCATAGCATGTGGAAAATTTTATGAAATTACCATAATGATAGAAGCGAACAGAGGATCAGATAGTGGGTTTGCAACAGTACTTCTGCTGGAAACACAGCGGATTTTTGAGAATAACCTAGTTAATAGTTCCATAATGAAGAGAGTGATCATAGGATCTCTTTGAGAAAAACCCTAACTCTCTGCAATATCTAAAACCTGCATTATCTAATAGTCCATCTCATTTCAATTTATCCTAAAAACTCTTTATGGGCAGTTCTTATAACTGTAGGTGGACCAAGAAAAGGAAAGAAAGGAAAACAAGGATTTTTTACCTACCATATTTCAGGCTGCAATAATTTACAAAAGAAAAGCTTCTTAAAGTTTAAGACCATTGAAATTGTTGTTATATATCTTGAATATTTTAGGGAGCCCTAATGGCTCTTGCATTATAATAATAGTCAGCAATACATACTAATGTTCATTTGAATGTTGAACTGTATCTATAAAATTAATTAAAAAAGGTCAGCACCCTTCTGAAGACCTATTGAATCAACTGTTAAGCTCTCTTTTTCTGGAATTGATGTATAGTGTCCCATAGAAAATATTTCAGATGACAGACATCTCGTAACAGGTATCAAAATGTTACTTCGCAGTTTGGAATTTCTATGAATAGTTTTTTTATCTTGAATGTTGCTTTTACTCAGATGGTCTTCATTTTCTCCTATGCAGGAAACTGTTGGTTCCTCTACCTGCCCCAATTGGCCTTCTGTATTTGGGAAAATTCTATCTGTTGTTGACTCCCTTTACTTTTGTTTCCATGGGAAATGGGATTGATTTGACTGATGGTCTAGATGGTTTGGTTGGAGGGACTGCTGCACTGGCCTTTATTGGATTGTCAGTTGCAGTGCTTCCAATATGTCCAGGTTAGAGTAAATTTCTTTGGATTGTCAGTTGCACTGGCTTTTAGAGTTTGATCAAGACACTGTATAAGTAATATATCTTATTTTGTACTTTTTGCTTTTATCTAGTAAAATGCTGAAGATTTGTATTATGCCTTGTGTGTAGAGCTTCATGTTTAAAAAAGACTAAAAATCAGGCCCACCCTCTAAGTTTTGTGGCATGGCATCAATGTGGTGTTATTCTAGTACTTATACTGCAAAAAATAAGAATTTGTAGACACACTTCTGTTTTTGAATTAAGCATGCAACTAATGTAAAGCAATTTTCTTGGCCCTTAAAATTTTGCAATCACTGTTAAATGACTCACATGCTTAATTGCACCTCAATCGCTTCTTATTTGAGCTGTGCAGACCTGCTGCTAAATAGTTGCAATTTTGCACTGACACCATTATGCTTCTGGGTATCGAATCATTCTTAAAACAATAATAAGGCTTGGGTTCTTGGTTCTGAATCACTCTCCGTTATGGTAGTTTAATATCTATCATCCGGTTCAGGATGACTTTAGATATGATATTAAAGTATTGCTTTGATGTTCTTTATTTGGTTATTTATAGTTTGATGTCTGAATGATGCTAACATTTGCTTTCTTTTCTTTTTGAAATAATATAATACAATTATAAATGTTTTTTTAGTCCATGAAGTGCATATTTGAAGGCCAGTCTTTACTGGGCTATTTTTTAGCACTAACTACAAATTTACTTTCCAAACCAGCGCTTTCTATATTTGGAGCATCAATGGCAGGAGCATGTGTTGGTTTTCTATTCCACAACCGATACAGAGCATCTGTTTTTATGGGTGATACTGGATCCTTGGCCCTTGGTGGTGCATTGGCTGCAATGGCCGCTTGTACTGGAATGTTTTTACCATTATTTGTTTCATCTGGGATCTTTGTGGTGGAAGTTTTGTCTGTTATTATGCAGGTATGTTCCATTCATGAGACTTACATTTTTATTACCAATTAGTTGAAATAGGCAAAGCAACTAGCCAGCAGCTACAAAATTTGTATGACTTGATGAAGATGTGCCCTCTAGTAGTGGTAAAATTTTATTGAACTTTATAATAACCTAGTTCTTTTCTCAGTTTGCCTATTAAGAAGAGTGTCAGTGTACTTCAAATTCAATACTTGATGATTTCACAATGCTTATTTATACCCTGAGTAAGCCTACCGTTGAATTTCTACAGTTGTTTGGCTTATAACACATAATTATTATTAATACTAACAGATTATGATTGTGATGAAAGATAGCAACATATATATTACTTATTTCTTTCACTTTATAACAAATTAGTTTAACTATCTTTTTTTCCTTTTCATATTTTTCAAATTAATTCTATCCAATTTAATATCTACAATCAGACTCTCTAAATGGTTCCTTGCGTCTGCTCTATATGTTTTTTCCCCCTTTTTTTGCTGTATTTGTAGTAGTTTCTTGCTAGAGTAAGACTAACAATGAGTACTAATTTTTACTCTAGAAATAACGTGTCATTATGTGATTGAGTGTTATTTTATTCATGATTCAAAATTATCTAATCACATTATAACACATCATTATTAATACATAAATTAGTACTCATTATCAGTATATATAGTTTTATTGTTCATTCTATTTTCTTGCAAAATTATTTTTTGAGTTCTTTTTGACATGATGCAGCTTTTACTTAGTAATGAATGGTGAAAATTGTGTTTAAAATGCTGAATTCTCCTGAGTCTGTTTTTCAACTGCAAATACATTGTAGGTTTTGTACTTCAAAACAACCAAGCGCTTGCATGGAGCTGGTCGTCGATTGTTTAGAATGGCACCGTTTCATCATCACCTGGAACTATGCGGACTCAAAGAGCCGATAATCGTGGCATGGGCTTATGTTATATCATCAGTGTCGGCTTTATTCGCAGGATATGTAGGTCTTATATCAGCATAATTCTGGAGGCATTTTCCCTCTAAACAATGTTGTATACATTCAGTTTTATATATTTAATTAGATATCTAAATGATATATCATCATGTGATTGAATGTTATATTGTCTTTAATTCGAAATCACCTATTCACATGATGATAGATCATTTAGGTATTTAATTGAATACTCAAAACTAAGTGGACATAGTTTTGTTATTTCTGTCACCCATTTGATTTCTAAGTTAAGGTCACGATTGGTGCTTTTTAGTTCTTCCAAACGAACACTGATTTACTTGATTCATTTTTTGATCTTTTGCAAAGGAAAGCTATAGAACAATGTACACAGTGATGATTCTTGTCGAATACATTTCTGGATGAAGGCTTCTGGTAACTGCGACTTGAGCCTTAGAGCCATGCTAATACCAAGGATTACAGTGAGTCAGATTCAGCAGTAAGCATTTCAGGCCTATATGTAATTTTTGGACAAAGCAATATAACAAGAAAAAAATTTGAAGTTTATAATTCCCCTCTCAGCTCCTTTTTAATTATTTGATATTGAAATAAATATGATTCATATTTTTTAGTTTTATTAAGTCCAATTCAAATTATGGGCAATTTAAATTCAACTGGAATTTAAAATGTTTAGTTTGATATGGTGAACAGATATGTTAAATAAGGAGAACCCTTAAAAAAAAAAAAAGACAATTTTTTATATATGATGACATCAGTGAAGTGTGGATCACCAACGAAACTCGAATTCAATGAGTTGATATTTTTTTTAAATTTGAATTTAACTCGTTTAAATTGAATATTAAATTGAGTTAAATCTTATTGGACTTGCTCTAATTTATTCCTTGAGAATACAATCAACATTCAACACAATTTAGGATGAATTGAAACTAGTGTTTCATTCAAACCGAATTAAGTTTAAGCTAAGCGTAATTTGTATAGAATTGAGTTTGAGTTTAAACTCAATTCGTTTAAAAAAAGTTAAGCTCGAGTTTAAATTAAACTTTTAACTAGTTTATTATTAAAATAACGTCATTTTAAAACATATTGATCAAAACAATATTGTTTTATATCAAAATTTTTAGTTCGTGAGTTTGACGAGCTAAATACTCTAAAACTCGATCTCGAAAATATTGAACTTTTAAACTCGAGTTTGTTCAAATCAAGTTTGAGCCTAAATAAGTTTGATTTGAATTGAATACTAATTGAAAACATAAAATATTTGAATAAACAATAGACCCAAAATGGAAGGATAAAAAAAAATAGCCAAATTAGGGAAACACAACAATTATCAAAAGATCTGAGGCACAAAAAGAAAAGGCAAGTGCTCCTTATCATCTAAAATAGCCAAAATCAAGGACTAACATGTAAACTCATGACAATCATCAAAAACCCTAATCTAACTCATGACATATATACCCCAGTAGCCACCTCGAACTCAACTCTTCCATAGGGATTTCGCAGTTTGTATCTCTCTCCGTCTCCCAAGAACCCTAGAGCTCTTAATCAAGCTCGTCTTGTAGCAGCCATGGTAAGTTGAAATTCTTGAAACTTATCAGTTTCGTTTACTTCTATGTCACTTCAATCTCTCTTTCCATCATAAATATACCAGTTTTATCTGATCGGGATATTTGTCTTTCGTTTTTCTTTAATTATTCCTGTGTGTGTTCGATCTCAGTTTGTGTTGTAAAAGTGAAGCATTTTGTTGATAAAGTTCTGATTTTGCATATTAGCGTTAGTTTGTTAGATTATTTGTAAAGTAATTGCAATGAATCTTGGATTAAATAGATTTTATTAATAATTATATAAAGTGTGCTGTTACATCTTTAGGATTTTTTTATATAATTGTAAGATAACTTGGATTTCAACATGTAATTTGTTGGTATTATTTTTTGTTCTTTAGTCGAAGAAGAAGACTAGAGAGCCAAAGGAGGAGAATGTGACGCTAGGACCTGCTGTGAGGGATGGAGAGCATGTTTTTGGAGTTGCCCACATTTTTGCATCGTTCAATGATACTTTCATTGTAAGTGTGAAAAATTGTCACTTAGTTAATAAGCTTTTTTCCTATAGTCATGTGCTAATACCTTCTGGTTGTGGAACTGCAGCACGTCACTGATCTGTCTGGCAGGGAAACCCTTGTTCGCATCACTGGTAAGTGTATAAGTTTTTGCTCTATTATCTGTTTGGTAGTTAAGTATGTATTAAAAGAGAAAAAAAATATTTGCATCTATTTTTAATTGTGTGCATGTATTAGAGTTTCTATTCTAGTTGTTATTAGATTAAGTATTTTAGTTGTATTCAGATAATTTTGTTGTATGCATAAGAGCGGGAAAACAAAACACTAAAGCCCGTGCATTTGCATCTATAGCTATGATGGATGGGGAAAACTGTCTTGTGAGGTAGGAATTTTAGACATTAGCATATTGAGATCCAATCCTAGTCAATATTTCTTTATTGGTTACTGCATAGCCATGTCATTTCTCTTTAATGATGTTTCCCTAACTCTCTTGGAGTTAAATGAGCCAACTTTGGAACATGAAATTCTTTGTGCTTTTTTCGCGGGCATTAGTTTACTAATTGTTGGATGTTATCATCTCAAATTTTGAGATATTAACTTCTCTGTTGGACAGGTGGTATGAAAGTGAAAGCAGACAGAGATGAGTCTTCTCCATATGCTGCTATGCTTGCAGCACAGGATGTTTCAAGTAGATGCAAGGTTTTACTTTTTACTTTGATACCTCCAAATGTTTTTTATTAGGCTTATACTCTTTTCCCTTTCTATGTTGAGTTGCTAGCTGATTTGCCATTAAGTATGGCCCATTATGCCTTTTAAAGAGGGACACTTATGATTTGTCTTAATGTTTTGCTATATGGTAAAATGTTTTGTTTATCCCCCTTTCATTGCCTAGTATCTCACTTAGTTCAATCTTTATGAATCAGGAACTTGGAATTACTGCTCTTCATATTAAGCTCCGTGCAACCGGTGGTAACAAAACCAAGACGCCTGGACCAGGTGCCCAGTCTGCTCTTCGTGCTCTTGCTCGATCAGGAATGAAAATTGGTCGCATAGGTAGGATTCCTGCTCTGCACTGTGTATGATATCATGATTATATTACTAGTATAGCAACCTTTTCTTATAATTAGCTCTTTGATGAGTTTTGTGGATTTTGCGGGGTTGCATGCTTGAATTATGCAAAGATGCATGTTAAATGAACTTTTGGGAGAAATAGAATTCACTATGTCTCATTAGTGTCAATTAGATTTTGGACTTTAAAAGGTGATTAAGTGCTTCATCTAGTCTTACTTCTGGACGCCAGTAAAAAGATTTTTCAACTCAATTCATCTTGATAGCCAAGCAAAGTTTACAGTTGCAGGACAAATAGTTTTTAGTATTGCCTTTGTTTTATAAACCTATAATTTTTCATGTTATTGTATATCTTCTAGGTTCTCTTTCTTTAACGTTTTGAAGTTGTGACTTAGATTACTTGTCATATGCTGGGCTTGAGATTGCACTAGCTGCTTATGAATATACTTGAGTTGGAATTTGTGAATGCCTGTTCTTTGTTTTGGAGGTAAATTGATTTTGTCGTGATCACTTGTTTCAGAGGATGTGACTCCAATTCCAACTGATAGCACCCGTAGAAAGGGTGGTAGAAGAGGAAGAAGGCTTTGAGCAGTATCTTGGAGTCGCTCTGTTTTTATGTTATCCCTATGGGATGGTCGCTCTTTAATCAGCTGTTGCTTTTCAGTTTTGGAACTAATTAATTTTTTATTTATGTCTGGATGAAAGATCTATTTTGAGCTTTATGTAAAAGCAATAGGCTTAAGCAGATTGGGATAATTGTTTTCGTGCACTACATATAATGTCATGAGTCAAATTCAGAAATGTCGTTTTGCTTTCCTGCTCTTGTTATTATGTGGGATTATCCTCGTAGGCTCATAGGAATTCGACTAAGAATATAAAATATATAGCTGCTTAAGTTGGGTCAATAATATATTTCTTTTAAAATTTATTTGGGAGTATGAGTAACAAACAGGAATTATACCTTGGTATAAAATGTTAGGTTGGGCAGAGTTATTTGAAAGAGTAGCACTGTGTATGAATTTGTGTAAAAACAATATTATATAATTGTATTAATACAAAAGTTTGTGCTTTTTATATATTTGAGTGGGCTTGACTGTTTGAGGATTGTTACGAGTGTTATCTTAACTAAAAAGGGTGAATTCAAATCAAGTTGATATGAGTTTGTATATTAGTTTAATTTAAATGAGGGTGAAATATTTTTGGCTTGGATAAGTTTGAGTCTAAGGGTTTTATGGTTTTATATTATTAAACTCGAACTTAAGTTTGGATAGTATTTGACTCGATTAAAGTTTAAAAAAATTTAATTTGAATCAATTGAAATGATATTATTGACTAATGTGTATCAGATTTGTTTTTTGTCAATTTTAGCTTTGTTGTAGCTTGAATTTGGTTCAAATTGTGATCAAATTTGAATTTGACTTTTTTTAAATTGAACTAAGATTGAATAAGTTTAAGTGGTCAATTTGGATTGACTCTGGAATTATTATCCTCATCTTTTTTTTTTAAACAATAAAACTATGGTTTGTGCAAACTTCAATACTTGAAAATATGGCAATTAGGAAATTTTAAAGAGTTGGGTGTGTACTTTATTTAGGTATCAACAAAATCTCATTTATAGTGTGACTAGAGTTAGATTCGAATTAAGTTGAATTTGAGTTCGGTTGAGTTCAAATTCAGTTCGGTTTACATATAGCTGAGTTTGAACTTGTGAAAATCAAGTTTGAATTCGGTTTGAATTCAATTTGATTCGTTTTTTCATTATTAAAACGATATCGTTTTAATATATATAGATCAAAATGATGTCGTTTTGTATCAAAATTTTTAATTGAAAAATTTGGCCAGTAACTCGAGATCTAGTTCATATAGGGTTGATTGGTTTCGGGTTTGTTCGAATCGAGTTTAAGTTTAAACTTGAACAAATTCAATTTAAATCTAACTTTAATATGACTAAGAGTAATATATTATTTATAATTCAAAATTATATAATTATATAATTATTATTATTTAAATTTTATAATAAATAATAATTTATATATCAATAATTATTTGTAATTAGATGATTAAATAATTTTAAACTAATGTTTTTAATCCAAAATATTTCCACCCGGGCAATTCTTGTCTGCTCCCTCTCTCTCTCTCTCTCTCTCTCTGTTTTACTTTTGAGTTGGCTAACCAAATTGACCAACTCATTCCCTAATATCGGCTCCAACAACCGGTCATCTTTGACATTCTTTTAATTTTGGGCAACTATGATGCCACCCTCAGGTTTAGTCTTCTCTGTTCAAAATGCAAACTTGTACTGAAACTCTGCCATTACATTATAGTTCCATCAGCGGAAAATATAGTTGCCGAAGCCACCATTATTGATTAACAAGTTTGGCAGATACAGCATTATCCGGACTCAACCCACCACTTGACATCACAAAAAGATTCAGAATCCTGTCAGGCAAGCCACTGGCATCATCGCCGTGGAAAATTCTTTTAAATAGCCTGCGGCCATGGGCATTCTCATTTCTAAATGTGCAGCTCTGTTCAATAAAATTTAATATCGAAATCAGTCTGTCTCAATAAGATAACAACTGGATCCGCTTTCTTATTTTGTTGTTCATATTATTTGTATATACATCTTGATGATTGAAATTTTTACCAAATCTGTGGCCTGGCATTATTGAGCTTAATACTCATCAATGGTTTTGGAAGAGGGGTCTGAATTTTAATGTTTTGTCTGGTGGTTAGCCAAGAAGACACTGCACAACCATTTAATAGCAGCAGTAGTAGGTTTTGTAATAATATAAAAAAGAATGAGGTATAATAGTGAGATTTTAAATTAAAAATAAAATAATAATTAATTATATAAAAAATTATTTTAATACTCAATTAAAGAGATAAAATTAAATACTTAAATCTGGGTGATAAAATATGTTCTTTGTCCTAATCGATCTTTGCTGTAACTGCTACATCACTTCCTTGCATACACAGCTGGCTGCCTGGCCACTGTTAATCCAGTCTCAGTCTCAGCCCCATTCCCCCCGGCCGGCGTGGTCTCTGACTTCTAAGTCAGAGTTTTAGGTTTCATTAGAACAAACAAATTTAAAGTTTACCACGTTTAGCAGTCGATTTTGATTATTTCCTTCTCTTATTCCTATTCCAACCAGAAGCTGCCCAGAAAAAAGGAAATTACGACTAAATTTCCTTTTAAACGTTAAACTTATAATATATATATATATATATACACACACACACGCACGCACACACAATTGACACCATTAATGTTTTTCTGCAGCTCCTACATATATTTCTCCCAAAACTTACCATTACCAGCCACAAGCCACACACACACACTCTCTCTCTCTCTCTCTCTCTCCACCCCCCCATAACGTTAACGTGGAGATGGACCTTCTCTCACTCTTGCCGTCTGTCACTCCTGGAACCCTAACCCAATACTTCTTCTCCTTCCTTGCCCTTCTATGGTTGCTTCATCAGGTGACTTACTGGATTAAGAAACGCCACATTCCAGGGCCTGTGTTTGTGTTGCCTTTCATTGGCAACGCAATCCCATTGGTTCGCAATCCCACCCGGTTCTGGGAAGAGCAAGCTGTTATTGCCAAGCCTCTTGGCTTCTCTGCAAATTATCTCATTGGCAACTTTATGCTGTTCATTCGTAACACTGAACTCTCTCACCGTATTTTCTCAAATGTTCGCCCTGACGCTTTCATGTTGGTGGGTCATCCCTTTGGAAAAAAGCTCTTTGGTGAACATAATCTGATCTACATGTTTGGACAAGACCATAAAGATCTTCGTGCTCGTATTGCTCCTAATTTCACTATTAGAGCTCTCTCTACTTACATTTCGTTGCAGCAGATTATTATTCTTAAACACTTGAAAAAATGGGTTAAATTATCAAATTTCGATGTGTCCCAGAAGCAGCAGCTTATCACTCTTCGTCTTCTTGTTCGTGATATGAATCTCGAAACGTCTCAAACGGTTATCGTGGGACCTTATTTGGATGAAGAAGCCAGAAGAAAATTTAACTATGATTACAATCTTTTCAATGTCGGCACGATGAAATTCCCCGTGGATCTGCCCGGTTTCGCGTTTCGAAACGCCAGGCTGGCGGTTCAGCGTTTAGTGGAAACTTTGACCATGTGCACTCGACAGAGCAAGGCGAAGATGGCGAACGGCGAAGAGCCCTCTTGTTTGATTGATTTTTGGATGCAAGAACACATAAAAGAGGTTTCCGCCGCGGAGGCCGCGGGTAAACCCCCGCCACCGCACTCCGGAGACCACGAAATCGCCGGCCACCTCTTTGATTTCCTCTTCGCAGCTCAAGACGCGTCTACCTCGTCACTCTTGTGGGCCGTTTCACTTCTCGACTCGCACCCCGAAGTCCTGAGCAAAGTTCGTAGTGAAGTTCTTAACTTTTGGTCGCCTGAATCAAACGAAATGATAACGGCCGATCAGGTGAGGGAGATGAAGTACACGCAAGCTGTGGCGCGTGAGATTTTAAGGTATAGACCACCGGCCACATTGGTTCCACACATTGCGGTCAAAGACTTCCCGTTGACCGATTCGTACACTATCCCGAAGGGCACGATTGTGTTCCCGTCTGTGTACGAGTCATCTTTCCAGGGATTCACTGACCCAGACCGGTTCGACCCCGACCGGTTCAGTGAGGAGAGACGAGAAGATCAGGTACATAAGAGGAACTTTATGGTGTTCGGAGCTGGGGCCCATCAATGTGTGGGCCAGAGATATGCGTTGAATCATTTGGTGCTTTTTATCGCGATGTTTGCCACGTTGATTGATTTCAAGAGACAGAGAACCGACGGTTGTGATGAGATTGTGTACAATCCAACGATTTGTCCCAAGGACGGGTGTAAAGTTTACCTGTCTAGGCGTTGCTCACGTTATCCTAATCTCTCATTCGAGTGACGGAAACACCCTTAAAATGATTACTTTAGTTTGCAGTGTCGGTACTGTATTTGGAATTGTGTTAGCACAGTTACCGAGGGTGAATGGGTCAAATATAGTGTTGTTTTCAGTTGTATATGTTCAATTTTTTTCCTGTGGGTGGGTGCGCATAGATTTTGACGGACTGTTTAAGTAATTTGTTATTAGATTAATGATGGCAGTTGACCAGGGTTTGGATTCTTGTTAAGAGCATTCCGGTCAAATTGCACACCGTACCTGTCAAAAATCCTTTTTATTTTTTTATAATGAAAATCACGTCGTTGAATTCTTTAAAAAAAGTTAAAATAATTAAATTTTAATAAATTAACAATAAATTTTAATTATAATATCGTCACCTTAAAAAATGTCATAATCAAATTTTAAAAATAAAAAATTATATATATAGATAATATGAACTTTAACTTATATACCAATTATAATATATTTTTATGTGATTTAGTTATGAAAAATTGAAATTCTTACTTTTTTTTTTTTTAACCGTGTATACATATACAGCATCCACCTCAAAGCTTAAATAAAAATACTACAACAGTATTTCATTTTTCTAAAATACCTTCGTTGATGTAACTTTTACCTGTAGAAAGAGAGAATATTTTTCTTCAGCCTTCCAATGAGGAAAAAATCTCTGCAATACGGGGAAAACACTTTTTCAACAGAGAATACATATGATTGAATAATAAAACCCGTGGGAAAACTATTATAAAGGATTCAAATTGGACACAAGGGAGGAGAGACAAAAATTGGTAGATTTATTTAGAGAATTAACATTTGTTGTAAAGATTTTACAGCAAAATCATCTACATTTAGGTTAATCTTGATTCAAGCTCATATGTTATGTATTTTTTTTATGAATAATTGAAAATAAAATAATGTATGGTAGATTCATATTCATAATTTTATGTGAAATTTAATTTTGTTGTGAATTCATATTGTTAGATTGTTTAATATTATTATTTCATGTTATTTTCATTGTTTAAAGTTATTATAATGTTGTATTGATAGTAAAAAAATACAAAAATTATGGTCTGAAAAATTTTCAAACGAAGAACAGGTTGGCAAAGCCAACCTGGGGCTTGGGTTCACTAACACCCTAACTGATATTTTTCGCACTTTCTTCCACTCCACTCAATTTTATGTTGTTTAATATTGTTATTTCATGCAATTTTTATTGTTTGAAGTTGTTATAATGTTATTTAATATTATACTGATGGTTATAAAATACAAAAATTTATTTCTGAAAAATTTCCAAACAAAAATAGGTTAGCAACACCAACCCATTGGCGGCAAGGGTTGACGATGCCAACCCCTCGTATTGTTTTTTCTCTTTCCATTCAACTCAATTTCATATTGTTTAATATTGTTATTTCATATTATTTTAATTATTTAATGTTGTATGTATTGATGGTTATAGAAGACAAAATTTTAAGTCTAGAAAGTTTTCGAAAGTTAATGTTCATCAATGGTTATTATCCATGGTATATAAACTTTGACTAGAAATATTTATTATTTAACAAAATAATATTTATTTTAACAAAAAATATCTCTAACAAAATATATATATTTATTTAAATAAAAATTAAATAAAGCTAAAATAAAGGTATATGACTTTAAGCAAAAAAATAAAGGGGTACGCTAACCCCTTGCCAACTCCTTTAAACAAAATTTTAGATAATAAAGGGGTTCCCCTCCCAAAATAACCTTTCCAGTCAAAATTCATTTTTTGACTTTTTTTCATTTTAAAAATTGCAAGAATTGACTAATTAATAATATTGTTAAAATTGTAATATTTAACAATATTTTGATTTATTTAATTGAATTCCGATAGAATTAAATTGAATTGATTTACGTGAAATTCAAATTGAATTAATTTTGGTATGATACAATACATTATGCTTCTGTTTTATAAAAAACCTCACTTATTATCCTGCCATTATTTTGCCTCTGCAAATCCAATAAGTTTCGTCGGCCGATTGCTCATTGAATTTTTTTCGTGCAAATCTGTGCTAAATATAGATCTCTCTTTTATGGTATATTTAAAATAAATGTGCTAAAGATGAATATATATATATATATATATATATATATATATATATATATATATATATATATATATATATATATATATGCTAAAGATGAAATTTTACTTCACGTGAATATTATTGCACAAATCATTGCATGATCTCTCTTCTGCAAGTCAAGTTATTCCTTGCAAGCTTTTGAAAATTTTAAAATTATTCCATGCAAGCTCACGTGAATATCCAATTCATTTTTTTTTAATTCTTGGGATATATATATTGATGAATTCTTTGCATATTAAACACCAAGTACTTCAGCGCATCCTCTTCATGGGTGGTTTCTTTAATTATCTTTTCATGTGCTACTTTAATATGATATTAACGTCAACTAAAATTTTGACAGATAAAATCAATTGAGTTTACAATTTTTGTATATTTAATCTAAAAAATTTAAACTCAACATTTTTAAATTCATTTAATCTTATATAACACATATATATAAATCTTGTTTCAAATACTGATACTAAATATTTATACATATTCTCTGTCTACAGTACATTAAAAGTAAGTAATACTGTAAACTTTATTTTGGTTTCTCAAAGTTGAAGATAAGGGCAATTTACACATTCTATCATATAAAGTGGTAAAAATGTTTAGAGTGTAAAAAATGTAGTATAAATGTATATGTGGGCCCTAATGAGGGTAAAAATTTTAATTTCTCTTTAATTATTTTGAATTAAAAATAAAATAACATCTAATATATCATAATACATCATCGTTTGTATGCATATTTGTACTCATTATTTATGTATATGGTGTCACTCTTTTAAAAATTTTCAAATACACACCATATCATCAATTTTTTAAAAAAAGTGTATTAATTTGTATTAGTAATATATATTATATTATACAATAAACTTATTATTTATAATAATTTGATGCATTTTAAAATATATATCATTTTCTATTTATATCATATCATAAAATATATATCTTATATCATAAAATACTAATAATTATATTATAAGTTATTTTAATTTAAATCAAGATTTGATTCACCGACTTAAATTTAAGTTTACTCAACCATTTGAGATTAAATTAATTTAGATTGATTTTAAAATTAAAATATTATAAATCTTGATTATCAATTCCATATTGACTCTCTTAAATTCAAGCTTAACGCTTACTTTAATTTGAATTTGGCTCAAGACACATGTAAAATTAGTCGACATAAATGGTCATAGGGTTATGTCCCACTCAAGTTTTAATACAAAAATAGATATACATTTGTAAGGTTTCAAAAATTTAAATATCAACCTATGACAAAATTTTTGTTAAAAATCTCAGTTAAATTAGAGGTAAAATAATCATTTATTAAAAAAATTAAAAATTTATCACATTATACTCCTTAAGTTTGAAAATTTCATAATTTTTTTTCCACCCACGGTTTCCAAGTTTTGAAAAGCGATCATTTCACCTCTTAAAGATCTAAGTTTTCTTTCTCTCCTCACAGGCAATGGCGACCTTTGAAAACTCTACGAGAGAGTCAAGGTCATCTCCGATAGAGTTCTTTCCTCTCCATCAAGGAAGAGATAAAGACATCATCTCTCTGTCAATGGAGACGAAGAGATGTTGCCTCTTCATCTCTATTGACGAAAGAACTCTATAGGAGATGGTTTTAGCTCTTTTGTTATGTTTTCAAAGGTTATCATTGTTAGTGAAAAGAGAAAAAAAACCTAAAAATTTGAGAGATTAAATTGTTACTTATCAAAACTTAAAAACTTTAGATGAAATTGAATTATGAAATTTTTAAATCTGAAAAATAAAAATAATAAAATTTTAATTTTTTAATAAATAATAATTTTACCTTTATTTATAACTCAAATTCTTAATAAAAATCTTATCATAAATAAGTATTTAAAATTTGAAAAACTCATAAATGTGTATTCAATTTTACATTAAAAATTCGAGTGGGAAATAATCTTTTGGCCGTCATAAATTAACAAAGTAGTATTTGCGTTTGTTCTTGAATAAATAGGTGTGTCTTTATTACTATTTTTTTTAATCATTGATAAACGATGGTGTGGTGTGACAGTTGGCAGGTAGATCTGGAGAAGACCTTCCACGGGAAAATACCATAGTATTATTACAATAAATAATCCTCGCTTAGCTAAAAGACAAAAGAATTATGCTATGGATACAAATAATATGAATAAATTTATATATAAATAATAATATAATATTATATAATTAAATTATTTTAAATTAAAAATAAAATAATTTTTAATCATATAATAATATATTATTATTTATGAGTAAAATTATATACATTATTTACACATATAATTTTATTAAAAGATAAATTGTCAATTTCTCTAACACTTAATTATAGAAATTATGGATTAAAAAGAGTGCAAGAAGAATCATCTATCTTTCAGCTTCAATGTGGTAATTAAATCACAGGAAACAAGAAGTCGATTTATTTATATCCCAAATATATATAGTTTAATAAGAAAAACTTATTTATCATGTAATCTAATTGAGTAATATAACACTATCACACGTAAAATTAAGCGTGATAATATTGATTAGTATTACTAATATATTAGAATGTGACATGCAGCTAAAACTTTAGGGTGTATTTGAGTTAGGGAATAAGAGATTGTTCTAATAATTAATTTTTTATTACAAATTTATTTCTTTTTTATTGGTTAGGTAATTAGAGGGTGTATTACAAATTTACAAATTGTTCTAATATTTGTTTGGAAGACACTATGTTAATTTAGGCTGACTCAGCAAACCATGTAGTCTTGATACCCGAGTGCACTCATTTTGGGCTCATTCTATAAGTCAATGCTTGTTCATGGTCCATCCCTCGACCCCGGTCTCTTCCTACATTTACTGGTGAAATAGATAGCCTTGGTCTGTGGTCACACCCTCTTTCGTTTCTATTCTGGCTTTATTAATATTTTCTTTATTTTTAAATATTGAAAAAAAAACACTCAAGGTAATTACCAATTTTACCCCAATTATCACCTTCAAAAGACAGAATCATATTCTTCATGAGATCACCGATAATTAAAATTATAATTTAGAGTCTTGTCCATGCTTATTGGTTAATTATTTTGAGTTCCAGCAGGTTTCACTGTTGGCTTCTTCCTTGGCTACATTCCATGGATGTTGGAGCTTTTACTTGCATTAGTTTGCGTTTCCTTGTCTTGTGCTACTCAATGATCCTGACAACTCCATAATGCCGAATTGCTTAAGACAAATACGGAGGAAATTAATTTAAATAGTCTTATTTTTCCTCCCGCATATATATTTTGTATTATATATATAAGTCAAAACATAAATTAAGATATTAATTCATCTAACTAAGACATAAAATAGTATATTTGATTAGTCAATCAACCTACATGATCAAACTACTTGACTATGGGCAATCGGTCAATCTATCTGATCAATCTCAAATCTTAAAATATTTTTTTTTTAGAGGTAAAATCAAATTTAAAAAATAATTATATTTGTATAACAAAAAAAAAAAGACTACATATATATAAAAAACAAAAAAGATAATTATTTTAATTAGTATATTCAAATATTTAGTAATTCGATTTTGAAATGAATTACTCTTTTTTAGTCAAATCACCATTAGATAATACATAATGACTAATTATATAAATTACATATAACAACTAGTTATATCATCTATATATCCATCTATACGAGTTCTTCGACTAAAATAACCGTTGACATATATTTTTAATTTATAGGCCAACCAGGGAAATGTACTTCGAATATGCCAAGTAAATTTGTAACAATTTTGGTTCAAATAATATTATGTATACAATTTTGACATATAATTTTAATATATAAATGATATATTATCATACGACTTAATATTATTTTACTTTTAATTTAAAATTATTCAATCACATATTGATACATTTATTATATACCTAAATTATGTATAAAAAATATATACACATAATTTTATTATTTTAATTTATATCATAATTAAGCTTTTTTTAACTATTAAACTTGATTGATTTAAGATTAAATTGAGTAAATAATATTAATTTAATATTTAATTATCAAGTGAAATGGATCCAATTATCATGTTGACTTTCGTATGACTAAAATTCATTTTCAATTTTAATTATATCTAGTTGTGTCGTCAATTTATTTGATTAATCAATCTAACCAATTTGTAGAAAAAACCTTTAGCCAATCAATTTGTATATTAATTTACACTTTTTGTCCTTCTTTAATTATTGTTTTTATGAGGCTAAATGACTTTGAACCCATGGCCAATTTATTTTTGAAAACCATACAAATTAATTTTTACTCAATATTCGTTTTTCAATATAAGCAAGTGAAGAAAATTTCCCTTCTTCCAAAGGAACTACTATATATATGACCTAAATGTGTAAAATTAAAAGTAAAAAAATAAAAAATAAAAAACCTCTTTTCTAATTTTCTTCTTCCGCCACGTGTACGTTCATAATTTGGTTTCACTGAGTCAGTGTCCAACATGTCGTCACTTGAACGAACTATTCATTTAGGGTTTTCATTGCTATAAAAGCGAAAGAAAACCCTAATCTCATTTTCTTTAGTTTATAGAGGAAGAGCGTGGCTGCTCGGATCTTCACATCTTCTCTTCCCTCGAAAATGGTCACCTTCAAGGTAAGTTAACAACACTCGGTATTTAGATCTAATCATACCGAAGAGCTAAATTTATTCTTCAAAATCCGTTCTCAATTATCTGGTTTGAATTTACCCTGTTTGGTTACTGAAATAGACAGTGTTAGTCTTGAATAATGAATCTTAATTAGCTATTTAGAAAATCTAATAGGGGTTCTTGTTTTGGGTTTTGTAGTTTCACCAGTACCAGGTTGTTGGTAGAGCTCTCCCATCGGAGTCCGATGAGCATCCTAAGATTTACAGGATGAAGTTGTGGGCCACAAATGAGGTTCGGGCCAAGTCCAAGTTCTGGTTAGTGATCTGATTTGATATTTGATCGATGGTCTTTTTGGTTGATGATTGAAGTAGGTTTCTTTTTTTCCAGCTTGTAATATTTGTGGTATTTGGTTTGTGTCAGGTACTTCTTGAGGAAGCTGAAGAAGGTAAAGAAGAGCAACGGCCAAGTTCTCGCTATTAACGAGGTACATTTCTTGTTTGCTTATTTCACATGGCTGTATGTGATTGGAATTCATTAAGTTTTAGCATATGTATTTGTTGTTTTTTGAGTGTCTGTGCTGTGTAGTTGATGCATTTATGATTGAAGACTTTGCCGTGTTAACATTACTTAATTGTTTTACACCCATCATTTAGTTGGAGAATCGTTTTTACAGGGTATAGATACTCTGTAATTTCAATATTGAAACATGTATAGGATGACCTAGTTAGATATCTTAGAGTTAAATTGTTCATGTCAATTTTTGCACTGAGATGCATAGTTGTGTCTGCATCCATTGGATAGTAATTTGGGCGGCTGAATTTGATATCCTCTATCAATTCTTGTTCATGTCATTTTGTCAAAACCCAGAAGGCGGAGATGATTTTGGCAAATGTAGAAACTTTCTGATTCACCAAGTCAACTTGTAGGGTCTGTATTAATAAGATTTTGTGTGTTTGCAGTTGATTAAAGTTGTTTTTTAAGAAGGAAGAATGTCATCATGTCAATTATATTTTTTCTGGACCTTGGCAAGTGGCTTATATTGATTTTTCTCTGATGATTTATATGATGTAGTTTTGGTTTGCATGCCTTAGTTTTTGGCAAAATCCCTTATTTTTCATCTTCCTTCTGTACTTCTCTTTGCTTTTATTTGATGTGTTTAGGGTATAATTTTCTTAAACAAATATTAAGTGTACCTTTTAGGGCTTACATGATATGATTGGATTACATTCAGATCTTTGAAAAGAACCCAACCAAGATCAAGAACTATGGTATTTGGTTGCGTTATCAAAGCCGAACTGGTTACCACAACATGTACAAGGAATACCGCGACACCACTTTGAATGGGGCTGTTGAGCAAATGTACACTGAGATGGCTTCTCGTCACAGGGTTCGGAGTCCTTGCATTCAGATTATCAAGACTGCCACCATTCCTGCCAAGCTTTGCAAGAGAGAGAGCACCAAGCAGTTCCACAACTCAAAAATCAAGTTCCCCTTGGTGTTCAGGAAGGTTAGGCCACCGACTAGGAAGCTGAAAACAACATACAAGGCAACAAGGCCCAACTTGTTTATGTAATTCTCAAATCATTTGATAATTGAGGAGCCAAGGAGTCTATTCAGAGGATTTTTTTCTAGTAATCTTATTAGTTGTTTTCTTTACTGGATATGTTGAGAAATTTAGACAATTAGACCGAGTGAAGGTTTATTCTTTCTTTGGCATTTTGAAATTCATGTTTTGCATACCTTCAACTTTTTCCCTTTTAAGTTTTGATTGTTTTGTCATCTTTTTCTAATCATGTCATGCATACCAAATTGATTTGAGAATCAGAAAGCTTTGACGCTTGTTATGTAGCTCTTAGGCACTTGTTTAGGTACACTTGCTCTAAGGAGTCCCACTCATCTGCTCTCTCTCTTTTATTAATGCGGAAGCTATAATTTTTCAGTTTTAACTTACACCGTCAATGTTTTATTTTTTTTATTTGATAATTTACACTGTCAATGTTATGGCGTTGTTTGGTATTCAATGATTCAATCTTGGTGTTTTAATATAAGACGACAAAGCATACAATGCACCACTAGACCAGACCGCGATTAAGCTGAAGTTTATATTTTAATATACGTATGTATGTCCCAGTCTGACCGCCCGATTCGGGTTGCCTCTTAATCGTCTTGAAAACATTGATCATTATGGCAGTCGATGTTCTCAAATTCTGTTTTCATTCACTTGGTTGACACTTGAAAGCGTCTGGTGTCCACAAATCTTTTTTTCAAATAAACAATTACTAAATTCAATCACAGGTATTGACTGCCTACCAAATCTCTGATCATCCGTAGTTTGGTCCCTTCAAAAAACTACTCATTCATTACAATGCATGGGCAACAATTACTATGACTTTTATTGTTTGAAAGATGTTATATCCATTTCATTGTCGACCTACCGGATTAAAGCTTTGTACATGTCTTAGTCCGAATCTGCTTTCAAGATATCAACCTTTCAACTTTTCAGTCTTTCTGCAATTTTCACTTATATTTGATTTGCATGGGAAGACCACTTAATTTTGTTCATAATCTGGCCAAAGTTTAAAGTTCAAAACATGGGTTTTTATTTAACCTTTAAACTAAGTAGACAGTGGGTGAAATCAATAGAATAAACAATTACACTTAAATCAACATAAACAGTATTAAAAAAGAATTTATGATTTATTTTGATTCACCTAAGACAAGATTACTTTTAATAGTGTCAATATATTATAATTTTTATTTTTAAGAAAAATTCTATTAAGATTTTTGTTTTTAAGAAAAATCCTAAAATATTTACATACTCTTTGTAAGATTTTTGTTTTTAAGAGAAATCCTAAAATATTTACATACTCTTTGTATATTGTGTTTATAAAAGAAGTGGTTACCGATTTCAACAATTATAAGGTTGGTAAAACTTTCACCTCGTACATGCAAAAGTGAAAACTAGAAGCTGAGTAGATTTTGATAATCTAGTTAAGTGACTGAGAGTAGTGTTTTTAAGTATTAGATCATGTGAAGCAATCATGTAATTAAGCAAGTTATGGAGATGAGATCTACCTTTGAGATCTGATCTGTCTCACTATCATGAATATGATGATATCAATTGCTGTAATCAATTACATATAGGACCAATTTCGATCACTATTTGTCTGATCTCAAAGTGCGGTAATGCTGCATAATGCTCTTTGTCTGAGCCCATATCAAGTATAAAGATTATATGCTTTAAGATTCATGAAGCTCCTGCAAATTTGTGTCAAGACATGTGGCTCCAGAAAATTAAGTGGCCTTGGCAGTGTTCTTCTCCACTCATTACAAAGAATTGTTGCCTTCCAGATCAGTCACTGATGTTTCTATCTGTTAACATATATGCGGGAATTGTTACGCCTAGATCGAAACGAAGGTGCTTCACCTACCGTATTAGAGCTACTCTGTAAACAATTTTCATCCTTATCTAACTTTCCCTTCTTGCCTTATTTGCTCCACATCTTTTGTCCTACTCATGTAGACCTTTATTGCTTTATACTTCCACTGTCTTCTTTGATACCTTGCCACAACTGGGGGCCTAACGCCTTCATAATTGTGTTTGGCATTGTGTTATATGTGTTGAAGCAAACCATATTTTTTCTCTCTAGAATTTAGTAGAGTATCTCCATTTTCTGATAAAACTCCAAGTTATAGCACACGAATGTATACTTATTTTAACCACTTTCTCTGATCTTGGACTTATTATGAATTGGTTATGGGAGGTTATACATATATGGTGAAGCTCATAAGATTCCAGTTTTTTCAGGTTATTCACTTCATTATTGTCTGGTCCAATTCATTCATAGCATTGCAAACTTTGTAGCTCTACTGCAGAAGTTGATATGGGGTTACATCTAGATGACCTGTATCAGGTATGTATAATACATAAATTAAGATTTTGAATTCTCAGTGCCCACTATATAGCCACTAACTTTCTTCAAGATGATCATCAACCTGTAATTCATTCAAAATTTGACTCCTTTTGAGCTCTGCCATCCCACATTCCTCTTTATGAAACCAAAAAGCCTTGCTATGTCAACCCCACACGGTTGAAAAATCTGTGGATTGTGAACAGTTCAGAATTCATAAAATATTGTATCTTAGCAAAGAGAATAAGGGAAAAAAGGACTTTGCACTGATTGTAACTTGTAGCTTTTTTTTTTCAGTAATCATAGCTCATTGGCTTCTTTATACAAAAAGATGCATTTTTATGGACTGTTTGAATAAATAACTCTTTTCTCCATTTATAAAGCTTGAATGTTCTGCTTGCCATCCAATAAAGTGTATTGTGTTCCAACAGGTCTTTCTCACTGCATAAAGAATGTTGAAAATATGAAAAGCTGAGTGTTTCTGTGTGTAAAATTACAGGGTTTGTGTCACTCTTTCTATATTTGTTTTGGAGATTGAAGAATGCAAAATTTTCGTTCTTTACAATCTTTTTTTCTTCCTTCATGTTATGTTTTTCTTTTACCATTTGTTGGTTGCTCATCCCATGAAGAGTTTAGCCAGTCATCCAGCAATCACAAGATCATTAAAGAAGAAAACACACACAAGGTAACCAAATTTCGTCCAAGTATTTTTCCTTTCACAACAGTTTAATTGTCTGTTGACATTAATTTTAACTTGCAGTTGAGTCCTCAGATGGCATCCAATATTACAGTCCATGGCCTTCTCTTGTGGGCTTCAATGGGATTATTAATGCCTGTTGGGATACTAACCATCAGAATGTCCAGTAAAAAGGAAACTGGAAGCAAAGAAGCCAAAGTGTTCTTCTATCTGCACATTGTTTTGCAGGTGCTCTCAGTTCTTCACTCTTCTAGTCTCCTGCAAACTGCTAGAATAAATTCATTTTTACTTGAAACAAAATCAAACCCTTCTCTGGATTCACAAGAAGTAATCATATGAAATCTTGATATTGGTGTAAAGCATCATTTGAACCACTTTAACTTTAATCATAGTGTCCACAACTTTCTGTTTCTCTTTCTCAAGTAGCCTGCAATTGATTTCTACATGTATAGTTAATAAAAAACCCATTTTAACTAACCATATCTATCATTTAATCTTGAATGACAAGGAGTGATTATGTTGTTACAGATACTTTCAGTGGTTCTAATGACAATTGGAGCTGTCATGTCCATCAAGAACTTTGAGAATTCATTTGATAACTACCACCAAAAGTTTGGCCTGGCACTTTATGGAGCCATGTGGGTTCAAGCCTTGATTGGATTCTTCAGGCCTCCAAGGTAATTCATTTTGGTTCAAACTCAGATTAATGTCAAATAATTTACCACAAAAATCTCTCTTTTTCTGCAGAGGAAATATAAGAAGAAGTACATGGTACTTCCTCCATTGGTTAATTGGAACAACAATTTCCCTTGTGGGGATCATCAACATCTACACTGGTTTAGAAGCTTACCATGATAAAACTTCGAGAAGCACTGCAATTTGGACTATTCTTTTCACTGCAGAGATCTGTTTCTTGGCTTTCTTTTATCTGGTACAAGACAAATGGGATTATATGCAGAAGCAAGGTCTCATATTAGGCAACAATGTCGATGCAGTCCCTTCCTCCATTGGAGTGATTACACAGAGGGAAAATGACAAAGTGTTGCCCCCAGAACCATGCGGAAAACGCAATGCATTGAGGAATTTGTTTGACTAGCTAGCTGTAGCTGACATTGAATGCTTAAATAATTTCACCTTAATTTTTTTAAGATCTTGTTGTTAATGTGGGTTCAGGGTTTTTCATAGTCCACATTTTGATGCATGTTCCATAAGCTTATTTATTGAACGGCTATGGCGGAAAATGCATCAAAATGTGAATTATGAATAGCTAAACTTTGATGTTTTCTTGTTAATACGTGCACTTTTATCATTATCTCAGGAAATTAATTTAATTAATCACATTTCATGTGTCAAAATAAAATTGATTATATTTTCCTTTTCATACCTGACATGACTAAATTCTTAATTTAACATCAAAATTTCCTTTATCTCTTCTCCATAAATGCTATCCCTTACAGGAAAAAAAGTTATCATAATTATCAGTACAGAGATGTTCCTAGATATTTGATGATATATGAGTTGAAGAAATATTTTATGCTATTGAGTTATTAAATATTTAATCACATAACGATAAAAAAAAATATTATATAATGTAATTTTATTTTATATTTAATTATATAGGAGTTAAGTTGATATTTATCAAATTTTGCATCAATCTTAGTTGCTGGTGCGCAGAGTTGGCAACGGATAGGGCTGACACAATTTTAGCTTGATTTATTTTACCTATGAGTCATATTAAGATAAGATCCATTATAATATAAACCTGATAGGTTGGCTTGCCCTGTTAACTTATAAAGGCTCGTGGTTACGATTAAATACAAATTAAATCAAATTGAATTTAAATTTAATTTGATTTATATATAATAATATTCGAATTTAAGTTTAAACTCATTAAACTTGTAGCAACTAAATTTAAACTTGTCCCGAATTTGATTTGATTATTTTTGAGTTCAAAATTTTAACAAGTTTGTTATTAAAATAATGTTATTTTAATATATTTTAGTTAAAATGATATCATTTTATATCAAAATTTTTAATTTACAAGTTTGATGAACAAGTTCGAGCTAAAAAATATTAACTCAAGCTCACTCTAATATGTTTAAGACTAATTTATTTTGAATTTATTTGAATCAAATTTAAATTTAAATTTAAAAAAATCTGATTTGAATCTAAATGTATTGCGACATAATTCACACAATAACAATCGTGTCATGTTAAGGTACAACCAAATCACCCTGCAAGCTTTGTGTCGACCCATATATTTTTTATGAGAAATGCCTTTTAAATAAAATTTTAAATGATATTAATTTATATTCACATTCGAAGAAACGACTAAATATATTACTTGGAATATGATGGAAGTGGAATAGCAGACGATAAAATTATTGACCGTTTTCATGAAACAGCAAATTTGAAGCGATGGAGATTCAGCAACTAAATCATGGGTAGGTGCAGACGGGAGGGTGTACCACAGTCACGATGGACTTGCACCAGATTCGCATGAACCCATTTAGTCTCCTGGCTTCTTCGGTAGAAGAGCTCCTCCTCTTCTCTCAAGAAACTTCAATGAGAGAGCCTTCACTGTTGGTATTGGTGGTCCTGTTGCTACTGGGTATTTTCACGTTTCTCTAGTTTTAATTTTAAGTTCTAATTGTAATTTTGTAGTTCGATTTTATCTTTTATCTGACAAGGGTTTCATTGTTGTCCTTAAATGTTATTACTAATTATATGAGTGCATAGTTGTTTTGGTATCTGCAATTATCTTGTTCAGGACCCGTTTTGGTATGCTTTGATTTGGGACTTCTGTATTGGCCGAGTGTTTTCCATTTTCATGTAGATTATGATTCTTGTTGCTGCTCAAATAAACTAAATGATTGGGTGTTGATGGAGAATTGGCTACTACCTTACAGGAAAACAGCTTTGATACTGGCTTTATGTAAATTCTTACCGGACAAGTGCAGTCTTGCTGCTGTAAGTATCATCTATGGTAGATTGTTGGCATTCCTTATGACTATGAATTTCCCCTCAACCATCTCTCTGAAATTTTCATGTTTTGAATTTGAGCTATTTCAAAGTTGTCAACTTTTGGTCCTTTTTGTGCATAACCTGGTCTAGTTAACTCTGTCTACTGTGTCAGAGCTTATAGATGGTATTTTATGTTTCTTGCTTTTAACTTGTGCATTTAATTTGTGCATAATATTTGGTTACTCAAACTATTACCCACGTTCATATTAAATTGTGTTTTAAAAAAATGAAAAGATTAAGTGATGAAAGTAATTTTATTCAAATTGCCCAAACATAAATTCTGCGACAGTATGCCTCGAAAAGATGACTGCCGTAGATGAGCTTTAGGAACCTTTGTTTTATGAAGTTCTATAACTGTAATGTTTTTGTTTTTCAAATCTTGGGGTGGTTAATTTATTCTTGGTGGAAGATTATCAGTGATGCACCTGGACCCATTTTCAGCTCATAATGAATCGTCATCAATTTACTGCATTTCCCCTTCACATGAGAGGTGGATAAACTGATGAATACTTTGCGGTTCTGTATTCTCAATTTAAACTTCATCAGTGTCATTAAGAACAACGATGTCTTTTGGGTGTTTGACTACTATCTCCTAAAGCGTTAACTTGAAAATGAGTTAATTATTTTGTTTCCCTTGTTATTTTTAATGTTAAACGATTATTTCTATTGAATGATGGATTAAGAAGAATGTCATTACTTCAGGTGACAAATGATATATTCACAAAAGAGGATGGTGAGTTCCTGAGGAAGAATGGTGCTCTGCCTGAGGAAAGGATATGTGCTGTGGAAACATGAGGTTGTTCGCATGCTGCCATTCATGAAGACATCAGCATAAATCTTGGCCCTCTGGAGGAACTTTGTAACTTGTTTAAAGCAGACATACTTCTTTGTTAATCTGGGGGAGGTGATCTATTAGTGAATGCATTTCCTCAATATCCATTTTCTGCTGCAGTGATCTTGCTGAACTCTATTAAACTGATGCTAATTGATTGATGGAGTTGGCTTATCCTGATTTACCAATTTTACTGGCGGTCACAACAATAATATTGGGAAAATATAACAACAGTATGGAAAGCCTGTTGGTATCCAATTCAGGCAAAGCGTTCTAATAAAAATTTCATGAAGGATGAGAAGGCCCATGTTTGAAATTCGAATTTTTGTTTTACAGGTGATAAACAAGATCAACCTTGCACCAGCAGTAAGAGCTGCTTTGACAGTAGTGGAGCATGATGCACTCCAGATGCGTGATGGAGGGCCTTTTGTCTTTGCTCAGGTTGCTTCGGCCATTAGTAGCATTTCCTTAATATAAGCATGAAATAACATGATGTTTTTTTGACTTGTGGAAGATTCACGGTCAAATTACCAAAAAAAAAAAAAAAAGATTCACAGTCCTACATAATGAAGTTATTCTATGGGCTGTATCCTTGAGCTGTCTTTTTCTCAATCCCATTGCCTCTGAAAAAGATTAATTAGGTGTTCTGCTGATATAGTTAACCCATGAATTCTCCAACCTGATACAGAAAATGTCAGAATTATATTTCTGGATAAAATACATGAAATTTTCATTGGCAGGCTGTTAGAACTTATATATATATTTTCCGCAGGAAAAGAGAAAATAAAAAAAGCTGTGACCCAAAGGCAAAATTGGAAGGCTGTCACCTTATTGCAAATCCAACCACTAAGAATATGAAACGTGGCAGAGCAGGAGAGAATGAAATGGCTGTGGAAAGAGTTGAAAAAGGGAGCAGGTGTGGAAAAAAGAAAGAGGGGAAAAAAACTAAGGAAAAGGTGGGGTGAGAGTGGTTCTCTCGAATGCTGAGTATTTACTGTGGGGATTTAGTTGGGTTTTTGTGTAGCTTTCTGGAAAAATTAGTGAAGAGAATTGTAATTGATTAAGCAGTGCAGTAGATGGAAATAGTCATTGTATTGGAGAACTAATTTGTATTCATTCCTGGAAAAACTATTCAATACAATACATATTTTCATTATCTTGTATGTTTGAGTTGCCATTCCTATTCCAATGTATGCTGTGTTGTGGCTGAGATCGGTACACAGGAGAGGCTGTGAGAGCTGAGGAAGTAACCAGGCAAGGCGTTGCTGCTGCCGGATTACCCAGGTACCTATCACAGGCAAGCACAGGCTTGGTGTTGAGGAAATAGTGAACCACATTTTACAGGGTTGGGAAGCAGTGACAGGGAAGAAGCGGCTATGATGTTTCTTCTCTGAAATTGTTTTAGTTTGTTCTTTAATCTTATCAGCATGACCCCGTGAATTGTTTCATCTTGAAATCTATAGACCACCTAGTATCGGTAAATGTCCCTTTACTTCTCATGACATTTTTTCTGAGAAAGAGTGTTCAAATTGGTCAAGTCTGGGAGCAAACTTATGGAAACTTATCCTTTGTGCAGGTATTAATCCCTTAATTAATGATGAATGCTTATTCCAGATCCCAGCTGAGTTTACATTCTCTCTTCATGATTTTAGAAAACAAATGATTTTAGTGCCTCACAAGCAAGTTATAACCCAACAGTCTTTGGCTCAGAATTGAATGAAAGAGGGAGCATATGTGCTGTTTGTCATTACACTTAGGGTAAATAAGTTCCAAATTATTAATCAATCTTGTTGCTGCTGTTATTGATCTAATTCCAGGATCCCATATGGATTACTTGAAAATCAGTGCTTAGTGATGCCTTCATGTGACTCTACATTATACTCATGTTGTGTTTCTTGTTCTAATAGCTGTGCCCCACTTTTTACTTCTTAGCTGGTACACTAGGCCTCTTTTGTATAAAGAGATAAATATTTTGAAGAGTGATACTATGTAATTCAATTTTGAATATTTAATTGAGTATTTAGATAATGTATTATCATAAAATTAAGTAATTTTAAATATATCTAATAATATAATGACACATTATATGAGTATCTAATTAAATATTTAATACTGGATCCGTATAATTTTATTGTACTTTGAATTTTCACTAGTATTAGTAACATGTTAAAATTACAAGTTGAGAGTTAGATGGGAGGTTTAAATATTTTACAAAATCCTCCAGTTATGGTTCTTCTTTATGGATGATGTGCTGCTTTCCTTCAGCTTTACCCAACTGATTTAAAAATTCCAATTCCTCTGTTGCTAATTGATGTTTATAATTCTCAATATTACGTAAGATAAACTACAATAGTGATTGGTAGAACTAATTATATAATTTTGTTATCTACAGAAAATTTTTTAATATAATTAAACTCGTTTCAAAAACTTATGTTTATGAGAAAGTATTCTAGCAAAGTTTATATTGCAAATACAAGAGAGGAGTATAATGTATATTTCTAATATGGGATTGGATTTTATTAACAGATGTGGTAGTATTAAGTTGGAATCAATCTTTCTTGATTTCCATCAATTTTCCCTGATTTCTAGATATGGTAGTATTAGATTGGAATCAATCTTTCTTGATTTCCATCAATCTTTTCTAATTTCCAGCTTATTACAATTCATTGTATTACCATATTCAAAGCATTCTTTTTTGTATAAATTCATTGTATTCCTATGCTTGTAAATAATAAAAAAAAAACAATTACAACAATACAAAATCTTCTTCTTCAAATCTTGTAGCATTCTCGACATCCATAAGCCACTCTTGCTATAATTTCTAATATAGTATCAGAGCCCCTCGCTTGAACCAAAAATCTGTTGAAAATTGATCATTTCAAAGTCCTAGTAAAGCTGTCGGATCAATCTTGTTTTTTTGCACAAAATTTCTCTGTCAACACACATTTTTTTGAAACCTTAAACCCTTACCTTCTTAGAAACAGAACCCTCCACGCTTTGTCACGATGGCTATTACACAACCAACCGAAAATCCAATTGAGTCAACCCAAAACATGCAGACACAATATCAATTCATTCCCATACCCTTTAGCAAACCTGAACTCGGAGATGATTTGTACACAACAACATCTGATGGGCCGAATTTGGTACTTGTCAAATAATTACTCATAGGGGCTACCAATTACGCAACATGGGCTTGAGACTTTCGTCAAGCCTTAATCACCAAATACAAAGAAGGGTTCATCGATGGAACTATAACCATTCCATCGGAACCTCGATTGTAGAAAATCTGGACGCAGTGTGATATGCTTATGCGATCCTAGATCAGCAACACTTTGACCTAGAAGGTTGCTGTTGGATTACCTCTAAGTGAGAATGCAAAAAAAATGTGGAAGCACATTAAGGAGATGCATGGGCAGTTAGATCTGGCCAAGATTTTTACCTTGAAACAGAAATTAAAAGAGATTAAGCAACTGAACCAAACCGTGTCAGTTTTTTTCAATCAACTCTCTGTCGTGTGGAATGAACTAGATGTCATGGAAGAACCGCTTGAAAGACCATCGGAAACATTAAAACAATACAAAAAACTCAAGGATCAAGAAAGACTCATTCAATTCCTCTTTGGATTGAATGAAAATTTTCTTACCTTTAGGACTCAAATGCTAGCCACATCACCGACACCCTTATTACGCCGAACTTTTCAATTGGCGATGCAAGAAGAAAGCCAAAGATCCATTGTTCATGAAGGTAAGAAGAATGGGGCAGTATTTCTCTCTGCAGTGAACGAATATGAGAAGAAGCAATGTGAAGATGTAGACGACCAAAATTTAAAAGAAATAAATGGCCAGAATTTGATCTCCAAAAGCAATGGCCTTGATTTGTCCAAACTTTATGAGGACAACAAGGCCCTAAACAATTATGGCAATCACTTAGGCAGTGCCCATATTTTTGCTAATTTTTAAAATAATCCATCAAAGAAATGAAAATTATTTTGTGAATATTATAAGAGGAAAAATCACACAAAGAAGTCATGTTGGAAACTACATGGGCACCCCGGATCTAACAAAACAGGTCATTTTTCAAGCACTTCTGGAGGCACAGGATTAGCAATTTCAACTCCAGTCATCAACCTTGAGCAATATAATCAACTTATCCAGATGATGAATCGGCTTCCTTCCGCGAGCTCAACCTCATCTTATGCAGGTATAGCTTACTGCCTGAATAGTTTTTTTTCCTAGTAATGATGTTTGGCTTATAGATTCGGGGGTTAGTGATCACATCGTTTGTCATCAAAAAATTTTCTATTCACATAGTCCAATTAGATCCACAGTTTCAGTATGTATGCCTGATGGGACTAGTTCCCAGCCACACATATTGGAACTATCTACCTCATACCTCACCTTATCTTAAAAAACGTCCTCTATGTTCCAAATTTTAAATTTAACCTAATATCTGTGTCCAAACTTTGCAAAGACAACAAATATGTCCTTAAATTCTTTCCTAACACTTGCCTTTTTCAGGACCCTTCGACTGGCAAAATAATGGGCTCGACTAAGGCCCAAGATGGATTGTATTACTGGAATTCTAATTTTAATAAAAATGAGCAGATTACTCATTGCAAACAATCTTTCAGTATTATTAATAAAAGTTCTATTATTCATTAGAGAATGGGTCATAATAGTTTATTTTCTTGTCCTCATTGTCCTATTTGTCCAATTGCAAAGCAAACACGACCGTGTTTTCCCAAAAGAACGACCTCCATAAAACACCTTTCGCCCTCGTACATCTTAAGATTTGGGGGCCTTATCCCACACCTAATCATGATGGGTCAAAATATTTCTTAACCATTGTGGATGATTATTCCAAGGGAACCTAGTTGTTCTTAATGAATTCGAAAGCTCAAACTTATAATACATTATTGCTTTCCTCACTTTGGTTCGAACTCAGTTTAAACAATCCGTTTTACATGTTCGAATAGACAATGCTCGAGAATTCTTTAATAATCAGTGTTCCTCATTTTTTCGTTCCCATGGCATAACTCATGAAAGCTTTTGTCCATATACACCTTAACAGAATGGTGTTGTCGAACGAAAACATCGTCACCTATTGGAAGTAGCTAGAGCTCTAAAACACCAATCTAACTTACTCATAAAATTTTGGGATGAATGTGTGATCACGACAACCTATCTGATAAACAGGATGCCAACACCAGTACTTGGAGGAAAAACTCCATATGAACTTTTATTAGAGAAAGCTCCGGACAATAGTTATCTCAGAGTTTTTGGATGTCTCTGTTACTCCACTGTTATTCCATCACATGATAAGTTTGCTCCTCGTGCCAAACAGGCTGTCTTTATGGGGTACTCAATGCATCAAAAAGGTTACAAGCTCCTTAGCCTTAAAAATGAGACATTCTTCATCAGTAGAGATGTTGTGTTCCATGAAGATATTTTTCCCTTCAAGGAAAATCAAATAGATGTTGCACATGATTCCTCTGGATTGGTTGATTGGTCTTCTTCTGATGTTCCTACAACAGTGCTTCCTATACCAGTTCCTGGACCTCTATCAGTTCTACCCTCTATAGTTGATATCCCTGATCTTACCACTTCTACAGATATATCGCAGTCCTTTGATCCTACTATAGAAGACTCCATGGATGACTCTTTCTCATCAATTCTTGACACTCCACTAGAAGCCCTTGTTCGTCGATCAACTAGACACACCAGACCACTCATTTGGACTTTTGATTATATCTTCTCTACAACACTGTGCTCATTACCAGGTATCTCTTATCCCATCTCTCACTATGTGGGTGTAGATCATCTTCCCTCTGAACAAAGGTCTTTCACTCTATCCTTATCTACTACTCGTGAGCCGGTGAATTTCTTAGAGGCTTCTCTATAGTCTCATTGGCGTAGTGCCATGGAAGACGAACTTAATGCCTTGGTTCAGAATCACACCTAGGATCTGGTTCCTTGTCCTGTAGATCATAAACCTATCGACTGTAAATGAGTGTACAAGATTAAATATTGTTCAGATGGATCCATTGAACATTACAAGGTTCGATTAATGGAAAAGGGCTATACTCAAAAAGAAGGTTTTGATTATCACAAGACTTTCACTCCAGTCACTAAACATACCACCGTTCGGACATTCTTTGCCATTGTGTCTCATCATGAGTGGCAGCTTTATTAGATGGATGTTCAAAACGCCTTTCTTCAAAACGACCTCAATGAGGAGATCTATATGGAATTACCTCTTGGTCTTTGCAATCAGGGGGAGCATCGGGTCTATAGATTGTGTAAGTCCTTGTATGGTTTAAAATAGACTTCTCGATAATGGAATGCCAAATTTACAGAAGCCCTTATCAATATTGGTTTCCAACTGTCTAAACATGACTATGCACTATTCATAAAGTAGCAAGATAAGTCATTCATCAGTCTTCTGGTATATATAGATGACATCTTAATCATGGGAAATGACAACAAAACCACAAATTCCCTCAAGACTTACTTACACCAAACCTTCAGAATCAAGGACTTAGGAAAGCCAAAGTACTTTCTAGGGATTTAAGTAGCCATAATTTCATCTGGAATCTCACTTAGTCAAATGAAGTATGTTCTAGAACTCATTTCTGACTCGGGACTATCAGGATGCAAACCTAGTAGCATTCCAATTGAACAAAATACAAAGCTCACTAGTAAAGAGTTTGACGATGGCACCAAATCACCTAAAGAAGACCCACCATTACAAGATCACTTCAAATACCAAAGACTGGTTGGAAGGTTGATTCATCTCACAATAACCAGACTAGACATCAACTACGTGGTGCAAATTCTTAGTCAGTTCTTGCACTCACCTAAACAATCATATATGGACGCGACGATTAAAGTGGTAAAATATCTTAAAGGAAGCCCTGAACTAGGCTTGTTCTTACGAAAAAAGAGGAATCTAGACTTGACGGCTTTCTGTGACTCGGACTGGGGATCTTGTCCCATGACTGGGAAGTCCTTCACAGGATTTTGCATAAAGTTAGATGAATTACTCATCTCATGGAAAACAAAAAAACAATTCATAGTATCTCTATCTTCAATAGAGACAGAATATAGAGCCATGACCAAAACAATATGTGAAATCATATGGATTCTTAGGCTTCTGAAGGACTTAGGTGTAGAAGTTACAAAACTAGTCATGTTGTATTGCGACAACAAGGCAACCAATGATATAGTAGCCAATCCGATCTTCCATGAAAGGACAAAACATATAGAAATAGCTTGTCATTTCATCAGAGAGAAGATACAAGAAGGACTAATCAAAACTAGCCACATTCGCACATCAGAACAACCGACGGATATCTTCACAAAACCTCTAAGTTGTAGACAACATTCACATTTGTTAAGCAAGCTTGGGGTTACGGACATCTACCGTCCACCAGCTTGAAGGGGACTATTAACATATATGGTAGTATTAGAGTTCCATCAATCTTTCTTGATTTTCAGTCTATTACAATTCATTGTATTACCATATTCAAAGCATTATTTTTTGTATAAATTTATTGTATTCCTATGCTTGTAAATAATAATAAAAAAAACATTTACAGTAATACAAATTCTTCTTCTTCAAATCTTGTAGCATTCTTGACATCCATAAATCACTCTTTCTATAATTTCTAATAGATTTAACTTGGATTATCTAATTTTATGGTTCTTTTGTACTCCAATTGGTTTACTTTTTTCTCTAATACTCTTATCTATATGATGGTCCTTTGTATTGTGGAATAGAAAGATGAAATTAAATTCTGATTCTATGTATAAATATTTCTAATTTAAATACGATTCTAAAGAATTATTTTTTTCTATTTATGGTAATAATGTGATGATTATATTAATAATATGATCGAAACAAAATGAGAAAAGACAAATAAGAAAAGAATATCGAGGAGACCAGAAGCATATTTAATCACATGGATTTCATAAATTAATATAAAAATTTCCACGTTTGATTGATGTGTTTTTCCTTAAAAGTAAGAACTGCAAATTTCTTGGGTCGGCATATTCATGCATCTCATGGCCCACGTTCTGAAAAATTGGTTTCATAGCCGTAAAAGTAACATAATTTTCACATTAGTCAATTTAATGTACTATTAGAAAGGGAGGGCACCAGGGGATGTTGTCGGTCGGTTGACGTATAATAATTTAAATATTCATAATAATACCGACCACATATAATACATATTAATTTATATAATATATAATTAAATAATTTTTAAATCATAATATCTAATCATATTATATAATTTAATTTTACACGTTTATCATGCCTCTTAAGAAACCCAAATTTGACTTTGTTGAGACCATGAATAACGATGCACATTTAAAAAACTATTTTACTTGTGCGAGCCATGATAAACATATGCTAAAAAATAAATTTAATTTATAAGTTATGTCATCTTGGAAAGTCAATATGTTTGTGTCCTTGATGACATAAATCAATGTATAGAATATAATTTGTATTTATACAGTGACAATATACTGTAATATATAATATTAAATATATTTAGTTTAAATATTTAAATAATATGTTATCATATAATTATGTATTATTTTATTTTTAATTAATAAATTAAATAATAATATAATTAAATGTCAAAATAAAAATATTAAATCTATACAAATTCTAAGCCAGTAATTTACCATGTAGGTGTATATAAATATGCAAGCCTGATGATATTCAGGACATCATCACCAAAATAGCCCACTTAACAATAAATCTACTTCCATGACTCTTGGCATTCTAGCTTCAGCAGGTGCATTTACTTTCACTAGATTGCACATGCCACCAAGAAGTCACATCCCAGGCGGACCATCCAGCATTGCCGCTGTATCTGGTGGAGCAGAACCCCAACGCACGGGGGCCAACATCAAAATGTCATCCAACCGAGACATTGTCAGGCAATCTGTTAATTACCAGCCACCTATCTGGGGATACGACAATGTTCAATCGTTGAGAAGTGAAAATGATGTACGGTTTTTTCTTATTATTGCTTTTAATTTTGCTATTTCTATCTAGGATAATGATATAATCTGTTTTTGCAGGGAGAATCAGATACCACTAACGTCGAAAAACTCAAGAAACATGTCCGAATGATGCTGGATGAAGCGGCGGATCCATTACATCAGCTGGAGCTCATTGATGATTTGCAGAGACTTGGAATCTCTTATCACTTCCAGGAGGAGATAGAGAAAATACTAAGAAGGATATACAGCAATAACCGAAACAATTATGAAGAAAAGCATCAAAGTTTATATGCTGTTGCTCTTGAATTCAGACTCTTAAGGCAACATGGTTACGATATACCTCTAGGTCTGTACATATATCACATTTGACCTCTTTATCTGAAAAAAGAAAAAAAAAAAAACAAATTACAAATGTGATTTTTTCTTTCAGAAATCTTCAGTTGTTTCAAGGATGAGAAGGGAAAATTTGATCCGTCTCTCAGTGTAGATTACAAAGGACTTCTTTCTCTGTATGAAGCTGCGTTCCTTTTGAAAGAAGGAGAATCAAGTATGTTCCATGAAACTGCAAACTTCACAACCACACACCTTAAAGAATATGCAAACAAGCATTACAAAGATGATGACTATCTTTTCCGACTGGTGAACCGTGCATTGGAGCTTCCACTTCATTATAGAATTATGAGACCAGAGTCAAGGTGGTTCATAGATGTATACGAGAGAAGACAAGATGCCAACCCGGCCTTGCTTGATCTTGCTAAACTAGATTTCGACATTCTGCAGGCAATACATCAACAAGATCTCAAGTTTTCATCAAAGTAAGAGTCTGAGAAAAAATGAATTATATTGCTTTATTGGGTGCCATGGAATTCTAATATTGATCATCTTTTTTGGCGTGAAAATGAAGGTGGTGGAAGAGTACGGGTCTGAGTAAGAAGCTGAGCTTTGCAAGGAACAGACTGGTGGAGTATTTTTTATGGAATGTGGGGACGTCTTTCCAGCCTGAATTTCAACATTGCAGGATCATGATCACGAAGTTGATCGCTTTGATAACAATTATCGACGATGTTTATGATATGTGTGGCACTTTGTATGAACTAGAACTCTTTACAGATGCAATTGAGAGGTTGGTGTTACAGTTTTGATCTTATTTCTCAGTTAAATATGATATATTTACATACTGATTCAGAGTTTGTGGTGACTTTAGATGGGACTTGAAGGCAATTGAGCAACTTCCAGGCTATATGAGGACCTGTTTTCTTGCTCTCTACAATTCCACCAACGAAATTGCCTCTGATGCTCTCAAACAACAAGGGCTTCACATTATTCATTACCTAAGGAAAGAGGTAAGCCTCATTCATTTTTCCTATACAAAATTATATAAATAAAACCATCAATTCTATCCCATTAGATGCTTAGATGATGTATCTTCGTATTATTAGATGATAAAATAATATCTAATCATATGATGATATATTTAAACATTTAATTCGTTATTCAAAACTAGATATACTCAAATTTTAATAAGAATTTAAATTAAATTTAAAATCATTATATATTAAGTGTTTGCAAATGATTCAGTGGACAAATTTATGCAAATCCTATCTAGTGGAGGCAAAGTGGTACTCTAGTGGATACGTTCCAACCCTTGATGAATACATTAAGAATGCATCTGTTTCAGTAGGAGGACCTCTCGTACTTGTCCATGCCTCATTTTTCATTACCAACCCAACAAGAAAGGAGGCGTCTGAGTTTTTACAAGAACATCACAACATGTTTCACAATGCATCCATGATAATAAGATATGCAAACGATCTTGGAGCATCATCGGTAAATATTTATAAAGTAGTTATTCTATTTTGACTACTCAAACAGATATCAAGATAATGTTTTATCATATAATTTATGATGCTGTTTTCTTTGATTTGTTAGGATGAATTGGATAGAGCAGACGTTCATAAATCAATCCAGTGTTACATGCATGAAACTGGAGCTTCAGAAGAAGAGGCTTGTAAACACATACAAGAGCTGATTGCTTCTGCATGGATGAAAATGAACAAGTACAGAGCTGAAAACGCTAACTTGTGCAATGCTGTTGTTGAATATTCGATGAATCTGGCCAGGATGGCTCAGTACATGTACCAGTATGGGGGTGGGCATGGTGTTGAAGACTCTAAGACTGAAGATCGTGTATTGTCATTACTTGTTAATCCTTTTCCTCTTAGATATAGAGATCATGAGCAAAGAGACCATGAAAAATCATCACTTTCCTATTTATAAATTATAATAGGTGGGTAAGTACACATTTATAATGGGTGTACTGGAAATATATATGTACTCATAGTACATATTTATAAATTATAATGAGTGGTTAGATAAGTGCACGTTTATAATGATATTTTAAACTTGAAAAAAAAAAAAATCATAGCTTGGGCTTACTAGCCAAGGTCAAGCCCAGCTCTGATGATTTGAGTTATGACAAATTATTGCACAGGTGAATAAATTTGATTTAAATTCAACCACAAATTAAAAAAAAAAAGCTTAAAATTAAAAACAATTATATAGAAAGATACACAGTCAACGTTTGAATAAGTTTTCTTCTCTGATATGTGCTTATATTTGAAGATGGGTCTAATGAGTATGACTTCATAAAGGGATTCAAAGTTGAAGGTAATTGCGGCGGAAATGGTTCTAGGCTTTGAAAGTGGCTTAGCCATGAGTGTTGAGGGGTGTTTCTGACATTATTCAAAGATATTGAACTTGCAAGTTATTTTACTGTTAGGAGTGGATATATTAATATTTACCGAACTCGCAATTTTCCAATCCAAACGGCATGTCGTTTTGCAGACGACGGCGGAATAAGAAGATTATGAGAAGGAAGATTTAGCAGAAACTTGTCAATAAATTCCGATCCCCAATTCTCTGAATCAATTAAAGATTCAATTGTCAAATTAGGGTTAGTAATGGCGGAAGAACAGGAGAGAAAGAAGAGGATTGTGGTTGAATCGCTGGGATGGCTTACAGAATCATCAATCATGCCCAAGAAACAACGCTCAATCGAAGGAGTTGGTCCATCTTCCATTCTAGAACTCAAGGCCCAGCTCTACAAGTCCCAGGAAGAATCCAAAAAAGCCAAAGAATTGAACGGCCCTGATGTTGAGTTCCATCGTGCCAAGAAGAAGATTACCTCGCGTGATTCCTTCTCCTCTAAGAACTCCGGCGTCGAAGCCCGCGCTCTCAAGTACCTCCCTTCGCTCTTTCTGGGTTTTCATTGAATTGTTTAGATTTGTCCATTTTCAGCCTTTTAAGTGTTAAATTAATCAAATTTTTGCTAATATGAATAATGCTTGTTTCATCGTGTATAATTGAAGGGACAAGCTTGAGTTGAAAGCGGTGAACGATGGGTCAGCAAGCTACGCAGCACTGGAGAGGAAGGCCGAGTTATATGAAAAACTGGTGAAGGGAGAATTGTCAGATGAGGAAGATAAGGAGAAGTATTGTGTGGACTTTTTCCGTAAGGGTGTGGAGCAGGAAACAGAGCAACCACAAGCTTCTGATTCTTCTGTCATCATAGCAACTCACGACGAATCTAGTCAGAATGATGCTTCTATGCTATTTGACATGAAATTTGTGGCACCTGGGCGAACAACTGGAACGATGGATAACGATGAACATAAACGATTTGTGAGGTAATGGTTTTAAATTTTTCTGTTATTGTGTTGGTATTATGCTGTTATTATTTGGCTGGGAAAAGGTGTTCAGTGTTATATTTAGCATCTGGTATGTTTTTGTTTTTTGTTTTTAATGATGGATGGAGTTAAGCAAACATGACTCTGAGTTTCACTCAAAATTGCTATGATTACTTAGGGTACAGACAGTTAGAATTCCGGGAGGGTGTAACATGCCATTGGTGCTTATTTTTGTTTTACAGCAATCGTTGCCTGGGATTGGAATAGTTTGTGAACAATTTCAGCAAAGATTTTTGGTTTTAATGGTGCATGAATTCGCTGCATCTGAGTTAAACTGTTTTGAAATTATATTGGAATATATTAAGAAGAATATTATATTGTTCAATTAATGTGTACATACTTGATCTAATCAGTATGTTAATGGCAGAAACTAGAGAATATACCAATGGTAGAGCTTTTTAAGCTAATGTATTAGATGTGTATCTTACAAGTAAATGGAGAATGTAAGTAGAGACAGCTAGAGCAGAGAATGAGCAATTCTTATGTGCTGAAGGCATTGCAGTTTTAAAGTAGGTAATGATAGAAGGAATGGAGAAGGAGTTTTGCCTTGTCAAGTAAAAAATTGTGATGGAGAAGACGTATAGGGGAAGTAGAAAAAACAGAGTGATGATAAAATGAGAGAATTGGGAGAGTGTTCTTGAAAGGGAATCTCGCATAGCATTGTCTGGAGAAGGATTGCACTTGACCTACTTGCTAGAGACAAATAAAAAGCACACTAGGATATATAGTGTTAGTAAAACTATAATTTTTGTGCGGATAGATATCATATATAATGATCTGTATGTCATTCTACCAACATACATTCCAGATTATGGTTTTTCCTTCTCTACAGGGAAGTTCATGAAGAAGTAAACCAAGCGAGGGAAAAGGCATCTGAGCTCAAATTGCGGCGGCATGAGCAAGCAGAAGCTCGTCGTGAGAAACTAAGGCAGGCCTATCTTCGGAAATTACTAGAGAAACAAAAAGCTGCATCCAGTATAGAGCAGAAATAACTACAATATATTTCAACAAGTGGGATTGGCCAGATCAATGATGTTGTGGTACTCCCATTGGTCACTTGTGTGCAGGACATTAATTTCTAACATGAATTAGATTACTAAGGTTAAGTATTTCAAACAAGAAGATCTATTGCAGATTTAATGTACTGAGAAGAAAATTTGAGCAGTATTTGCCTGTAAATAACACCAGCAACAATCCAGCAGTGGGACTGGATGATTGCTTTGAAAGCTGGTCAGTGCCCAATTGATTCAAAACTAAACATGAGGCTGATTAGTGAATCTCCTATTGTAAATTATTACTATGCTTTGAATACCCAAAATTGGCTGCTTATGGCAATTCTATGTTAAATAATACCCATCATATGTCTTCATGTCAGTACAAAAATGGGCCGGTGATACTCTAACATGGTTCCCATTGCTTAAAAAGCAAGCTATTAATTAACATCTCCATTTTAAGTGGACCACTATCACAAGCATGAGAAATAATGTAGCCAGCAGTATTTCCAGGTAAGATTACACTAAAGAAACCAAAACTTACATTATATATTCACACGGTATAAGCTTAGTTTTATATTGGATATCAGCTAGAAATTAGGGCTTTGCATGGTTACGTGCCATTACACAGTTTAATCTAGGCTGGTCCAGAGATTAGTGAGGGGACTAATTAAAATTATACTGACAGCTCACCACCTTCCAATGATTTTGTTTGTGCTTTAACCAATATAACATGGTTGGCAGAAACTTAATTATATGAACAAACAGTCCCTATAAAACCATTTCCTGCGCCCATTTTACTTAAACAGAGTCTAAATATCCTGCAAATTTCCACCAGGTCAGTTGCCCAGTTGTTCTTAACAGTTGAAGAACTTGGTGAGAAATGGAGGGCTACAGAAAGAGCTTGGCTTTCACCATCTGCATCGTGGCTCTTCTGGCGTTTGCTACTTTTGGGGCCAACGCCCAAGATGTTGGAGCAGTTGCACCATCTCCAATTGAAAGCAGTGAAGTAGCTCTGAGTGTTCCAGTTGTACTAGCAGCCACAGTTTCTCTTATTGCTTGGTTCATTTAAATTATAATATTTGTTAATGTTTTTTGACTGGGTGAATGCTTATGAGTTGCTCAAACTCTTTGTTGTTACATGGGTTGTGTTTACTTTCTTCTTATGGAGAATGTGAAAGTTCATTGTTCTAAGTGATGATTTGCAATTATTATATATGAAATTAACTCTAAATTGTTCATCTTTTAGTAGCAATTACATCGGTTTTTTGCATACATACATCAAAGAGAAATGCACTTCTCATTTATTTTTAATAGAGGATGTGATGTGTTTGCATAAAATGAATATACATAATCAAAGATAACCTAACTCAAGTTTAGTTTGGATATCGAGGTTGAACTGCAGGTGAAACCTTCAGTCTAGTTACTGATCCTACAACCACTGCACTAAGTTAAGAGATTGAAATTTGTGTCACCAATGGGTTTAGAACCTTACTCGTTTGGGCACCCCCACCTTTAATTCAATCATGAATCTATGTTCTAAATTGTAATTTTCCCAGAAAGGCTTAATTTATATACTTTATAGTTACCATTAAACACATTACTGCATATCACATCTGGTTGGGTATGTAAGATAATCTGGGAACCATAAAATATATCAACTATCAAACCATATGATGATTCTAGACACTGCAGAACATATAGGTTCTTTGAGAGGAATTTGCACACAGATGAACACAGGTAGACAAATAAATGTCAAAGAAAGCAACCAAAGGACAGCATAAGAAGCACAGCTCTACTTATAAAATCGAAGCCTGAATTATTACCATGCACAATCCTGCACATGTGTATTCTGAAAATGATGTCATTGTTGCTTTATTGAACCAAAAAGATCTTCATAGGTGCGATTAGGAGCATCTGCACGAGAGACTATCTCCACGACTTTGTAATGTGATTCTGGACGGATTAATGCCTCAACAGCAACTTCTGCAACCTTATCTCTTGAAATGGTGCCCTCGTAAAGAGTATCCTAAAGAGAAAATGAGAGAGTCAATTAGCTTGTTGCTACTTAAATCTCTATGTGTGATGGAGCTAAGACGAACGACGATACCTCTGGCTCCATTACCAGATTTCCTGTCGGTGGTTCATTTCTCAATCCACCGGGCCTTATAATTGTGTAGTTAATACCAGATCTCCTTATATATTGCTCTGCCTGAAGCTTTGCTATTAAGGTGAGGCCAAAGACATTCAGGAAGATATAAGCTGGATTCAGTATTTGCCCCATTGCAGCTCCATTGACTAAAATGGAGCTGATAAGTATGAACCTGTTTACTCCAACTTTTCGGCATGCTTCAACAAGGTTTACAGTGCCAAAGTTATCAACCTGCAACAATAACAGTTTGCTAGGGTGAGATTTGCTTAATTGTTCTAATTTTATCATTTTTACAGAAATATGTTTGGCACCTTGAGCAAATAAAATTCAGTAAAATTTTTCTCAATTCTCTCAAGTCTCAACACCAACTCATGCAGGTGGTATTAGTAATCATTAGCTTAGATACTTTAGAAAATCCAAATGATTCTGTGACCAAAAACACTTTTAATAACATAATATGTGCAATTAACACAATGCAAATATATATAAAAACAAGCACATAAAATCTACTAAACTGCTACAAAACCCAGTTACCTTCCAAGGAGCAAACAAATCCCAGCCAGGCCGAAACCCCGTAGCACAAACAACAGCTTCAGAATCATCACCTATTGCCTCTGAAAGTTTGTCAGATCCCTCAGTAACATCAGCTTTCACCTACAAAAATAAACATAGCATATATAAATTTCAAAAACTAAGAAAAGCCTCAGTAATCCCAAGTCGATTTCAACTGAAACAACTAACAATTTGAAGAGCTGGGTTGTCCTTGGAAAGAGTAGTTTTAGCCTTGTCTAAGTCACGAACACCAGCTTTAACATCAAAACCTTTTGCTAGAAGTTGTTCAACAATTCTTTTGCCGGTACTTCCTGTAGCTCCGGCCACAAATATCTTCTTCTTCTTCACAGGTAGATCCTTTTCAGTTATTTCAGTAGCTTCCATCTAGACAGTAGAACACATTCTCTTCAGTGGTGACCACAATATTTGTTGGCAACCAAACACTCAATAGAAAACGAAAATAATAAGAAAAAGGATGAAAATTAGAGAGATACCTTAATGGAACTGAATGAAAGAGAGCTGGGTTTGGTGGGAGGGAAATGGTAACGGTGACGATAAGAGTGGTGAAGAGTCGAGAAAGTGAGAGGGTTTATGAGAATGAAAGGAGCGGCCATAAACCCAGCTTCTCTAATTACAAAGCTATGACTATGACACTGCCACGTTGCTTCACTTAATGCTTCCATTACATAATTGTGGGCTGAATAGTTCCTTGGCCATCACGAATTCACACTGCTATTGTGTGCATCAGCCTTCAATCTTTCTCAGCATTCATTAAGCCAAATCTTCATTCATTTCTCATATTTCTTTCAAAATAATTAAAAAAAACACCTCAATGTTTTATTTTTACCCTAAAAAAGTCTCAATGTTTGAGAGTTTATCGAAAGCACTTGACTTTAAAATCACAATCTTGAGATTACATTAGAATAATAAAACCTACCAAACATCAACATGCTAGAGTTTGGTTTTTTCAATGGAGTCACAACATAATAAAATATATAGAATATTAGATACAAGATACATAGATCATCTGCCACGTAATATCTCTTCAGTCTCCTACTCTTAAGCCACCGTAATTCTGCATTTCATCTCCTTAGGGAAAAAGAGAAACGGGGATTTTCACACAATTTATATATGCGACTTCCAAGGTGAGAGCTCTGCTGGCAGATTCCATTCGATGCACCTCAGATTCATCACTCTGTCAACATAAATATATATTAAACTCTCCGTTAAACAAGGCTAAGAGTAGAAATTGAAACCAACTAACGAGTAACCAAGTAGATTAGGCATATTGATACACTGTCTCAACTGCCAAATGACCCTTACTTTCCAAATATGCCTAAATTGTGGGGGGAAAATAGGTCCCCCATACACTTTTGGTATTCAGTGAATATCAATAAACAACAGCATACAGGAACCAGATCCATCCAAGCAACACCATTTTCATAATTTTATAACTACAAACCTTACAATTTTCCATTAGACTTGCTCTTCTTCCACATCATGATATCATATGTACTGTTCCATCAGCTATCATCACTCTGTTGTCATCTTGCAGTTTCTGAACAATTACAATGACAACAATTAATACTTAGCCTTCCTTCGGCAACTCGAAGTCATTGTTCGCAAACAAATTAATGCTACTTAAGGGATATTCATCTCCAAAACTTAAGAGAAACAGAATAAACCATTGGTCATTAAATTGTACTGCTATTATTAAAAATAATCCAATAAAATAAACTTCACCTCTAATAGGAATGTTATCTCTGCACTTGTATAACGAGCATCTGAACTATGGTTGACAATTTCTTGTAGTTCTGAAATGGTAATCAAATCCAATCGGTTTCCTCTCATATGTTGACCAAATATGGAATTAAATGCTTCCACTCTGCAGGTGAGGAAGAGAAAAAAAATTAAAACAATAACATAGCTAACTTCAGATTCAAATGAAATGATAAATCAACGCAAATAAATAATATGATAATCCCTGCTAGCACACGGACCTTTGAGGGGAGATATTAATAGCCGAATCAGCTGGAGGTTCATCTATGTCCATAGCATCCGTTGTTGAGCTAATGAAGCAGAAACGGAAATAAGTCAACCAATGACAACTTTTGGCACAAGGCTACAATAAAATTATTTAAAGAAAAATGCACATGAATAAACCTTGCAAATGACCAAGAAAAGGAAATTGATATTAGGCCCTAGCCTTCAGTATTTTTGCCACTTCCAAATACTAAATTTCTATAAATAAATCAAGCAGCCCAAGAATACTATCATTCAGCCTGACCAGGCAATGGCCCCTATTATGTACTAGCCCTGGGCTTAAGTTAGACAGCCATGATTTTGTATTTTCTCATCTGAATATCCTTATAGCTAGCAATCATGTGAAGTGGCAAGATACAGCCTGTGATAAGCCCCATCAGAAGCAAAGCTTATGATCTAAATGAATGTAAATACTAAGATCAAGATAGAGATGCTCCTGTTATGTATCTTAATCTATTCAGAAAAGTATGAAGGTTATCGTGCTCACCGTTCATTATGAGTAGGACCATTATCTCGTCTGTCATTTCCTCCTCGGCGATGCTCTGATCTTTCATTTCTGTCCAATTCTCTCAGCCGTTCTTGTTCACGCTCCTCCATTTCAGTCAATTCTTTGTGATATATTGCAAAATTTAGAACTTTTAAGGCAGCTTCTACATCAGACTTTGAAACCTGCCAACACATAAATCAAAGAAAACAAGCTTCACAACAACATTTATGCACAGAAGTAACCAAAAGGAACGTTCTCTGCCAAGAGACAGTAGTGTACAAATCCCACTATGTCATCACATCAATGACAAACATAATAGAGTGGCATAAATTAAGTACCTTCCTGCTCAACTTCAATTTAGCATGAGCAGTTGAGAGACGAATTATGGTTTCTAAGGTTCTAGCTGTAATTGGAAGAGTTCCTCCAGTCTGAAAAACAATATGCAGCACATCAAATGATTAAGATAATTACATTGTAACAATATGTTAAAGATGGTTTGCTATCTAAACTAAATCAACCTTTGTATTTGAACTCCCATTCCTGAGCTCTGCATATGCTGTTGCAATATGTTCAGATGCCTGTGGATGAAAAAGTAAAAGAATGTGTGGTGGAAAATCAGATTACAGTAAGATTGATTAAAAGACTGTTATGGAAAACCTAAATAAAAAAAGAGATACATCAATCATCTTATATTGATGGAAGAACATTTCTCAAAAACTTAAATGACACAAGGAAAAAGCAGCCAACAAAAAAGAGTTAATTAATAAGTACATAAAGAATCACAACCTCGTCAGTTAGCTCAGGCTGAATCCTATGCTTTGCATAGTGAATATACTTCTTCAGAAACTTGATGGTGAGTGTATCACATTTCTGACCCCTTTGTGTTTTCTTCCCATGAAGCATTCTGTTATACTTGACAAAGACAGATTGATCAGTATCGGCTTCATCTTCCCTTCCATATCTTGAATTCCCATCAAGTCCTGCTTCTCCTGCATTATTATGTTGCATCAGCTAGCATTTCCAAAAACACTACAGAGACTAAAAGCCCTTAAATCTTAAGAGAACCGCAGAGCTACCTCCATCAATTACAGACCGAAATCGGTGCATCCGCAAGACATGGTCGGAGATTTTACGGTCAATATCGGGGTCCATTTGATCCAATACAATGAAGAGTAAATCAAAACGAGAAAGCAAAGAATCTGGAAGTCCAATGTTCTTTGTTGGAGTCAATGAACGGTCATACTGTATATCACACCAACAACCAGCATTAAAACAAGTCAAGCAATTAAAGCATCAAATGGAACAATGTATCTATTCTTGGTATAACACTTCACAAAAAATCAGCAATAAAAGTGATACTTACAGTTCCATATATAGGATTAGCAGCAGCCACCACACTGCAACGAGCATTCAGAGATGCATGGATACCAGCTTTAGCTATAGTCACGGTCTGCTGCTCCATAACCTCATGTATAGCAACACGATCTTGATCATTCATCTTGTCAAACTCATCAATGCAGACAACACCTCTGTCTGCAAGAACCATGGCACCAGCTTCAAGTCTTCTTTCTCCTGGACGCAAGAATATTATTTTCCTGAAAGCTAGCATACGAAACTAAATTGCTATAGGCAATTGAAGTCTATACCTGTTTCTTGATCTGAAGTAACAGCAGCTGTCAACCCCACCCCAGATGAACCCCGTCCAGTAGTTGATATGGCCAATGGAGCAATATTCATAATTGCTCTCAGAAGTTGAGACTTGGCAACGGATGGATCACCAACCATCATCATGTTAATGTCCCTAAAAGAAACAAGGAAATAAGCTATAATCCTGGACAGATCGTGGAACAGTCCAATTTGTGTAACTAATGCATAAGGCTGGAATACCAGACTATTGTGTCCAATGCCAATTAAGTATATTCAGACATAACAGAATTTATGTGACTCACCCTCGTAGATGTGTGCCATTCCTTAAATTCTTTTCCACTCCACCAAGCATCAATAAAACCACAGCTTTTTTTATCCATGAATGCCCATATATAGAAGGTGCAAGCGAATTACCAAGTAGATCAAATGTATCATCTCTCTCAGCTATCTTTTTTATGTTTTTCAAGTCTTCTGGAGTGTAGATAGGTGCATTTGCTTCTTTGTTAAGTAGAGAAACATTGTTAGCAATCAGAACAGTTCTGCATAAAATATTCACTTAATCATAATCTGAAGCCAAAAACATCTCATTATATAAGGACAAGAAAATAATGTGTATAATAAGAGTGGAGCTACCTGAATACTCCATTCACACTGCCCTTGCTTTTTCCAGGAATAGCTTTATATATCCCTACAATGGCAACACGGTCTCCAGGTTTGCATGAATCAACCAGGTCATCCTCAACTATGATATCTACCGTTCGAGGAAGCTGACCAGGAGCAGAATTTTCAGGCACTTCTTGCATTGACAAGGTTTGATGATCTTTGTACTTGCACAGTCCATACTCAGTCACCAACAAGTTTCCATTATCATCCTGAAAAATGCACTCTCCTTGAGAGGGAGCCTTATACAACCATATATAATCAATACAAAAGATGAGAATTGAGATTAGGGATTACCCTTGTGGGATATACAGTGCCAGTTGGCACACCCATATTCGATGTAATATCTCGATACTCACGAGTAGTGAAGTTCCCAGTTGTAGGGCAGAAGTGAACACTTTTAACAACTTTTGGCCGTACAAGAGAACCTAAAAATGAGACGATTGTTTGGTTAGATTCATGTGAATTAAAATCAAAGGCCAAGGAAATATCTCATTGCAAAATATAGCATAATAGTGTTATAGAGGGCAATGTTCATGCCAAGGGATGATATTACATATTATCACAGAACTGCACTTTCACGAACCTATAAGCTAATACATACAAGAAGAAGAAAAGGAATAGAAAAAGAAAAATTGTATCAACCTGCTGGCAAGCATCCAGATTTTGAGAGGGTGGATGCACCTGGATGCACACAGTTTCTATTTCGAGAATACATTAACATAATTAGTCTCATTCATCATTCGACATAAGCATCAATAATTTTGAGCTAGGAACAAGTAAATAAAGAATAGTTCGCCCCTGTTAAAACCATCTTGAGGACCTAACACATTGACTTCATGTGTTCATTTTACCTTCCACATTATTGGGATTATACCGACATCACAAACTGATCAAACAAACAAGACAATAAAAATGGCTCATCCCAAACACCATAACTAAAAAGCAATAAAACAAAGCAAAGTGAAAAAATTAATTATACATTTAGTGACAATGCCCTCAACGCAAACCATGGAGCCAATGAATTGAGAGAGCAGTTCCCTCGGAGTGACACGTCGGGAGACAAAAGGGCCTTCAAAGCCCACAAGAACTTGTTCTCCTTCCTTCAAGTACTTGGGGTCAATATTGCGTGCCCACTCCGTGGCCGCGTCACAGAATGGTTGCAGGTACTCACCTGGATTTCTAAGAAGCCTAAATCCAACAAAAACAATAACTCATTAAACAACGGTTATTAAATAAACACTGCTTCGCTTCACAAACATATAAGCAAAAAGTAAAAACCTGGGAGGCAAATCTTCACGGAAAGTGTAGAGATCGGAGATGTTGACGATGAGGCGGCGGCGCTTGTGGTTGATCATAGCCTTCAACTCATCTTGGTATATCTAAAAAAACAAATCTTATTCGATTAAATGCATAATATGTCAACAAATTTAAAAAAAAAAAGGGTAAAGGAAATGGAAACGTACACTTAATTCCAAGAAATCATAGAATTCTCGCTTGCGTTCCTGAAATTCTTGTTGATTGACGTCCATTTCTTTCAAACTTTAGGGTTTCGTCCTCGGAGATTCTAAGACCAGAGAGAAAAAAGACTGGAAGTTGTGAGAGAGAACAAGGCCAATGTGTCTTTCGCTTTTTCTCCTTAGTCCTTGGCTTTGTGATTTGGCGGGAAACAACCCTAAGATTGCCTCTCTCTTGGCGGGAAAACGAGGGTATTCAGTTGTAATATATTAGTCCGTCCGGGGACTTTTCGGTCATTCCAATTAGTAATGATCTGTAAATGATACATTTAAAACACTTTAGTAATTATATTTTATTATGTTTTTCAAATATATAAAAAATAATATTTTTCCATAGAAATACTAATAAAATGAATAAAAATATGCATCTCTTGTACCTCCAAAAACATTTTCAACAAAAGTACTGAATTTTCACTTTTTTTTTTCCAAAGTATTTTCATTTTTTTATATTGAAATATTGATTTTTTCTGAGAGATTTAATTTTAGATTTTATTTATTAAAGATACTTAAACATTTATTATTTAGCTTCCAAACATCTCGAATAAAAATATGTGTTAAAAATTAATATGATCATGGAAATAACCATCATCATTATTTTATATGATTATATATTATTTTATTTTAAATTTAAATTACTCAATCTCATAATTATATATTAACATTTATACTTATAATTTTATATATTATTAATAAAATTACGTATACATAATTTAAATATATAAATATTGTATAATTATGTGGTGAGATTATTTTAAATTTGTGTATACACAAATTATATAATAAAAATATATCTACGTGACATTACTCTATATTACTGGTTAACCATAATGTAGAAGAATTTATATTTCTTTTGCAGTTCAAGGGCAATTTTTTTTTTTTTTCTATTTTTTGAGTTACCAGCGGAATATGCAATAAACAAAAGATGGAGAAATGGAAATTTAATATTAAAATCGTATTGTAAGAAACCGATTCATTTAAATAGTCCTTAGAAGCCTTTGATTTCCTCTATCATGAAAGCTTACAAATCTTTCATGCCCCAATAACCCCATAAAATTCCATTGGTTTGAAAAATGAAAATATGCAGCAATTGGAGAAAGAAGATGAAGTAGCTTGATGTGAGATTAGTTATTAAATCTGCTTTGTAAGATTTGTATGATTGTATCCTATGAGAAATGCAGAATGTTAGAATTGTCCTGGATGATCAAGGCTTGAAAGCAGAAAACACCACCACAGAGTTCTGCCCACCAAATCCAAAAGAATTTGAAATGCCTGGAATATATAAAAGTTAAGTGAGTAAAATAGGAAAATCTACATAATATGACAATGGAAAGTGACAGTGCCACATCGTTGAAAGAGTCTTGACGCTTACCGACGTTCACTTCAAACTGCTGCTTTTTATTGGCAACAGTATCGAACTCGACTGCAGGCTCTAAGTTCTGCATTCACAACATCAAGATTCATGACCGTAAGTTACACAAATTTAATGTTTGAGTGAAATAAATTGTGCAGTTGAAATACCGTCTGAGTTTTATTTTGCAGGTAACAACATGGAAACAGATCTTAATATATAAAGGAATAATCTTGAATAGTTGTTAGCTAAGAAGACAGAAAGCTGTAATTTGTCAAACCAATTCTGGTGTAAATGACACAGTAGCACTTACAAATTGATTAATGGTAGGATGCAACCATCCAGTAGTTATGGCCTTTAAAGTAGCAACGGCTTCCAGCCCACCAGATGAACCAAGGGAGTGCCCAATCATAGACTGAAAACATTACAGAAACAAGTTAGAATTAACAACCAGGCAATTACAAGAGAGAGGGTTTTAAATTCTGATGGGGAGAAGAGAGAAAGGAATACCTTGGTGGCATTGATTTTGATCTCTGAGGTGCTCTTAAATACGTTTTTAATGGCAGTAATCTCAGCCAGGTCACCCATTGGAGTGGAAGTTGCATGAGCATTTATGTAGTTAACCTGAAAAACAAGTAGTTGTTCGATTTACTGGTTTTAACTTAGTGATTAGTACATGTCAAGATCATTCCAAAAGTAATTCGGCATTCATTAGCAGAAATCAGTGTGGAAGAAACAAAAGAACAAAAGCATTTTACAGAATATCTCTTATGGTTCAGAAAGTCTAAAACTGCTGCAGGTGCCCCTTGCATACAAAACTCATCACATTTATATGAGTGTTCCTGTCTTTCAAATATTCAATCTAAATCATATTTTACCCTAGTGATGTACCCCAAAACTGTACTAAAAGTACCACAGAAAACAAATAGATGTACCTCCTCAGGTGATACACCAGCATCTTCAAGGCTGCTCCGAATGCATGCTGACACTCCAAGTCCATCAGATCTGGGGTCAGTCAAATGATAAGCATCACAGTTAATAGCACCTCCTAAGTACTCCGCAATGATTGGTGCATCTCGTTTCATTGCATGTTCCAAGCTCTCCATTATCTGTCAAGAAAATATGAATTCTCACTAAAAAGCTTTTGTAACTGGAAGCCAAAAATGTGTTTGCCCTAATATTAAAACCAAAAGTTCAAAAATGTGACTACCCGTATATTAAAACTAAACAGAAATCTAAACATAAAAGTGCATGTTCAACCCTAAGCATATCAGGAAATGCGAGCTTTACCAGTACTCCTGCACCTTCACCCAAAACGAAACCATCTCGATCTTTGTCCCATGGCCTTGAAGCTGTTTGTGGGTCATCATTTCTCTGAGACAGTGCCCTGCATGCAACAAAACCTCCCAAGCCAACAGGCACCAAGCCTGCTTCGGTTCCACCAGCAATCATCAAATCAACCTCACCTCTACGGATGTGATTAGCAGCCATACAGAAACAGAAATTGGACGTAGCACAAGCAGCTGAAATTGAATAATTTGGACCTGTGAAGCCAATGTCCATTGCAAGTAAAGCTGACCCCATGTTTGTTATAGTAGAAGGAATGAAGAAAGGGCTTATTTTCCCATGCCCCTGCTCTCTTATAGACTGAATAGCATCAGAAAATACTGTAACACCGCCCATTCCTGATCCCACAAGCACCCCGGCTTGATCCTTATTAACCTGGAAACATGAAAATGGACAATACAGTGAGTCCATAAATATGGAAAACCCTCCCACTTCCCCCACTTGAACGAAGAAAGGAATAATTGAGATGAACAATTAGGCCAAAACAATTCTCACCCACCAACTTTCAAAAACCCAAGGTTTGGAAAACTAATACATACCTCCAAAATTAAATTAAGATTAAGGATAAAATTATTATTTAATAATAATATTTAACATTTATATTATTTTACCCTCTTAATTTGAAAAACTAACAATTTTACCCAAAATTAAGTTTTAAAAAGTGACATTTTCCCCCTTACTTAGGGTTTTCAGCCAAACAGTCAAATAAGCTACAAAACCAATTTCACTCAGAAAAAATGGAGGATATGCAGACCATTCTGAAGCAAACTAGTTTCACAAACATATACCAACTAGTTAGAATGTACAGTGAAACCACCTCAACCTTGGCACAAAACAATGAACATTGCAGCACTGAGTCCACAAAGTTCATGGGCTGTTCCAAAGCCACAAAATACCCAGAAAAACCAAAAGCGGCTACTGAAATCTGGCCTAGTCAACTCAAAAGTGACAGCAGAGTGCACCGGGAATACAAAAAATGCATTTATATGTGATAATATATTTTAAAAAAAAAAACTGATAATAGAATTCAAATCCACTACACGGTTTTATATCTAAATCAATTCCTTTGATTATTTTACTACAATGTTAAACTGTAAAATGAAAAATTAACTGAAAATGTCAAAAATAATTATCATACAGAATTCAACTTAAAAATTAATGATCTTTAACAAATTGTCTGCAAAGTTATAATACAGTAGCCCATGTCCAAATTCAACAGCCACTAGAGGCCACTAACCATCAAAGAGCCGGAAAGGCTTCCATTAACCCCACACTAACTCAAGGTTGGCCATTAAAATCTACCACAACAGCCGACGCCTCAATAACTCAGAGTCGAACAATCGAGAAACTGCAGTCATACCAAATAGTAAAATGCATCCAATAAAAAAACTTCCCACTAAATGATGGAATCGGAAGAAAGTAAATCTTTCACCCATCCAACATCATGTAAATGTCCACAAGTAAGAACTACTTAAGAAGATCGATAGAGTCATACATGGATAAGTTTTTTATCAGTTATCACAGCAAATGAGTGTATTATTTATAATTCAATAAAGGCCCAATGACTATTTCCCACCTAACTTTTCATCCATTAAAAACCTAAATACCTATCATTCTGTTAAATTTTAAAAAAATATATTTAAAAAATTATAAATTCATCATATTTTTTTCCAAGTTTAACAACTAACAATTTCTTTCCCATTTTCCTCTTATCCAAAGTTTAAAAAATAACTATTTTCCCTTTATGATTTACATTTTTTATTTGTCGCTTCTTCAGTGATCGGAGCTAGCCAACCTCCACTCTCCCATTTCCTGGACGAGGATGAATCATTGGTAAAAATTGGTGCAACACACAAATCTCATTAGCCAATTTATGTGTGGGCCAATGCGATCTATGCAACGCATAGATTGGTTGATGATTTGTCCTCGTCTAGGAGATGGGAGGGAGAAGGTTTGTCAGCTTAGGTCGTCGGACAAGCGGCAAAGGACAAAATACAAACCCTAGAGGAAAATAATTATTTTTCAAACTTTAGGGGAGGATTATTAGTTTTTAAACACAAAAAATTGTGATGGGTTTATAATTTTTTTAAATATTTTTATTAAATAATGATTTTATCTATAACAAGAATAATAAAATTTAATAGATAAATGAGTATTCGAATTTTCCATAATTATTGGGTAGATAATTAAGTTTACACCAAACTTGGGTGGAAAATGTTCATTTGGCCTTCAATAAATAATCATAAAACTAAGCACTAAAAAACAACAAACCTTGGTTAAGTTATCGCCACCAAGACCTGCGTTTTCTAGAGCCTTCTTCCCGGCAACAATGCAGTACCTCAAAGTATTATCCATTCTCCTATCATTCTTCCCATCAATAAAACCCTTCCCACTGAACCCCCGTATCTGAACCCCGAACCGGGTCGGAAGCTTACTCACATCAAAGCGGTCAATCATGGTAATCCCACTTTCACCCGCCAACAATTTATCGTAATAAGCATCGACGTCATTCCCAAAGACGGAGACCACACCCATGCCGGTGATAACCACCCGCTTCTTGGGGTCTTTCTCGCGTTTGGGCGCGGACTTGGTAGCAGAGGCGGTGATGTAGGAGAACTTCTTGGCGGTGGTGGGACGTACATTATAATTGGGGAGACTGAAGTCTGTGTTTTTCCGAAAGAATTTTAATGGCGTTGCATGAAGAGATGTGGATTGAAGTAATTGCATGGTAAGTGTTTTGCCTTACGTAAAAGAAGAAGAAGAAGAAGAAGAAGAAGGCGATAACAACGAAGCTTTTTGGTGGTTGAACCTGGAGAGGAAGCGATGATCGCTGGAGAATATGTAGAGCTGGCTGTACACGTAGAGCTACGGACGTAGTATATCGACTTTTTGACTTTGTACAGCGCGTGAAAAAGAATGTTTTGGCAACCGAATCTGGCGTGCCTAACTTATTATTAAATATATGACACTTGGATTCTTGCGAAGGAGTACATTTTTTTAATTTTTGTTCAAAAGTTTAAAATACCTTTAATATTTTCTAATATAAATGAAATTCAAAATTAATACGAGACAATTGAAATAAAATTTACATATTAAAAATATGTTAGATTTTAAAAAATTCAAAAAAAAATGATATTAACCAAAACTAAACCGGCACTATCAAAATATATTGGATCTTATGAATTTAGATCCCAAATTGAGATCAAAAGGATTTAACTCTTCAATTGCCGGTTGGAATGGGATAATTTTTGTGATAATTTATATTGATTTTTTTTTTTGGAGAATAAAAATTGCAAATTATTGGTAGTGATAAAAAATCATTGATGGTGGAAATTAAAAAATGTACTAAGATAAGACAAGTGAATTTCTTTTTTCTTTTTTTTTGCATTTTTTTATGAAAATAAGAAAATTGATTTAAAAAAATAAAACGCCGTGCTGCACGCGTTTTATGAATTATTACAGTTGACGTACAAAATTTTGGTTAAGTTCCAACAAATTTCAATGGATAAATTTATGAAATTGATGAAAATATTTTCACTACAACTTAGATTTTTAATTGAACTATATTAATTATAAAAACAATAAAATAATGGTTTATAAGTAATAATTGTAAAATTATTTATATATATACTAATGTTTTATTATATAATTAAGTGTTATTTTTATCTCTTATTTAAAATTATTTAATCGTAATATAATACGATACTAGTTATATATAAAATTATGGAAAATTATAATAAATAGCCAAATTATCTCTTTATTAAGCAAAAATACCTAATTTTACTATTGTTAAGCAAAAATACTATTTTTTTAAAATACCAAAATTACCCTTCATCACATTTATATAAACTCTCTCACTTTCACTCTCATTGCATACATTTCTTATATCACTTAAATACTTACTTTCACTCTCATTTTTATTTAATATCAATTACTAAGGGTTCATTCGGAAAGAAAAAATTTGTATTTCTGAATTCAAATCGAAAAAATCAATTCGTGAAAATTATATTGAAAATAACATGTTATGAATAAATAGATATATTGAAATACCCTAGAATGTCAATAATAAAAAAATTACTTGAAAATCTAAAAAACATATTTGAATTTCGAAAACTACACGTTCAAATAACTTATGAACGAGAAAACCGAAAAATCGATCAAAAATTTCGTAATTACATCGTAAAATGTGTCTAAAAAAGCACATCGTAATTACAAAAATAAAATTTAAAAATTACATATCAAAAAAGTCTAGCCCGGTCACAAACAAACTCAAAATCATAAAAACCGAAAATCCTAAATTTGATAAAATAAAAAAACTACATAATACACATTGAAACAGTTTTATTTTGGGCTCCAAATTTGGTGCAACTAGCAAAGCTAGTTGTTGTTATAGAGCTCGAAACGAGCTTCGCGTTAATATATTACAGGCCTTATAAATTCCTCCCAAATCAAAAGTTATGGTCGTTCAAAGTCTGTCTCATATAAATCCTATAGTTTTAAAAAAGTTAATTTCCACCCAACTCACGGTTTTCACAGCCTGCCCACGATTCAGTGTAAAATTTCCACAAACCCCTGTGGATCTCCCCCTGTTCCCCCTCCCCTTAAAATTTTGAAAACATTAATTTCTCCCCCATCCCACGACAGCGTCGGCAGATCTAATCCATTTTCCGACCAAAAATCGTCATTTCAGCCTCTAATTTCAACACAAATCAAATCTACACATCCAATAATACAAAACCCCTCAAGCAATTCAAGCAAAACAACCAAGAATCAAAACATTTTATACATTATTCAAAATCAGAACCATAAACATTCAAACATTAAAATCTCCCTCAAATCTCAATAATCCTAACAATAAATTGATTCAAACAAGACGTGGAATGATGTACTATCCATATTTGTCATTTTCAGTTGCCGAAAAACACAAAAATCGATGGCAATTGCTTCCACGGTGGGATGATCGTGGGAAGGGTGATTTTATTTGAATTTGCACAGTGAAACCGTGAAAAATTACAGTGGGAATTACTTGTTTATATACAGGGGCAATTTCGTCATTTTTACAAAAGTTGGGCATTTTCACTTAAATCTTATTGTTTGGGTAATTTCGCTTAAACCCTCTTAATTTTGGCCATTTTATTATAATTTCCCTAAAATTATTCATATTATTTTTAAATATAACACTAATAAAAAATATTTTGGCAAAATAACAAACGGGTGTCAACTTATATATCAAATCCACCTATTGATTCTACTAAAATCAGACCGAATTAGAGAGAAGATGTTGACTAAACAGTTTTGATGTATGTAGGATGCATATTTAAAAATAATAATAATTATTATAATTTATTATTATTATATCATAATCTTAAAAATATCATAAACACTTTTAAAGTTTTGATACTTTTTTGATACATTATAATTATATCATCACATTTCTTAGAATGTATCAATCTGTATTAGTGATTTCATTGATTCGATAAGATATATTTAACGTATTATACTAAATTTTGACACACCCTAAAACACATATTGTTTTTCACTTATCGTATCATACAATATATATCATATATAGTGAGATATTAATATCCAATATGTAGAGGTGTAGGGATAGACACAAACCAAATTAAGTTTGAATACTCTTTAGTTTGAGTTCGGTTAGAATAAAAAATAGTTCAATTTAAGTTTAGTTTGAATAAAAAAATATTTCAGTTTGAGTTTGATTCAAATTCGTGATTAAAATTTGTGACTTATTATTAACAAAGTGATATTGTTTTACCCAATAATAAGAAAAATAATATCGTTTTGTTAATGAGTTACAAATTTAAATCAAATCAAATCAAATCAAATTCTTTTTAACTTGAGTTTAGCTCTATTTAAAAGACAAATTAACCCTCTTAATTTAAATTCAAATTAAACAAATTTAAAATGAATCCAACTTCTAAGATTAAGCTAGAGTTAAATAATTTAACATAATCTAATCATATGATAAGATATCATCTAAATATTTAATTAGATATTCAAATTGAGATATACATAATTTTATTGTAATAATTATTTCTAATTTATATCAAACTTAAAACAACTTTTATGTAAAAAAAAATATATTGCCATTCAATTTATCATTTTAATGAAAAATCAAAATGGGAAAGTGAATTTTTCTCATGTAATTGAATTTAAGAATTAATATAATTGAAAAAAAAGAAAAACAAACTTCTGGAACGTGACAGGTGTGATAAAAATTTAAAACAACTTCAGTAACCATATTTAGGGCATTTTTGACTATTAAAAAAAATGCACGCTTTATTAATTATTACGGTTGAAAAATAAACCTATTGTTGAGAACGGTCCCAACCAATTTCAATGGATAAAATTATGAAATTGATTAAATTTTTTTTTTTTGGTAAATTTATATTTTATAAATAAGTTAAAAGTTTGATAATAATATATCTTTAAAAAAAATTTAAACTTATATTTTCTTATATATAAATTTTTTTTTTAACTTAAATTATATCTCTTATAAAATATTTTTACTATAATGTACTATTTTAATTCAATTACATTAATTATAGAATTAACAAAATAAAAATGCTTACAATACATTTAACATAATACCCTAATGATAAATTATCAAAATTAAGTAATGTTATATGTATAATTTTTACGTATAAATTTACATACAAATAATAACATGTTACCATATGATTGAATAATAAAAAATTAAAAAGAAATTAACACTCAATCACAAGATAACACATCATTATTTGTATATAAAAATTATGTATATAGCTATATTGATTTTATTAATATATATATATATATATATATAGTATAAAAATCCAAACTTTTGAGACTGAAGCAACATACATACATACATGGCCATTATTGACAAGATTTCGATTGAACCATTATGCTGAAACAACTAAATAAAAAAGCAAGAACAATAATATTTAAAAGTACTAAACTACTATTTTTTTCTTTGTTAGAGAAATTAAAAATTGACTAACTAAATGAAATGATTGAATTGAATTTTAATTTTTATATTAAAAAGGTTAAGACTTTACGATTTGTTGATTTATTTAATGAAGAGATTAAACTTTTCACTATAGCCAACTGGCGGTATTGAATTAATCATTCCACTTCCACTTCCACTTCCACCAATATTATTAAATAGTAATGATGTCACACTTCTTTCATTAATAACACTAACATGGTAATTTTTTTGTGCGGACGTGTACACATTATATTCTTTTTTTTCGTTGACATGGACAATGACTTTAACCATCCACAAAAATCTCAAATTGTATTCTTTTTTTCGTTGGAATATGTCGGTGACAAAGTTCATTCCAAAAGTGAAAGGTCTCATGGTTTCAAACATTTTGGTTATGACTATGTTTTCATTTCTATTTTTATGAATTCTATGGGCATTTTATTTTATTAAACTTTTATCCTGTTAATCTCAAATAAATCTAATTTGTTTCATTTTATATTTATTTGTCCTCATAAGATAAATGGGGATGATATAATAGACATTTCAATTTTTTGAAATACAATCATGGTAAAATCTACCCAAACACAAATAAATAATATAATGTATATATTTATATACAATAATACTATAACAATAATAATATTAATAATAATATAAATACGAATCATAATGTGATTAAAAGTCAATGCTCTTTGTTGGAGTCAATGAACGGTCATACTGTATATCACACCAAGCAATTAAAGCATCAAATGGAACAATGTGTCTATTCTTGGTATAACACTAAACGAAAAACAAGCAATAAAAGTGAAACTTACGGTTCCATAAATAGGATTAGCAGTAGCCACCCCCACCACACTGCAACGAGCATTCAGAGATGCATGCATACCAGCTTTGGCTATAGTCACAGCCTGCTGCTCCATAACCTCATGTATAGCAACACGATCTTGATCATTCATCTTGTCATACTCATCAATGCAGACAACATCTCTGTCTGCAAGAACCATGGCACCAGCTTCAAGTCTCCTTTCTCCTGGACACAAGAATGTTATTTTCCTGAAAGGTAACATACTAAATTGTGAGAGGCGAAGTCTATACCTGTTTCTTGATCTGAAGTAACAGCAGTTGTCAACCCCACTCCAGATGAACCCCGTCCAGTAGTTGATACGGCCAATGAAGCAATATTCACAATTGCTCTCAGAAGTTGAGACTTGGCAACAGACAGATCACCAACCATCATCATGTTCATGTCCCTAAAAGAAACAGGGAATTAAGCTATACTCCCGGCTAAATCGTGGAATAGTCTGATTTGTGTAGCTAGTTCATAAGGTTGGAATACAGGATTATTATGTACAGTGTCAATCAAGTATATTCAGACGTAACATAATTTATATGTTACTCACTCTCGTAGATGTGTGCCGTTCTTTAAATTCTTTGCCACTTCACCAAGCATCAACAAAACCACAGCTTTTTCTATCCATGAATGCCCATATATAGAAGGTGCAAGTGAATTACCAAGCAGATCAAATGTATCAGCTCTCACAGCGATCTTTTTTATGTTTTTCAAGTCATCCCAAGTGTAGATAGGTGCATCTGCTTCTTTTTTAAGTAGAGAAACATTGTTAGCAATGAGAACAGTCCTGCATAAAGAAATCCCATAATCATACTCGAAAGCCAACAACATCTCGTTTTATAAGGACAAGATAATAATGTGTATAATAACCGTAGTGCTACTGAATACTCCACTCACACTACCCTTGCTTTTTCCAGGAATAGCTTTATATATCCCTACAATGGCAACACGATCTCCAGGTTGCATGAATCAGCCAGGTCATCCTCAACTATGACATCTACTGTTCGAGGAAGCTGACCAGGAGCAGAATTTTCAGGCACTTCTTGCATTGACAAGGTTTGATGATCTTTGCATTTGCCCAACCCATACTCAGTCACCAAGAAGTTTCCATTATTATCCTGAAAAAAATGTTTTCTCCTTGAGAGAGCCTTACACAACTATATAACATAAATACAAAATATAAGAATTGAGATTAGGGATTACCCTTGTGGGATATACAGTGCCAGTTGGAACAGCCATGTTCAATGTAATATCTCGATGCTCATGAGTAGTGAAGTTCCCGGTTGTAGGACAGAAGAGAACACTTTTAACAAGTTTTGGCCGTACAAGAGAACCTAAAAATGAGATGATTGTCTGGTTAGATCCATGCAAATTAAAATCAAAGACCAAGGAAATATCTCATTGCAAAGTATAGCATAATCACGTAATAGTGAGCAATGATCATGTCAAGGGATGATATTACAAATTACTACAGAACTGCACTTTCACGAACCTATAAGCTAATACATACAAGAAGAAGAAAAGGAACAGAAAAGGAAAAATTGTATCAACCTGCTGGTAAGGATCCAAATTTTGAGAGGGTGGATGCACACAGTTTCTATTTCGAGAATACATACACATAATTAATCTCATTCATCATTCTACATAAGTATTAATAATTTTGAGTTAGAAAAAAGTAAATAAAGAAAAACTCAACCATGTTGAAACCATCTGAAAAACCTAACACAGATTTGCAGCGTTCATTTTACCTTCCACGTTATTGGGACTATACCAACATCACAAACGGAGCAAACAAACAAAACAAATGAAAAATGGCTCATCCCAAACACTATAACTAAAAAGCAATAAAACATAGCAAAGTTAAAAAAATTAATTATACATTTAGTGACAATGCCCTCAACGCAAACCATGGAGCCAATGACTTGAGAGAGGTTGACAATGCCCTCGCCGCGTCACAGAATGGTTGCAATTACTCACCAAGCCTAAATCCAACAAAAACAATAACTCATTAAACAACAGTTATTAAATAAACACTGCTTCGCTTCACAAACATATAAGCAAAAAGTAAAAACCCGGGAGGCAAATCTTCACGGCAAGTGTAGAGATCGGACATGTTGACGATGAGGCGGCGGCGCTTGTGGTTGATCATGGCCTTCAACTCATCTTGGTATATGTAAAAAAACAAATTTTATTCCATTAAATACATAATATATCAACAAATTAAAAAAAAAAAAAAAGTAAAAGAAATGGAAACGTACACTAAGTTCCAAGAAATCATAGAATTCTCGCTTGCGTTCCTGAAATTCTTGTTGATTGACATCCATTTCTTTCAAACGTTAGGGTTTCGAGGTTCCCTTGGAGGTTCTAAGACCAGAGAAAAAAGAGGGCTAATAGGTCTCTGGCCTTTTCTCCTTAGTCCTTAGCTTTGTGATTGGCGGGAAACAACCCTAAGCCTCTCTCTTGGCGGGAAAACGAGGGTATTCAGTTGTAATAGATTAGTTCGTCCGGGGACTTTTCGGCATTCCATTTTAGTAACGGTCTGTAAATGATACATTTAAAACACTTCAGTAATTTTTTTGATAATGTTTTTCAAATATATAAAAAATAATATTTTTCCATAAAAACACTAATAAAATGAATAAAAATTTGCATCTCTTATCCATCCAAAAACATTTTAAACAAAAGTACTGAATTTTCAATTTTTTTTAAAGTATTTTCACTTTTTCTTTGTATTAAAATGATTGATTTTTTTTTTTTGACAAATTTAATTTTAGATTTTGTTATTAAAGATACTTGAACATTTATTATTTTATATTAAAAATATTAAATTATTATTTAGCTTACTATAATATATCTTTGTAAAATTAGATATTACTTTATTTTTAATTTAAATTACTCCATCTTATAATTATATATTAGCATTTACACTCTTAACATGAAGTATTATTGTTTATATAATTTTATATATTATCAATAAAAGTATATATACATATTTTTGATACACAATTTAGATATATAAATTATGTATAATTATACGGTGAGATGATTTTGAATTAAAGATAAAGTAATATCTAATCACATAATAACATAATATTTGTATACACAAATTATACAAAAAAATGTGCACAGATAACGTTACAATGTATTATTAGTTATCCATATTGTAAAAGAATTTATATTTCTTTTGCGGCTGAAGGGCTTTTTTTTTTTTAAATTTTTTGGGTTATGAATGCAATATGCAATAAACAAAAGATGGAGAAATGGAAATTTAATGTTAAAATCATATTGTAAGAAACCGATTCATTCAAGTAGTCCTTAGAAGTCCTTGATTTCCTCTATCAACAACATTACTTGAAAGCTTACAAATATTCAAGCCACAATAATCCCATAAAATTCCACTGTTTTGAAAAATGAAAATATGCAGCAATTGTAGAAAGAAGACGAAGTATCTTGATGTGAGATTAGTTATTAAATCTGCTTTGTAAGATTTGTATCCTATAAGAAATGCAGAATGTCTGAATCATCCTGAATGATCAAGGCTTGAAAGCAGAAAACACCACCACAGAATTCTGCCCACCAAATCCAAAAGAATTTGAAATGCCTGGAATATATAAAAGTTGAGTGAGTAAAATAGGAAAATCTACATAATATGACAATGGAAAGTGACAGTGCAACATGGTTGAAAGAGTCTCGACGCTTACCGACATTCACTTCAAACTGCTGCTTTTTATTGGCAACAGTATCGAACTTGACTGCAGGCTCTAGGTTCTGCATTCACAACAACATCATGATTCATGACCGTAAAGTTACACAGATTTAATATTTGTGAAATAAATTGTGCAGTTGAAATACCGTCTGAGTTTTATTTTGCAGGTAACAACAAGGAAACAGATCTTAATATATAAAGGAATAATCTTGAATAGTTGTTAGCTAAGAAGACAGAAAGCTGTAATTTGTCAAACCAATTCTGGTGTAAATGACACAGTAGCACTTACAAATTGATTAATGGTAGGATGCAACCATCCAGTTGTTATGGCCTTTAAAGTAGCAATGGCTTCCAACCCACCAGCTGCACCGAGGGAGTGCCCAATCATAGACTGAAACATTACAGAAACGAGTTAGAATTAACAACCAGGCAATTACAAGAGAGAGGGTCTTAAATTCTGATGGGGAGAAGAGAGAAAGGAATACCTTGGTGGCATTGATTTTGATCTCTGAGGTCCTTTTAAATGCGTTTTTAATGGCGTTAATCTCAGCCAGGTCACCCATTGGAGTGGAAGTTGCATGAGCATTTATGTAGTTAACCTGAAAAACAAGTAGTTGTTAATTTACTGGTTTTAACTTAGTGATTAGTACAAGTCAAGATCATGCCAAAAGTAATTCGGCATTCATTAACAGAAATCAGTGTGGGAGCAACCAAAGAACAAAAGAATTTTACAGAACATCTCTTATGGTTCAGAAAGTCCAAAACTGCTATAGGTGCCTCACGCATATAAAACTCAGCACATTTATATGAGTGTTACCTGTCTTTCAAATATTCAAGCTAAATCATATTTTACCCTAATGATGTACCCCAAAACTGTACTAAAAATACTACAGAAAACAAACAGATGTACCTCCTCAGGTGATACACCAGCATCTTCAAGGCTGCTCCGTATGCATGCTGACACTCCAAGTCCATCAGATCTGGGGTCAGTCAAATGATAAGCATCACAGTTAATAGCACCTCCTAAGTACTCCGCAATGATTGGTGCATCTCGTTTCATTGCATGTTCCAAGCTCTCCATTATCTGTCAAGAAAATATGAATTCTCACTATGAAGCTTCTGTAACTGGAAGCCAAAAATGTGTTTGCCCCAATATTAAAACCAAAAGTTCAAAAATGTGATTACTCGTATATTAAAACTAAACAGAAATCTAAACATAAAAGTGCATGTTCAACCCTAAGCATATCAGGAAATGCAAGCTTTACCAGTACTCCTGCACCTTCACCCAAAACGAAACCATCTCTATCTTTGTCCCATGGCCTTGAAGCTGTTTGTGGGTCATTATTTCTCTGAGACAATGCCCTGCATGCAACAAAACCTCCCAAGCCAATAGGCACCAAGGCTGCTTCGGTTCCACCAGCAATCATCAAATCAACCTCACCTCTACGGATGTGATTAGCAGCCTTACAGAAGCAGAAATTGGACGTAGCACAAGCAGCTGAAATTGAATAATTTGGACCTGTGAAGCCAATGTCCATTGCAAGTAAAGCAGACCCCATGTTTGTAATAGTATAAGGAATCAAGAAAGGTCTTATTTTCCTGTGACCCTGCTCTTTTAGAGACTGAACTGCCTCGGAAAATGTCGTAACACCACCCATTCCTGATCCCACAAGCACCCCGGCTCGATCCTTATTAACCTGGAAACAAGAAAATGGACAATACAGTGAGTCCATAAACATGGAAAACCCTCCCCACTTCCTCCCTTGCAAGAAGAAAGAAATAATTTAGGTAAACAATTATTAATGAAGCACAATCATAACCAACGGACATTTCAAGTAACTCAAGAAAAAGAATAGATTAAAAGTACTTCAGAGAAAAATAAAAAAACTTAATGTAATCAACGGTCAGATAAAGCTAAAAACCCAAGCAATAAACACTCTAACCAACAGTCAAATAAGCTACAAAACCAATTTCACTCAGAAGAAATGGAGGATACGCAGACCATTTTGAAACAAACTAGTTTCACAAACAATATACCAACTAGTTAGAGCGTACAGAGAAACCACCAAAAACTTGGCACAAAACAATGAACATTGTAGCACTGAGTCCACAAAGTTCATGGGCTGTTCCAAAGCCACGAAGTACCCAGAAAAACCAAAAGCGGCTACCGAAATCTGGCCTACTCAACTCATAAGTGACAGGACAGTGCACCGGGAATACAAAAAATACATTTATATGTGATAATATATTTAAAAAAAAAAACTGACAATAGAATTCAAATCCACTGGACGGTTGCATATCTAAATCAGTTCCTTTAATTATTTTACTACATTGTTAAGGTGTAAAATGTAAAATTAACTGAAAATGTCAAAAATTATTATCATACAGAATTCAACTTAAAAATTAATGTTCTTTAACAAATTGTCCGCGAAGTTATAATAAAGTAGCCCATGTCCAAATTCAACAGCCACTAGAGGCCACTAACCATCAAAGAGCCGGAGAGGCTTCCATTAACCCCACACTAGCTCAAGGTTGGCCATTAAAATCTACCACAACAGCAGAAGCCTCAATAACTGAGAGTCGAACAATCGACAAACTGCAGTCATACCAAATAGCAAAATGCATCCAATTAAAAAACTTCCCACTAAATGATGGAATCGGAAGAAAGCAAATCATTCACCCATCCAAAATCATGTAAATGTCCACAAGTAAGAAGTATTTAAGAAGATCAATACAGTCATACATGGTTAAGTTATTTATCAGTTATCACAACAAATGAACATCTATTATTCATAATTCAATAAATAATCATAAAACTAAGCAGTGAAAAAACAACAAACCTTGGTTAAGTTATCACCACCAAGATCTGCGTTTTCCAGAGCCTTCTTCCCGGCAACAATGCAATACCTCAAAGTATTATCCATTCTCCTATCATTCTTCCCATCAATAAAACCCTTCCCACTGAACCCCCGTATCTGACCCCCGAACTGGGTCGGAAACTTACTCGCATCGAAGCTGTCAATCATGGTGATCCCACTTTCACCCGCCAACAATTTCTCGTAATAAGCATCGACGTCATTCCCGAAGACGGAGACCACACCCATGCCGGTGATAACCACCCGCTTCTTGGGGTCCTTCTCGCGTTTGGGGGCGGACTTGGTAGCAGAGGCGGTGATGTAGGAGAACTTCTTGGCGGTGGTGGGACGTTCATTATAATTGGGGAGACTAAAGTCAGTGTTTTTCCGAAAGAAGTTTAATGGCGTTGCGTGAAGACATGTAGATTGAAGTAATTGCATGGTAAGTGTTTTGCCTTACGTAAAAGAAGAAGAAGAAGACGAGGAAGAGGCTTTTTGGTTGTTGAATCTGGGGAGGAAGTGATGACCACTGGAGAATATGTAGAGCTGGCTGTAGACGTAGAGCTGCTGACGTGCAAACCAATGTTCTTGCAGCCGAACCTAGCGTGTCTAATTTATTATTAAATATATAATTTGTTATATATATGTGGTTGATTTTCCACCACATATGCAAGCTTAAAAATTTTGTGTAAAAATATTAAATTTAAGATAGATAAGTAGGAGAAAGAAGTGGCATAATCATTCTATGTGGCCGATGGGGGTAAGCTTTTCTTAAATAAAGCCCCCTGCCTTCATTAGGAGGTATACGGCTCTTAATGTTTTACCTTTTTGTTTAATAAAATTTTATACAACCATATACTTTTGCCCTTCCATCTCTCTTCATTTCGTCTTAACTCCGTTTGCAATTCTCTATGTTTTTTTATTCATCTTTTCATTTATTTAAATATATAATACATTATCAGAATAAACTGTTTAGATATTTCTTAATACTTATTATATTATTTATATAATACAAATATAGGTATTTTAATTATGATATTATCATATTTATAAAATAAAAATTATGAATATTTTAATTGTTATTTTGTTTAATTTTTTATTATATTTATTTTCTCATTCGTGTAAAATAAATTATAGTTATGTCAATTTTTATATTGTTTTATATTTATAAATATAAAATATAATTATATCATATTTATAATCTGATTACTATCGACTTTGTGAAAAGTCTTACGTAAATTAAATAATATAATATAATATATATTATATTATATATACATATGAATATTAATATTAATAATATTTTATAATGATGGCCCATGCATGTACACGTTTATATTCAAATGCTTTCTCACGGAAAGGAGGAGACTTGGTTTTTAAAGTCTGTACATATAAAATGTGGCGCACGTCGCTTACATATGTACATGTTTTTATGCATGTTAACGGGTGACCCAACAAAAAAAGACCTTCTCGCATGTAAAAGCTGGCGCATTTTATATGCCTTTTCTTCCCACCGATGCATACTATATGGGGATATTTAAAAAATATTGTTTTTTTGGATTTGTTTTTACATTTTTATCGTATCTTTTTTTTTTTTTGGTAAATGATTATATCATTTTATTAGTTAAATACCAATACTATTCATATTTTTATTTTTATAAACACAAGCAACAAACTTTTTTTCAATACTAAAAAAATAATATATTTTTAGAGATCTTATAACTAATTCATTATAATCAAGGTTAGTATTTATATATACCTTTTTCTTCTGTATTTGTTAGTGTAATAGTTACAAAATAAAGATTGTATACCAAAGTAGTTGATTTATCATAAAATTTAGTAAGTAATATAGTTAAAGAATTTATAAAAGCGGTAACATTTATTTTGTATTTTGTTTGTTGAATGTTATTATATATGTATGTTAAAGGAGTTAGAGTACTGATTGATAGATCAAATGAGACGTGGATGTTCACTTAAAATAGTGTGTAGTTTGCTTATCTGTATGTTGGAAAGAATAGAAATAATGATGGGATTGCAAGATCCTATTTGGTAGGCGATGTCGCCTACAACTTTTGGTAGGGGATCTCGTCTGCTCCTTTTTCAAGATAACATAAACTTTGTGAATGTTTGCTTGACAATACAGTTAGGGAAATGGAAAAGGTCGGATTTATTGTTCGTTTTGGAGGGAATTAGATTATAGGTGATGATAATATAGTGAAATATGTCAGTGGAAAGAACAGACTGATCTGTATTGACACAAATAATGATTTCGAAGAATTTGTAGGTAAAATATACAATCATCTAAGATTTGATTGGAGTCAAGTAAATGTCCAAATATTTATCGTTAGGGATGTATCAATGGGTCCTATTGAGATCGAAGATGATGATAAAAGCAAGAAGTTTAAGAGGATCAATAGAACTTTATGTTACCCATACTCCTATTGAAGAAAGAGACAATCAACTAGATGAAGAGATCTATATGGCACAAAGAGAGGATCATCGTGCATATGATGGGGCAGAATCACAAATTTTTCAGGAGTATGATGTGAATCATGGTGATGGAAATAATGATGACAATGTGGATAAGGTTTATAATCTTGAGGATAATGATGATGATGATGACACAGGTTGTGAATAGAGTGAAGATGTTGTGAGAACTCAAATCAATGAAAGGGTTGAATATAGTGCGGGATGCCATAGCTCCATAGATATGAAAGCAAATACAAATCATATTCATAATCCTAATTTGTTCCAGTGGGTTCCTGAGCTGACAGTAGATGTTGAGAATGTTGGTATTAATAATCAGGAAACACAAAAAGACAACAATTTAAGAGTAATGGACTTTTATGATTCGAAAGTTGAATTAATAGATTTATTTGAGAGATACGCTTTAAGAACAAACTTTCAATAGAAAGTTGTTTACTCTAATATGAAATGTTATCAAATTGGCTGTGTAGATCATCAATGCAAATGACAGACACAACTCATAAGGGAGGAAGATAGAGACTACTAGGTGTTACGTCGTCTGGATGATGCACACAATTATCCAAGAGATCAAATATTGTCATCTCATAGATAGACAAGTGCTAGATCATTGAGAATTATCATTAAATCAATGTTTGAGGTTGATTATATTTACCGATCAAAGAAAATTATCTCTAACATAAGAGATAGGTAAAAGATCGACATTTCATACGCACAGACATGACATATAAAGACGTACACTATAAATGCATTACAAGGATCTCCTGAGGAGCCTTTCATACTCTTACCTAAGTATTATTACAATTTAGAGCTAAAAAACTAAGAAACTTCTACACATATTGATGTTGATGTAGAAAATAAGTTCTATTTTTTCTTTATGGCCTTAGGTTGTTCAATTAGAGGACTCCAATAATATTGTTATTCTGTTATTTGTATTGACATTTCACATTTGAAGGGGAAGATAAGTGGAGATATAATAGACATTTCAATTTTTTGAAATAAAATCATGATAAAATCTACCCAAACACAAATAAATAATATAATGTTATATATTTATATACAATAATACTATAATAATAATAATAATAATAATAATAATAATAATAATAATATAAATACGAGTATAAATATTAACGTATCATAATGTGGTTGAGTGTTATCATATTTATAATTCGAAATTACTCAATCATATAGTACATGTAAATATTTGTAACAATTATTAATGTATATAGTATTACTCATTTATGTTATTCGATCTAGTAAAAGTATAATAACAATTTCCCATTTACACTTTGATAAAACAATAATTTCTTATATTTTAAGTTTATGAAAAACACATTTTCCTATTTATCATCTATTATCATTAATGAAAATCGTTTGGTTTTACTTTAAATTTTATTACTTTATTTTCTAATAAAATTACAAAACTACCCTAATACTTAATATAAATATCAATTACCAATATATTTTTCTTTTATTAAAATTATAAAAATATTATAATAAATTATAATTATAACTATATTGTTTTCTTATTTTTCTTTTTTTTCATTATCTTTATTTATTTTTTATATTCCTTTCTTCCTACGCATTTTCATAGCCTTGCCCAAACAACCACAATTTTAAAAGTCTAATTCTGGCTTAACGAACATAAAATAAATTTAATTATATGAAATTTACGTTTCTTATTATTTATTAAATTACTAAAATGTACACGAAAAGCAATCCGACGGTGCGTTTTGAAGTCACAATTCATTCATGGAAACGCAGCGTTTAATCTCCGTACTGTTTCGGTATGGAAAACACATAATTCACAATTCAGACTTCAGGGGCCAAATCCACGAGTCGAGAGGCGACACAAAGCAAATTAAGCTCTCAAAGCTCTGGAGTGATGATGGCGAAGAAAGCAACGAAATCACAGTCATCTTTAGAGTCTTCAGCCTCCGATCAGTATAATATTTTTATTTCTTTCTTCTCCTCCTCCTTCTTCTTCTTTTACCCAAACGGCGTGTTACTTTTGAAATTGTGCAGGAGAATGGTGTTGAGAAAAAGGCAGAGAGTAGTTAGCGGAGAGAGAGAGAGGAGTGCGAGCTCGAAGAAGCTTTCGGTGAAGCATAAGAAGAAAAATGACAAATTCGAAGCTAAGAAGCCTAAGAAACCCCCCACTGCTTTCTTCTACTTCTTGTATGTCTTTTTGTTTATTTATGGCTCATCATTATATTCTTATCTCTATCGTTATTAATCTCATCGAAAGTGTGAAATAAGTGAAGTGGATAGTGTAGGATAATAGAACAGTAATGAAATATATTCTTCAATTGATAATAAATTGACAGGTTTTTGTCTATGCAAAGCAAAAGGAAACAAGATTTATTAGTTGTTAATTACAAATAAAAGCTGAGTTAGTTTTGAGAGACTTGTCCTGCTTTAATGGATTCTTGGGTTGTTTGACTTAATCCACAGTTGCTTTATTATTGTATTGCATTAAGCTACATCTGCATAATGATATCAAAACTTATCTCTGAGTAGTTAGTTGATTGTGCTTCTCGGCCTGGTTATCTCTCCTCGTGTCTCTTCTTAATTTCATTATTATAACTGGGAAGTTTCTGCAGTAATGTTATTGTTAAGTTTAATGCACCAATTATGTGCACTAGATCTTCTTCTACACTTTTAGAAGTATATTAAGTTAGTGCTACAAACTTTTCCCTTTAAATTATTTGGGGCTGGTTTGTCTGGCTTTACTCACATTTCTTTTCATTGATTTTAAATTACTCTTAGTTACTTCTTAAGTTGTGTATACTGGTAAATGATCAGTGTTGCCTCAGTTGAAGCATAATTCCTATAAGTTGTTTGGCTCAACTGCAGCATACTACCCATAACTTTTAGAGAAGTTATTATCTGCTATATTCAAAACCGCTATATTCAAAACCACTATATTTTTAGGATATCAATTTGTTAACCAAATTATATTTTGATTTTCAAGGGAGGATTTTCGTAAGGAATTTCAAGTGCAGAACCCAGATGTCAAGTCAATGCGTGATGTATGTAGTGGATTATTTTCTTGTAGTTCATCACTCTCTTTCTCTCTTGTTTTCTTATAGAATTTGTCACTTTTACTCTCTCTCTTTCTTGTTTTCTTATGATTTATCATTTTATTTTCTTTCTTCTGGTAAATGAACTATATAATCTTTCCGTTTCAGATTGGCAAGGCATGTGGAGAGAAGTGGAAGACGATGACTTATGAGGTTTGCTTACACGTGTTTAGTTCAGTATAATATTTGAGTGGTGTATAGGATGAACATGGTGTTTTTGTTGTGCCAATTGTAGATTGTCTCTAAGCATCTTCCCATCTTCCACATTGCCTGGAATAATGCAACTTATTTTGTTTATAGTGTGTTAACTGAATACGGTTTTCTTAGATATTATGGATATACGGTTACAAATAATTGTGATATTTATGTATTACTTATTACATCAATCCCCTGAAATCATATTGTACACATAAAATGACACAGTTCTACTGGTTTTAACAGTATTATGATTAATTTGTTTTTCGCTATCAATACATGATATGCCACAATCTACCTTCTATATGTTAAACAAAATGTGAGTTTCATGTGAGCTAAAAGCGAATTTACTCCTCTCATTGATTGTTTAATATTTCCTCTCAAATTTGATCTTATTGCAAAAGCTTATAGTTGTTACTAAGTCTGGTATGTCATGTGACATACAATGTATCTCATAGTGTTTTGTTTTATTAGCAGAATTTTTTTGTAATTTATCTACTGTTGAGATTACTGGCACCTTTTTCTAGTTCTTTGGGTTCATCTCAAGAATCTATATTGGCTTCTTCTATCTCTATTATAGACAGTGCTTTCCAAATTATATCAACATATATAAGGGTGTTTTTTGCAGTATCTCATCACAAGTGTGCCTATTAAGATACATGCTTAGGATGTATATTTTTAGCTGTGTACATGCACAGAATCATGAAAGTATACTTGTGTGAAGTTTTCATATTTTTGTTATTTTTGTATGTTTCCTAGAAACATTTGCATCTTCAAAAGAAAATACTAAAATATTATGATGTATTGCTTAATTTTTTGCTAAGATTGAAATGATAAAAGTGTTTGTTAGAGCTGTTTAATGTTGAATCTGCATTCTCTACATGTAGGAAAAAGTTCAGTATTATGATATTGCCACTGAGAAACGAGCAGAGTTTGACAGAGCCATGGCAGATTATATCAAAAGGAAGGTACCTTCTATGCCTTTTCTTTCAAATGTCATAGAAAAGCTTGCTTTAATCTTTATTAGTTAATGTTCATTAGTTTCGCAGTTGCAATATATCAAGCAAATTATCTTTCATCATTATATCCTTGCAGGAAAGTGGTGAAGGTCAAGAAACTGAAGATGACTCTGAATTTGATGAGTACGCTTAAGGATTGCTGTTGTAATAGAAGAATATTGTTTCAATAGGAGTAGGAGGTACATGAGCTGTTAGTTGTAATTACTTTTACAGGATCACTAAAGTGCAGATTTGACAGTTAATGTTATCATTATCAAGTTGTGTTCATGAAATAATCCTCACAAAAAGTTTGATTTAAAGCTGTGTAAAAGCTGTGTAAAAGCTGTTGTAAATCTGAGATCAAGGTATGATGATTTTCCATTTTTAATCTTTTTAGGAGTTACATGAAACCCTTGCCATCTGCTTCTGTTCTAAAGATATGACTGTGGGACAAGAGAAGTTCATTTGGCAAATGTATGGTCATAATCACGTTATATACAGCAGATGGTTCTGAAACGAAATTTGCAAGGTCATTGAAAATGAGGGTATTTTGCTAGATAGTCATTTTATGATTTGCAGATCGAAATGCCTGCAAAGCATTGAAACTTTAATTGATTTGGTGCAAACTGCACTTTATGTCTCTTCAGAACATGTCACTGTTGTAAGCAGAAAATTGATGAGCAAAATACTCGGCTTGTATGAGTTTACAAAGTGAAAGATTTTTCCTCAGGTACAGCTATTCTATCAACTGACATGTTTAGTGAATCAACTAAACTCCTGACCTCTGCAACCATGGCAACAACGTCATTAAGCTTGTTAATTGCCGAGCCGACCCCCTGTATTAAGAACATAACAGACATTAGTTTTTGTTTGAGGAATAAAAGATGATTGGCTCACGAGCATCATAATTAGATTATCAAAGTTTGTACATACCACGCCAGCAGCTCCAGCTGTGATGGCCATTGGTGCAGTAACAACACTTATTCCGGATGCACACATCACTGGAATCTTGACCGCCCTTGAAATAGAATATGCCGCAGCTAGTGTTGGCGATGCCTAAAGCAACAGATTAAGCCGTCACAATGAAGGTAAATTCAGGTAACAATTATTCTCTGTACCTAATTCATCCAATTATGTTAATGTCTAGAGACTCAGATAGAGACTTTACTTCTGGGGTGATGATGATGCATATTATTACCTTCTCAATCAATCCAAGAACACCGGATTTTGAAGGATTGGAACATTTTCCTCCCTCAGTCTGGATGATGTCAACACCTTCCTGTTCCAGCAACTCTGCAAGCTTGACCTGTTATGTATGCAAAAGCTTACTTTGCATCAAATGAATGGGAGGATTCAAAATGGACTCAAAACTGGAGGCAAAACGCAGCATTTGTAACCTGATCTGGGAGGCTCAGCGTGTGAGGGACTGTGACTGATAGAGTCATAGATGGAAGAATCCTCTTAGTCTCCTTTGCTAGATTTAATACCTGCAATCCACGTAATTACCTAATCACATGATAAGACTGCCAGTCTGTTAAACAGAAGGTATTAGAGTATTACTCTAAGCTTAATACCTGCTCTGGAGAAAAAACTATACCCTTCTCATAAAAGGAGTCATAATTTCCAATCTCCACCTGCATATATATGCCATCAACTCAACAAGGAGAATTCAAGTAAAAGTTGAGATGACAGTAACAAGAGTTTTGGTCAGACCATTAATGCTCCAGCATCAACAGCAGCTAAAAATTGTGCAGCATCCACAGAAGAAACACAGACCTGGAAAACATAATCCATAGTGTTTTCATCCAAGAAAAAGAATTATCTGTATTTCCCTTTTAAAGATTAAGAAGGATTAAGAATTTACAGGAAGAGAAGTCAAGCTGACAGCCAACTTCACCAACTCAGGGTCACAAGCTATATCGACATGAGTTGCTCCTCCCTGCATGAACCCTGAAGTGTCAATTCTCAGAAAAAAATTGTTCAGTGTTACTGGAAAAAACTAACCTTGTCTGCAGCGGTGACAACTGAAGCAACGTTGTCTCTATCAAAATTTTGCAAACCAGAGATAATCTGCAGAGGGGCACAGTCCCAATTACATCCAGATTTGAAGACATATTGTAATATTTCTCTTCTAAGCAACCGGTTTCTCAATAACTAAAAAGGGTAAGTACCTTAAGAGCTTTTCGTTGATGGAAGTCCTTCAAGACGGAGTCTTTGGTGGAGGAGAGACGGGCTGTGGTTGTGAAAGAATGTGCTTTTTTCAGGGATGAAGAATGGTGTTTCTTAGCAGAAGGAAAAGCACCAAGAAGAGGATTGTGGAATGGTTTCAATAATAAAGAGTGAGAAGAAGGTGAAAGTGGGATGCATGTTGAGGAATGCATCTCCAAAATCTCTTGCTAACTTGAAGAAAGGAAGGGATAAGATGTTTTTGGCCGCTTTAAAAACTACTACTTTTTTTTCGTGGATAAGATATTTCGGTGAATTTATCTTGTATGTACGTTCGCTAGAGTTAAAACTGTGGGCTATTCAAGCAAAAGAGTAAGTTTAAAACCCACTTATCCAGTTCAGATTCCTGTTAACCAATAAAATTGAAGTTTTCTTTGCAGGCCCAGGCCAGTATAAACAAAACACAGACTTAATTTATTCTATGAATCTCAGCGGTATTTCATGTCAAAATGCTGGGTAATTTAGATTTGATTAAGGTCTTCTATTATGGACTTTTTTCATAGAAGCTTTCTTGTTATAAATAATGATATGGGTAAGAGAGCTCGAATATAGTTTGAATAAGAAAGGGGTTATTTTTTACTGTTTTGCCTTTAAGAGAATAATAGAGATTGAACTACAGTTGAATTACCTAAAGAAGTCACATGGAGATAGAAGATAAAATGACAACAGCACAAAGGATCCCCATGGAAGGTCTTGGTCAAGAAAATAAGCATAATGATCAGTTAATAAGAAGTCTTTCTTTCTCCATTACTAGAGTGACACAAACAAACAGGAAGACAAAAGATGAAAAGAATTAAATAAAGTTCTAAAATTATAATGAAAATGGGAAAGCTTCAGTATTCTCCCTTACTTCCCCTTCATATCCAACACAGCAACTACAGTCAACAGAGAAAGAAAGAAAAACGATACATAGATAAATTAAGCAGGAGGTCAGAAATGGCAGCCACAGCAAAGAAAGAAGAAACAAAGAGTGGAAACCAAAACAACGGCTTCAAAAACAGATAAAAACTTGAAGCATATATCATCAATGAAAGAAAGTTGGAGATTCAGCCTCTTCCACTTCCCCAAGAACTTCCATGTCAAGGACTCTTTCTTTATTAACCCCCTGAACAGAACCCATCTCTTACTACTCTTTGTGCCACTGCTTCCCATCTATGATCTTCTTTTCACCTTCTTCTTCTTCTTCTGCCTCTTCTGGGAGCTTCTGGTTTTGGTAGTTGTTGTTGGTGTTCAGATAAAAGGAGAGGGAGAGGATGGATGGTTATATAAGAGGGAAAGTTACAAATTGTATACTCAAACACGGTTTCGACAGGGGAAGAGTTTCGGACCCTTTTTATATTATATAAAATAACTTTAATTATGTTGCATATTTTTAACGTATAATTTAAATATATATAAAATATATTATTATATGATTAGATGAATTTAAATTAAAAATAAAATAATATTTAATTATATAATAATATATTATTTATATACTTAAATTATATATCAAAAGTGTATATACATATAAATAAATTAGAATTAAAAATAAAAAATTGTAAATTTAATTTTAGGCTTAAAGACTATATCCCGCCCAAGGTTTGTTGAATAGACACTTCCCACTCTTTATGTTTCAAAAAATCAAATTGCCACCCATCATACACTTCTGGTATTGAATTTCATTAAATAAAAGTGTAAGAAGACTATTTTGTATAGATTTTTTCATTTTTTCATTTTATTTTCCATTTTTCTCTTATTTTTTCTATTTTTTCCGTTATTTTTTTATTTTTCTTTCTCAAAAGTTTAAGGTAAACTTTAATTTTTGAATATATTATGAAGTTTTAAAATTTTTAAAAAAGGTTAGAGGTTTTTTTTTTTTTTAAATTTAAAATTTTAATATATGGGTTGATAGTTTTAAAAACACTAGTTTGCAAGACGCATAAATGGGTTTTCTGAAACACATCAACTGGATTCATAATGAAAGCAAAGATGAGAACATGGCAGAAATTGAGAGTAGGCATGTTGCAAAAATAGATTGTTTCCAGGTCGAAAGTTTATTGAAAGCTGGTGGGAAAGAACAGCCTTGGGAATGTGGAGCTTTCCGAAAGGAAGATTATAGATAATAAGAGCTTGTGATGGATTGATGGGTTAACCTATATTTGCTGGAGATTCTATTCTATTCTTTATATAAATTTATACAGTTTGAGAATAATCTTTTTGTTTCCTTTTTACACTTTCTTTATCCTTATGCATGTATCATTGCAGCTCATAGGATGCTCTCAGTGCATGGTAAACATAAAAACAGCAAACATTTGGATCAAGGAATGTGAAGAAACTGCTGTATGATTCGAAAAGGTGTAGCACGTGTAGTTGTTCAAACATAAGCAGCCAAAACAACTACACAATTAGATATATAGAAAATGTATAATCATATGATTGAGTGTACACATTTCGCTTACACATGAATCAGAATTTTCATCTAGTTGTTCTGCACATGAGATCAATCCCCCTGACTGGTCCTTTACAAACCCAAGAAATATTTAAGCGATGTGGGTATCAAGTCTTTTAGAAATAATTTATATATTCATATCAAGAGTGGGATACATAATATATAGTTTTGTTAGTGGAGAGTCCATAAGAAGAGAGAATTAATAAATATGAATAGCCAATATGAAGCGAATAGATGGTGAAGTGGTGAGTCTTTTAGCCAGCAATAGCTGTATATATATATATATATACACACACACACACACAATCTTACCAACTTTTCCAGAAATTGAGCAGCACCAGAAAAGATACGGGGACTTGGGTCTTCCAAAGCAAGACACTGTCATTTTCATCATTTTGGTATTAAGTTTTGAGGTGGCATGCATTCTTCTTTTGATTATTTATACTTTATCAACATATTTATTTGGCAGCCTAGCTTGCAACCCGTTGCTTCTTTATGGACACCCCTAAGGTTTAATAAGAGAACAAAGAGACCTACATATAAACAATAAAGTTGTATATAAATATTTTTTATATATAATTTGGTTATACAAGTGATGTGACATCATGAGATTCAAGATAACAATACCTACAAGTGTCAAACTATCATTTTTTTTTTTAAATAAAGGATTAAACTTTGTTTTTTCTTTTGAAGAGATCAAACCTCCCAATTTTCTAATTGAAGGAGCTAAATTGATATTTTATTACATAAAAACGTGCATACCCTCTAACGTGATTAAAAGTTAATGATGTTGATTTTTGGTTTTAATTTTAAAAAGATGATTAAAGATAACCGAACTATATTTTTTTCTATTAAAGAAACTGAATTTTTAAAATTTTTTATTGAATAGACCAAACATATATTTTTGAACACAAAAACTATTCTAACCTCTAAATGTACACTATATTTTTCCCACAAATCAATTCCTATTAAACGGGCTAAATTGGAGAAATAGTATAATTTGAGATTTTTGTAGATTGAAAATGTTCATGTTAACACACAGAATATTAATGTCATTGTATAAAATGTTCATCATAACATGCCGGTGTAAAATATGAATAAATTGTAATTCTTGTGTATAAAATAATATGAATTAAACATTAATTTATATATATATCATAAATCTTATATAAAGAGACAAAAAATCAACATAATTAATATACAAATATGTATAACGGGAAACTATATATTTGGAATATATGCTAATATAAGAAATTATGTATCATAATTTAGGAAATTATATATTTGGAATATATTCTAACAACCAAAATGACTATAATAGAGTTTTTTAATTAAAAAATCAGTCATATCATTTTTATCCAATGTAGTTTAAAATTGAATAATTTTTCAAAACCTTTAATAGAAATAATAAAAATTTTATGCTTTCAATAAAAAAAAATGATTCATTTAATTAAGAAATAAAAAATATTGGTCCCTTCAATATAAAAAACTAAAGTGGGTATCGTCATTAGAAAAATGATGACTGTTTAATAGGTATAGGTGCTCTTATCTCATGGATGTTGTAATATGGAAACCATAAGGGTGTAAATATTTTATTTTGAAACCTATGAATCTTTTTTTTATCACACTAAACCTGAGGGAATTAGCTATCCAGTAAAGAGTAGATGACAATGGCCGAGGCGGGACAAATATTTTATACCCTGTCTCAGTCCCGCTAAACACTTTCCGCAGCTCTCCCCTCCCGGTCCTTGTTACGGGGATATGGAGGAATTCCCACCCCAAAAGACTTTCTTGAGGCCGATGCCTGGATGACTCTCACTGACAACTTTCTTTTCCTTTCAAGGCGCTAGCTTTAACTGCTGTCTGATATTCCACATTACATAAGCTTTAACTTTTCCTCTTACCAGTTATAAAATTTCTGCTCAACATGCAGATTTTGCACTCCATTGACAAGTTGGGGATATGGCCGAATTTACCAGGGTTTTTAGGTCTAATCCGGCAGATGGTGAATACAATGATCCCTTCATTGAAGTTAGTGGCATGGCAGCGAAGCTACTTTCTTCAGTAGGAATATTCTTCCTGTTGATCAAGAAAACAAGGTGGCCACAAAGTTGTAAAAACAAAAATTCAAAGCAATGGCAGTTGCTAAAGATGAAAGTGATTCCATTTCTAAAGATAATAATATTTAAGAATTTTAACTTGTGTTTTCTGGTGATAATGTTTAGTTACTGAAACGAGATCCCATGATACAAACTGTTAAGAGTCAATATAGAAATTCGTAAATTTGCAAGGAAAACTTTATGCTTTACTGTTGAGGACTCAAATAAAGAAGAGTCTCACATCTAATAAACTTAAGTAAAATAAGTGGTATATAAGTGTTGTGGATTGGACCTTAACATAAGCCAATTGGTTTTATGTAACATGGGTTTCAATCTTCACACTTGTAAGCCTAATTTATATTTCCGACATGGTATCAGAGCGCGAGCCAAACGGCGGGTTTAACAGCCTAAGTGTTTCTGGATACAAATGACAATGCACCCAGCCAAGAATCGACTGAGCCGAACGGCAGGTCTAATAACCTAGGTGCTTGCACTTAAGCGGGGGTGTTGAGACTCAAATAAAGAAGAGTCTCACATCTAATAAACTTAAGTAAAATAAGTGGTATATAAGTGTTATGGATTGGATCTTAACATAAGCCAATTGATTTTATGTAACATGGGTTTCAATCTTCACACTTGTAAACCCAATTTATATTTCCGATATGGTATCAGAGCGCGAGCCAAACGGCGGGTTTAACAGCCTAAGTGTTCCTGAATACAAGTGACAACGCATCCAGCCAAAATTCGACTGAGCCAAAAGGCAGGTTTAACCGTCTAAGTGTTTGCACTTAAGCGGGGGTGGTGAGGACTCAAATAAAAAAGAGTCCTACATCTAATAAACTTAAGTAAAATAAATGGTATATAAGTGTTGTGGATTGGACTTTAACATAAGCCAATTGGTTTTATGTAACATAGGTTTCAATCTTCACACTTATAAGTTCAATTTATATTTTCGACATTTACGTTGTTGAAACATTAAAATACCCAAAAAGCAGCACCTTTTGCTCATTATCTTCATTCCGGCCACTAATTTCAAAACGGGTTAACAAAAAATTGATAGAGGAATAAAATTTTCAGAGAAAAAGTCTGATTCAAATCTTTATAAAATCATAATAAATGGATACATTATATGATTTAATGTAGTCTCAAGTCGATTAATTGTGGACTTACGCCAAATTATCAGTTAATGAGTAAACCCTGAAAATTAATTCAACAATGATAAGATTACCTTAATTTCCAGAACTTTTAGTATTAAGCATTATTAAATTAAGAATTAGTATTTTTCTTTTGAAATTAAAAGTATATATGTTGTAATTTCACTAGGAGATAATTAGAATGGGGAACTCAGAACAATTAATATTTCTTAATGTCTGTCTAAGTTACATATTGTTATGCAGATAAGAATTATATTTTGAAACAAAGATTAAAATAATAATAATAATAACAAGAGGCAATTATTTTTTTCATATATGGGAAAATATTCTTATGGCAGATAGATTATTTTCCTTATTTTCCATTGCCAATTTAGGACAATAACTGGAAGACTAACCATATATAACTATTGGTAAGAAATTCAGATACACTTACCAACTTAGGTTTTGCGTATATCCATTAAGCCACATTCGATTTATTCATCATCAAAACCTTCAAATTCAAGTTTAAATCCAGTTAAAATTGTTCATCAGATGTATAGCAATTAGCATGAAGCTGTCATTTTAGGTAAAAAATTAAGCAAAGGTTAGCTCAAAATTAATTATAATTAAAATTATATGTCCAGAAAAAGCAATAAATTTTTTACATGGCAAGAGTCAGGCTAATAAGGTAAGATATTTAAAACTCTTCCATATTAGCAATGAAGAATTCCATATATGGGAATAATTAAGGAATGGAAAGCAATATTAGAAACTTGAGAAAAAAAGTCCAACTGATAAATTAAGCCCTTTATTTTGCAAAAATTTCATTATAAAAACGAATTAATATTAGGGTTTTGTTTATCAATTTCATCACATCTTTACTTTCTAAAAAGTTTGTACCATCATGGGTCGCCGAAAGATTGAGATCGAGATGGTGAAGGATACCAATGCGAGGCAAGTAACCTTCTCAAAACGTCGAAATGGGCTCTTCAAGAAGGCAAATGAACTTGCAACTCTATGCGCAGCACAAATTGCCATTATTGTCTTTTCACCGGGAGGCAAGCCGTTTTCATTTGGAAACCCTAATGTCGATGCTGTTACCAGTCGCTTTCTAAATGAGGACTGCTCCATTGAGGTTAATCCTGAGCGACAAGTTAGAGTTGAAAAACTTAATGAGGAACTGACTACTCTCCTAATGCAACTTCATATGGAGAAGATGCGAGGAAAGATGTTGGACAAGACTCTCAAAGAAAGTGGAGCATCAAAAAACTTACTAAACATCAATGAAATGAGCTATGATGAGCTCTTGAAGCTGAAGGCCAAGTTGGAAGAGCTTAAAAAGATTGTGAAAGGGCATATTAATGAGATTGAGGCATCGTCTTCATTACTGCTCTTGAATCAGGCTGCTCCTAAAAAAGATGATAAATAGAGTAGGGTTCATGGCCAAAAAAAGAAACTGCGGATGTTTTATGCCATCTGTATGAGCTTAGATTTAAATGAAATAGATGGTTAATTTCTATTTGAATAAAAACAATTCTTGAGTTTTTCTTTCTTGATTAATTTTATAGGTAAAATTATATCCATTACAAACAGTTACATGACTCTAAACTAATATTTTGTACATTCACATACACAGAGACACACAATCCATTGTTCATTCTATTGATTATTTTAGCACCCCAACACAAAGCCTTTTTCCTTGTTTTCATCAACAGATCCAGTGGAATTCATAGTGACAAAAGTGATTAGTTTTAATGGGTAAGTTTTGGTTGTATTTACATATATAGATGTTTTAGTATGCACGCGCACACATATACGTGCATGCACACTCACTAGCATGTACACGTAAGCATGTGAAAGTAAAAACTATCAACTTGCACGTGCGCACACACACTCACACACGTATGCATGTGAAAGCATGAATAGAGACACACACTACATAGTTCATTCTTTTGATCAATATTGGCACCCCTAACACAAACTTGTTTCCTTGTTTTTCATCAACAGATTCAATGGAATTTATAGTGACAGAATTGATTAATTTTAATGGGTAAGTTCTAACTGTATTTGCATATATAGATGTTTCAACATGCATGCACACACACATTTACACATAAGCATGAACTATTAACTTGCACATGTGCGCACAAACATACACACACTTACACGTACGCATATAAAAAAACGACATCATTGACATATCACCGACACAAGTACAAAATTTACTATTTTATTAGATTTATCAATTCAATATTCTTCACACATATACATTGGATTATTTTACTTTTTTATCTTTTTACTTCATAAAAGTACAACATTATCAGTTGAATTAAACGGAAATTGATTTTATTTTGACTTATATGAGTTTTCTGCAACCACTAAAATTGAATTTGAATGTCAATTTGAGAACCTTTTGTTTGATATGTGCTTGGACAAAAAACTTTGATCGAGTACTAGGAATTGGAGGTCTTGCGTATTGAAAAAAATGGTTAGGCAAGTTGTCATTTACTTTCTCTTAGTGTATTTGTTGATTAAATTATCATTAAATTTACTAGTTACCACAACAGTAGTTAAAATTTTTTTTTCTACAATGAATATTATCAAAAGTCCATTACGTAATAGAATGAAGGATGAGTTATTGAATATTTATTTAATAACTTATAATACCACAGGTATATTTGTAAGTATTAATAATGAAACAATCACGAAATAATTTCAAAACATGAAGAATAAGAGAGAACTATTGTAATATACTTGTGATAATTTACTATGTTTTGCAATATTTTTATTTACTTGTAAATATTTTTATGTAATATCTATCTATTTTTTAGAGATAATATAAGTTTATTTTTTCATATAGGTTTTTTATGAGACCCCCTAACAAAAATTGTTAGGTCTGAATACAATTTAATTCACTGTTTTATTAGATTATATTCCTTAAACGGATAAATTTCCTTATAATCCAGCCTTGTCTCCACAATAGAATGAGCAATGTTATATACTATTTCAAGTTTTCAATCTTGTTTTACTAATCAATTAATATTTTTGTCACTTAGGATTTTAAAACATTATTAAAAATTTTAATATACAATACAATTTGTCTAACAAAGGGTTAGAGGGTGCTGCCTTGACAGTGTTAGTGCATTTTTTTAAAAATAAAATTGTAGTTAAACATTACTAACGAAAGGGAAAAATTGAAATATTATATTACTTATCGTATTATCTTTATTTTTTATTATTAAATTATCCAAATAAGAGAATTATAATAATAAAAAGTAGATTAATAAAATAATATTTTATTATCATGAACCAAACGCGGCTAAAGAGAATGTCACGGCAATTCATCAACGTAGTTTATAAAGATATTGATGAAGCATGGTGTATTTGTGTACTTTGAAGCCAAGAAATATTAAATGAAGATATCTATTATGCCATGATCTAATGAAAGAATGTTTGGAATTGGTCAATAATTCGAATACAGTTCATTTTGTGTAGTTCTTGGCAATTGTAAAGCAACCTTCTCTTTGGTCTCAGGTTTTGTAGCTTTCCTGAATCTGAATCCGTGAATTTCAATGAAGAAAATTGTTTGCAGAGGGCTTTCAAACATAACTAGACTGTTTTATTATTCAGAAATTTCAATGGACTGGAAATAACATGATACTCAAGGACTCATGACTTACACTGAAGCATACAAAGACTGAAATTATTATAATTATTATGATTATCATCATGACAGTTACCTAGGGCTAAAACTGCCCCGGCTTGAAATAACCATAGCCATAAGGATAGGGAGCACTGGATGGACCTGCTTCATTCGGATTGTTTGCCAGAAAAGGGTTTGTTTGTTGGCAGGGATTTGGTGGAGGAGGCATTGTAGAAGTAGAGGCCCCCGGAGTTCCACTAGTCATTTGACAGATTTGGTTGAACAAACTCTGGTGCAACTCTTCCAGAGAAGCATGCATTCGGTGGAGCTCTTCCACGTTAAGTTCATCAACGGAAGCTTCCCACCACCCCTTCCTTTCGTTCCCTCTAAGCATCTGCTTCAATATCTTCCCTCGCTCCTTCTCAGCCTCAAGTTTGCGGAGAAGTTCATTGTGTACCTGATTCAGCTCATCGATTCTCACTTTCCGGTGAGCCTCCACCAGCGGATGAGTTGTGTCATTCTCTGGCGGTTGCATACCCAAGAAGCGGTTCGCCACAGCTTCGATTGATGGGTGACCAAAGGTGAAGGGCTTTCCTGATGGTGAAAACACCAATATCCCGACTTCAGCCCCAGTGAGGGTAACAAGTTCACTTGCCTTCTTGTAGATACCAGATCTACGTTTTGAGAAAGTGATTAACCTGTCTTCATCTTTCTCAATTCTCTTCATCTCAATCTTCTGTCTCCCTCTGGTCTTCTTGCCAGCATTTGCCATTGATGTTATCTCTTAATGATTTGCTAATTTTCAGGGCTAGGTTGCTCTAGATTGTCTTGTATTTATAGGGAGAAAATGCATTACACATCAGATTCTTTAAATTTGAGCAAATTAAGTAGGAATTTTATTGGTTGGCACTTTAATTTCCCAGTTTTTCTTTTCAAATACAGATTTTATTTTGTGTTTTCTTAAGTCCAATACTTCTCTCATATCCACATTCTTGTCCATCACCAACTAATAACAAACCTAAAATCACAATATAAAAGGATCAAAATTGAATAAAAATAAAAATATAAAGAATCAATTAAAAAATAATAAACATAAATTTTTATGGGTTATATTGATATTTTTATTATATTAACCTTTTATTTTTTAAATTAAACGGGGGTTAAATAGATCCGCCGCCATCATCAAGCACAAATAATCAATACTATTAGTCATGCATCTAGGGTTAACTAATCAATTTTTTTTTTTGATAAAGAAACTTATTACTATTTTTATTTACTTATATTAGTATTTTACATTCATCTATGGTTGGTTAGATCCATCGCCATCATCAATCATAAATATTTAATATTATTAGTCATTCGTTTAGGGTTAACTAATCAATTTTTTTTTTGATAAAAGAATTTGTTACTATTTTTATTTATTTATATTTGTATTTTACATTCATCTAAGGGTCAAGTGGATCCGACACTATCACCAACCACAAATACTCAATATTATTAGTCATTCATCTAAGGTTAATTAATCGATTTTTTTCTTTGATTGAGAAACTTATTACAACTTTTATCTACTTATATTAGTATTTTACATGTATCACGATCGATCGAACATATTAAAATTATTTAATAAAATATTTAGACATAATCATGATCGACTAGGTACATTAGACTATGTGGTAACACTAGATTTTTGTTTTCTGACAATTTTAAAATATATGAAGAATAAAACATCTATTAAAAATATATATATACTACTAGACCAAGTAGATTTAGCTAGAAATATGCTTTATAAAAAGCCTAGGCAAAAAAGGCTAATTTGACAAAGCAAAATTAAATAAATTATTAGAGATAAGTTTGAAGCCTTGCTTGTCCTAATATTAGTCTTTATCACCATTGCCCATTGCTTATGAAAATTACATAATCAAAAGTGAATTAAGAAGTAAACACCAAATTAATTATAAGATTTTTCATTGGGCACACCATAATCCTTAATTAATTAACTCCTAATTCAGCATTAAAAACAGATATTAAATTATGTCTATAATATGCTTAAAAATCTGGTTATTTGATATTCATGCATTGTCTAGTTGAAAGATAATAATTATATGATTTAAACCTTTTTTTTAATGTAAAATCTATTGCCAAGACTACTCACATTAATACGAGTATTTCAAAAAGCCGTTAATATGTAACTTAAATTTATTTATGAGAATATAATTATATATGACTAAATAATCTAAATTATCGTAAATCCTAAAACTTTATATATAATATATGAAAAAAAATAATCTCTAGTAATTAGGAACCCTTCATTGAACTCATATAATTATGGGAAATTGTCAAAATTAGAAGTTCAATTTCTTTACTTCTGATTTTTCAAGCACAAGAACTACTTGAAGTCTTGAACAAGGCAATTACAAAGTTCATTACTTATAAGAACACTTAATTGCAAGCTTAAGAAGGCTTGTAATCCATGTTGAAATATATATAAAGTAGTAGTAGGGGAGATGAAGAATTTTACTTCATAAAATTACCGTGGTTGAGTTTTGTGCTAAATGTGCCAAAAATTTCTTACAAGTCAGTATTCTTTAGATAGAATTATAAATCAATACAATCTCGTTGCATTACCCACATTCAATGCAAAAGAGATTTCCAGGAGACATTTTGTTCCTCTGTATGTTTTCATAGGGCACTGATCATGTTTGGAAAGTTTGATAACATATTCTTGGCAGATTCCTTTGGAGGCCAAAGCATTTAAGCGGTAGATTTATTTCTTATTTTGTCATTCATGGGTTATGGGTATGGCTCAAAAAAGCCCAACAGATTTGAATAAGGTTATCATAGAAACCCTTGGGTCTCTCTCATTGATGAAGCCTGAATTTTCCATCTATTTTTGAGTCTTGAATTGGGTCTTTAAATGTGTTTGGGATGATTTTGAATGGAGCAATGTTCAAAATTAATTTTCGGGTCTAGGCTTGAAAATAGTCTATTCAAGCCAGAACCCCAAATGGGCTTTTCCCCATTTTACCAGACCCATTCATTTCACCATTCTTCTTATTCCCAATCGTGTTGTCACTCCCTTCTGCTTTTGGTGGAGGCCAACAAGCAACATTCGATGGCAGCCCCATCATGACGATCAAGGGCAATGCCATTACTTTCGTTGGCAGCCTAACCATTATTGCGTTGCTGGCTTCATTGGTGGTACTTTGACCAAATTTGCATTGTCTTGGTGAAGACGTGGTCTGACGATATTAAAAAATTATCAAAAGATTGGTTATGGGTATTTTTTTGGGTTTGGTTCAAGTCTAAAATATGGTATGAAACTCAAAACTTTTAAATCCCTATTCATTAGTCCCAATTGGCATGCCTACCTTCAATTTTCTCATCATTCTATGGTAGGTGCTTTCCTACTATTTCACCTTACCAATTTTCCCACGTTTTTTTTCTGCCCCTAATTCTCTAAGCACTCTATAATTTTGTTGCTCATAATCATTTCACTTACAAATAGAGAATGCAAGGGATCAATTATTTCAATTTCTGTTTACTTTTTTATATAAAGTGAATATTTAGATATCTCCAATTACGAATTTGGTTAATAATGGTTTCAAAGAAAACAAAAGAATCTTTTAAATAAAATATTCTAACTTATTATAAAGTTGTTATAAAATATTATTTTATTTAAAAACATATTTTAATAATTATGTTTTATTTTAATACAATATTAATAAACATGGGATATTAATGCCCAATCAAGGGTTCGATGTATAACTTTATCATATTGAGAAATTAGACTAATGATTAAACCATATAATAATATTATTTTAATATGTACATATACACACATAATATATCACAAATGAAACTTGTAGTTTGATGGTGTTATCCCGTGCTCAATATTTGCAAAAACATAATGTGGACGTAAAAAAACCACAATTAAATCGTGAATTGATATGATACCTAATTGAATTATGATTCAAAGTGATATAATGATTAAAATTATTAGACTATTCACCTAAACCAAGTTTGTTATAAGGTCTCAATCAATTTGAATTGGGTTTAAAATAGTTTAATGTTTGAAGCTATTATATTGGTCATTTAGTTTTTAATTGAACTTGTCTAATCAATTGGTTCAATTTTTAAATTATTACCAATAGATATCTGATTTAATTGATGATAAATCAGATCATTTACACTTAATAATATTTAAATGTTTGTATATAAAGTATTATTATTATCAGATATGCAATTAAAGACGTTTAAAAAGTGATTTAAGTGATAAAAAAATGAGTTTTCAAAGTAGAGAGTTTAAGTTCAAATATTTTGATAATATATTAAGATAAAATTCTTAATTTATCTAATTTAATGATTGCGAATATAATTATTAGAGTCAGGGTTTGACCTATTCACTCTGATCTGAATTCATACATGTAATTTTATTCTTATTTTATTTGATCACCGATCAAATAGTGATGAGTATTGCAGTAATTTTTACATAAAAGAAGGCTACTCTCTTCTGTCATAACATGTGGGACAATTTGACGGGTTTTTAACTATTTTATAATTAATTTGTTCTTAATTACCCATTTATTATTGTTTTATTCTAATTTTAAATGGTTGATTATAAATTTATAATAAATAAATGGAAATTAAGAATCACGTGACAAAATTAGGGAATGAGTTAGGGTCAAAGAAGGATCCCACAATTTCTCAACGCACGCGCCCTCGGGGCGTATTTCTTCTTTTTAAAATTTTAAATTTCAACTTTAATAAATTCAAACCAATTTTAATCACAAAAAACCTCAGTCTTACCAAGAATCTCAACATAAATTAGAAAATCAGAAGAGATCTTGCATGACAGATACCTTGAAAAGGAATTTCGTCTCTTTTCGGGCCCTACTGTTTGATAGTTTCATTTTCAGACCCAAAGGCCTTTTTAGCTCACATTCTTTCTCTAAGAAAGCATTAAACTTGTATTGCCCATTTATATATAAATAAACAGTTGTACACATATGTTTTATAGATTGTCAGTACAGGTAAAATGCTCGAAATAAGAGAAGGGTCTTGCCTTCCTAGAGTATTGGTGGGTGTGAATGTGGGTCTTGTTTGTGTTGACAGCATTATTGCTATTCTTGCTTTTACTCAGGTTTGTTCTATTTGATTTTGTTTTTGTGTTGTTTCTGATATTTTGGTTGGTTTATTTGGTGCTTTTTTGATTTTTCGGTTTATGGGTGAAGTACACGGGTTGAAAAATGCATGCTTGAACGGTGGTTTTGGATTGCTGGGGTTGAATTTGTAGTGCGATTTGGATGAGGAGAGAGTGCCATTAAATGAGCAAATTTAAGCCTGCATGAATAAAGTTGTTTTAGGTTTTGATTTTGGTATCATGGAGAGTATGTTTCTCATTGATTAATGTATAGTTAAGAAAAGATGATAAAATATGGTTTTTGCTGTGTTTTTTCTTATGTGGGTCTAAGTCAGTTGAGAATCTAGAGAGCACTTTCGTACTTGTGAAAGGAATATGGATTGGGGGGTTTAAATTTTTTTATTGTTTTAAAATTTCTGTTTCCTATTGGCTACTGATTGTGAAGAACTTTGTTTCCTTGATGGAGCGGTGATTGGATTGGGTTTGTTAATGTTTCATTGAAAGTGATATATTTGACATTCAAAGAATGGAAGTTATTTTAGTGGATTAAATTTTTGTCCTATTAATGGTCCCTATTGATGCAACTGCTTGGCGTTCATAGCAAAATCTCTTTTGACTGTTGGCTGGATGTGGGACCTCCTCTGTAAAGATTGTACTGTTGTTGGAAACAATATTTGAAAACTGTTGTCTCGACATTCATATTCAACTCAAAGGAACCTTGATATTACTAGGTGCTTGAAATGTTCATCACCATTTCCATGTAGTTGAGTCCAAACCACTATAAGCTTCATGCTTGAGGTTCCTTGACAAATGCATATGTTCATTTAAGAGGTGGTGCAACTTTTGATTTGACAAGTTACTTTCACCTGTGAAAATGTTAGATTCCTTTGATGCAACCGTCTCTTGGATTTTTTTTGGGGGGTTGGGAAACTAGCATGCCACTCAATGTGTTTGGAACCTAAAGGGTTTTTATTTTATGCGTACAAACTGGTAGCTGTAATATATCAAAGTTCTATTTTTATGTGATGAGTTATTTGAAGAAAATTAAACATATAGTATTTCCTCTCTTTTCCCATTACTTTTAATTTTGTTTTCCGGAATCTGCAGTAAACTTATAATTATTTACCTGCTCTGTGTGCCAGCTAATACGGATTCACTCGAGGAATTCACAACTCGGCTGGACAAGACAAAAAGTAATTTCCTCATTTCCTGCAAATGATTTTATCATTTTATTTGCATTTAAATGATCTGATAGGCTTGCTAGATTTATTCAATCTTTCTTAATTCAGCTGGGGAAGACCTTTGCCTAGATCCAATGTAAGTTTGTTGTGTGATACTATGTAAAAATTTCTGTGAAACTGCATGACCTAGAAATAATGGGTGAGTTGTCTGAGTTGGTTTGATTAAAGGGGACTGGAATGGCTGGGACATGTTACTAAGAAATCACAGGCATAAAAGTCAATAATGAGACCAAAGAAAACCTTGGTGACTCAACAGTCTAGACATATTAACTTGCATAAGTTTCTGCTTTTTTTTTACAAGAAAATGGTTTAAAAGATAGTGCTTTGGAGGGAGAATGTAAATAGATCTATCAGCCATAATTTTCCATGTATTTAAAAGAGAAGGGAGCATCGGTTCATCAAATAGGCATATAGACTTGGGGTAGGAACCCCCACCATGTGACCTTGTTAAGGAGCATGCATCAAGTTAAGTGTCTTTATGCATGATTCATGCACCTTCCTTATATTTACTTTCTTATTTGTGGTATGATCAAGTTAGTGCTTTTGTTCTCATTTTTCATGGCTTCCCCTGTCATTGTGTGTGTGGAGAAATTAGTTAGTTGATTTCTATTTTAAGTATATGTACTTTAATACAAGCAAATGCTAAATTACAGGTCTTTCATCTATTGATTGGCTCTTCAAATGTTGGTAAGAGTTTACATTCTTCATTTTATCTTGCTTGTTCTACAACATACATTGTCAGCAAGTACTGTCCTTATATTATATATTGCAAAATTTTTATCCTTTTGTGGCCAACTGCCTATAATGTATTTTGACTATACTTCTGAAGCTTATGATTTCTGTCTAGCCATTTAATAGTTACATTTTTGCTTATTTTGATACATACATAATTAAACAAAACTTTTATTTGATCAAATGACTATTTTCTTTTGTGTGATGTATAGTTCTTGATAGCACAGGGATGGTAGGAATTCTCATGAATTGTATTAGTTATGTGAATGAAACGCAAAGAAAAGAAAAACAAGATCATTGTAGTTGGAAAGAAAAGAATTGGGTTTTACTCTGAAGTGATGTTTACATTTAGCTACTTTTGTAGGGTTCACGGTGCATGTGTTTATTATTTTTGCTACAAACAATTCTAAGACCAGATTAGAAGTGAAAAATTCATATTGAAAGCAGAGTTTGTAAATTATAATGATTGATTGACTGCCTGACCAGTATATTGTAATGTTGATGGTATAACTTTGATTGAAATTAAATTAATAAGTTTAGTGCTGACCTTGCAGGTTACTTCCTTTACTTTGTTTTAACTCTTGTTGCTGCCTGCTATGGATGGTCATGCTGGTCCTATTCTTGTGGTTTTATTGCTATGGGTATGACTATGGTTTCCAGTAGTATCATATTAAGAGTTTAATGTAAGTGTTTGAGTTGTGCATTCTTTTGCAGCAATCCCCAGAATTCTATTGTTTGCGGCATTTCTTCTACTTCTTTCATTCTGGTATGTCTTAGCTTTTCTGAAAATTATGATTACAGATAATGTTCAATTAGTGTAATGCAAAAGTGTAGTCTGTATATTTCTTTGTATTATTTATGTCATAAAAACTCTTCCAGTTTAAGAAGATGAGCTGCAGTTTTTACATCCAAAAGGGATTTCTGCATGAGTAAGGTGTATCATTTTCAGTGTAACATTTACTGATATAGAATTGAAATGGCTTTATTGAATGCACAATATGGAGTGAAAAAAAAAATAGTTGACTTTGGTGAAGGAACCTTAAATCAATTGCTTATTTTTCAAATTTTCTAAATTTAAAGTAAGCTTCATCAAAGAGTTGTCGAACATCTTCAGCCTACTCTAATTATCCGTGAAACTGATTTGTTTCACAGCCACAGTTTCCCTTTCCATTTCCCTTAAGATTTTGCAAATAAGTCCTATTCAATCCATTCTTCATCAGATGCTGTTGCATAAGTTTTAGCTAGATTAAACTTTTATAGCCTAATGTCTGATACAGATACATTGTACCACAATTTTTTTTCATTGATAACACTATTGCATTTGCAAGCTTTTTTTTTTCCCTATAAGGTTGTGTTTGGTTTGGGTAATCTTCTATTACAAAAAATGAAAGATTATCACAAAGATAGATTACCTAGAAAATTACTAAGTATAAATTATTAGTATGTTTGATAAGAATTGATAAAATATGATAGGTATAAATAATTATTATGTTTGGTTGAAGGTAATAAAAAGAATGTTAAGATATTATTTTACTTAAATACTTTTGAATATAATTATTCTAAAATATTTTTTATGTTACTAGTTAGATTAATTGATTATGTGGATATTTTTGTCCTAAAAAATTAATAAAAAAGGATAAAACTGTAACAAAATCAAGATTAACTTAATAATATTTTAATACCTAAGGTAGAAGTGGTAATTAAATTACCTGTTATATCATCATTAGTAATAGAAAATTACCAAAATTTTTTATTATTTGCAAACCAAACAAAGTAATGCAAAAAATAAAAGATAAATTACCAGAGTAATTTTTATCCACTTGCAACCAAAACCCTCTTACTTCGCAAAATTATGCTTTTTCATTAAAGTTTCTTGTTCTTCCTTCAGTCATGCCTGTCTGTCTCTGTTGGATTTTTTCATAGGATCGACCTTTGCCATCAAGATGATGAAGAAGAAGAAGATGATGAAGATGGTTTTTTGGAAGCTCTGTTGAAGAGGTCATTAGATAATCCCAGTTCATCAAGTGCAGATAATCAGAGATTATGTTTTCCTTTCCAATCAATTCATGTGGGAAGCCGTCAAAAGATTGTGATTTTGGTATGACAAAAATAATTTTCTTAAATCTTCTTTCTTCACATAGCTTATGGTAATTTTGGTTTTTTTCTTCCGTCATAGCCATATTGTCAATGTATTACATCACATTATGTTCAAAAATATCTTAACTCTGCACTTGTGCTCCAGGTTACTGTTCTAGTATTTCTTATAATGATTACATTTGCTGTGGTAATGTGGATTGGGATGGGAGATAATCCTATCAATTCATCAGTGGTGGCACAGGTATGGAGATTCAAATAATAGTTTTAAAATTTACCCATTCATGTCACAGATTGCCCCTATATTGTCTTTATTTTATTATTTTCTTTTAGGATTAACATTCAACTATTTCTAGCATTTGCTACCATAATATGCTAATCATAACATGAAAGCGTTTTATATTGTTACAGTGAAGTTACTGTTGTATAATAGTTTAATATGTTTTTGGTGTGTATGAGCCCTGCTACATGGAACATGAATTATGATGCATCTACAGTCAGTCATATCTCCATGTATTTTTAATATCCACTTCTACATTTGTAATGAATGTATGCATGATTTATTGATATAATATTTGCTTGGCCATTATGTTCTTTGATGGCAGGCACATAAAAGCTACATTGTTTGTTCTTCTGCAATACAAAAAAGAATTTTGATTAAGTTTATATAAAATCATTAAGTTTTAAGGGTTTGATATACTTTGGAATACATGTTAGGCAAATTTCTATTATTTTTCTATATAATACCTTCTTGAAACTAATTATTCACAGATGTCCAAATTTTGCTGTTGTCTTAGAAAATTGGCAACTTGGTGCATAGGAGACAAGAACTTGCATATCCTTTCTTTTGTATGGAGAGAAATAGATTTTGTATATCTAGCTGTTGTGGTATTTGGTTTAGAAAGGTTATCACCTTCTTTACATGGAAATGTCTTTGAACACGAGGTGTCAAACTTAAAGTGTTTCATCTTAAGACTCATATCTTTAGTTGCTCTATAATAAATGATCATCTTAATATTGTGACAGGTTGAGTGTTTGCCTTCTTGTATTTTCTTGAGTGTTTGTTTTGCAAGACAGTTGCCTCATAATGTAATTTTTATAAAGTTTGCTGATTATGCTTCTTCTTTGAGAGAGGGCAAAGTTGCAAAAAGTGAATAAAACTTGTATTAATATTGAAAGCTGGTCCATTTTCGAATGTGTTTGAGATTTGCTTTCATCTGTTTTCTATTAATTCCCTTTTATGTTTATAGTCTTTTCATATAACAACTAGTGAAGCCGTGGTGCAATGATTGTAATCATGCAGGTGTATGCAGCTCTTTTTGCGATAGCAATACTATTATTAGGAGGAGCATTAGCATGTTATGGTAAGCAACTAGCATTTGATAGTCTTACAATTGACCATGTTCTGTATACCCTTCAATTATTTTCTCTTCTAATATATGACTCTATGCCCCTGGTTTGCTTTGATATTATTGGAGCCAAAATATCTTGAGATGCCACTGAATTTGGGTAGATTAATCAATTTATTTCAACATATTTTTATGCTGAAAGATTCCTATTGACCTGGTCAATGATACTTTTTTCTTTGAGTTCTTTCTTGTGATCATGTTGATCACAATTTTATCCTTCAAGGTAAATCAATCATTTCCATCGTTTCAATGACCAAAGAATTAGGATTATGTGCATAGATATATGTCATCATAGAATCTGACTTCGATCTGTTATTAATGAATTCATGAGTTCCATTCATTGAACTATGAACCCAAGATGCATGCATTCTAGTATTATTCTTTGAACTTGGGACTATATAAATGGCACTTTGTCAAATGAAATTTTTAGTTTGTTGAGACGTGGTTGGATTGAAGAATTGGCATAACCAGCTACTGTAACCTGATGTCTTGATAACTTGTTCTTGAAGCACCTTTTTGATAGAGATGTTAAAAGAGCTGCAATTTGGTTACTCTGGTTAAATTTCTGGAGTGGATTCCCTTTTTTGTGGGGTAATTAAACCTTTCAACCAAAGCATCTTAGACTTATTTATGGGATTTATCGATGGCCTTATTTTTTTCAGCGTTTCCTATTGCTAATTCCATGCCTTAGTAAGCTATACAAGTGAGGGATTCTTAGTAAGAGCTCAGCTATCTTTTTCTAGTGCTGGAGAGTATGCCTTCATGTATATACAAGTGCCCTCTCTCATTTTCTTATTTGAAGTTTTATTTAAATCATCTTGTCAAACATATGTAGGACTATGTGAACTTCAGTTATTCCAGTAGAAGGATCTTGAGGGATCTGCAAAGAGTTAGAGGTCTTATTTACAAAGACAGTGAATTACTTGTTGCTAGCCTCCCCATTATTATTTGTAGAAATCACTAAAAGACCTCATGTTGCTATAAGATGCTTAGTGGACCATTTTTACAAAGTGTGGCAAATGTCAGGAAGCTCTTTTCTTATCTATTTCCTTCTAATGATCCTCCTGTGGCTATGTTGGCATGACTTTTTACCAGATTTTTGTATTGTCTATTACTTTATTTTGTTTATTATATATTATTTTCTATGCCGGGTTTCATGTCCAGGACTCTTGTTGTGCTTGAAAATGAGGACAGTTAGATCTGAGAGAGCTTCTTCTGAAATGTGGAAGGTATCACTGTAGCTTTAGTAGCTTCTTTCTTGCATTGTCCTACTTGAAAGCCTGTCGTTTGGGATGTTTGCTCATCTTTTTTATATATGGCATTTGTCTCTGTTTGCATCTATGGAGCCAGCCGTATTATAGATCCATGTTCTTTCTGTTTTGATTATTTCATGCTGTGAAATCTATTGGTATGCTCAGATCGCAGGATTGGCTGTTGTCTCTGTTTTATGTTTTACACCAAGTGCAATCGTAGCGCTATTAACTGGAATACCGGTATGTAGTAGTCGCTTCACCATGTCCTGCATTTTTTTTAAATATAATTGTCATTGAGATTCTAAATCAGCCATGAGATCTTGATTGCAGGTCCTATATCATTGGCAAGAATTGCAAATAAATGGTGTTTATACTACTCTTTTTCTAATCTTATATTATTTTGTAGGTAAGTGATGCAACATTTCCCCTTCCAAGTTTTGAATTTAACTGCATTAGTTAAATGGAATACTTTGTTGACTGATTTACTCATGTTGCAAACAACTCTGAGTTGCAAGATTCTCAGTTTGATTAGGATTATGGTGATTCAGTGTTCTTGTTCTGTAATAGACAAAGGCATAATAAGATCTGATCACCTAGGACACTTCACTACTCGATGAAAGCTGCACTTGTGCTTGCATACTTTCTGTTGGTGCTGCCTTTGCAAGACACTTATTAAATCAAGTGCTGCTGTCAAGACTTATATTCATTTTATGGTTATAGGTTCTTCGGTACCCTCTGCATTTGTATTATGGGTCATGAGAGAATTACCACCTGCAGTAGTAACTAATCGGCGAGATGAATCAAGAACGATAGCTTTCATCCATGACAGTTCAGCAGCAGCAATACATCAACCCTAGCACTGGACAACTGCAACAAGCACACAAAACCAGGTTCACATCACTGCTTTTCTCTTAGTTCTAAAACCTGTCCAATTTATGTTGATGCAATTGATTGCTTAATTTCCGATCTACTAAATGTTGCTCGATTGAATCTTAACTGGATTGTTGTCTTTAACATTATCATTGATGATAGTCCTCAATAACTTAACTGTTTTTCATAAGACTAACGAGGTAACATTTGTGGGAGTAAAACCATTTTTAATCTGAACTCATGGGAAATTTTCACATACTTGTGTACACTTTGGATAGAAGCCATATGTCTTTTAATCTATTTTCATTTGTACTTCACCAAACTTAGATTTGTGAAGTCTTTTTACCTGCCAAAGTATAACCATCCTGTGTAGGCATGGCCAACTTTAACTTAAGATTCACCTTTCTGTTACTTTTATGGCTGTCTTCTTTTTTGTTTGAGAGATAAGGTATTGGATGAATTGGATGAAATATTATATGTACGGTTTAATATTTCAGTCAGTTTATTACTTGTTTGAGCGTTATTTCAGTCAGTTATTATATTTTGATAGATTCTGATTTGAAGACTTGATGAATTATTGATTAGCAAATATTTGTTTTTCCCTGAAATTCACTATGCTTCTTGACTGTTTCTTTTCGGAAAATTTTACCTGCAATATAACACAAGGGAACCTTTTTGACGTCAGAACTATAAATGCAGATATCTACTATGAGACCTATATAAGTTGGCATTTAAATACCAAAAGTTCATGCTCTTCCTATGAGATAAGTGGCGTGCGCTGAATTGCTGAATGAGTCTTGTCAGAAAAGAATTGGAATTATACAGTTAGTGGAGTTCAAAGAAAGCTGGTTAATTCATACTTGACAGGCCACTCAGAGAACAGCCTTAAGGTTTTCATCAGTATCTTTTTGATAACTTGCTATATAAATAACAGCTAAATGCTTAATGAGCTAAATTTTTCACTTAAACATTCTGATGCTTATTCCTCATCTTGGTGTCAAATGGGTTAATGCTGGATTCAGTTGCAGTCCCATAAATGCTGATCATTATGCATTTAGATCTTACCATGATATTGTTTGCACAACCTGTTTCATCCGGAAGAATTCACTGTAGTTTTCAGAATGATCCATCTCAAGAGGGGGACACCCAGCAGCTAATTTGCTAAACTCCTTGGTGTGAGAGAGAAGAGTGTCGGTCATGTAATTGTTTCCATTTTGGTTTGTATAACGAGAACACCACTGGCAGACTTATTTGTTCTGTGTTTTGGAAAGAGCATAACTTTATGTACGCCATGAAATAAAGCAAAGCAGGTAGCAGTAATATCATTCCTTGGTTGTTGATGAGTTAAATAAGTTCTCCAGATCCCGGTAATTCTGGACCTAGTGAAGTTGTGATGGAAAATATTGACTGTTGCTTGAAGAGATAAACCAGAATGTTATTACTGGCACTGCAGGTTGAACATGGGTTCTTATCTCCCAAACTAACAGTTATATTTCTCTTCCCACAGCTTACTGCTGAAGTTATAAAACTTTCAGAGAACAATGCTTAATATAGCAGCACGGTCATCTGCAAACAAGCAGGTAAGATCAAAGTGCTCACAATTTGACACAAGTTAAAAAATGATTTCTTAAAAGGTTTATCTTACAAGAATGAATCAATTATTCTGCATTTCATCCCAAAGGAGTAAAGTCTTTCGCTGGCCATATCTGTCGACAGAGAAATTTGTTTGAAAAAAGGAAAAAAAAAAAAAACACACTACACAATATGAAGCAAGGAAGAAAATTTTAACCCTCTGGTATCAAAAATGTCATTTATCCTTTATATTCTTATGCCAAACGTCAGATAATTCTTATTTCAGTGAAAAACGGAAAATTGCATTTTACCCAGTAGGCAAGAACTGAAACTTTGAAACTTTCTTTTTCTGATTTTAACAAAATTTTTTCTTAAGACCCTTTAAATCATTAATTTTAACAACAGAATAAACAAATATTCATACCTATATCTGGATTCATTCAAGTTTTTTGCTTGATTTCGTGATTTTTGAGAGTTGAAATTGATATAGTGAGAGTGTTAGTTTTTCAGACTGTTCAAAGGCCAGGGAAGATTACAATTATACTCGATATATTTCCATGATGGGTTGATTAAAATTGTATAAACCTCCTTAAAATGGATAATTTAATTAATTTTCCAAAAATTAATTTATCTTGCTCTAGCAGTCATGTTAAATCATTTTAAAAAATAATATTAATTATTTAATTTGGTAGCACTTGGCCACACTTAACTCTGTATCATGTTCCTATCATGGTTTCAGCTTGTTAGGATTAATTAGTTGATTTCCTTGAAATAATAGATAATGACAGACATTATTTTGAAATAGATATTGTAGTGTAGTTGTTTTTCTTAACAATGTTCTATGATTTGGTAACTTTTATTTGGTACTAGTTGTTTATTACATTACATGGTAATGATAAATAAAGAAGTGTTATTATATAATATTGTTAATTTATATTTATCTCAAAATCATCCAATCCCTTTTTAATTATTGAATTAGATTATTTAAAAATTTTATAATATTTTATATTTTATTTTAGTTTATTTATATTACACTAGACACGATAATAAATTATTTCAAACTATTATTATTGTTTTTTAATATTTCTTTAATACCATGATAACGATCTCTGCAAAAGTTATTATTGTTGTTTTATTTGTTATTCTTGATATGTAACCAAATTATTACTTTCATATTTACCCAAAAAAAAAAAAGTTATTTGTGGGTATTGATCAGGACAAGCATAGGTGTAAATCCCTGAATCCTTTTTAAGTGCATATTCACAATGCCCTTTGCTAAGTTTATTATCATAGTTTAATTTGCACAAGATCTTGAATCGTGTACTCTGATTATTCATGTTATATTGTCTGATGGTGATGTTGATGTTGATGTTGATATCAGCGTTGGTAAAGACAACACGAAAATCAAATGGCCAAACGACTATTTCCCACCCAAGGTATGCTGTAATGACAAGTTTCCCCCCTTTAACTATGGAAATACCAAACACCCACCCATGGCCAGTTAAATTTAACAGAACCCTAACGCCTGAAAATTTTATCTCCTTTTGCCCCCCTAAAGTTTGAAAACAAAAATTTCCCCCCAGCCTAAGTTTAAGAAAATGGCAGTTTCACCCTAGGGTTTGGTTTTGAAATCTCCGGCGACCTCTCCGGCTCCGTTGCCGACGGCTTCTCCCTCCCGAAGAATCCTCTCCTTCCGGTGATCGGTTTCCTCCCATTTGGAGGCCCGATCGTCGCCGGAAAAGCGGTGGGAGACGAAGAACTTCGTCGGGGAAGACGAAGTTCTTCGTCTTCCCAGACGAAGACGACGGCTTCGTCTTCGTCTGGGAAGACGAAGAACTTCGTCTTCCCCGACGAAGTTCTTCGTCTCCCACCGCTTTTCGGTGACGATCGGGCCTCCAAATGGGAGGAAACCGATCACCGGAAGGAGAGGATTCTTCGGGAGGGAGAAGCCGTCGGCAACGGAGCCGGAGAGGTCGCCGGAGATTTCAAAACCAAACCCTAGGGTGAAACTGCCATTTTCTTAAACTTAGGCTGGGGGAAAATTTTTGTTTTTTTAGGGGGGAATTTGAGTTTATTTTTTAATTTATTGACAATTTTACCCTTAACCCCGTTACTTTTAACTGGCCATGGGTGGGTGTTTGGTATTTCCATAGTTAAAGGGGGGAAACTTGTCATTACAGCATACCTTAGGTGGGAAATAGTCGTTTGGCCAAATCAAATCTATCTTCTGGGCTGGCAATCCTGAGAAGAAGGTAATCAAGACGTTGCTGAAGTTGTCTTTGGAAATTACATTCCGGGTAGCCATTATTTTTCTTTTTCTTAACCGAATCAATGCAACATGTTACCTTTCTTGTATTTATGAAACTTGCCTTACCCATTTTTTCCCCTTTTCGGGAGGAAGGTTTCCTTGTACATGGTTTGAAAATGGCAATGTAGAGACACGCTGCCAATGACATCTATGCCCTTTAGGCATATTAATAACTTAGGCTATCCAGGCTGAACACATAAATTTTATAATGGCCATAGATTATACTGACGGTGCCAAGTGCCCACAAGGCTACTTGCCTTGCAGTCCTGATCGAAGACTAAACATGCGGTGATCATTTTTCATTTGAAGTTGAAGCTCGAAATGTAGAGTAGAGATCGCAGCGAGGTAGTCATAGTTAACTCGACACCCCTGGAAGGAATTGCCACAAGTTATTGGCTTTCAGGGAGTTTTTGTGGCAGCAGGAGACAGTGAAAAGGGTTAAATTTGATCTCAATGTTTGCAAGAGCTAGAGCTTAGGAATTGTTGACCGTCCTGCCAACAGTCTGATATCATCTGGTGGACCCAACACCATTACAATTGGGAGGCAGTGGAATTTCATTCCCTGTTCATGTTTATTTGGAAAATTAGGAGGCAATTAAACACAGAGCTTTTGTGTTATATTTACCTTGTTTATGATCTTAGCATGTCGACACAATAGTAGGATAAAGAATCTCAATTGTCAATACTGTTTATTCATATCGGTATAAGGGAAACTATAAATTTAAATATTATTCTTGCCATCGAGAGTGTCATTGGTTGAATTGAAATAACCAAACTCAAGTTAAAATCAAGGTAGTTTGATTTAATTGAGTCAAAAAAAGGTTATGAAATTTCTATTTTTTCAAGTTGATTTTTCTTTTTCTTGGTAACTTTTCATTAACAATGTTGATAGATTCATCTTTGTTGATACTCTTTTTACTTATTTTTTTCAACTTTTATTCTTCCCCTCCAACAACTTATAGAGGGGTGTTTTAACAACTCATTTATCAACTTGAGTTAAACTTTTTAAATTTAAATTAAATTTAAACTTAACTCAGTTTGAATACACATAAGGTAAACCTGCCTTGAAGCAAGTGGTTTTACTACAAAACCACTTTAAACATAGACAAAGATTTCATTGATCCCACACATGGAAAATAATAAACTTGCATATATCATAATCATTCAATGCAGAATAACTGTGAAAGTAAAAATAATTTTTAGTTGCTTTATTCTGTTTACCAAATGGTCAAAAAGATTTCTGACATAAAATAATCATAACCAATGATGTTAGGCTTCTACCAAGTTGTTGCCCTATGCTCATAAATTGCATATTATATTACTGAATAATGGTTTTCTCAGGAAGGTTCTTCTAATTCAAGCAGATGCTCCCACATTCTTCTGTATTGCCTCTCATGGTACTTAGTTGAACAATTTTAAGCCAAAGCTGCTGTTTTCAATTTTTATGATTTCAGCGTTGAACTTGTGTTTAGTTTGAATTTTAAGGGGATAAGCAATTAGTATGATGATTGTGGAGCACATTCCCAATTTTCTATTTCTTTTCTTTATTATACCTTATTTCTTTTTTCCAGGGAGCTGAATGATGAAGAAAGAAAATAACAAAATCATGGGTTTTGATCCTAATGCTCCATTAACACGTTTCTCCATTAAATAAAATCCAACTTCGACTGAAACACAAGGTCTTCCACCATCCAAGGCCTGTAGAATCCTATGCTCACCTTAAATATTTGGTGGAATCGAATCAAATTAGCAGTCACTGTTTTCTATACTTAAGATTGTAAAAACTGCTTTTATCACTATGATTTGAATGTCATATTTTTGTTGTTTAAAAATTCTGTCAGGAGCTTTATCAGAATTGAAATGAAAGATATCCAAGTTGATCCAGTCATGGGTCCAATTAACAGGGCACAAAACTAGGCAGGCAGCAGCCAAAAAGTTCTCGTTGGTGCGCTCATTGGTGCGCCACTTACAGGACGAGCGATTGGGTGGGCAGATGCCGGTATGTGGGAAAGGCAAAAGCATCATGCATGGATAACCATGATCATAATGTCTCCAACTTTTCCAACGACACAAAACAAATGTAGCATAATCGTTAAGAAGAGCTTGGAGCATAAACAAGCATGAAAAAATTGACTAATAACAGTGACAAAATCCTGAGCCATTTGGGATCCATCACCAGCTGTGGACCACAAAACCTTGATAATATGGAATAAGCATATACAACCACAATGGGCATCATTACATAAAAATATTCCAGACATACCAAGATAGCATACAGGTTTTATGTGGCAACTAGATAAAGCGCATTTATATTACACAACATAATCCCTAGCATAATCCCAGTCTAGCCATCAAACAAGAGTACATCAAAGGGTTTCAAGTTCAACAACCTTGCTTTATTGTTGGCACAATAAACCCAATTAACATGAAAACTATATCACGAGTTCCAAATGCCTTTGTGCCAACCTGCCGAGGAGGAGATGGAGACAACATAAATAGAATACTGCAAACTTGTATAAATAAAAGTGTCTAATCATTGTTACCAGGCATGGTATCAAGCCTAGTTCTTGAAATTTCCAACTCCAAGCTTCTGTACTTCAACCTTTAGAGACTTCAGGTACTTCACAGCTTCATCCAGAACAGTAACAGTGTTCATCTGGTCACCACCAGGAACAATTCCCCTTAATACTTTCACCATCTTCTTCATTTTCTGTTGTTTCAGCTCAATGTTACAGTTGCTAGTGCTGCCAGAGGAATTGAGTTTTGAAGATGATTTATTCTTCTGGTGTTCGGAAGCATAACTGGAAACAGAATCAGGGGAGTTATTTCTGTAATTTCTGACAGTTCGAGCTGTGCTGACCTCTTCCTCATCATAATCTTCTTCCTCTTCTTCCAAGCTCAGCAAAGCATCAATATCATCTGAATCCTCTTTTAGAGAAGAGGACATCTCTGTTTTTATATCAGTAACATCCTTCCTAGCAAAGATGTCTTGGATATAATTTGCATAATAATTCAAACTAGGACCGTCAAATTTGTGTGCACTAGCAGGATGGAACATAATTTGACTTTGGTGTCGAGTTTGATCTAAGATAATGAAATTCTTAGGACAAACCTCAGAAGGCTGCATTTCAAAACCATTGAAGGGCATTGGTGGTTTTGCAGCCGGAGGTAAAATGGCACCAAAGGCAGGTGCAACAGGAATATGCATGTAATTGTTACCCCCACAGTTTCCAAAGGGAGGCACTGCCTTTTTTGGGTAAAATTGTTGGTCTCTCTGCATCTAAAGTCTACTTAATTGTAAAAATGTAAGGAAAGAAGGATTTTCGCCTTTTAGTTAAAAAAACTCGAATTATCGATCGGATGAAGGTTCCTACAGAAACAATACCACTACTAGTAATCACACTATTGCCATGCCAGAACAAGTGAGCCGCCTATCCCAAAGCAACAGTTACTACTGCCTTCTCATGTATCAACTAGTCAATCCCAAGTCCCAATATCCCAGAACTTTATATTAGAAGACTACGTGACAGGTTTAAGCAACTGACGGAAATATTCAGCCTGTAATAACAAATTGGAAGGCACAACTATTACAAATACAAAGTGGTAATATCAAACTAGTAACCATTTGTCAATCAGGAATTATGGAAGATAACACCATGCAGAATTTCTAGACAAAGTGGGGAAAAAAAAAATCCTTACAGTATCATAATCTAAAGATAAAAAAACAGTTTGGTCATTCCAAAAGTCATACCAAATGCAGGCTAAGAGCATTTATAATAACATTGAAAGTGAAGATAAGGCAGAAGCATGCTTACCTGACAAACTTGCACCAACTGGTAATATGCAACAACACCAACACTCATTTTAATTTTCCCAACGTCCTTCACTGCTCGATATCTCTTTAACGTTACCGCAATGTACATTCTCACTTCCTCCAACCAATTTTAGTTATAAACACGCTTGATAGAAATATCTCTTGCAAACTATGGTGACTTCAACAACTGCATTGCACAAGAAACTCATAGCATCATTAAGGGAAATTCAATAAGAAACAAGATCGTATAAAGTATACTTAATCAGGACCAGAAACAATTGATGGGAAAAAATATATTTAACTTTCAAACATACATATGTAGCTATTTTCAGTCAAAAACTTCTCTAGGTAACAGTTAGTGAGGTAGCAAGAACAAGATTTTGCGCCCAGGCCCAGGTACCACACAAGTGATAACATTTATCTTTAGTAAGTAAAAAGATATTTAAGAGAAGCTTTACAAAATATTTCTAATTAATTGAAAATTACATTTATATGAGAAAAGATATGAAAAAATTTTTCTAATCAATTGAATATTGCAAAGCATTTGCAGTTACAAACATTATTTGGTCCAAATAGCAAATCAAACAGAAGAAGTAACAAAAAACAAACAAACAAAAAGCCAAAAATCTCACCAGAAAAAATTCAAAATTACAGTATAACACGAAAGAACACCACCAAGTTCCTGCTGTAATTCACAAAAGATGAAGTCCACGGCATGTTGACCTTTTTCATTCAACCCCAATTCACCATAAAATACCGAACTCAAAACACCAGTACTGCAAGCAAAAGTAACAATGAAACAAATATGAGCCAACAACATAGACAATAAAAAGAAAACCCCAGATCTCGGAAAAGAAGATAACAAACGAACTAAAAATTGAAACTTTTTTACAACTCTCATATACATACAAAAAAACCTTAAATTCCCACATAACAATAATAAAAATCAAACAACATACGCATTCATAACTAGAGACAATCAAAAGTATATGTTAACACCAACAAACAAAACGAACCCAAGATGGTCTTTTTAAAGAGGATTCCAATGAAAACCGCAGATGTAAGCAAGCGAGGTCAAGCGAACTCCAGAGAAAAGTTCCCAAGATTCGTGCAGAAGAGATCTGAAGATGGAGATATGTTATGTTGTGACTGGCCTATGAGAAGTGATTGCTCTTGTTGCTGTATATAAATATTGAATTTTGATAATTTAATTAAAATTGAAAATAAAATTGGGCTGGGCTGGGTCGTGTTTACTCGGGATGTGTGCGAGTTTCAGACAAGGAAGAGTCAAACACGGGAAATTTGGACCGTTGGATGGAGCACGCGTGAAGGTGGACAGTGGGGCTCACGAGGTTTGACGAAATTGCAATTTTTTTCGCTTTGTGATTGTTATTAGTCTAATCATGTCTTTAATTACTCATAATTTAATGGTGAACGTGCCTTAATTACCCCTTTTTTCTTCATTCCACTTGAAGCTTAATTCTACTTTTTTATTTAGGCCAAATAACAATTCCCACCCGGAATTTAATGAAATATCCTTTAAAAGGTCTATTTTTTTTATTCAATTTGTCAAAGTCACAGTTTATTACTTTATTACTTTATACACGGGAAATATAACTCTAGGATGATTCCACTTACACCTCTAATAACATAAACAAAATACATTTTTATATTAACTAATTTATATTTTTCTTCTTATCTTCTTTTTTTTTTGAATATTAAAAAATAACCAAAGGAGTCAATAGATTTGGATGTGTTTGGAGCTCATGCAAGTAATGATACATCTTAGAGTTGGTGAAAAAGACGACATCCAACAAAACTGAAGGTTGTTAGTGATAGATTTGGGTGATAAAAAATTTGAGTAAAATCTAGCAAATCCAAATCAAGTTAGCAAGGAGTAAAGGTTATGATTGAAAATGTGATAATAACGAGAGAACTCAATCAGACAATCACGAAAAGTTAAAAGGTTGGTTGACGATAATAACTTAAGAATTGTGGTGGCATAGGTGAGGAATAATCCCTACATAAACCATTTTAATAGTTTTTAGATTTTAATTATTAATTAAGTGGGTGTTTTTATTTTTTTAACCAATTTTATAAAAAAAAACTAATTTTTTTTTTTACAAATATCCCCATTTTTCATCCAAGTTGAAAAAAATCACAAGTTCTCATCAATTAAATTCTTAAATTATAAATCTTCCTTAAAAACTTAATTTCATCAAAAGTAAAAGAACTAATGGTAAAAAATAACAAAGTTTTAAGTGAGGTTGCATCTTAGTTACAATTCTAGTTATCGAATATTTTGCTCAAATTGCAATCTAACCATATTTAGTAATATGGTGCCTTGGATAATGTAATTAAAACAAGTAGTAGATAATAATCTCTTTGAAGGGTAATAGAATAATTTTATGAAAGTGAAATAGGTAAAGGTAACATGTTAATTTATTGGTAACTTTAAGAACTTAAAGGGTGAGAAATTCATCTCCTCAAATCTTGGTGGTAAATGGTTAATTTCTTTTATGTAATTTCAACTGTTAATCTTACTATTTGTCAAATTTCATTATTAATTAGGTTCCATTCCATCATGGTGCTTAAATCAACTATAATTATGAAAGTAACATCTTCTACTTAGATTCAAATCCTTAAGTGTGAAAAGGGTTTGAGATTAATCACTTGATTAATTGAATTTGGTGATTCAAATATTTGGATATTTAAAAATATATAAAATAAAATTATATATATACAATTTTGGATATAGCGATATCATTATGTAATTAATTAATTTTAAATTTTAAATAAAATAATATTTAATTATATAATAACATATTATTTATATATAAAATAATATACTTAAAACTATATAAACATAGTTTTATTATAATAAATAATGATTAAATTATATTAAAAATTTATTTAAGGATTAATAAAAGTGATAGAACTTAAAGATTTCAAAACAAAAGGGTTTAAATTCGAATCATATTGATTTCATAATTAATGAAACTTTGAATAATCGAGTGTGATTCTCCAATCATAAAAAAAAGAAAAAAAATCTATGGAAGAGTGTAAATTCACTTAATCTTTCCCAACCACAATGGTGGTTCAACTTTATTCTCAAAACATATTAGAGAATAATAATAAGGAATCATGCCTTTGCATTTGCACTATCAAATTAAACATTACAAATAATATAATGTTTCTAAAGTCTAATTATGAAAATGACAACACTTTTCTTTGTAGTTGAAACATCAAAATATGTGATTTTGATTCGGTTTGCAATTATTGAAAATAAAATTGAATGCCCTCTAAATTACTTTATTAAGGACTATACACAACCGAAGATAAATTCGAAAACATGTTGAGTTATCGGTCCATTACTCTTTTGTAACCCTTATGACAATGCTTATTGTTGTACAGTCAAACTCCACCTTACAAAAATGTGAATGACAACATATGTGAGCAATGTGTAATGACTATATAGAGTCGTTTGGTTTCAAAAATTTAAAAATTATCTTAGTAATATATCTTTTATTATCTACATTACCTTGTTTGGTTTGTCAATAATAAAATATTACGGTAATATTTTATTATCAATACTGACGTGACAAGTAATATATGTGATAATCTCATTACCATCTTCACTTTAAGTATTAAAAGATTATTAAGGTAGTCTTGATTTTATTATAATTATATTATTATTTATTAATTTTTTAAGACAAAAATAAATTTATTTTTAATTTATATAACAAATAATATAAAAATATTTAAAAATAATCATATTCAAAGGCATTTAAGTAAAATAATTTACTAGTATTTTTTTATTACTTTTAATCAAACACAATAATTATTTAAACGTATCAAAATTTATCAAATATAGTAATCATTTATACTTAGTAATCTTTTAAGTAATCTATCTTTAAAGTAATTCTCTATTTTGATAATAAAATATTATCCAAATCAAACGTCTCTACATGTTATCTATAAACATAATAACTCAGTATGTAGATAAAAGTCTTATGAAAAGATAACAGAAAAACGAGTCTTAACAATTCCACAGTTTATTCAATTATATTCGTTCTCTGTCTTCTAACAATTCGTTTTATATATGATGCTAACCATATTACTCTCAAGAGGAAATTAGAGTCCAAAATCACCAACAATGGAAATTCATAAACAATATCTTGATTATGAGGTAGATCCCAACATTAAAGTTATTATCTTCAAACACTTCAATCCATCTATGGCTTCTCCAGTAAGCGATTATATTTGTGGTGGTGCAGAAGCATAATAGCAACCGGAACCATAGCCTGCACAAAGCAAAAACAGATTTCAATAGTTATATTCAGAATTTCCATTTGAAAGGGAAGATAGAAAGTACTGGTGTTACCTGGATTGCTGGTGACAATCATGGCAGAATTTTGGAAGCCACAACTTCCAGCAACTTTCCCAGAAAGTTGGTAGTAATTATTCATGGCATACGAGGCATGGTGCGCAAGGGTATTCGGTTTGAAGCACAGACCGCCTTCTTCAATGGGGCCACAGTTAGTCTGTCCGCAAGCAAATTCGATGTTGGATTTCAATATATCATCCGATGCTGTAGGTTTCGCCACACACCAAGTTCTCTACAAGATCATAAGTTAATTTTATGAATGAAAGAATGATAGAATTTTCATCAGCAAGTATCAGTTTACCGATATGTCCACATCTGCATCAGACCCTGCAATGAATCATGAAAGATTGGATCAAAATCTTATATTAACTGCGATCAGAATCAACTATTAGACACAAATACAGCTTCCCAGGTGCTTTAGGTAACAATTACCAGGGTAACTGCAGCTGCTAGAACCTGCAAAATTAGAGGCAACAAAATTTTGTGACTTTTTGTTACCATAAGAAGCACATTTGACATGGCTTAATTAGAGGTTTGGAATGGCTTAATCACCTGGATGAGTAAGAGCAATGAGGCCGGAACCTTTGAAATCGCAATCAAATTTGTGCCTGCCGGATGAATGATAGTAAGCATTCATGGCATATGAAGCATGGTGCATTAGTGTATTTGGGTAGAAGCATGAACCATCTTGCTGTATAGGGCCGCAATCTGCATGGCTACAGCTATAATCTCTATCGCCCTGCAGCACTCGATTAGTTGCTGCAGGCTTTGCCACGCACCAAGTCCTCTACAATACCATTTTAGAGTCTTTATCAGAGCAGGCATATTAATGTAACATAATTTCAATATCAGGGTTTTCTACCACCTGCACTACTGCCAGAACTGAAATTTTTTCTGCAAAATACGATGTATCAGAAATAATGAGTAACATGCATTAAAGAGTAAAACACAGAGAAATTAGTGGAAAATACAAGTAAATATTAGCCATGTGAGAACAATGTACCATGATAAAAGGATAAAATCAAGATTGATAGGAGAGGATATAATGGGGCATAGTTAGCCATTCCTACTACTACAAAGCTGTGACAGTAATCAGCTGTGTAATCCAAGAAGAGAAATTGAGAGCTATATAGGAGAATGAAGGTGAAGACAATGTTGTGAAACAAGGAGTGAACCTGCTCCAGGACATTACTAATCTACTTAAAATGTTCCTAAAAGGGGATTTACAGGTGAAAAAGAATGAAGTTTCTGCCAGAAAGTATTAATGGAAACAGTAATAACATTTTCTTTTAAGGCAACATAATAACACCATTTAATTCTCACCATACTTGGAGATTGTGCACACATGTTCTTCTTCATTATCTTTTGTGTACATTAAATTTCATAACAAAAACCAATAATATACAACTCAGCCAAAACAAGTCAGACTGACAGAAAACATTCTTGCATTTTCAGGCCTTTTGCTTCTGGCTGATTTGCGCTGAAATGGGTTTGATACTAAAATATAACTAACTAAATAAAAATGTAAACTGGCTATGTAATTCCAGAGCCCATGTGATTCAAAGCTGGTCAACTGGCTCTTCAAATTTTGTTATAACTTTTCCAGATGACCCCCAAGTGTATTTTACTTTGAATGTGTGAACCATTTTTTTTGTCAACCATTTGGCTCTTCTGGAATCTGAAAATCGGGGAAAAGTAAAAGAGGACAAGTGCTTGGTAATATCCAGGGCAAATGATCCAAATACAACTAATAATCCTGGCCATAATTTTTGTATCAACAATAGTAAAGGTGAACCCACAATTTTCTCTAAGGTGTATTGAGAAGCGAGCTATATACTCCCTTTAGCATGAAAGATCCAACAATTGGGTGAAAATGTTTTGATTTATTACTGATATATCTTTTAAACCCTTAATTATTGAACTTGAGTGAAAATACAAGACAAAAAGGGGAGTCAATTAGAGTGAATGAAAAGAAGAAATTTTGACCCACCTACATCATTGTTGGAACATGTGTTACACCTCCTTGTTGTACAGGGCCACAATCTGCATGGCTGCAGCTATAATCTGTATCACCTTGCAGCACTCGATCGGTTGCTGCAGGCTTTGCCACGCACGAAGTCCTCTACAGTAACATTGTAGAGTCTTATTAAAGTAGACATATTAATGTAACACAAATCTCAATGCTAGGGTTGAACAAACATCCTTAGCATGTGAGATATATTATTATCTTTTAGTAGAGTCAATCAATACTATGTAGTCTTAATTTATTTGTGTTTTAAGTCATAATAATATTAAGACTATAAACATTTACAGAATGGTCACTATATATGATCATAAATTACTTGTGATCAATAATGTATATTAATTCTCTCATCACAATTATATCATATTAAGAATATTCATGTTATCACAAATGTAAACATGATATAGATTCGTCATTTTATTAATATAAACATGATATATATACAAAATAATACAAATACATCAATCAGACGATTGACTTTAGAGCACATGTTCTAATACTTTTGGTGGAAGCAAAATGGCAAACAGAATCATAGCCTGCACAAAGGTACACAAACAAATTTCAGTAGTTATATTCAAAACTTCCGTTTGAAAGTGAAGGAAGAAAGTATTACCTGGATTGCTGCCTTGCTGGTAACAATCATGGCAGAATTTTGGAAGTCACAACTTCCAGCAACTTTGCCAGAAAGTTGGTAGTAATTATTCATGGCATATGAGGCATGGTGCATGAGGGTATTCGGGTTGAAGCAGAGACTGCCTTGTTTAATGGGGTCACAGTTAGTCTGTCGGCAAGCAAAATCGATGTTGGATTGCAATATCTCATCGGATGCTGTACACACCAAGTTTTCTGCAAGATCATTATTCATAATCTAATGAATGAATTAATGATATAATTTTCGTTAGCATATGGTAACTGACCAAAGAACCATCAGTTGTGTCCCCATCTGCATCAGACCCGGCAATGAATCATGAAACCATGGATCAAAATCTTATATTAACTGTGATCAGGATCAACTATTAGACTCATGTACAGTTTCCCAGCTGCTTGAAGTAACACATACCAGGGTAACTGCAGCTGCTAGAACCTGCAGAAAGAGAGGCAACAAAATTTTGTGATGTTTTATTATCATAAGAAACACAATTGACATGGGTTAAATTAGAGGTTTGGAATGGCTTAATTACCTGGATCAGTCAGAGCAATGAAGCGGGAGCTGTTGAAATTGCAATCAAATTTGAGGCTGCCGGATGCATGATAGTAAGCATTCATGGCAAAATAGGTATAGTGAATGAGAGTATTTGGGTAGAAGCATGAACCATATAGTTGCATAGGGCCGCAATCTGCGATGCTACAGGTATAATTTAAACCCTTCTCCAGCACTGGATCAGTTGCTGCAGGCTTTGGCACGCACCGAGTCCTCTACAATGCCATTACAACATCTTTTTTGAGTAGGTATATTGATGTGAAGCAATGTTATGTGCATCCAATTTTGAATATTCAATTGAATTTTGAAAATTAGATATATATAGTTTTATTGATTAACGAAATATTATTTCAATGTTAGGTTTTTGACTACTGCTAAAACGGAATTTTTTTCTGCAAAATATCAGGTCATGTATCAGAAGTCATGAGTAACATGCATTAAAGAATAAAACACAGAGAAATTAGCCATTTGAGAACCATGTACCATAATAGAAAGATAAAAGAAAGATTGATAGAAGAGGAAATGTTGGGGCAAAATAAAGCCATTCCAAAGTAGTTACTACTAATCAGCTGCGTAATCCAAGAAGAGAAATTGAGAGCTTTATAGGAGAGTGAAGGTGAAGAAAACGTTGTGAAATAAGGAGTGAACCTGCTCCAGAACATTACTACTCTGTTAAAAATGTTCCAAAAACGAGATTTACAGGTGAAAAACAGTGAATTTTGTGCCAAATTGTCCTTTCAACGTAATAATACTGTTTCGTTCTGATTCATTCTTGGGGCAGAGAGAATTGGAGTGCCCCGTATATAATATAGCAGAGTATTTTTTTTTTTTTTAACAGAAAACATTCTTCCATTTTCAAGCCTTTTACTTCAGACTGTTTGGCCCTGAAAATTGTCTGATAACTAAATAATTAAAAATGCAAACTGTCTATGTGATTCCTGAGCACAAGCTATAACAGGCTCTTCAAATTTTGCCATAACTTTTTTAATTTTTCTTGTGTTCTGTCAACCCTCTGGTTCTTCCGGAATCTGTATCAATATTAAAAATGAGCCGAGAATTTTTTTCCAATATCAGAAGCAACTTTGCTTGGAGTATACAATATTGATTTTTAGTTTAATTATGTGTCACATGTCCATGTATAATTACTATGGAAATTGATAATAAAAGCTTGGATTAAGTAGAAATCAATGGCTTTCTCCCTTCCAAAGATATCACCACAGAAGAACAAGAAACACAAAGAACTACTCCACATTTATTATTTACAGTAAATTACCAGAGACTGCAAACCAGATATGTAATACCTATAGTTAATTTTCTCTAAAAGATATATAGTTCATGGAAAAAGAAAATCATGGAAACAAAGAAGAACAACTTTAGAAAGCCACTTCAACATCTTGCATACTAGAGAGCGCTAAGCATACTGACAAGGGCCATAGCCTGCAGATAATAATACAAAGAGTAAAAATCATTAGCAGAACAATTAAATTTTTTTTTTACATAATTGTTCCAACAGTTGATGACTAAGTTCTTACTTGGATCGGTTGTAGTGGTGAGAGCAGAGCCCTTGTAGTCACAGTTCCAGGTGTTTCTGCCATTGAATTGGTAGTAGAGATTCATGGCCACTGATGCATGGTTCAGGAGGGTATTGGGCAAGAAGCAAGGGCCGCCTTCTTTGATGACATCGCACCCACAACCATTGATGTGATTGCAAGCATACTCAATATTTGCAGCCAATTCAGAATCACTTGATGATGGCTTTGCCACGCACCAGGTTTTGCCCTGCAGTTAACATCAGCAAAGATAAGATCAAGTCATTGTATGTAAGTTTTCATGCAGCAAAGAAGTTTACCTGTGCATTTGCAGGCTTCAGAACTCCTCCTGCAAATATTGTACACATTGAAAAAAAAAAATATCAACACATGTTAATAATAAGAATCGCTGACCAACATGAAGAAACTCTATCTTGAAACGTAGGTACCTGAAATGAAGAACAAAAACAGAAGAACAAGTTGGGGAATAGGAAGGGAAAATGTTGCTTTAGGCATTGTTTCTGTAGTGTGGAGAAAAGTTTTCAGTTTTTATGTGAAAGATGAAATCAAGAGGCAGGTTCATATTTATAGAGCAGGGAATGCTTTTATGCTAACCTTTTGACCATGTCATTGTGTAAAAATTTTCATCGGAAAGATAGATTTAGAAACCTTAAGGGTAGTCTATGATAATTTCCTAAAGTTCTTTTTTATCCATTTCATTGGTCATTAATGGTGAAAAATGCATGGAAGCAGCCAGAAAAAATCAGTGCGATATGTTACAGTTTATGTAACGGAAGGGTTATTATTAGTTCATAATCAACGGCTATCTTTAATAAGAGATGTAATGGTGAAATTTGTAGAGGTTGAAGATCAAACGAAATATAATCTGCTGTACCCAGTATTAGATTAATACTAATCTTTTTGAAAACTCTGAAAACTAGCAATAATGGAACGAGTTTTCCACATCTTGGATAACATTTTCTTCAGTTTACCGATTTGGCCAAAATTCTAACTAGTTGGTTACCTTTTTTTTTCCACTATTGATTTACATGCCGGTTTGATTCGATTATAGGTTGATTGAAGATCAGTATTAAAAACAGGGGCAATGCCAAAATTAGTGAGATAGAGAATTGGGCTAATCTGAAGAGAGGTAAGTTTTTTGTTATAGGTTGCCTCTTTCTTGAATTCGCCTGTAGTTGGAAAATGACAATCACTAGTAAATGGTAAATTACAGTAACTTATATGATCAGCCTTCATACGTTATTGATTATAAATGGAAGTTCAGTTTAACATTGCTATAGCGGTTTCGCATTGTGATGTTGACCATGGTGATGTGATGGAGAGATGCCATTAATGCTGAGACAATGCAACTGAATTGTGATGAAACGGAGGCGATCAGGTATAAAAATTGATGATTTTACAAGCTGAAAATGCTACGTTTCACCGCTCGATAATCCTATATATCCGAGCTTAAAATCAATTTAAATTCAGATTAAAACTATAATGTTTAATTCAAATTTATTTGGATTAATATATATTATTATTAGAGGTTCGTCAATAGATAAATAATATATATTGAAGGGGTAAAACAATTTTATGAGTGAATCAAAAGTGTTATTAAATAAATAAACAATCAATTTTAACTGGATATTAAATTAAAAATTTAACTCAAAATTGATTTTTTCCAACCAAATTTTCGATTCGACCCAAACCCAGATCAATTCCAGTCAAGATAACCCTATAATGATGGTGATTCTGCATGGTGACAGAGGTAGCTGTGCACATTTGTTATTGTTGATTAAATATACAGTGTTCTTCATACGCACGTCCTTATCACATGAAATCACACCATGCCTGCTTAAGTTAATGATTTATTTGTTTAATTTTATCTCTTTGAAAAAGAAACACCTAACCTCCTTACCAACAAGGCTGGATTCAGCTGCTTGAACTCATTTGGAACAAGTTAGAGTTTGAATTAAACCTGCTTTTATAAATGAGCAAATGTAAGTTTTAATCCAGCCAATTTTGAATCGATTTCAAATTAATTTTTTTAAAATCAAAATAATCTCAAGTATAACTCTATTCGAATTCGAACTAAATCAAATCCAACCTTAATAAGATGCTGCATTTTGCAGCTGAGATATGTCTCTATGATTCACGAAATATATTAAAGGGGTTTCAGTCAACAGTTCAAAGCATTTTCTTCATTTTTTTGGGGCTTTACCTTGGTTTGTAGATTCAACTGACCTAAACATGCCTGTTGAATTTTCTGCGGACCATTAAAGTGAACGAGTTCCCTATATAAACTTCTTAGTGCAAACCTTCGTCTCCACAGCAGTTTCGTACTTTCTCTGGCAATGGCATCTCAAAGTGGCAGCTTGATCATAGATTCATAGTCCCATTTTATTCTCTCTCTCTTTTTTGTTTTTTTCAGTAGTTTACAGGCAACACCAAGCTTGGTAGTTGAACGTGAAGCCTTGAAGGCCTTCAAGTATCGTGACCCTTCAGGAGCACTTGCAAATAGGACCAACACAGACTTCCACCTGCAAAACCCCTAGACTTCCACTGTAGCAGAAAAACCCCGGAGTTTCACCCTTCTCTAAGAACACCCCAGAGTTTCACTCTACTTTAAGAACCACTATAGTTTGATTTTCTCCAAATAGAAAGTTCATACTTCACATTGTTATCACTATCAAGAATTCAATGACTGAACAAACTAAATGAACTTAAAAATCAAGCAAGCATTATGAACATCACCAACAAACCAGGGAAAAAATTGATAGACTACTATTTGTTTAATTTTCACAAAATCATCATTCAATAAGAACTAATCGATCATACATAGTACAAGCTAATTCTATGGACTATAGCCATGATACTAAAGTTTGCTTTTACCCTTTTGGCGGATCATTCTTTAAGAATTCATCTATGGTTGAAGGAAACTCCAAGCCGCCAAATCCACAATCATCACCATCAAACGCAAAAGCAGCTTTGCCCAGAAGCAAATAGGCCAACCTCAACGGCTCCTCCCCTTTGCAACTTCCCAAAAAGTACTTAATCCATCCCTCCAGTCTCTCCACTTCCTTCTCACACTTGGGTCCCTTAACTCCAACAATCTTTTCATAGAACCCCCCTTCACATTCACAACAATTATCAACACCACTCCTTTCTTCCTCTTTTTCATTTCTCTCTTCCAAAGGATCTGATATACCCAGAAGCTGCATCAACATTCTAATGTCATCAACATCGTTAGATTCTTGATCATGGGTCGTCATCCGAGAAGGGTTCTGTTGCGTTGAAGGTGGAAATTCAGGAGACGAAGATAAAAATGCTTCTGGGGCTTCACTGTTGCCGCTATGTTGAAGAGTTGAGTCGTTGTCGGTTCCGTCTAAATAGAGATATAGTGGGGAGCCTAGCGATTGTTCTGTAGATGTGAACTTAAAGTTGGTTTCTTGAGCCGGTTGTGAAGAGGAAGTGGATGCGGGTTGTGTCTGATGTTCAAGTTTCAATCTTTTCTCAACCTGTCCGTAATTGAGGGGAAAAAACTGAAATAAGAAATGAGCTTGCTTGACAGAGAATTAAACTGATAACTTGAGAACCGGAGATACCTGCTTCAGTGAGGAGAAGAAACTGGAGTGCCGAGACGGTGGCTGCATTGTTCACGTTTAGGCTAAACCCCATTTTGGGATAACGGAGGGATAAATAAGGCAAATTACTTTTAATATTATCATATATATTTATTTTTTATTTGGACCGATTTATTCTTGAATATCTAATATTATTTTAAAACTTGACTGAATCGGACGGATTGAATTGGTTGGTTTTATTGAAAACCAATCTCAAATGGAATCAACAGTGAGTCATGTTGAACAGAATAGAACATTTGGCCATTGAATTGTTGTAACTCATTTTAACTATTGAATTAAATTGCCTTGCGGGTTAACAGACAACAAATATTATCGAACTGCAGTCTAGCCATTGAGTAATACAATCCAATGGATTTGTTTTAACAGTTTATTAGAATTTTAAAATTTTATTATGTTATGCCGATATTGTTAATTAGATCAATCAATGGAATGGTTTAATCTATAAACCAATCTTTTGACTGGGCAAATACTCGAAATCTGAAAACCTTGATTTTGGTTGGCACGGTATGCGTAGCAAATGAAGAATTAAATGATGCCAAATGTGAAAATTGAACAAAAGGAAGAGCCACTCTGATTAATAACACATATCATTCACAATTGTGCACTGCACACTTGGTTCACATCAATGAACAATCACTCTCAATTGCACACTCAAATCGGAGGAAGAATTCTCCGTTTCCTTTCTGAACTCACTTTCCAGGGACAAAGTTGGTGGCATAAGCCCAAGCGTTGTTGTTGACTGGGTCAGCAAGATGGTCAGCCAAGTTTTCCAATGGACCCTTACCTGTAACAATGGCCTGCACAAAGAAACCGAACATGGAGAACATAGCCAACCTGCCATTCTTGATTTCCTTAACCTTGAGCTCAGCAAAAGCCTCTGGGTCATCAGCCAAACCCAATGGGTCAAAGCTTCCACCTGGATACAATGGGTCTGTAACTTCTCCAAGCGGCCCACCGGCAATTCTGTAACCCTCGACGGCACCCATCAGGATCACTTGGCAGGCCCAGATGGCCAAGATGCTCTGAGCATGAATCAAGTTCGGGTTGCCCAAGTAGTCAAGTCCACCCTCGCTGAAGATCTGAGCTCCGGCCTTGAACCACACTGCCTCACCAAATTTGACACCATTGCGGGCCAAAAGCTCAGGGAAAACACAACCCAGAGCTCCCAACATGGCCCATCTGCAGTGGATGACCTCAAGCTCACGGTTCTTGGCAAAGGTTTCAGGGTCAGCTGAAAGCCCAGCAGTGTCCCAGCCGTAGTCACCAGGGAACTCCCCCGTCAAGTAGCTTGGAGGCTCGCCAGAGAATGGACCCAAGTACTTAACTCTGTCTGGACCGTACCATGGGCTTCCAGATGGAGTAGGCCTGCCAGTTCTACGCATTGAGACACGGCCATTGCCCATGAGCTCAGAAGCTGAGGAGGGGCTGAGTTTCACGGCCTTGCCGGCGAATGAGGGGGAGGAGAGAGCCATAGTTGAGGCTGCCATTGTAGAATTGGAGTGTTAAGTTGAGAAAAACAATTGTTGATTGAAGTTAGGCTTAGATGGGGTAGTATAAATATTTGTTTCAGGAAAAGGTCCTTATCTATTGATATCTATATCCGCATTCTTATTGGTTGGTGATATTTTGGAAGTTTGATTTGTGAGTCTACATGGCATTCTCAATAAGCCGCCTCTGTATCCAGTCCTGAATCTCATTCAACATTGGATGTTATTTCCTATCCAATAATCTGTTGCCATTTGTGCAATTGGATAGCGCTATCTAACTCAAACATTGCTGCAGGCTTTGAATAAGTTGCAGTGATGTGAAACCCAGCTCCAGAAAGTACTATCGTGGGTGAAAGGTGAAATTGATAAGCATTAATTAATAAAAGGGAAGCCTGGAGAAATAATCTTGCCCCTTAACCAAAATGGACTCTACTCTCATCTTCTAGTTTTGTGATATGGTTTCTCATATGAGAGTAAAACCTTGATTACTCAGAGCTTAGCTAGGAATATTACAAAGAGCAAGGTAATTTTGCTTCTGGGCACATAATGCAAGCAAACAGGAGAGAGGGGGTCACTTGACCTTATGTATTAGAATCTTTTAAATGGGAGTAAACTATTTTGTTATAAATTCAACCTTGATGCTTCTATTTTGGCTCCGACGCTGAATCAAAGTAAAGAATATTTCAACTTAAAATGTAGTATCGAGGATTAAATTACATTGCCAATAGCTGATTTTTTATGGGTTAAGTTCAAACTGTCTATGGTTACACCTATTCATTACAAAGTTGGAGCTGCAACTACTGATTTGGTAATGAGACATTTATAATGTCTTATTGATGAAATGGTTGCCAATTCTTTTAAACAATTCCCCTGCGCACCTTCCACATTTTAGTCTGCAGATATTTTGCTCATGCAGATGTACACCGTTGCCCAGCCACGAAAACAATATATTTCGTATTATGCTGTATTATAATTTGTGCAGATTACAATATATTTCGTATTATGCTATATCTCCATTCATTCTCTCTTTTATACTCACAAACAAAGGTACATTAACATCATGCATATGAATAATATTCGAGAAGCTTCTTACTGTAACTTCACATGGCTGGAAGTCAGTCTCCTGCTAACACGATCACTTATCAGATTTAAACAAGTTGAGCAGAAGAGGTGAATGCAATCCATATCACATACGTGGAGCACCCTCATTGGTTACACCCCAAGAAATGAATCTAAGGACTTGGTGGTCTAGAAAATGCCATGTGGTACAGAGAAAATCGAACCCAAAATCTTCAGCTCCCAATGAAATAGCAGAATTAGATACCACAGGGATAAGAAATCTTATAGTAGAAACCCTTTATTATCCTTACCCACCTAGTTAGTTTGTTCAGACACTACTACATATCAAGCACAGAAACCCAGCTACAAAACGTCTCTCTTTACACAATGGCAGCCTCAACTATGGCTCTCTCCTCCCCCTCATTCGCCGGCAAGGCCGTGAAACTCAGCCCCTCCTCAGCTTCTGAGCTCATGGGCAATGGCCGTGTCTCAATGCGTAGAACTGGCAGGCCTACTCCATCTGGAAGCCCATGGTACGGTTCAGACAGAGTGAAGTACTTGGGTCCATTCTCTGGTGAGCCTCCAAGCTACTTGACGGGGGAGTTCCCTGGTGACTACGGCTGGGACACTGCTGGGCTTTCAGCTGACCCTGAAACCTTTGCCAAGAACCGTGAGCTTGAGGTCATCCACTGCAGATGGGCCATGTTGGGAGCTCTGGGTTGTGTTTTCCCTGAGCTTTTGGCCCGCAATGGTGTCAAATTTGGTGAGGCAGTGTGGTTCAAGGCCGGAGCTCAGATCTTCAGCGAGGGTGGACTTGACTACTTGGGTAACCCGAACTTGATTCATGCTCAGAGCATCTTGGCCATCTGGGCCTGCCAAGTGATCCTGATGGGTGCAGTCGAGGGTTACAGAATTGCCGGTGGGCCGCTTGGAGAAGTTACAGACCCATTGTATCCAGGTGGAAGCTTTGACCCATTGGGTTTGGCTGATGACCCGGAGGCTTTTGCTGAGCTCAAGGTTAAGGAAATCAAGAACGGCAGGTTGGCTATGTTCTCCATGTTCGGTTTCTTCGTTCAGGCCATTGTTACAGGTAAGGGACCGTTGGAGAACTTGGCTGACCACCTTGCCGACCCAGTCAACAACAACGCCTGGGCTTATGCCACCAACTTTGTTCCCGGAAAGTGAGCTTATCGAGAGTGTATTTGCTTTGGACCGTCTGTTTGATCTGATGTAAATTTGTTGTGTACTAATGAGAAGTTTATTATTTTGAATCTTGATTCCTGTGAAATGCCTTCCATATTTTCTCTCAATTTCTCTTTTATACTTATATTTACCTTTCTCCCTCTATTCCCTTGTATCAGCGGCCCTGCAAAACAACTCTCCCAGAACAGAAAATCGAGAATTGAAAACGATGAATGCTCCTAAATGTCTTAAATCACAATGTTTATATTGCAAGACTCTTAAATTACATACATCATTTGTAAGCTGTACATAGTTTTTACATTGATCAATCTTGTATAGTATAAAGCTAAAACCGCAGTCCCTGAATTTACAAACGAGGTCAACTATGACAGAAACGTTCAGCAGATGAAAAAATGAGTAGTGTGATTTTCGTAGTTAGGTTGAGGGAATATCAAACCTGCAATGCAGCAGGTTTACCTCTTTACCAAACCGCAAACTGGAGTATTCCCGAAGAAAATTTGACACAACTTACAACTTCACCTTTCTATATGATAACCAATCGAGCAATGATACATGAGCAGACTTTCATGGGAAGGCCGTTAAGAAAAAATAAAGGGGGAAGGAGCAACCAAACTAGGCTTGAGATCGACTTGCCGAGGACCTTGCTCTGGCCACAGATTTTGCATAAAGACCCTCATATTGTAATGCTGAAGTTTCCCAACTCCAATCCATATTCATGATTTTGTATACGAGCTGATGCCAACTCTTAGGGTTGTTTCTGTAGTGGTTGAATGCACGTTCTAATGCACTGTTTACTCCCTGTAATGTTCAAAATTATCAGGAAAAATCACATGAGAAACAACCCAAAAGTAGAGTCGGATAAGGATCCACAGATAAAGGTTCTTTATTAGCAATGCTAGAAGAAATTAGAAATGTACTAACAAAGAATAAATTTCCAGTACAATATATATACATGTGAACTTACCTGTTCATCAGGATTCAGAAATGTGTATCCATTTTGATACCGGAAGGGTATTGTGTCATCATCAACATCAAATACACTAGAAAAGAAAATTGTGAGTTGAGTTAGAATTCTCCAATCAGTAAAACCTCTCATCAGATGAAGTGGAATTATATTGAATCCAGGCACCAAGCACAATATACCTGTCATTTAGACCACCAGTTTTTCTTGTAATGGGTACAGAACCATATCTCATTGCTATCATCTGAAAAGAATTATAAAGGGGTCATTTCACAAATAACCGACTTTTTCCAGGTTTCAGTATTCAAAAGGAGGGATGGGTTGTCATCTTTCAATTATTTCCCATATTGCGCAATTAAATTACTGTTCAAGAATTCTTTGCTTAGGCAAGAGTCAAGAGTGTACCTGTGTAAGGCCACAAGGCTCGAAGACAGATGGGATTATGAACATGTCTGACGCAGCATAAATGGAATGGGAAAGAGACTCATCATACTTCAATATCAGCCGAATGTGATCATGATTCTGAAACTGGTTGGCAATACCCTCGAACTCACTCTAAAATAATATAAATATACAATCAAGCAATGGAAAGTCTATTTAGCATCTACTTACCCAAAAAGAAAAGTCTTACTAGCATCTGAAAGCTTGAGTTCAACTTTAAACTAATAGAAGCAGAAGGCACAACTACAAATACATAAGCAACATTTACACAACAGTAGCTACACAGTAAATAGATTAAAGTAAATAATCTCATGGAGAAGCCAAAAACTAGATTAATAGTTATACATGATTAATATCATGTGTTCATCCCACCCCTAGCAACACATAACTCCATAGCTCAAACATGCATCTTTGTTTAGAAAGACTTTTTGTTCCCTTTTTATCTTTATTCATTAAGCAGGGAAAAATGCACAGTACCTGGATATGTGGCACTGGGCTTGCACCAAGGAGTACAAACTGTCCTCCCAGTTCCATTGTTCGATAAATTGCATGTCTAATAAGATGCACACCTTTCTGTGGCACTAATCTTGTTATGCATCCAACCTATTCAAAAATAAAGCAAAAGGCTGCAAATAAAATTTGGGCGCTATCCAAGTGCTTATAGAGGGAGGCCAAGCATCCATAGCATAAAATCAAATTTTGGAAGAATGAGAAAGAGCTTCATCAATCACCAATTCAGATTGGATAAAGACAACAATAGTTGATTATATTATTTCATTAACTCTGGAAGCTAACCTCTTGTACAGATAAAATTGCATAACTTAAATGCTCAGAGCCTATAAAGGAATACAACAGTATCTTAGCCATTTCTAAAACATATAAGGTCTGCAATACTGTAGCAGTAACTCAGTTACAGCTTGATCTAGTTATCACAACAAGCATAGAGATCGGTTAATACAACACAAATAATTCCAAACTTGTTGACCTACATTTGTTCAAATAAACATGATAAAATATATGGACCATTGGGTGAGAAGAAAACAATAATAACATCCAAAATTGAAATTTTATGAGCAGAGAGCACAGGATGTTAAAGAAGAATTCAGTTAAGAAAAACAAAAGCCGTTTCGTATTAAAAGATTTGCTGATGGTATGGTCGTTAAATGTCTGTAACTTAGCAATATATATCCTGTCCAGTCCTGTTATTAGCCTATGATCAAACATAAGCAAATCCTAGTATCATTACATCTAGATAAATGAGTGCAAGCACATCCTTAAAGTTCTGTCCTATGAAATTCTAAGGGATGAAAGATAAGACCTTTATTTCTGTAGGCCAAAAGACTTAAATAAAGGTCCTATAGTAAAAAATAAAATAAAATAAATCCAGGAGATAGCATTTCAATGGCTAAAAAATATATTGTTCCTAGATGTCCTGTCTAATACTTTATTTAAGATATTTTAAGGATTACATATGCAACACTATGAGCTGCACATTCTAATTGTAAATGAGTTTCACCAGAGTTGCACACCCTAAAATAAAAATTTTTCTTTTTTAAAAGCTAGAAAAACAGGAATGTACTAGATATATTCCAGCTCTATGGGAAAATAAGTTACCAGAGGTTGCCTTGCATTAGCAGATGAAAGTCCAAGATGCCTTCTTAACGCCAATTTATTTTCTGCTTTCCCTTGAAGGTTTTTAGCGTCGTAATGCACTTTGAGGGTTTTATCAGTGGCAGGATTCCATGCATCAGAGTCAATTCCATTTAGAATCCCAACAAACTTTTTAGAGTGGAAATTAAGGGTCGAATGGAGGCCTCGTCCACCCTGTAATACTTCAGTGAACGTTTAGAACAAAGGAGCATGATATCAATAACAAGATGCTAGGAGAAAAAATGGCTAATTTTAACGTTGGAATACCATTTGAAAGATAGGAAAAGAATCATGTTTTACTAGCAAATATTTTTACTAAAAAGGAGGAAAAAGAAAGAGAGAGAGAGATATTAAACACTTCTTGGCAGATGCTGCATATGATCAACAGTTCAAAAGAGTGAATAAAATCACTTGTATAGATGTCTGCATTTTTGTAAACTTACCCTTCTATAAAATGGATTGCCAAAAGATAAAATGTGTTAAGAGCAATTAACATGTGCCTAAACTGTCTATGTAAAAAGTTTAGGAAGCTTTTTTCTTTTAACAATTTGGTACATAGATAGCATGAATTCTGGATTTCACAAAGACGCTGATATTAGTGTCATCATGCCTCATCTTCTATACATTTTTTTTTCACAATTTGACACCTTTGCTAATGACCAAGTTAGATGGTTGGTATTATATCCAAAATGCACAATAAATGTAAGTTAAAAATACCATATGTACATATTGGTAAGATCCAATTTCAAAAATCATATATGACTCTATGATAAGATTAATCATGTACGTCATGCTATGTATGAAGATTGATGTTTCATACGTCTTGAGTATGTATGGCAACAAAATGAACAAAAAAATCAATACCTCGGCTGTACGCACTTCCTGTGCATAGGTGGGTGATACTGTTGTCACAATATTAGAGAACACAACTGCACCCTGGAGAAAGACCAAGAAGAAAATGAGAGGAAAGGAGAAAACATTTCACAGAGGAATGTGAAAGACCATCATTGGATTCAATAATTCCCATACTTTAATAGGATTGACCCTATCATGCGATGAATTGTCCTGCATTCTGTCCAGTCTGTTTAGCTGCTGGACATCAAGACCACAAGAAGCCAATGCTGAAGCAGGTGCAGTCCCTTGGTAGTCAAAGTTGTGGCAAGTAAAACATACTCTAGCTGAATTCATTCCTTTTGGGGCATATAAATCCCAATAGAGAGGTGCCTAGAGATACAATAAAAAAACTTCGACTAAAATGAAACAGTTATTGAGTTGCTAAAGAACACATTAGTGATAGTTTAATTTGAAATTGACCATACAACAAAAGCTGTCTGCCAATCATGGCAATGGATAATGTCTGGTTTTTTGCCAGCTTGAAGGAGTAACTCAAGTGCTGCACGGCTAAAAAATGAAAAACGCTTGAAATCATCATGCTCCCCATAAAATTGTCCTCTCCAAAAGAATTTATCAGGATGAAGAGGCTCAACAAAATAAACAGGGAGACCTGCATAAATAGTAGCAATCAGAATTCAATGCAAGAATGTCTTATGCAAGCAAAAACACTTAAATGGTTAACCTTCAACTGTGCCAACCCATATTTTGCTTTTAAATAGTCTTCCATCAAAGTATGACTCTACCACCGCATCTAAGGCCTGTGCAAGCATATAAATTATCCAAAATGTTTGAAAATCCATATTACTAAATCAGTAATTTGTCACATACCCTCATGTTGTCAATATGATCATATTGCATGCAATCATACTTTGGAAGAACAATCTCCACTAGGTTTCCTCTCTTCTGCAGAGCTTTACCAAGACCAGTAACAACATCCCCCAAACCACCAACCTGAAAAGAGAGAGAAACTATCATTTCTAAATAATATGAAAATATTCAGAAGAATTAAAGCACTAATAACCTTTCAGGATGATAATCATTGATGCCTTCTGTAACAGTTAAATCCATCTATATATCAACAGAAATACCAAATTACAATTTACAGAAACAAAAGGAGAATACAATAAAGCCAAAACTAGACCACATATTGGACAGGGAAGTGCTATCTAGCATATCATCCAACAGGCTTGAGATGAGTTGCAGACAACAATGAAAACACTTTTATGCCAAATCCTCAAGATGTCTCCCTGAGCTATATTTCTTTTAAACAAAAAGTCTTTTACAGAAACTTTTCCAAGATGACAAAATATAATAAATTCATAAAGGATGTACCAAGCTGAGTAAAAGTGTACCTTAGCTACTGGTGCCATCTCTGCTGCAATTTGAATGATATGCAACCCTGAACTAAAATTTAACCAAGTAACAAATTAAAAAACAATGATTCACTGAGATTTACAATCAATATTACACACACACACACACACACATATTATATTAATACCTTGTTGTTGATGATGTCAGTCTGAGAAATGTAGAAACAGCTTCATGTTCATTTTTCTCCTTGCTTGCCATGCATGCATCATGAATACGTCTATCTCTCTTCCACACCATTTCTCTCAAAAGCTTTGCTTCGTTGTTTGATAATTTCTTCTCAAGAAACCAACCATCAATCATAAGCAATAAACGACTCCAAAATTCCCAAGGCATATCATTCACAGGTTCATCTAGTAACCTTTTCTTGCTTTCTTCTTTCAAACTATCAAGGGTGTCTTGAAATTCCTTCACAGATTCTTGATATAATTGAACATATGAATGTATCTCTTCATCAGACCTTTGAAGACACTCTGCCAACAGACTTATCTTTTGTTGCATTAGCTCATTGTATTGCTGCATTTTTTCAGATGATAACTTGTAGACACTAGCTTCATCAAGAGATTCTTCCAACTTATCAACCTTCTTTTGCAGCTCCAGGTTTTGCTGCAGCATTAAAATAGCTTGATCCACCTGTTTAGTTGACTTATCCAGCAACCCCTGCAGATTCTCTACCTTCTTATATAAGTCCCCACATTCAATTTTCAGAATTGAAAGTTTTGAAACATCTTCTTGAGATATTGACAATTTAGATTCTAATTCTTTCAAAGATGACTGCAAGCAAGAGCATTCTTTTTCCAGCATTTCCACACGCTCATCTGTGTTCTTGACATTGTTTATCTCCGTTTTCAGTTTTTCTATATCCTCCTTCAAGGACAGATTCTCCGTCCTCAAAAAATAAAGCTCCTGGCTAAGAGAATGAATACTACTATTATTCAGTACATTGTTTTGACTTTTGTGGATGTCTAGCTCACTATTTTCGGAAGCACCACTGAGAGCCAGTTCATTCCGTAGCTTCTGCAACTGATCTTCCAAGAGTTCTGCATGTATCTTCTCCAGGGCAGCAACTTTAATCCGCGCATCAGTTTCAGCCAATCTCATCTCCAAAACATTAATTTCTCCTTGCAAAGACTCCTTCTCACCAAGAATCTTTTGAAGCTCTTCAAGAGCTTGAACCCGTGCTTGGTTGAGAAGAAGGACATCTGTCAATAATGCACAATGGAAAATCAAATAAACATCAATTTTCCATAAAGAGGTAATAAGACAACAAACCAAAGAGAAAATACATTGAACTAAAGGGTATATTTCAAAGAAAGGCTTACTTTTCTCTGCATTTCTTATCATGTTCATCAGATAATGAAGTTGAGAACTTGATAGCTGGTCTTCACCTTCTCCATTTAAAACCTGTGAGAAAGAAAGTCCAATAAATCTATGTATATTTTAACTATTATTTGCATTGGCATTTAGCCCAAATGTAGTAGCAAAAAACAAAAATCCTCAAATTTAAAACTAGAGATTACACCTATATGCACTTGATTGCTGCAATCTTGTTTGATATTATTCAATTGCTATTGTTTTAATGAAACGAAGTTTAAAATAAATAAGGAATGATCAAACAAATAAATAAACTTCCAAGCAATAAAATCTAAATCCAAATTATGATCTCATTGTATATACAAGAGGGGAACAAAAATTTCTTCAGCTCAGGCACAATTACAGTTTCCAAGTCTTTTTCATTCACATCTTCCACAGCTACATGATTGTTCACAACATCTTCTACAATTTCTTGATTTAAGCTTACGTCAGTATCCGTCAAATCATTTTCAGATTCAGAGTCACCGTCACCGTCAACGTCAACACTTGGCACAGAATCTGCAACCAGTGGAGGCTGCTGAGGGGAGCTTTTCTTCACGTGTTGTCTCTTTTGCTGCGAACTGCATCATTTTCAACTTCAATACTAATTGGTTTCAAAACTATTGAAAAATTAAAAAAAAAAATGCAAACACATTTGACCTATCCAGAAACAACAAACAAGTACCTGAAATTCCGGCGTCGCATTTTACAAGAAGCGGGAGAGAATCGATGCAAAGAGAGAAACAAGCCAACATTGGAGTGCTCTTTACTGATACTATCACTGTTATTTGAGCTGAAGCTGACGAAGAACGGACTCAAGAAAGACGTTGACAGCTTTGAAGCCATATATTCATAGATTGACTCTATCAGGAACGAGAAGCTGAGCTTTGTCTGTGTCAAAAAAATTAACAGAACAAGACGGTTTCGAACGAAAGTGCTTTTAAGATCAGCTGATTCATATTCATGAGATTTCGGGTCATTTCGCGAGAATAATTTAACAGTACGTGACGGTCTACAGAAAGACATCGTAGACGTCATACACGTGTCAGTATATTATCCTAATCGATCGAACGGTTGAGCAAAAATGGATCATTCTAAAGTTGTTTAGAATCGTCAGATGATCTGATCCGATAAAATGCCGACGTTTTCCCAAATCTGAAGCAAGAACTGTAAGAGGATCAAAGGTTGGCGCGACGAGACAACCTTAAGTGGATTTACTTTGCTGCCACATATTAAGCGTGTCGTGGGGTTGATATACCCGTTATGTCTCACATTATTAAGGCAATTTCTTTTCCTAAATAAAAATTAAAATTATTTCAAATATATTTCTTAAAGTATTAGTTAAGTGTTTCGAAAACTTGAATAGGGTGAATGGATCAAACCAAATTCAACTAAGATTCCACAGCCAAGCCAATTCGCGTTTATGTTTAAACTTATATTAAGGCCAAATTACTTATTCCCACCCAATGAATACTCATTCTTATTTAGTTTAAAAATTTTTTTTTATCTACTCATTTTAAATTAATCAAATTTATTAATTTTAAATTTTTATATATTTTTTCTCTTTAAACTTTAAAAAATAATAATTTATTTTCAAGTCAAGTTTTAAAAAATAATATTTTTTTCCCTTAGAGTTTATTTTTCAATCTTTGACTGCTCTTTTGATGTTATCTTCAATAATCTCTCTCTCAACATGTTTTTTCCCTTTGATATTCTCTCTCTTCATCTGATCAATTGTGTAATGTCCTCATAGTGCTTAGTCTAAAAAGATAATTCATTTTTCTAAATAAAACACTATAGGTACGTAATTAGAGGGAGAGATAATCATAAATTGAAGAATAAATTAAAAAAATTATTATTTTTTAAGATTTAATAAGAGCAACTGATAAATTTTAGTTAATTTTTAATATTATAAGTGAAATAATTATTTTATCTTTAAAAACGAATAAAATTAACAATCTGTGAGTAAAAAAAATAAAATTAAATTAAAGATTAAAAATTTGCAAAAGAAGTAATTTTTGAGTGAAAATAATCCTATGCCTTATATTAATCATTAATTTGAAATGACCCGTCATTAAATCAATTGCCAAGTCAGTCCAATTGATGTCAACTAAAACAATATAGTTAACAAAATTTTGCTAAGTCTCAAAATTTTAAATAATATACATTATACCACAATTCTCGGTCCAAAAAATATTGGTCAATTATGGGTCTGCACTTTTAAGAATCGAAAAATATTATATATACAAACTTCTCAAAGAAAACCATTAATACAAATTTATAATGTATTTTAATATAATTGGATAATTTAAAATTAAAATAAGATTAATAAATTACAAAAATATAAAATTACCTTATTAGTTTATATTGGATAATTTGAATAATTAGTTTGTAAGGTAATACATAGTTACATACCCTATGGTCTAAGATTTTTTTTTTCCAAATTACCGAAAATCAATGATAACCATTAATTTTTGGCCAAACGACTATTTCCCACCCAAGGTTTAGCGTTTTCTCAAAAGTCCCCCCTTTAACTATGGAAACACCAAACACCCACCCATGACCGGTTAGATTTAACCAAACCCTAACGGTAGTAGGGGTAAAATCGTCATTTTGGCTATAATATTAAAAATAAACTAAAATAAAATCTATTTTGCCCCCCTAAACTTTAAAAACTACAATTTTCCCCCACCCTAAGTTTTAAAAAATGGCAGTTTCACCCTAGGGTTTGGTTTTGAAATCTCCGGCGACCTCTCCGGCTCCGTTGCCGACGGCCGCTCCCTCCCGAAGCAACCTCTCCTTCCGGCGATCTCTTTCCTCCCATTTGGAGGTCCGATCGGCGCCCGGAGACGCCGTGGGAGATGAAGACTTCGTCGGGAAGACGAAGTTCTTCGTCTTCCCAGACGAGGACGACGGCGTCGGCTTCGTCTGGGAAGACGAAGAACTTCGTCTGGGAAGACGAAGAACTTCGTCTTCCCGACGAAGTCTTCGTCTCCCACGGCGTCTCCGGGCGCCGATCGGACCTCCAAATGGGAGGAAAGAGATCGCCGGAAGGAGAGGTTGCTTCGGGAGGGAGCGGCCGTCGGCAACGGAGCCGGAGAGGTCGCCGGAGATTTCAAAACCAAACCCTAGGGTGAAACTGCCATTTTTTAAAACTTAGGCAGGGGAAAAATTTCAGTTTTTAAAGTTTAGGGGGGCAAAAGGAGATAAAATTTTCAGCCGTTAGGGTTTGGTTAAATCTAACCGGCCATGGGTGGGTGTTTGGTGTTTCCATAGTTAAAGGGGGGACTTTTTAGAAAACGCTAAACCTTGGGTGGGAAATAGTCGTTTGGCCTTAATTTTTCAATAGAACTAGGTGTATATATTTTTGAATATATAATTACATACATCTACGATGGCTCTTTACTTGATTAGTTGTGCGTATATAGCATTGATCTTAATTTTCGCGGTGACTCATGGAGTGATGGGGGCGCAATTGTCTTTCTCAAAATTACTTGGGTTTTTTAAAACAACATACAAAATATTAGAGACTTCAAGGAATTTATTCTAAAATAAAAGCCCGCTAAACCGATGGGTGATTCAAAACAACTGTAACGCTTCGCCGGGGGAAACTCTGTTTAAGTCTGTGAAGAAAACTCACTCACCTCATCCAAATCCTGTTTAATGAACACAACAAGAAGAAAAATTTCTTCCAAAATCTCAATCTCTCGAACATCTTTTTTGAGTGTGAAATTCTCCACTTCATCATCAACAGAACAAAATTTTAACCACCCGTTAAATCTCACCACGTGCATTGCTTCTTTGCAATCATGTGCCCACCTGAAGAACCTCAAAAAAGGCATAGAAATCCACTCTTACATGTTCAAAAGTGGCCTTGTCGACTCCCCTTTATCGATAACTAGCCTTATTAATATGTACTCTAAATGCAACAGAGTTAGCCATGCACTTCTAGTATTTAATAATATGAGTTGTGAAGCTAATGTTTTTACTTATAATGCAATGATTTCTGGATTTTTATCAAATGGGTTTGCAGCAAAAGGTTTGGATTTTTATAAAGATATGAGAGAATTTGGTGTTTTGCCTGATAAGTTTACTTTCCCGTGTTTGATCAAGTGTTGTTGTGATCTTATGGAGGTTTTAGAGGTTAAAAAGATCCACGGATTGAGTTTTAAACTTGGTTTGGGATTTGATGTGTTCATAGGCAGCGCTTTGGTTAAGACCTACTTGAAGTTTCAATTAATGGAGGAGGCGCAAAAGGTGTTTGAGGAATTGACTGTTCGAGATGTTGTTCTTTGGAACGCAATGATTAATGGGTATGCACAGATTGGGAAATTGGATGAAGCTTTGGGGGTTTTTAGGAGGATGAGTGAAGAAGGGGTTTTGATAAGTAGATTCACTGTTACTGGGATTCTATCGGTTTTTAGTATGATAGGAGATTTCAACAATGGAAGAGGGGTTCATGGAGTTGTGATGAAAATGGGTTATGATTCAGGTGTTGCAGTTATGAATGCTTTGATTGATATGTATGGAAAGTGCAAATGTATTGATGATGCATTGGAGATTTTTGAAATGATGCAGGAGAAGGATTTGTTTTCATGGAACTCGATTATGGCTGTTCATGAACAATGTGGTGATCATGATGGCACTTTGAGGCTTTTTGATAGGATGTTACGTGCTGGAGTTCAGCCTGATTTAGTAACTGTCACTACTGTGCTTCCTGCTTGTTCTCACTTGGCAGCACTGATGCATGGTAAAGAAATTCATGCATTTATGATTGTTAATGGTTTGGCAAAGGATGGTAACTGTGAGGATGTTACTGATGTGTTGATGAACAACTCCCTCATGGACATGTATTCGAAATGTGGCAGTATGAGAGATGCTCACATGGTTTTCAATCAGATGAGTAAGAAGGATGTGGCATCGTGGAACATTATGATCATGGGCTATGGAATGGATGGTTATGTCAAGGAGGCATTGGATATGTTTTCACAGTTCTGTGAGGCAAAGCTTCAGCCTGATGAGGTGACTTTTGTGGGCGTTTTGTCAGCCTGCAGTCATTCAGGCTTTTTGAGACAAGGTCGTGAGTTCTTCGAGCAAATGGAATCAAAATATGGTGTATTTCCCACTATTGAGCATTATACTTGTGTCATTGACATGCTTGGTCGAGCTGGGAAGCTTAAAGAGGCTTATGAATTGGCACTAACAATGCCTATTGAGGTGAACCCAGTTGTATGGAGGACTTTGTTGTCAGCATGTCGGCTCCATGCGAATACAGATCTTGCTGAGATTGCAGCACAGCGGGTTTTTGAGCTTGAACCTGGACATTGTGGAAGTTATGTTTTGATGTCTAATGTCTATGTGGCAGCTGGCCGATATGAAGAAGTATTAGATGTTAGGCATATGATGAGGAAACAAAATGTAAAGAAGACACCAGGGTGTAGTTGGATTGAACTGAAGAATGGCGTGCATACTTTTATTACTGGTGATCAGTCGCATCCTGAAGTGAAGTCTATATATGCTGGATTGCAGTCATTGACAGCTCGTCTTTATGAGAATGGATATGTGCCAAACATCTAGTGGTAGATCCATTTTGAATGCCAATAAATCCACAGAGGACTCTTGAGTGATAGGATGTTATGCAAGGTTGGTTGGTGCTGATTTTCTCATATGTTGCAAAGTATCATGTATAAATACCAAAATTGACCACAACAGTGAAGCCCTGCAGGTATTGTTATCATTATCTTTTGAATTACATATCCAACCCAACAAAATGCATCTCAGATAATCCTCACAGCAGCCCTTGAGTACTGTATAGGTGAAGGCATTTGTCACCATTTCAATCTTATCACTTAATCATTCCGCATGTATTTTTTCCTGATAATAAAATAGAGTAGTAATTGCATTTCCATCTTCCTTGCAAATTACATAGACAGAGAAAGCTAGCCTTTCAAAAGCGCTTCTATTTCTCCTCTTATCTGTTTATCTGTGAATTTCAGAGTAGCATGCCACATGATTGGATTTTCGAATTTGAAATTGCAAATGGCGACACTTTTGTTCAAATTTTGCTGGTTTTGATAGACTCATATATTGGGCTCCTTTTGAAGGGTTTTTCATGTTGACTGTCTTGCCAGAGGCCTTAAGGCATATTTCTGCACTGCAACCTCTGTGTATATCCTGCTCTACGCCCTTACGTATCTTCAGGCTTTGGATATTTTTTGGTGCCCAAAGTTGTCATCTCTTCCTGCTAGCATTCAGTATCCCAGCAATGTACAAAGATTGAATTTTTCAAATTGCCCTGAACTGGTCAAGCGAATTGAGAATAGAAACAGGAGAGGATTGTGATGGCTACCTGGCAGAGCAACTCTACTGCAGAACTCCTTCCAGGCCAGCACCTCTGCACTCAATGTAATCCCCAGCAAACCAACACAACAGCAGTAGTTTCCAGCAATAGAATAGGAAACGCAATCAAGATAGTGAGAGAAAATATGTATTGTATTGAATACTCAATAAAGTTTGCAAAATCAATTCTTCAATGTAATGACTATTTTGCAATATTACTGCAAATCAGTTACAATTTCAGGGACTGAATAATCTGCAAAAATCACAAAAACACAACTGAAGCATTACTGTTCATGCCCAGCTTCCGAGACCCCTCTACTCTCCCTCCAATCCTTCTGTTTTGTACACCACTCTGTCTCCTGCAGCACCTGCTCCCTTTTCTTCCTCAGCTACTCCCTTCTTTTTCTCCCAGGCTGTGCCACGTTTCCTTATTTCCTGAGGTTGGCTTTGCAATAGAGTGATGGCCACCTGATCAAATTGCCTGCTGCCAAGTGTCTTTTCCTTTTTACTCTCTCTTTTCCTGCGAGAAATATATATATGAGTTCTAACAGATTGATGCAAGACAGCGCATATTATAAATGTTTGACTTGAGTTCCTTGCCCATAAAAGCAGCCGAAAACAACTAATTGTTGTGTCAAGTTGGGAGGTATGTGCTCTTTTTAGCTCTTAATTCAGCTGAAATTTGAGGTTATTCACTCAAACTTTATGTGTTGAACCATTTCATATTTGATTAGTGAAGGTGGATTGTTCATGCCAATTATAATTAACAACGTCTTCCTTTCTAAAGACATAATGAAGATTATCTGGATTTCATTTCTGACCATATAAAATAAGTTGTATACACACAACCCAAAAAAACAGTCTTCTTTATCATACATGATATTGTGTTGTCAAATTTCTGCATAATTAATTTCATGGAAATGATAAGATAGATGAGTAGTTATTATATAACAATTAGCTATGTAAATAATATGCAACGACTAAACAAATCATGTGTGTGCATGTTGCAACTCAATTCAAAACTTTGGTAAAAATCTATTTACCCAAACATAGCGTAAAGAGATCTTTTGAATTCTTCCGTCTCTTTTGACTTGTCAGATTAGGTAGACAAATCATGAGATAACTCCCCTTGAGATGAGTAGATTTGATTTATTAAGATTTAATTCACTCGGAAACCAACCTCTAGAGGTTTTGCATTTCCATCTTCCTTGCAATTTCTGCTTCAATAATCTAATTCTTATCACCAGCAGGGACCACCAGGCTACTATTTTGGAAAAAGCCAAACCTTTCAAAGCTTTTTATATCGACTCTGAAGCTCATGCAAGTCTTCAAGAACTTTTTGTTCCGCCTGCCGTTATTTACTTCCAAACAAAGAACTTATCAAAAAAAAAAAAACTTCCAATCATAGATCTCTCCCCCTGTATTTTCATACTTGCAGTCGAAGATGGCCGAAGCTTTTGTTCAAATTTTACTGGACAATTTGACCTCACTAATCGGAAAAGAGGTTGGGTTGCTCTGGGGTGTTGAAAAAGAGATGAATAAACTTTGCAGCTTGTTCTCAACGATTCAGGCTGTGCTTGAAGAAGCCGAGGAGAGGCAAGTAGTGGACAAGGCAATTAAGGATTGGTTAAGGAAGCTCAAACAAGCTGCTTATGTGGTAGATGACATCTTGGATGACTGCGCCACTGAAGCCACTCGATTAGAGTCTAAAGGAGAACATTCAAGGTTTATAAACAAGGCAAATGCTTCTTTCTTGCATAAACTTCGTCCACATAATATTTTATTCCGTCACGAGATTGGTATTAGGATAAGAGAGATTACAGAAAGGTTAGATGAAATTGCTCAAGAGCGAATTAAATTTCATTGGACTGAGTTTGTTTCAGATAGGCGAAATGAAGTCACAGAAAGACGCCAAACTGCCTCAATTATTACGCAGTCTCAAGTCTATGGAAGAGATGAGGATAAAGAAAGAGTTATTGAATGTCTGGTGAAGCAGGTAGCCTGTTGTGATGACATTTCAATCTACCCTATAGTTGGTTTGGGGGGGCTTGGAAAAACAACACTTGCTCAGGTAATCTTCAATGATGAGAGAGTGAAGAGTCATTTTGAGCCGAGAATTTGGGTTTGTGTCTCTGAGGAATTCAATGTGAGGAGGATTGTTAAAGCTATTATTGAATCTGCAACTGGAACTACTTGTGAAGTCTTAGACTTGGAGCCTTTGCAGCGACGACTACAAGACTTATTGAATGAGAAAAGGTATTTGCTAGTTCTAGATGATGTGTGGAATGAAGATCAAGATATGTGGGACCAGTTGAAGTTTGTATTGGCATGTGGGTCAACAGGGGCTTCAATCATCGTCACAACTCGTATCAACAGGGTTGCAACAATTATGGGAACGCTCCCTCATCATAACTTATCAGGCTTACTGGAGGATGATTGCTGGTCATTGTTTAAGGAGCGTGCATTTGGACCTGACAAAGAAGAACGTCCAAACCTTTTAGCATTGGGAAAGGAGATAGTGAAGAAGTGTGGGGGTGTGCCTCTAGCTGTAAAGTCTTTAGGCAGTCTGATGCGCTTTAAAGACAAGGAGGATGAATGGTTCTCCGTTAGGGACAGTGAACTTTGGAACTTGCCACTTGGGGAAAACTCTATCTTGCCAGCTTTACGGTTGAGTTACTCTCATTTACCATCAAAATTTAGACAATGTTTTACATATTGTGCTTTCTTTCCTAAGGATTTTCGGATTGAGAAAGAAACGCTGATTCATCTATGGATGGCGAATGGGTTTATTCCTCCCTTGGGAAAACAGAAGCTAGAAGATATTGGTAATGAGATATGCAATGAATTATGTTGGAGATCCTTTCTCCTTGATGTTAAGGAGGATGATCTCGGTAACATCATTAGATTTTCTATGCATGACCTTGTTCATGATCTTGCCCAATCTATAATGAAAGAGGAATGTCATGTAGTAGAGTATCAATGTCCAAATGTTATCTCAAAAAAAGTGGTTCATGTCAGAGTAAATACTGATTTCCTGAAGTCGTTTATGAATTCTAATGCTTTGTATGGATTTGACAACCTGAGGACAATTTATCTGGTGCCAGGAACAATCAGTCAAGGGAATGCCTTCAACTTTTCTTGTGACTTCTCAAGATTTACTTCTTTGAGAGCATTATCTGTGCGTTGGCATAATGGGAAAAAGTTGTCTTCAATTAGCCATTTAAAGCATTTAAGGTACTTGAACCTTTCTTACTCTAAATTCGTAAAGCTTCCAGAATCAGTTTGTAGGTTGGTTAACATGCAGACTTTGATACTAGAACAATGTGATTCTCTTCTGAAGCTACCTAAACGGATGCAGTGCCTTAAAAATCTACGGCATCTTTACCCAAATCGTTGTTATAAATTATCGCAAATGCCCCCAAGAATTGGGCAGATCACTTGCTTACAGACTTTAACCTTATTCATTGTGGGTAAGAGGAAAGGTTATCACCTTTCTGAATTGAAAGATTTAAATCTAGGAGGTGAGTTGCATATTAAAAATCTTCAGAGAGTGGGCAATCTGCTGGATGCAAAGGAAGCCAATTTGGTGGGAAAACAAAATCTCCGTCGCTTGAGCTTGTCCTGGGGGAATGTTAGTGAATCTGAATTGCTGCAAAATGCTGAGGAGGTCCTTGAAGCCCTTGAGCCTCCCCGAAACCTTGAGCATTTGGTTATAGAGGGATACAAAGGTGCCCATTTTCCACTTTGGTTGAATGATCAAAATCTTAGTAAAGTTGTTTCTATTGAGCTCATGGAATGTTCAAATTGTGTTCAACTTCCTTCCTTGGGGAAACTGCCTTTCCTTCAATATCTTAGAATCGATACAATGACTCAAGTACTGTACATTGACCATGATATTCAAAGTGGAGGACTAATAGGAAGATTCCCATCTTTGAAGGAACTTGTGATTTCTAATATGCCAAGGTTACTGAGGTTGACAATAGAGGATGGAAAAGAACTTTTCCCTTGTCTTACCAACCTGGTAATTTATAATTGCCATAAATTCACCTTGCCATGTCTTCCTTTATTGAAAGATTTACGAGTGAGTGGCTGCAGTGACGCAATGCTAAGATCAATCTCAGAGGCTGGACACCTTAATTACCTATCCTTTTGTGATAATGATGAGTCAATTTTCCTTCCACAAGGGATGCTGCAAAACCTCACCTATCTTCATACAATTACTATTGAAGATTTCAGCAAGCTTAGGGGGCTTCCCACAGAGTTGCAACAGTTTTCCAACCTCCGGAGCTTGAACCTTATTGGCTGCCCGGAGCTAGTAGCCTTTCCTGAGGGTATCAAACACCTTAGTTCCCTTCAGCATTTAACCATATCTGGCGTTTTCTCAGGTGTTATATTTGAATTTAATCCGAGAATACCCAGTGGCTTTCAGAAATCCAGATGTTGGTCAGATGCACCTTCTGAGGCTAAGTTGGTAGTCTTGCCGGAGGTCTTAAGGCATATCCCTGCACTGCAGTCTTTGTGTATATCTGGCTACCCTGATCTAGCATCATTGCCTGACTGGCTGGGAGACCTTACATCTCTTCAGTCTTTGTATATCTTTGAGTGTCCGAAGTTGTCGTCTCTTCCCACCAGCATTCAGACTCTTAGCAATCTACAGCTTTTGGAGATTTATTACTGCCCTGAACTGGTTAAGCGATGTGAGAAAGAAACGGGGGAGGATTGGTACAAAATAGCAAATATCCCGACGGTTCGTGTTGAATGGGAAGATAAACATTGCTGCGAACGAGAATTACAAACAACTAAAACTAATTGTTGCATCAAGTTGAAAGGTATGTGCACTTTTGCTCTACTTACACTCGAACATTATCCACTCATTAACATTTTATCTAAAACCATTGTAGATATGATGGGCATTCGACGCTAGTGCTGGAATGAGCTCTACTTAAATTCATAATGTCTAATTTGGGCTCATTCGTGTTGGTGCAAGTGTTGCCAGAGAACTGTTGGTGGGTTTAGCTATGCCGTTGGAGAAATAAGCAGAGTCATCAAAGAGGCAAATGAGCTAAACTTGAGTCAAGTTGCTGAGTTGGACCTCCAACTCAAGTTTGGTTTGAACACATAAATCCGAGCCCAAGCTAGCTTGAATCTACCTCTGATGCACCTGGGTTTTTTTCATGCTGGTATCATACCAGTCACAGGGAGGACTTCTGATGATGTGAAAAATGAATATTACTTTTGTTTTCCGTTTCTGACAATATTTTGCATGGTAAATAAATATGTTGTTTACATTTGACAAATTAAAAACTATTATTCTCTTCATTCATAGTACAATTATTAAAACTTCATTAGAGAAATTAAGTTCGTAAATTTTTATTTTAAACAATGTTTACATTATCTTACAGTTTTTTATTGAAAAACTTTTACAAAATCACCAGACACCTCATATTCGAAGAATGAGACAAACTCCTACTCTGGTAAAACTGTTAATAATAGAATTTTAAAAAATAAACAATGTCCTTTTACACTTTCATAATCTCTTATTTAAACCTTTTTTAACTCGAAAATCTTATTAAATTAACCTCCAAAGATTTGGCAACAGAAAATGCTCTTAGAGTCGACAACAGATTAGGGCCTTTTCCATAATGGTGGCACGAGGTTAACAGTGAAGCCCCGCAGGTACTGTTATCATTATCTCTTGAATTTACATATCCAACCTAATAAAACGATGCTCAGATAAACCCCACAGCAGCCTATGAGTACTGTACAGGCGTAGGCATTTGTCCCCATCAGTGTTCCAATCTTATCACTTAATCATTCTACTTGTATTTTTGCCTGATAATAAATTAGAGTAGTAATTGCATTTCCATCTTCCTTGAAAATTCCATAGACAGAGAAAGCCAGCCTCTCAAAAGCGCTTCTATTTCTCCTCTTAATTGTTTATCTGTAAATTTCTGAGTAGCATGCCACTGGACTCACTGAGAATTGGATTTTCAAACTTGCAATTGTAAATGCCCGACTCTTCTTTTCAAATTTTGCTGGTTTTGATAGACTCATATATTGAGCACCTTCTAAGGGTTTTTCAAGTTGACTGGTCTCGCCAGAGGCCTTAAGGTATGTTCCTGCACTGCAATCTCAGTGTATATCCAAATACACCCTTAACATCTCTTCAGGCTTTGATAAATTTTGGTATCCAAGGTTGTCATCTCTTCCTGTCTTCCTGCTAGCATTCAGAATCTCAGCAATCTACAAAGATTGAATATTTCATATTGCCCCGAACTGGTCAAGCGACATGAGAAAGAAACAGGAGAGGAGGATTGATACAAGATCGCATATATTCTAAATGTTTGACTTGAGACTCTTGCCCATAAAAGAAGCAGATTCAGCTCTTAATTCAGCTGAAATTTGAGGTTATTCACTCATAAACATTATGTTTTGAACCATTTCAGATTTGATTAGTGAAGGTGGATTGTTCATGCCAATTATGATACTAGTTAAAGTGTAAAATTCTTTAACGTCATCTTTTCTAAACACATGATGAAGATTATCTGGATTTCATTTATGACCATGAAATGTAAGTTGTATACCAAAAAATATTATGTGATGTGAAACTCTTTTTCAATCAAACCCGTATGAATGATGTAAGAGGTGAGTAGTTATTATATAAGAATTACTCATGTAAACAATATGCAACAACTAGATAAATCACTTATGTGTAAGTTTGACAAATCACCTATGTAAATACAATTAGTCAACTCAAAATACGGATAAAAATTTATTTATCCAAAAACAACCAGAAAAATAAGATTTAACAATATCAGTTGAATTTTCCCATCTCCTCAATTTGTTTAATTTAGTTGTCAAATCATAAGATAATTTCTTTGAGACGGCTAGATTTGATTGATTGAAATCTCTAATATAATTTATTCATAAACCCATCATCTCGGTCTTTTCAAGTATGGGTTATGGTAGAATCGAGTCAAGTTTGAGTATAGATTGTATTCGAATCGAGTCGAGTTAAATTCGTGTTTAACTTGAGTATAAGTCAAGCTTTGAATTTGGATCGGTAGTGTAGCCAAATAAAATGTATTAAACCCATATTATTTTAATATATGTCGATCAAAATAATATCTTTTTATTTGATTTGTATATAACTTTTTTAGAGTTTGACAATTCAAACACCCTAGAAGTTTGCATTCAAAAATATTTAAGTTTATACTCAAATTTGAATTCAAGTTTAAATTCATATGAATTTAATTTATTTCAGCCTCATCTAAACTATACTCATTTTAGATCTCAAATAAGCTTGGTCGGAAATTCAGCCTTGTTCACAAGGACTACTGAAGTTTTGCGTTTCCATTTTCCTTGCAATTTCTAGCTTCATTAATCTTATGTTTATCGCCAGTAGGAACCACCAGGCTGCCTACGTTTTTATAAGGCCAAAAGACTTAGTCCCACCCAAGGTATAGTGAATTCTCCGACTTTCAAAAACTCAAACACTCATCCGTAATTTAAAAAACTAACACCTACCCTCTAAAATTAAGTTAAAGTTAAAGTTAAAGATAAAATCGTTATTTAATAATAATATTTAAAGTTTTTATCATTTTACCCTCTTAATTTGAAAAATTAACAATTTCCCTTAAAATTAAATTTTGAAAAGTGACATTTTCCCTCTTACCTAAGGTTTTCAATTTTGCCGATGAATTTCTAGTCAACGATGGTCAATTTCTCTCCCTCCGATGCTCACCTTCAAACCGACGATGTCTAGATTAATCTAGATGAAATCCAGATGAAGTCAATTTCGTCTAGATGATGATGACTATCCAGAAGAGATCGATCTTCTCATTTGGACTGTTGTTGTCATCCAGACAAAGCCAACTTCATTTGGATGATGAATATCTAGACAAAGAGTTCGACTATTTGTCTAGATTTCATCAAATCCAGACATCACTAGTCCAATATTAAGCACTAGAGGGAGAGATGACACTGGGAGGGAGAGAGATTGACCATCGTTGGTCGAAAATTCACCGGGGAAATTGGAAACCTTAGGTAGGGGGGAAATGTCACTTTTCAATACTTAATTTTAGGAAAAATTATTAATTTTTCAAATTAAAGGGGTAAAATGATATAAAATTTAAATATTATTGTTAAATGATGATTTTGTCCTTCACCTTAACTTAATTTGGGTGGATATTGGGGTTTTTGAAAGTTGGAGGGTGCAATAGCAGTTCACTATACCTTGGGTGGGACAAACTGTTTAGGCCTTTTCCTTTTTTAAAAGGCCTAACCTTTCAGGGCCTACTTCCAAACACAGATCTCTCCCTGTATTTTCGTAATTGCAGTCCAAGATGGCCGACACTTACGTTTAAATCTTACTGGGACATTTGAACTCACTCAACGGAAAAGAGGTTGGGTTGCTCTGGGATGTTGAAAAAGAGATGAATAAACTTTCCAACTTGTTCTCAACTATTCAGGCCGTGCTTGAAGATGCCGAGGAGAAGCAAGTAAAGGACAAAGCAATCAAGAATTGGTTAAGGAAGCTCAAACAAGCAGCATAAGTGGTAGATGACATTTTGGATGACTGCGCCACTGAAGCCGCTCGATTAGATTGTAAAGGCCAGAATTCAAGGTTTATAAAGGCAATGTCTTCTTTCTTGCATAAACTTCGTCCACATAATATTTTATTCTGCCACAAGATAGGTGCTAGGATGTGAGAGACAACAGAAAGGTTAGATGAAATTGCTCAAGAGCGAATTAAATTTCATTTGGCTGAGTTTGTTTCAGATAAGAGAAAGGAAGTCACAGAAATACGCCAAACTGCCTCCATTATTACGCAATCTCAAGTATATGGAAGAGATGAGGATAAAGAAAAGATTTACAAGTGGGTGGCTGTAGTGACACATTGTTAAGATCAATTTCTTCATTGCAGTACTTATGGGTGGGGGGTTGTAGTGACGCATTGCTAAGATCAATCTCAAACGCTAGACGCCTTAATTACCTATACACTTGTTATAACGATGAGTCAATTTACCTTCCGCATGAGATGCTGCGAAATCTCACCTCTCTTCATTCAATTACTATTGACAATTTCAGCAAGCTTAAGGGGCTTCCCACAGAGTTGCATCAACTTTCCGACCTCCAGGCCTTGAGCATTATTAACTGCCCAGAGCTGGTAGCCTTTCCTGAAGGTATTAAACACCTTAGTTCCCTCCAGCATTTAAGCATATCTGGTGGAATCTCATGGATTGTAGTTGAATTTGATCCAAGCAGACCCACAGGCCAGCAATCCGGATGTTTTTCAAATAAACCTTCTGAGGCTAAGATGGCAGTCTTGCCAGAGGTCTTAAGACATATGCCTGCACCGCAGTCTTTGCGTATATCCAGCTATCCTGATCTATCATCATTGCCTGACTGGCTGGGAGACCTTACATCTCTTCAGTCATTGTACATCTTTAACTGCCCAAACTTGTCATCTCTTCCTGCCAGAATTCAAAGTCTCAGCAATCTAGAGGAACTGGAGATTTTTTACTGCACTGAACTGGTTAAGCGATGTGAGAAAAAGATGGGGGAGGATTGGTACAAAATAGCACAAGGTTACAGTGGAATTGGAACATAAACGATTGCGCAAACTAGAATTACAAACAAGTAAAACTAATTGCTGCAACAAGTTGAAAGGTATGTGCACTTTTGCTCTGCCTGAACTGAAACATTATCCACTCATAAACATTATATCTAAACCATTGCAGATATGATGGGCACTCGATGATAGTACTGTTTCAAGCTTGATTTGAATCTATTATGTTTAGTTCAAGTCCATTCATGTTGGTGCAAATTTTTATCAAAATCTACCGGTGATGTTGATAATGTCATTAGAAAGGTAAGTAGTGTCAAAGGCAAATGAGCTAAACTTAACTCAAGTTGCTGAGTTTGACTTCTAACTCAAGTTTGACTCAAAAACATCAATCCGAGTCTTTGCTGGCTTGGCTCAAATCTCCCTGATGGACTTGAGTTTATTTTTCATGCTGATATCATATCAGTCAAAGGGAGGACTTCTAATGATGTGAGAAATTAACGTTACCTTTGTTTTCTGTTTCCGACACTATTTTCAATTGTATATAAATATGTTGTTTACATTTGACAAATTAAAAACTCTACAATTTCTTCACAGATGGTACAATTATTAGAACTTCGTTTGAGAAATTAGGTTAATAAATTATTATTTTAAACAATATATAAAATTATTTTACGGTTTTTTTATGGCCAAAGGACTATTTTCCACCCAAAATATCTTGTTATCTCAAATTTTCATTTCCTAATTTTAAAAATCTTATTTACTCATTCATGAGCGGTTAAAGTTAACTAAATTTTAACCCTTTAAAAATTTTTTTCCCTTAAACCCTAAAAACTAATAATTTTCCTCGTATGTTAAGTTTTAAAAAATGACATTTCCCTCTAAGGTTTAGTTTTCAAACTTCAGTGGCATCTCCTTTCTCTTCCTCCTGCGGTCGCTCCCTCACCATCTTCCCCTCCAGCCAGTAGTCTTAAACGCATCATCTGTGTCTCCTCGACGAAGACGAGATCTCTCGTCTTCCCTAGCAAAAATGAGATCTCGTCTTCGTTTTCCCCTACAAAGATGATACTCTCATCTTCGTCTTCCCCTACGAAGATGATACTCTTGTCTTCGTCGAGGAAGATGAACAACTTCATCTTCCCGACAAAGTTGAGATTTATTTTTAGCATCAATTGATATTATCTAAGCTTTCAAATGAGAGAATCTTGACCGTCAGAGAGAGAAGAGATATCGGGAGATATTTATTGTCGGTGATGACATTAGATTTGACATCGAAGATCTGAAAATGAAACACTAAGGGAGAATGGTTATTTTTTAAAACTTGGGTTATGGAAAAAACTTTTAATTTTTAGGGTTTAGAGGAGGAAAAAAATAATAAATTTTAATTTATTTTTAATATTACAGATAAAATAATGATTTTACCCCTAAAATCGTTAATTTTAATCACTTATAGATAGGTGTTTGAGATTTTTAAAGTTAAGAGGTGAAAACTTGAGATAAGAGCATACTTTGGGTGGGAATAAGTCCTTTGGCCTTTTTCTGTTGAAGAACTCTGATCACTTCTACAAAATCACTGGAAACACCTACTGCAATTCGAAACCGGAGACAAACCCCCACTCCATTAAAACCGTTAATAATAGAATGTTAAAAAATAGACCATAACTTTTTACACTTTCATAATCTCTTCTTTAAACCCATTTTAACTGGAAAAGCTTATTAAATCAACCCAAACGTTCAAAGATTTGGCAATGGACCATACTACTAGAGTCGACATTAGATTAGCAACAGTGAAGCCCCGCAGGTCTTGTTATAGTTTTCTCTTGAATTTACATATCAGTCCCAACAAAATGCTTCTCAGATAAACCCCACAGCAGCCCACGAGTACTGTATGTGTGAAGGCATTCGTCACCACCAGTGTTTCAATCTTGTTACTTAGTCATTCTGCTTGTAATTGTGCCTGATAATAAATTAGAGTAGTAATTGCATTTCCATAGCCTTTCAAAAGCGCTTCTGTTTCTCTTCTCTTAATTGTTAATCTGCAAATTTCAGAGTAGCATGCCACATGATTGAATTCTCAAACTTGCAATAGCAGAAACATTATGTTTGAGGTTATTCACTCATAAACATTATGATTCGAACCATTTTAGATATTATAAGTGAAGGTGGATCGTTCATGCCAATTTTGTTATCAGATAAACTGGATAAAGTAATATTGTTTTTCTTTCTAACGACATAACAAAGTTCATTTCTGACTATGTAAAATAAGTTGTATGTACTTACAACCAAAAAATAGTACATAATTTTGTGATGTCAAACTACTTCTTAGTTAAACTTACAACAATAATATAAAAGATGAGTAATTAATATACAACAATTAGATAGGTAAACAATATACAAAGATTAGACAAATTACTCATGTGCATGTTTGACAAATCACTTATGTGAATACGCCTAGACAACTTAAATACAGGTAAAAATCTAGGTTTGAAAATAACAAGGAAAATAAGACTGCACAATATCAACCGTATTTTCCAATCTCTTCAACTTTTCAAATTTAGTCTCCAAATCATAAAATAATTTTATTTAAGATGAGTAGATTCGATTTATTAAAATTTGTAATGTAATTTACTAATAAATCTACCCTCTTGGCTCTCTCAAGTAAAATTAGATTCGAATCAAATTAAACTTGAATTTGACTAAAGTATAAGTTCGAATTGAGCTTTGAGTTCAGATTGGTGGTATAGCCAAATTAAAAAAAAAAACTAAAATAATGTTTCGTATGGATTAAAATGACCTTATTTTAATCTATTCATATAAAAAATTTTTCTAATTTATCGTACCGAACACCTTTAATATTTGAATTCGAAAATATTTAATTTTTAAGTTTATATTAAAATTTAAGTTTACTTAGGATTAAATTTATTTCGGGCTAGTTTAAACCCAACTCATGTTTAAACTTAATAAACACCATTCGGATCCAATCCAGCACTTCCATCTTCCCTGCAATTTCACGCTTCAATAATCTAATTCTTATTACCAGCAGGGACCACCAGGCCACCTACTTCTGGAAAAAGCCTTGCCTTCCAAACGCGTTTATATTGACTTTGAAGCACACACAAGTCTTCCACGCCTACCTTCATCAACTTCCAAACACTGATCTCTCCCCGTATTTTCATACTTGCAGTCGATGATGGCCGAAGCTTTTGTTCAAATTCTACTGGACAATTTGAACTCACTCATCGGAAATGAGGTTGGGTTGCTCTGGGGTGTTGACAAAGAAATGAAAAAACTTTCCAGCTTGTTCTCAACTATTCAGGCCGTGCTTGAAGACGCTGGGGAGAGGCAAGTAGAGGACAAGGCAATCAAGAATTGGTTAAGGAAGCTAAAAGAGGCGGCTTATGTGGTAGATGACATCTTGGATGATTGCGCCACTGAAGCCTCTCGATTAGAGCATAAATGCCAGAATTCAAGGTTTATAAACAAGACAATGTCTTCTTTCATGCATAAACTTCGTCCACATAATATTTTATTCTGTCACAAGATCGGTGTTAGGATGAGAGAGATTACAGATAGGTTAGATGAAATTGCTCAAGAGCGAAGTAAATTTCATTTGAATGAGTTTGTTTCAAATAGGGGAAATGAAGTTACAGAAAGACGCCAAACTGCCTCCGTTATTACGCAATCTCAAGTATATGGAAGAGATGAGGATAAAGAAAAAATTATTGAATGCCTGGTGAAGCGTGTAGCCTGTTGTGATTGCATTTCAATCTACCCAATAGTTGGTTTAGGAGGCCTTGGAAAGACAACACTTGCTCAAGTAGTCTTCAATGATGAAAGAGTGAAGAGTCATTTTGAGGTGAGAATTTGGGTTTGTGTCTCTGAGGATTTCAATGTGAGGAGGATTGTTAAAGCTATTATTGAATCTGCAAGCGGAACTACTTGTGAATTCTTAGACTTGGACCCTTTGCAGCGACGACTACAAGACTTGTTGAATGAGAAACGGTATTTGCTAGTCCTAGATGATGTGTGGAATGAAGATCAAGATATGTGGGACAGGTTAAAGTTTGTATTGGCATGTGGGTCAAAAGGGGCTTCAATCATCGTCACAACTCGTATCAACAGGGTTGCATCAATTATGGGAACGTTTCCCCAGCATAACTTATCAGGTTTACTGGAGGATGATTGCTGGTCATTGTTTAAGGAGCGTGCATTTGGACCTGACAGAGAAGAACGTCCAAACCTTGTAGAATTGGGGAAGGAGATAGTGAAGAAGTGTGGGGGTGTGCCTCTAGCTGTAAAGTCTCTAGGCGGCCTGATGCGCTTTAAAGACCAGGAAAATGAATGGCTCTCTGTTAGGGACAGTGAACTTTGGAACTTGCCACTTGGGGAAAACTCTATCTTGCCAGCTTTACGGTTAAGTTACTCTCATTTACCATCAAAAGTTAGACAATGTTTTGCTTATTGTGCTTTGTTTCCTAAGGATTTTTGGATTGAGAAAAAAATGCTGCTTCATCTATGGATGGCCAACGGGTTTATTCCTTCCTCGGGAAAACAGGAGCTAGAAGATATTGGTAATGAGATATGCAATGAATTATGTTGGAGATCTTTTCTTCTTGACAGTGAGGAATATAATCTGGGTAACGTCATCAGATTTTCTATGCATGACCTCGTTCATGATCTTGCCCAATCTATAATGGAAGATGAATGTCATGCAGTGGAGTATCAATGCACAAATTTTATCTCAAAAGGAATGGTTCATGTCAGCATAAATACTGATTTGCTGCAATCATTTGTGAAGTCTAATGCTTTGCATGGATTAGAAACCCTGAGGACAATTTATCTGGTGCCAGGATATACCTTCAACTTTTCTTGTGACTTCTCAAGATTTATTTCTTTGAGAGCATTATCTGTGTTTCAGCATAATGGGAAAAAGTTGTCTTCAATTAGCCATTTAAAGCATTTAAGGTACTTGAACCTTTCTAACTCTAATTTCGTAAAGCTTCCAGAATCAATTTGTAGGTTGGTTAACATGCAGACTTTGATACTAGAACAATGTGGTTCTCTTCTGAAGCTACCTAAACGGATGCAGTGCCTTAAAAATCTACGACATCTTTACCTGAATCATTGTTATAAATTATCACAAATGCCCCCAAGAATTGGGCAGATCACTTGCTTACAGACTTTAACTCTATTCATTGTGGGTAAGAGGAAAGGTTATCACCTTGCCGAATTGAAAGATTTAAATCTAGGAGGAGAGTTGCATATTAAATATCTTCAGAGAGTGTGCAATCCGCTGGATGCAAAAGAAGCGAATTTGTTGGGAAAGCAAAATCTCCGCCGCTTGACCTTGTCCTGGGAACAAGTTGGTGAATCTGAATTGCTGGAAAATGCTGAGGAGGTCCTTGAAGCCCTTGAGCCTCCCCGAAACCTTGAGCATTTGGTTATAGAGGGATACAAAGGTGCCCATTTTCCACTTTGGTTGAATGATCAAAATCTTAGTAAAGTTGTTTCTATTGAGCTCATGGGATGTTCAAATTGTGTTCAACTTCCTTCCTTGGGGAAACTGCCTTTCCTTCGATATCTTATAATCAATACAATGACTCAAGTACTGTACATTGACCATGATATTCAAAGTGGAGGACTAATAGGAAGATTCCCATCTTTGAAGAAACTGGTGATTTCTAAAATGCCAAGGTTACTGAGGTTGACAATAGAGGATGGAAAAGAACTTTTCCCTTGTCTTACCAACCTGGAAATTTATAATTGCCATAAATTGACTCTGCCATGTCTTCCTTTATTGAAAGATTTACGAGTGCGTGGCTGTAGTGATGCATTGCTAAGATCGGTTCCTTCATTGCAATGCTTACTGGTGGGAGGTTGTAGTGACGCATTGCTGAGATCAATCTCAAACGCTAGACGCCTGAATTACCTACACATTTGTGATAACGATGAGTCAATTTACCTTCCACAAGAGATGTTGCAAAATCTCACCTCTCTTCATTCATTTACTATTGGCAGTTTCAGCAAGCTTAAGGGGCTTCCCACAGAGTTGCAACAACTTTCCGACCTCCGGGCATTAAACATTTTTAACTGCCCAGAGCTGGTAGCCTTTCCTGAAGGTATTAAACACCTTAGTTCCCTCCAGCATTTAACCATATCTGGTGGAGTCTCATATATGGGACTTCAATATGATCTAAACAACCCCACAGGCTATAAATGCGCATGTTTGTTAGATACACCTTCTGAGGCTAAGTTGGCAGTCTTGCCGGAGGTCTTGAGGTATATCCCTGCACTGCAGTCTTTGTGTGTAGCCAGCTACCGTGATCTAGCATCATTGCCTAATTGGCTGGGAGACCTTACATCTCTTCAGTCTTTGTACATCTATAACTGCCCAAACTTGTCATCTCTTCCCGACGGCATTCAGAGTCTCAGCAATCTATTGGAACTAGAGATTTATTGCTGCCCTGAATTGGTTAAGCGATGTGAGAAAGAAACGGGGGAGGATTGGTACAAAATAGCAAATATTCCGAAGATTAGTGTGAAGTTGTAACCTGAATTTTTTCGGAAACGAGAATTACAAACTAGTAAAACTGATTGTTGCATCAAGTTGAAAGGTATGTGATCTTTTACTCTTGCTCTGCTTAAACTCAAACATTATCCACACAAACATTATATCTAAACCATTGCAGATATGATAGGCATTTGATGCTAGTGCTGTTTCAAGCTCAATTTGAATCCATTATATCTAGTTCAAGTCCATTCCTGTTGGTGCAAAGCGTTGTCAAAATCTGTTGGCAGACTTAATAATGTTGTAGGAGTGGTAAGTAGTGTTGATGGAGAGGTAAATGAGCTAAACTCACATTAAATTGTTGAACTAGATTTCTAACCCGAGTTTGACTCGAAGATATGGATTTGAGCCCTAATTGGCTTGTCTCGATTCCACACCTGGTGCAACTAGGTTTATTTTTCATACCAAGTTAAAGCAAAAACTTCTAATGACGTAGAAAATGATTATTACTTTTTTTTTTGCCGGGAATATTTTTGCATTGTATATAAATGTGTTGTTTACATTTGAGAAATTAAAAACAAGACATTCTCATCATATATGTACAATTTTAAAAAATTATTCAAAAAATTGGGTTGATAAATTATTATTTTAAACAATGTTTGCATTAGCTTAGGGTTTTTATAGAAAAACTCTCCTACACTTATACAAAATCATTATAAACACTCACTCGTATTTGAAATAGGAAGAAACCCTCTACTTTATAAAAAGCCATTAATAATAATTTGTTAAAAAATAGATAAAGACTTTTTACACTTTCACAATCTCTCTTTAAATTTTATGTAACTCAGAAATCTTATTAAATTAATTCAAACATTTAAAGATTTGACAATCGATCATATATTAGAGTTAATATCATATTAGTCATTATTGTCATTTTTTTAGTAGTGATAAAAGGTAAAGGCCAAACGACTATTTCCCACCCAAGGTATGCTGTAATGACATGTTTCCATAGTTTCCATCCTTTAACTATGGAAACATCAAATACCAACCCATAATTGGTTAAATTTAATAGAACCCTAACATATGCAAAATTTATCTCTTTTTACCCCTCTAAACTTTAAAAATTAAAATTTTTCCCCAACCTAAGTTTTAAAAAATGGCAGTTTCACCCTAGGGTTTGGTTTTGAAATCTCCGACGACCTCTCCGATTCCATTGCCGACGGTCTCTCTCTCTCGAAGCATCCTTTCCTTCCAGCAATCTCTTTCCTCCCATTTGGAGGGTCGATCGACGTCGGAGACCCCTTGGGAGACGAGATGAAGTTCTTCGTCTTCCTAGACTAAGATGAAGTCGTTGTCTTCGTCTTCGTCTTCCCCGACGAAGTTCTTCGTCTCTCAAGACGCCTCCGACGTTGATCGACCCTCCAAATGGGAGGAAAGAGATTGTCGGAATGAGAGGATGCTTCAGGAGGGAGAGACTGTTGGCAATAGAGTCGGAGAGGTCGTCAGAGATTTCAAAACCAAACCCTAGGGTGAAATTACCATTTTTTAAAACTTAGGCTGGAGGAAAATTTTAGTTTTTAAAGTTTAGGAGGGTAACAATAGATTATATTTTAGTTTATTTTTTAATATTATAAAGAAAATAACAATTTTACCCTTATCATAATTATTTTTAACTGGTTATGTGTAGGTATTTGGTGTTTTCATAGTTAGAGTGAAAACTTGTCATTACAACATACCTTGGGGTGGGAAATAGTCGTTTGGCCAAAGGTAAATGATCAAATTAGACATGTATAATAGTGAGTTTAAATAATTTGATAATTGTTTAATTCAATATGGAATAAAAATATTTGGTTGTGTTCAAATTTATATAAAAAAAGGATGGACGAAATACGGTACATAAGTAATTAAATATAATAAGAAGGATAGTATTGTAAATAGAAAGGTGTATTAAGATATTTTTATATTTGTGAAAGATTTAAGGAGGTTTAGCTAGAATTTAGTGTGACGGTTACGGACGGAGCTTCCACTACCGTTAACTGCTCATATTTCCTCATTTTCAATCGACCCGTTCATAGTTATTTCTCCGATTTCCACTCTCGGAGAAATCGAAACATCTGAACCGTTGAGATTTTGATTCCGGATGATTCGATTCGCTCCAATCTATGCAGAGTAAACACAAACGTAAAATATAAATTCCGGTGATGGAGAAACTGAAAGATTGTTGCTGGTCCATAATGACATCCGTTGCCATTAGCGTTACAATTTTCCCGATTCGTCTTCTTTACGTTCTATATTTAACTGGAAAACCTAGCCGCACCAAATCCTCGTAGCCAGTCTCTACGCTGGTTGTTTTGGGTTTAGGTGAGTCAGTTTCTTATAGGTGAGTCCGCACCAAATCGAATGTTTTAAATTTTATTATCAATGGAATTTGTAAAGGCGGACACACGGTGGAAATGATGAATCTCTTATCGGTACTGCAAATGGACTGGTTTGCACCGCGGTTCTGCATTGCTGCTGCCACTGATAATATGAATCTTCAGAAGGCACTTGTTTTCGAGGATTCTTTGGTTCGTAAGTAGAGTTTTTTTTTTTTTTTTAACTTAATTTTGCGTCTTTTATTCTTTTAATTGCAAATTTTCTGTCTTTTCTCCAAGTTGAATTTTCAATATTTAGAAGTTTTGAAAATGTCTGATCGCTCTAATTAAGTCACTGTTAGTTTTTTAGGTCTGGAGTAGATATTTTAACTTGTTAATCAATGATCCACTAATCAGTAAAGCTGAAGTAATACGCTTTTAAAATTAAAGTTTAGTAGGTAAAGGAGTGATGTACTCTCTGCGCCTCACAGTGTTGAAATCTTGAAGACTAACCCTAGAACTTTTTGGCAAAATATATATAGATTGAATCTTGAAAAAGGTCGGGGTGAAGGGAAAAAAACTGGGGTAAAATGATTTTAAAAGTCCTGAAATGGTTAGGGAGCAATGTGGATGGAATGTTTAGATGGATGGTTGGGAGATTGCTGTGAATTTTATTTTTAATTTAATCTCATCTTTTTGTCTAGACTCCGGAGGCAAAAAATACCATAGGTTGGGGGCGAGCAGATTTGAACTGAGTTTTCTAACTAGGGGTTTTTTTGGAGGAAAACAGAAGTTTTAAGTTATTAACTCAAAGCCTTGTAAAGAGTCCTTGAGAAACCGTATACCATCTTTTATGATAGAGGAATTGGTGTAGAGGCTATCATTATGGGTTACTCTCTGTTGTTGGCATGCATATACTAATAATTGATACAAGTCATCACGTTGATTACACTTTTTTTTTTCTTTTGGAAGCATGATATTATTAATATCTAATGTGGAAATGTAAATTAACATTTGAATAGTGGAATGAAGAGAATTTCACTTACAAGTTGCATCAAGTGTTTTTCTCCTAATTATGGAGTTGCGTATCTATCTTTCAATCATACATATTTTTTTTATTTAACTCCTTTTCAATTAATTGGTTTTCATTTATTTGCAGAATGGAGTGAAGGGACCTTCTGCACAGTTCATGCCGATCTACAGAAGCAGGGAAGTTGGTCAATCATATATAACTCCTGTTTGGACAACAGAGGTCTTGCGTTTCAATTTTCCTTGCAATTTCTAGCTTCATTAATCTTATGTTTATCACCGGTAGGGACCACCCGGCTGCCTACATTTTGTAAAAAGCCTAACCTTTCAGGGCCTTTTGATTGACTTAGAAGCACACACAAGTCTTCCAGCACTATTCAACCTGCCTACTTCCAAACACAGATCTCTCCCTGAATTTTCATACTTGCAGTCGAAGATGGCCGGCGCTTTTGTTCAAATCTTACTGGAACATTTGAACTCACTCACCAGAAAAGAGGTTGGGTTGCTCTGTGGTGTTGAAAAAGAGATGAATAAACTTTCCAACTTGTTCTCAACTATTCAGGCCATGCTTGAAGATGCCGAGGAGAAGCAAGTAAAGGACAATGCAATCAAGAATTGGTTAAGGAAGCTCAAACAAGCAGCATACATGGTAGATGACATCTTGGATGACTGCACCACTGAAGCCTCTCGATTAGAGTGTAAAGGCCAGAATTCAAGGTTTATAAACAAGGCAATGTCTTCTTTCTTGCATGAACTTTGTCCACATAATATTTTATTCTGCCACAAGATAGGTGTTAGGATGAGAGAGACAACAGATAGGTTAGATGAAACTGCTCAAGAGCGAATTAAATTTCATTTGACTGAGTTTGTTTCAGATAAGCGAAATGAAGTCACAGAAATACGCCAAACTGCCTCCATGATTACGCAATCTCAAGTATATGGAAGAGATGAGGATAAAGAAAAGATTTACCAGTGGGTGGCTGTAGTGACACATTGCTAAGATCAATTCCTTCATTGCAGTACTTATGGGTGGGAGGTTGTAGTGACGCATTGCTAAGATCAATCTCAAAACGCTAGACGCCTTAATTACCTATACATTTGTTATAACGATGAGTCAATTTACCTTTCGCATGAGATCCTGCAAAATCTCACCTCTCTTCATTCAATTCCTATTGACAATTTCAGCAAGCTTAAGGGGCTTCCCACAGAGTTGCATAAACTCTCCGACCTCCGGGCCTTGAACATTATTAACTGCCCAGAGCTGGTAGCCTTTCCTGAAGGTATTAAACACCTTAGTTCTCTCCAGCATTTAAGCATATCTGGTGGAATCTCATGTATTGTAGTTGAATTTGATCCAAGCAGACCCACAGGCCAGCAATCCAGATGTTTTTCAAATAGACCTTCTGAGGCTAAGTTGGCAGTCTTGCCAGAGGTCTTAAGGCATATGCCTGCACTGCAGTCTTTGTGTATATCCAGCTATCCTAATCTATCATCATTGCCTGACTGGGCGGGAGACCTTACATCTCTTCAGTCTTTGTACATCTTTAACTGCCCAAACTTGTCATCTCTTCCTGCCAGCATTCAAAGTCTCAGCAATCTACAAGAACTGGATATTTATTACTGCCCTGAACTGGTTAAAAGATGTGAGAAAGAAATGGGGGAGGATTGGTACAAAATAGCACATATTCGGAAGGTTACAGTGGAATTGGAACATAAACGTTTCCGCAAGCTAGAATTACAAACAAGTAAAACTAATTGCTGCTTCAAGTTGAAAGGTATGTGCACTTTTGCTCTGCTTGAACTGAAACATTATCCACTCATAAACATTATATCTAAACCATTGCAGGTAGCATGGGCATTTGATGATGGTACCGGTGATACTAATAATATTGTCAGAAAGATAAGTAGTGTCATTAGAGAGACAAATGAGTTAAACTCAAGCCAAGTTGTTGAGTTTGACTCAAAAACATGGATCCAAGTCCTTGCTGGTTTGGCTCAAATTTCCCTGATGCATCTGGGTTTATTTTTCATGCCAATATCATACCAGCCAAAGGGAGGACTTCTAATGATGCGAGAAATTAACGTTACCTTTGTTTTCTGTTTTTGACACTATTTTGCATTGTATATAAATGTGTTGTTTATATTTGACATATTAAACTCTTTCATCTCTTCATAGATAGTAAACAATATGTACATTATTTTACAGCTTTTTTATTGAAGAACTCTCGTCACTTCTACAAAATCACTGGAAACACCTACTGCTATTCGAAACTGGAGACAAACCCCAACTCCATTAAAACCGTTAATAATGGTATGTTAAAAAATAGACAACAACTTCTTACACTTTCATAATCTCTTCTTTAAATCAGCCCAAACCTTCAAAGATTTGGCAATGGACCATACTACTAAAGTCGACATTAGAGTAGTCATTGTCGCCTTTTCATAATGGTGACCAGAGATAAACCGCCAAAACTCAACTATCCAAGAAAGTAGCAAGAGTGAAGCCCCGCAGGTCTTGCTATAGTTTTCTGTTGAATTTACGTGTCCGTCCCAACAAAATGCTTCTCAGATAAACCCCACAGCAGCCCATGAGTACTGTATATGTGAAGGCATTCGTCACCACCAGTGTTTCAGTCTTGTTACTAAGTCATTCTACTTGTATTTGTGCCCGATAATAAATTAGAGTAGTAATTGCATTTCCATCTTCCTTGCAAATTCCATTGACAGAGAAAGGTAGCCTTTCAAAAGCGCTTCTGTTTCTCTTCTCTTAATTGTTAATCTGCAAATTTCAGAGTAGCATGCCACATGATTGGATTCTCGAACTTGCAATTGCATAAACATTATGTTTGAGGTTATTCTCTCATAAACATTATGATTCGAACCATTTTAGATATGATAAGTGAAGGTGGATCATTCATGCCAATTTTGTTACCAGATAAATTGTATAAAGTAATATTGTCTTCCTTTATAACGACATAGTAAAGTTTATTTCTGATCATGTAAAATAAGTTTTATGTACTTACAACAAAAAATAGTTAATAATTTTGTGACGTCAAACTACTTCTTGGTTAAACTTACAAAAATAATATAAAAGATGAGTAGTTAGTATACAACAATTAGGTAGGTAAACAATATACATCGATTAGGCAAATTACTCCTGTGCATGTTTGACAAATCGCTTATATGAATACGATTAGATAACTTAAAATAGAGGTAAAAATCTATGTTTGAAAATAACAAAGACAATAAGACCTGACAATATACATCGATTAGGCAAATTACTCATATGCATATTTGACAAATCGCTTATGTAAATACGACTAGACAATTTAAAATATAGGTAAAAATCTATATTTGAAAATAACGAAGACAATAAGACTTGACAATATCAATCATATTTTCCAATCTCTTCAACCTTCCAAATTTAATCTCCAAATCATAAGATAATTTTATTTAAGATGAGTAGATTCGATTTATTAAGATTTGTAATGTAATTTACTAATAAACCCACTCTCATGGCTCTTTCAAGTAAAGTTAGATTTGAATTAAGTTAAACTTGAATTTGATTTGAGTATGAGTTTGAATTAAGTTTTGAATTCAGTTTGGTGGTATAGCCAAATTAAAAAAAAAAAAACTAAAATGATGTTACGTATGGATTAAAATGTCTTGTTTTCATCAATTCATATAAAAATTTTCCTAAGTTTGGTGAACCAAACATATCTAATATTTGAGTTTGAAAATATTTAACTTTTAAATTTGTATTCAAATTTAAGTTTACCTGAATCAAATTTATTTCCAGCTAATTTAAACCCAACTCATGTTTAAACTTAATAAACTCCATTCGGATCCAAATCCAGCACTTCCATCTTCCCTGCAATTTCACGCTTCAATAATCTTATTCTTATTACCAGCAGGGACCACCAGGCCACCTACTTCTGGAAAAAGCCTTGCCTTCCAAACGCGTTTATATTGACTTTGAAGCACACACAAGTCTTCCACGCCTACCTTCATCAACTTCCAAACACTGATCTCTCCCCGTATTTTCATACTTGCAGTCGATGATGGCCGAAGCTTTTGTTCAAATTCTACTGGACAATTTGAACTCACTCATCGGAAATGAGGTTGGGTTGCTCTGGGGTGTTGACAAAGAAATGAAAAAACTTTCCAGCTTGTTCTCAACTATTCAGGCCGTGCTTGAAGACGCTGGGGAGAGGCAAGTAGAGGACAAGGCAATCAAGAATTGGTTAAGGAAGCTAAAAGAGGCGGCTTATGTGGTAGATGACATCTTGGATGATTGCGCCACTGAAGCCTCTCGATTAGAGCATAAATGCCAGAATTCAAGGTTTATAAACAAGACAATGTCTTCTTTCATGCATAAACTTCGTCCACATAATATTTTATTCTGTCACAAGATCGGTGTTAGGATGAGAGAGATTACAGAAAGGTTAGATGAAATTGCTCAAGAGCGAAGTAAATTTCATTTGAATGAGTTTGTTTCAGATAGGCGAAATGAAGTCACAGAAAGACGCCAAACTGCCTCCATTATTACGCAATCTCATGTATATGGAAGAGACGAGGATAAAGAAAAAATTATTGAATGCCTGGTGAAGCGTGTAGCCTGTTGTGATGACATTTCAATCTACCCAATAGTTGGTTTAGGAGGCCTCGGAAAGACAACACTTGCTCAAGTAGTCTTCAATGATGAAAGAGTGAAGAGTCATTTTGAGGTGAGAATTTGGGTTTGTGTCTCTGAGGATTTCAATGTGAGGAGGATTGTTAAAGCTATTATTGAATCTGCAAGTGGAACTACTTGTGAATTCTTAGACTTGGACCCTTTGCAGCGACGACTACAAGAGTTAATTAAAGAGAAACGGTATCTGCTAGTTCTCGATGATGTGTGGAATGAAGATCAAGACTTGTGGGATAGATTAAAGTTCGTATTGGCGTGTGGGTCAAAAGGGGCTTCAATCGTCGTCACAACTCGTATCAACAGGGTTGCATCAATTATGGGAACGCTCCCTCATCATAATTTATCAGGATTACTGGAGGATGATTGCTGGTCCTTGTTTAAGGAGCGTGCATTTGGACCTGACAAAGAAGAACGTCCAAACCTTTTAGCATTGGGAAAGGAGATAGTGAAGAAGTGTGGGGGTGTGCCTCTAGCTGTAAAGTCTCTAGGCAGTCTGATGCGCTTTAAAGACAAGGAGGATGAATGGCTCTCTGTTAGGGACAGTGAACTTTGGAACTTGCCACTTGGGGAAAACTCTATCTTGCCAGCTTTACGGTTGAGTTACTCTCATTTACCATCAAAATTTAAACAATGTTTTGCTTATTGTGCTTTCTTTCCTAAGGATTTTCGGATTGAGAAAACAAAGCTGATTCATCTATGGATGGCCAACGGGTTTATTACTTCCTCGGGAAAACAGGAGCTAGAAGATATTGGTAATGAGATATGCAATGAATTATGTTGGAGATCTTTTCTTCTTGATGGTGAGAAATATAAGATTGGTGACATCGTCAGATTTTCTATGCATGACCTTGTTCATGATCTTGCCCAATCTATAATGGAAGATGAATGTCATCTAGTGAAGTCTCATTGCTCAAATCCTATCTCAAAAAGAACGGTTCATGTTGGAATAAATTTTGATTTTCTGCAGTCGTTTATGAATGCTAATGCTTTGCATGGATCTGAAACCGTAAGGACAATTTATCTGCTGCCAGGTACAAGCAGTCCAGAGAATGCCTTCGACTTTTCTTGTGACTTCTCAAGATTAAGAGCATTATCTGCGTGTCGGTATAGTGGGAAGAAGTTGTCTTCAATTAGCCATTTGACGCATTTAAGGTACTTGAACCTTTCTTACTCTAATATCGTTAAGCTTCCAGAATCAATTTGTGGGTTGTTTAATATGCAGATTTTGATACTAGAAAGATGTTATTCTCTTTTGGAACTACCTAAACAGATGAGGTGCCTAAAAAATCTACGACATCTTCACCTTAATGGTTGTTCTGAATTATCTCAAATGCCCCAAAAAATGGGACAGATCACTTGCTTACAGACTTTAACTTTGTTCGTTGTGAGTGAGAAAGGTTCTCACCTAGCTGAATTGAAAGGTTTAAATCTAGGAGGAGAGTTGCATATTAAATATCTCGAGAGAGTGGGCAATCCGCTGGATGCAAAGGAAGCAAATTTGTTGGGAAAGCAAAATCTCCGCCGCTTGACCTTGTCCTGGGAACAAGTTAGTGAATCTGAATTGCCGGAAAATGCTGAGGAGGTCCTTGATGCCCTTGAGCCTCCCCGAAACCTTGAGCATTTGGTTATAAGAAAATACAAAGGTGTCCAGTTTCCACTTTGGGTGAATGATCAAAATCTTAGTAAGGTTGTTTCTATTGAGCTCTCACAGTGTCCAAATTGTGTTCAGCTTTCTTCCTTTTGGAAACTACCTTTCCTTCAACGTCTTGCACTCTATAGAATGACTCAAGTATCGTACATTAACGACGATATTCAAAGTGCAGGACTAATAGGAAGATTCCCATCTTTGAAGAAACTTGAGATTTATGATATGCCAAGGTTACAGAGGTTGACGAAAGAGGATGGAGAAGAATTTTTCCCGTGTCTTACCAACCTGGAAATTTTTGATTGCTGTAAATTGACTTTGCCACGTCTTCCTTCATTGGAACGCTTATGGGTGAAAGGTTGCAGTGACGCGATGCTGAGATCAATCTCAGACGCTAGACGCCTTGATCGCCTAAATTTACTTGATAACAATGAGTCAATTTACCTTCCACGAGGGATGTTGCAAAACCTCACCTCTCTTCATTCAGTTACTATTCGAAATTTCAGCAAGCTTAAGGGGCTTCCCACAGAGTTGCAACAGCTTTCCAGCCTCCGGAGCTTGAACCTTATTAACTGCCCAGAGTTGGTAGCCCTTCCTGAAGGTATTAAACGCCTCAGTTCCCTCCAGCATTTAACCATATCTGGTGCAGATTTAGGTGTTCAATTAGAGTTTAATTCAAAAATACCCACCGACTTTAGTCAAGCCACATATTGTTCATATAGACCTGCTTCTAAGGCTAAGTTGGCAGTCTTGCCAGAGGTCTTAAGGCATATCCCTGCACTGCAGTCTTTCTGTATATCCAGCTACCCTGATCTGGCATTATTACCTGACTGGCTGGGAGACCTCACATCACTTCAATCTTTTTACATCTATTACTGCCCAAAATTGTCATCTCTTCCCGCTAGCATTCAGAGTCTCAGCAATCTACAGAAACTGGAGATTTATTACTGCCCTGAACTGGTTAAGCGATGTGAGAAAGAAACCGGGGAGGATTGGTACAAAGTAGCACACATTCCGAACGTTACAGTGGAATTGGAAGATAAAAGTTGGAATCGGCACGCAAACGTTAGTGCAAATGAGAAATACAAAACAAGTAAAACTAATTGTTGCATCAAGTTGAATGGTATGTGCTCTTTTTACCATTGCTCTGCTACATTATCCACTCATTAACATTACATCTAAACCATTGCAGATATGATGGGCATTTGATTTCAGAGGTGAATTCAAATTGAATTGAGATGAGCTTGGGGTACGCTTGATTTGAATTTATAATACTTAATTCAAACTTTTTTATATTAGTGTAAAGTATTTTTGAAAGATTATTAATAAGGTTAACAGAATTATAAAAAAAGTGAATAATATTGTTTGAATGACAAACAAAAACTTCTGAAAATGTGAAAAAGAATATAACCTTTGTTTTCCATTCCTGAGAACATGTTGCATTGTTTTGTATATAAATATGTTGTTTACATTTGACAAATTAAAAACTAGTTGCTCTCTTGGTAGTGCAATTTTTAAAACTTGATTGAAGAAATTATGTTAATAAATTATTATTATAAAGTATGTTTTCATTATCAAAACAAATTCTGTTTAAGAACTCTTATTACTTTTACTAAATTACCAAAAACACCCATCATATTTGAAACAGAAATAAACGCCCACTCTAATAAAAACTGTTAATAATAGTATGTCAGAAAACAGATAATAATTTCTAACTATTTCATATTCTCTTCATTAAACCCTTTTTAACTCAAAAATTTTATCAAATTAACCAGACTTTTTAAAGATTTGATAATAGATTATATCACTAGAGTTGAGATTAGATTAGTCATTGTTATCTTTTTCATAGTGGTGTCAAGATAAACTATTGAATTAGATATCTTTATTCAATGATTTTGAATAAAGAGAAATTTTATAATATTATCTTTAATAATTTGAAAATTGTTTAATGTAATATGAAATGAAATTATGAGATTGTTTTCAAATTTACATAAAATAAGGATAGACAAGATATGAGATATAAGTAATTAAATATAATTACGAAGGATAAAATTGTAAATACAAAGGAGTATTTAGAATTTTTTTATATATATAATAAAATTATGTATATAGTTTTATACACAAATAAATATATATCTATTTATTATTAAATATTATTTATTTTTAATTTTAAACTATTCAATAATTTAATTAATAATTGTTGTTTTTAAACAAAATTATTCTTGCAGCATTATATATATATATATATATATATATATATATATATATATATTTTTATTTAGAAATTAGCGTGACGGTCACAGACGGAGCTTCCAGCACCCTTAAATGTTCATATTTCCTCTTTTTCAATCAAGTTGTTCATACGTTTTTTCTCCGATTCTCCCTCTCGGAGAAATCGAAACATCTACGGATGATTCGATTCGCGCCAATTTCTGCAGAGTAAACACAAACGCAGATTATAAATTCCGGTGATGGAGAAACTGAAAGACTGTTGCTGGTCCATAATGGCATTCGTTGCCATTAGCGTTTCAATCTTGACGATTTGTCTTCTTTACGTACTATCTTTAAATGGAATCCTCACAGCCAGTCTTTACGCTCGTTGTTTTAGGTTCAGGTGAGTCAGTTTCTTATATGTATATTCTTCAATCAGATTATTTTTCTTTTTATTTTTTACTCGTCTAATTTTTTTTATCAATCGAATTTGTAGAAGGCGGACACACGGCGGAGATGATGAATCTCTTATCGTTACTGCAAATGGACAGGTTTGCACCGCGGTTCTACATTGCTCCTGCCACTGATGATATGAGTCTGCAGAAGGCATGCGTTTTCGAGGATTCTTTGGTTCATAAGGTAGATTTTTTTTTTTCTAAATTGTGTGTTTTTTATTCCTTTAATTGCACATTTGCTGTCTTTTCTCCATATTAAATTTCGACATTTAAAAGTTTTGAGAATGTCTGATCGCTCTAATTAAATCACTGTTAGTTTTGTAGGTCTGGAGTAGATATTTTAACTTGTTAATGAATGATCCACGAATCAGTAAAGCTGAAGTAATACACTTTTAAAATTAAAGTTTAGTAGGTAAAGGAGTGATGTACTCTCTGAGCCTCACAGTGTTGAATTCTTGAAGACAGCTAACCTTACAACCTTTTGGGAAATGATGTATGGATTGAATCTTGAATAAAGTCAAAATGAAGGGAAAAAAATGATTCTAAAAGTCCTAAAATGGTTAGGGAGTGGTTCTGATGGAATATATAGACGTATGGTTGGGAGATTGCTGTGAATTTCATTTTTAATTTAACCTCATCTGTTTGTCTGGACTCTAGAAGCTAAAAATATTAAAGGCAAGCAGATTTGCACTGAGTTTTCTAACTAGGGATTTTTTGGAGGAAAACAGAAGTTTTAAGTTATTATCTCAAAACTTTGTAAGGAGTCCTTGAGAAATCGTATACCATCTTATGATGTAGGAATTGGTGTAGAGGCTATCTTTATGTGCTACTCTCTGTTGTTGGCATACATATGCTATTAATCTATAAAAGTCATCATGTTGATTACACATTTATATTTTCTTTTGGAAGCATGTTATTATGAATGTCTACTGTGGAAATGTATATTTACATTTGAATAGTGGAATGAAGAGAAAGAGTTTTGTTGTCTAAACAATGTTAAATGGATACACTAAATGCTTTTCATTTCACTTACAAGTTGCATCATGTTTTTATGCCTAATTATGGAGTTGCGCATCTTATCTTTCTATCATACATATTTTTTATTTAACTTCTTTTCAATTAATTGGTTTTCATTTAATTGCAGAATGGAGTCAAGGGACCTTTGCCACAGTTCATGCAGATCTGCAGAAGCAGGGAAGTTGGTCAATCATGTACAACATATGTTTGGACAACTTTGCTTGCGATTGTTTGTGCACTGTGGCTAATGATTAGAATCAGACCACAAGTGGTAGTAGCTTTAATCTTTTACCTCTTGCATTCTTTTTATTTGTTGCAATGTTACTTTAGCATATTAAATCAAATCTTTTATCATCAAGTTCCTCTCTGTCTAGGTTCCTTGCAATGGACCTGGGCCTTGTAGTCCTCTATGCGTGATTGCATTTTTATTTAAGTTGTGTGGAAGTTTGACTCGTTAGATTTCACCTTTTTTCAGGCTATTAAAGGCAAAATTGATGGTATTAGAGTTCCTCATTGAATTTTGTCTTCTTTGCCTGTAGGTCATTGGAATTAGATGGTCATCGGTTTTCTATGTTGAGAGTATAGCACGAGTGAGGAGGCTTTCTTTCAGTGGTTTGCTTCTGTACAAGTTGCACATAGCTGATCAGTTCTTTGTGCAATGGCCACAATTACAGAAAAAGTATTTTTTGAGCTCATTATGTTGGCTGTCTCATGTAGTTGATTGAATTCCTTCTGACATGGTGCTGTAACATTTCTTCAAGATTTTGCTGTGCAACTTAGATTTTCAAAGTTATTACACTTGGTCTATAACTTATTCTCAAAGTCAAGTTGTACACAATTTAATTTATTACTAGTGAGAGCCACAAGCCTCTTTTCTCTCTCACAGAAGAAGACAGTGATTTAGAAGAAGTAAATCCTTTTTGTGCTAACTTGAGTTTGGTGGGTAAATTTAAGTTTTAGAGAGGCAAACATAAAATTTTAAGGATGTAAATGTAATATTTCAAACTTATTGACGTCTAGCAAGAAACAACATGCTCAATTTTGGCTTAACAATAACCGCGTCAAAGCCAGTTTGACACGAGCTGGCGAGCAGGTTCGTGTTGCAGCCTTTATCTTGAAGCCACCGCTTTGTTATTCATGAGATTGAGAAACGAAAGTCCATGCTATTTTAGTGTACTTTGATGACAGAACAATTACTTTTCAGTTTTTTATAGGCTCTCTGAATCGCAACCGTAAACACGAGGCACTAATGGTATAACATTATAAATCCACTGGAATTTAACCTGGTCTGCTCATATTATAACACGGCTATAATGAAGCCATCTTTTTAAGCCACTTATTTCAAATGAGTGATTGATTCGAATTAAATCAAGTTTAAATAAGAACCATTTGATATACAACTCAAATCCAAAAAGGCCAAATGGATTTTAATTCGAACTAATTCAAATGATGTAAAATAATTTTGGAAAAAAGAAAAAAATTACCTAACAAAAATAAGAATTGTTAGAAAAAAAATTGTTTTGATACAATGCCGTCGGTAAGTCTCGAAACTCAAGCCAAACATGGGCTCGAATCCACCACTACTTTGTGATATCTCTTAATGAAAATGTAAATTTTATTCAACTCTACTTCTGACTATATATTTTAAAAAAAATTTACAATTTCTGTGGAGATCAACACATGTAAATTATGCATCTATGGTTGGACCTGAGATCCCTGTTTCCATTCAACTATTGACTCCCATTAGAGGCCTGAACAACTTCATCGGCTTTTCTCTTCTCATTCTTGGACTCACAGTCGTCGAGATATTGCTGATAAAGAAAACTGAGAAAGCCCATAAAGCCAACAACATGGCAATTACCTTGATACCACCCATTTTGTCATGAAAAAATACAACAGCCAGAACTTGAATCAAAGGCAAACCCAGAACACTTATGGCATTGGAGAACAGGGAAGATGTCTCGAAGATCAATCCTATTTCACCAATAGTAAAGACTTGCCAAGATATAGCAGTCCAGACCAAATTCATAACATATGAAATCCTCCCCAACTTGTATGCCTCCATCTGTGTCTTTATGCTCATATATTCTTTGCTCGCAACAAGTCCCACCATTGCAGCACAGCTTGCAACTAGACTCGGATACACTATCATATCCATGATTGCTGTAAAAGTTTCCTTCTTCAGAACCTTTTTGAAGGTGAGTTCAGTAAGCGAAAGGAAAAGTCCATATCCTGCAGATGCTCCAACAGTGCATATGAATCCAATTACATACTTCCCCTTCAACACGCCAGTGGGGTTCTCAGAGTCATTCTGGAAAACCAGGAGCGTGGAGGAGATTGTCAGAAGGACTAAAGAATTGACTATGAATGGAGTAAAGTTCTGCTTATTGAGGAAAATGGAGAAGAAGGAATTGAAGGCCAACTGGGATGCACAAATGAGGGAATAAGTTGAAACTGGCAGGTATGACAACCCAACTGAATGCAGAAAGCAATCAGCGGCCATAAGTAGACCGAGGGAGAGATACACAAAAGCAAGGACTAGAAAAGAAGGCGGCGGGGCAGTTTCATTACTGCTTGTGCTGGAAATTTTTGGTGCTGGAAAGCAGTAGTAGGGAAGGAGAATTGGGAAGCCTACAAGCTGCACAACTGTTGCCATCCATTTGCTATTGCCTCCTTTGTCATAGTATTGTCTTCCCAGGAGAGTGGCCGCTGCTTGGCCGGAGAGAACAAAGAACATATGCAAGGCTATTCTGATCCACCGGTGATAGTCTCTGGAGTGTTGCACTGTGGCTTGGCTGGCCACGCGAGCCTCAATTGAATCTCCATCTTCAGCTTCCTGAACTGGCCAGAATTATACATGAAAAGATTAACCACAGAAGAAACAAAGCTAAGCCAATGAAAGCATGCAACACACAAACTCAAACTCCAATCACATCATCAACCCAAAACACAAAATCATTAACAAAGAGAATTTTTAAAGATTGACCACCCATGATTAGGAGTTGCAGTTCTTGAATTTCTGCCATGTGGGAAAGACAGAAGAAGACTGGACAATTATACTTAAACGAAGACTAGATTGATACTGTATATATACACGAATGAACCCAGTCTACATTTTCTTTTTCTTCTTTTGTCGATTGCTTCAGTAAATCAAAGTCTGCTGAGTTTGACTTAAATTTGATCTTCTTAGTTGTCTTTTTCCTTTGAATATATATATGTTGCAGTTAGGTTGGAAAAAATGAATACTTGATACCACTATTAGAAACACCTTGAACTGCTCTCACTGAAATACAAAATCTTCAAACACAAAACAAAATCGCTAGTAATATTAATAACAAAAATTAACACTCCCTCGCTACTAAGAAAACCAAGATTTGGAGTCGACTAGTAATTACACAGAGATTTTAATTTGTGGTATATTAATAAAATACTTGTTTTTATTTTAATATAAAATTTATGTGAGTTATTTTAATCTTGAGCTCCCTGATTTTCATTTCTGGGTCCAGCACAACGTGCATTACCATTTCTGGGTCCAGCACAACGTGCATTACCATAAAGAATTGAACGTGGCGGACGTGAATCATGGTGAACAATAATAATATTTACACCGTTGGATTGAAATCGAATATGGTCTCAATCATCTTTTCATTTCTAATTTGGAAGTCTAGTTGTAGTCCAATTATCAGAAAAATGATAGGTTAGATGCTTAATTAAGAAGCAGAAGCAACCCAATTTTGAATTTTCATTCTGATACAAAAGTTAGGAATATTTCTTTTGAAAAACCTTTGTACCTGCAACTAGCGGCTCTTTCTCTTTTGAGTCCATTCCTAATTTGTCCAAGATGAAAAAGATTTCCTTCTTAATATTTATTGTCCATATTCATACACATATGGGCTCTACGACAACAAAAAGACACAAAAGTTTTACATTATGAAATTGGTTGATTATATTGAAGGATCTTATAAGAAGAGAATGACGGCTAAAATTATAGAATATCATAAATTTATAACATAACCCTAATAACTACTTTATATACTCGACCCTAAATCCTTGGCTATTTGCACAATTAGCCAAAACTCTTTAGTGATATTAATTTGGGTTTTAATTTGTTTTAAATATTTATTTCTAAGAATTTTCAAACACAATTTGAGATATGTAAATTCACTAGCTGTTCATGTGTCACTCATAGGTTCTCTAACATACAAAGAGTTATCAATGGACTTTCTTATAAAAATTCAGTAAATTCATAGGGGGATACCAGAACATTAACTAAAATCGGGGGTCAAACAACTTTTATATAAAAATTTTGTTGAAACTGGCATTAATTGGACAATTTTCATGCGAAAAAAGTTGTCTAAAACTGACATTAATTGACATTTTGAACAACTTTTGTATTTTTGAACCTACTTATGAACATTTTTCACACAATGATGTCAATTAAATTAACTAAATTTGGGGGTTATCACCTAATCACATGATTAATTAGCATCCTAGTACTTGTAAGCATATTTAAAACAGATGGTTTTTTTTTTTTTTAAAACCAGAACTCCGAATTATTCACATGTGCAAGCATTCCAATGAATTCATGGGCCAATACTAGCCCATGAACATGCCTATCCCAACGGCACATGAGAAGGATATAAACCATGCAATTATAGTTGGATTTGACCGAAGCTGATCAATTGTCCGTTCAATTTGGCTTAATCCGAAGCCTATCTATAAACACTTATAAAACACCAGAATGCATTTTCAAGGAATTCAGAAAAAAAAAAAAAAAATCTGTATTCAATCTAAGAAAATTTCCAATTATGTATACAAATTATTGTTGTATGTCACAGGAAACTTTTTTATTCTAATGAGGGAACATTTGGCATACAACGATTCACAAAATTACAGGAAAAAGAAAAGGTGCCATTTTCCTGCCTCTTCCAAATCGGACATCTAATTTTGGCTTGGCCATGGTAACATAGGCAAATCTTTAACCAAAATCACAAAATAAAATTTCCAACTATTGACTCCCATCAGAGGCCTGAACAACTTCATCGGCTTTTCTCTTCTCATTCTTGGACTCATAGTCGTCAAGGTATTGCTGATAAAGAAAACTGAGAAAGCCCCATAAAGCCAACAACATGGCAATCACCTTGATGCCACCCATTTTGTCATGAAAAAATACAACAGCCAGAATTGGAACCAAAGGCAAACCCAGAACACTTATGGCATTGGAGAACAGAGAGGATGTCTCGAAGATCAATCCTGTTGCGCCAATATTAAAGACTTGCCAACATATAGCAGTCCAAACCAAATTCATAACATATGAGATCTTCCCTAACTTGTATGCTCCCATCTCTGTCTTTAAACTCTTAAATTCCTTGCTCACAAGAAGTCCCACCATTGTAGCACAGCTTGCAACTAGACTCGTATACACTATCATATCCATGATTACTGTAAAAGTTTCCTTCTTCAGAACCTTTTGGAAGGTGAGTTGAGTAAGCGAAAGCACAAGTCCAAATCCTGCAGATGCTCCAACAGTGCAAATGAATCCAATTATATACTTCACCTTCGACAAGCCTGTGGGGTTCTCAGAGTCGCTCTGGAAAACCAGGAGCGTGGAGGAGATTGTGAGAAGGACTAAAGAGTTGATTATGAATGGAGTGAACTTCTGCTTGTTAAGGAAGAAGGAGAAGAAGGAATTGAAGGCCAACTGGGATGCACAGATGAGGGAATAAGTTGAAACTGGCAGATATAACAACCCAACTGAATACAAAAAGCAATCGGCTGCTATAAGCAAGCCAAGGGAGAAGTAGACAGAAGCAAGGACAAGAAAAGAAGGCGGTGGGGCAGTTTCATTACTGCTTGTGTCGGAAATTTTTGGTGGTGGAAGGCAGTAGTAGGGGAGGAGAACTGGGAAGCCTACAAGCTGCACAAGTGTTGCCAACCATTTGCTATTGCCTCCTTTGTCATAGTATTGTCTTCCCAGGAGAGTGGCCGCTGCTTGGCCGGAGAGAACAAAGAATATATGCAAGGCTATTCTGATCCACCGTTGATAGGCTCTCGAGTGTTGCACTGTTGCTTGGCCGGCCACACTAGCCTCATTTGACTCTGCATCCTTAGCTTCCTTAACTGGCAAAAATTATACGTGAAAAGATTAGCTACAGAAGAAACAAAGCTAAGCCAACTCAAACTCCAATCATAACAGCAACCCAAAACACAAAATCATTAAAAAGAGAATTTTCAAAGACTAACCCATGATTTGGAGTTGCAGTTCTTGAGTTTCTGCCATGTCGGATGGAAAAAAGAAGACTGGAAAAGATTATAAACAAAGACTAGAATGAGAGAAACCGTATATATACACGAATGAAGAAGCTTCAAACCCACCATTCACACTTCTTTGTCTGCTTTTGTCGTTTGCTTCAGCAAATCAAACAGTACATTCATGGAACATAAACGTGCAAAGTCAGCTTAATTTGACTTAAATTAGGTCTTGTTACTTGTCTTTCTCGCTCATTTGGGATTATAATTATTCTTTTGCATGATTGAAGTTACAGAAATACTCAAACAATTAATAAGAGCTATCATTTAACTCTCCTGTTTCGCTGTACAACAGACAGTAGGCTATAAATTTCCTCAGAGGATTGAACAAGGCTGAGTTGAATCGTGCTAAACAATGGCAAGATTTCCACGGTTGAAATTGGATATTGTCTCCATCATCTTTTTACTGAGTGGAGTGTGGATATAATCTAGAAGTAAGAGCTGGTCCACACAAGCACAAACCTTTTTCCATTGTAGACATTTACTTCGGGCAAATGAAATTTGATCATCTAGAAATCCACAGAACTTAACACATGTCTAAATCTTTGAGCTCTAACCATCTAATTTGAAAGTCTAGTTGTTGTCCATTTACCAAAAAACCTAGTTAATTTAATATTTGGACATTGATTTTAGAGTTTACAGTTGATTTAATCCGTCTTTTTATACCTACTTGACATCTAAGAATTTTACGTTTACCATTTATATCCATCATTTCTTATGTTTTATCAATTTAAAATTTGTTTAAAAGTGTTATAAAATCCAGTACTAATTTTCAGTTAACCAGCCACAGGGTAAAAGGCAAAACCTCCCCTGAACAGAGCCTCTGAAGATGATATATTATCAAAGCTGAAATTAGAATGACACAATCTGATTACTCTTCATGAACTTTAGATAGAATTGCTCTTAAACTTTGCTGATATCATTTATTAGGTTCTAAAAATGTTATTTAATCTCTCTAACCTCAAAAGCAAGTACAATTAAAAAGATTTTATATCCCACATAATTCCCAACGATGGGATGCCCAACAAGTATTTTCAACCCTGTACTCAACTCTTTGTGGAGACATGAGAATAATGACAAGTGTTTATAATCCCACACTCAACTCTTTAGTGGCAATAATGCTGTTACTTTTAGTTATGCTGATCGTTATAGAGTGGACTTGAAAGGTTGAGATTTAAAGAGATAAGCAAAATACAAGAGCAACCCACTTAGCCAAAACCTGTCAAATTAAGCCGACAAGCAAAAAAATTCCAACTTGACGGCTCAAGTTGGCGTTAATAATGAGTGAAAAAGTGATCGTTATCCCTTTGGATGCCGATGGTGCTGGCCACAAACCGGTGCTTCTATTTTGGATCTTGTGAAAGAGCCCAGGAGTGCTGTCATGAACAAAAATCTGCGTCATGCATTGGAGATTCCATACTTCAGTAGACCACAAGATTCGCCACACTATTTTTATGAAGGGGAATTGAATTTTTTATCAAAAAAATAGGTATATCTATATATTTAAATCTTTTTATCTTATATATTAAAATATTTAAATGGTATTTATCATCTAATATTATAAATATTCGTATTTATAATTTTATTTAAAATATAATTTATTATTATTTAATGTTATAATTTTATATTATTATATTATTTAATATTATTATAATGTAGTTGAAATATTGATAATTAAAATTAGAAATTAGTTGACAAAGATTCAAGTTTGAATTTAAAAACACACAAAAAACAGGTTGACGTTAACTCATTTCCAATTTTAACTATCAATATTTCAACTTCATAAAATCACAACATTAAACATAATAAATTATATTTCACATGAAATCACAAATAAGAAAATTTATAATATTAAAGACAAGAGCGGTTTAGATATTTTAACACATAAAATAATAAAAATATTTAAACTATAAAAAGTATGATATAAATGTATAAAAGGGTCCTCTTTTAGGCAAAAAATTCGATATCCCTTTTTAAAAAGTTTATATCTTAAAACATTTGTTACACTATAAATATGTTGGATATATTTTAGAATTTCATATCATTTGAAAATGATAAAAAAATTATTAGTAAAATAATTTATAATTTTTTATAAAATCGTGATAAATTATATGTTTAAAATAAATAATATTTTAACTAAATGTTATACATAGTTATTAATGTATGCATAAACTCATGATAAAAAGTATTTTAAAGTCTTTTAAATTAGAATTATGTGATTCTAATTTTAAATATATATAATTTAATTTTCAGATAATATATTATCTAATAATTATATAATTATAACACTAATTATATGATAATTATCTGAATTTTTATTTAAATCCTTAAAACTGAATTCATATTTCATTAAACTTTGCATATAAACTATGCAAATTATAGAGGTTGCGCTGTTCAAATTGTCATAGAGCACAGAGCACCACATTGTTCCAATATTTGATTATTTATTCTCTTGGATACAATCATTGCCCACTTTAGAGTTGAATTTAAATTGAATCAAACTTAAGTTCGATTCAATTTATATATAATTAAGTTCAAACTTGAGTTTGAGGTTTTCGAACTCGCTTTAAATAAACTTGAGCTTAGCTCGTTTAAAAAAAACTCAAGCTCAAGTTCAGTTCAAACTCGAACTTTTAACTAATTCGTTATTAAAACGACGTCATTTTAATATATATTGATCAAAACGATATCATTTTGTATCAAAATTATTAATTCAAGAGTTTAACGAATTAAACACTCTAAAGTTTGAGTTTGAGTTCAAATTCAAAAATATTGAAGTTTTTAATTTAACCTTATTTGAGTTTAATTCATTTTAGATTTATTCGAATTAAATTCAAAATTAAAATCAAATAAATTTGATTTGAATCTAATACTAACCCATTAAACAAGAAGTGGAAAAAGGACTAAAGGTAATGGTAATGCTTTTTGAAGAGAAGTTTGACTTTTGGAAAATTATTGTTGAATGATTCATGAATAGTGTAAATAATATTATTCTAAATTTTTTTTTTATGGGTTTTGAGTATTTAAAGATATTTGGTAAGGGGGTGATTTTAAATTATGGTAAAATAAAATTTATTTATATAATATGTTTTTTTAATATTCAATAAAATATTTAAAGTTCGTAGCTACAGTACTGCTTTTATTCATGTACTAAGTCTGTACATGAAATCTCATTTGTGAACTATTTCAAGGCCGGAAGGAAAAGCTTCAGAATCTTCACTGGCAATTCTGGAATCAGTTTCTGAATTGGATTTGTCCAAATACTGCTGATAGATATAAGAAACAACGCCCCAAATGGCCAAAACCATGGAGATCACCTTCACTCCATCCATTTTGTCATGGAAAAACACCACAGCCAAAGCTGGAACCAGAGGAAACCCTAAAACACTTATGGAGTTGCAGAACAGTGAAGACACCTCAAAGATCAATCCGACGACGCCAACAGTAAAAATCTGCCAAGCTATGGTTGCCCAAAAAATAGTCATCACATAGGCCACTTTTCCAAGCTCATACAATTCCATCTCTTTACTTAAACCTTTCCATTCTCCACTGGCAAAAAGTCCCACCAGGGTTGCACCAGTTGCAACTATTGAAGAATAGAATATGACATCGATGATCTCTTTGAAAGTTCCTCTGTTAAGAACCTTCCGAAAACAAAGCTGCATCAAAGCAAGTATCAATCCACAGCCTGCGGATCCAGCAATGTTGCATATGAACCCAATAGCAAACTTCACTTTGGAGACTCCAGAGGGCTCTCCAGAGCCATCTTGAAACATAAGAAGGATAGAGGAGATGGTGAGAATCACCATGGAATTGATGATTAAAGGGGTGAATTTCTGTGAATTCAGGAAAAGTGAGAATAAAGCATTGAAGCCTAACTGGGATGCAGAAATGAGAGTGACAGTAGAAACAGGAAGATATAGCATCCCAATTGAAAGCAGAAAGCAATTCAATGCTGTAAGTAAGCCTAGTGAGACATAAATCAATGCCACAATAAAGGAAGATCTTGGTTGACTTCGAAGATTGTTTGAAGTGGGTTTTTTGAAAGCAGAAAAGCAATAGAAGAAAAGGAGAACTGGGAAACCTGCAACCTGCATTAATGTTTCTACCCATTTGCTTGTGCCTCCTTTAACATAGTACAATCTTCCCAAAAGTAGAGCCACTGTCTGGCCAACAAGGACAATGAGAATGTAGAGAGCTATCCTCAGCCACCATTTGTAATCTATTTGTTGAGGCACTGCTGCAGTCATATTTATATTCTGAGCACTTTTTGGTTTTTTAGCCTCCTCAACTGCAAACAAATTGAAGATCTGGAGGCATAAGAACAATTTTAAGCAGAATATAAACTGAACATGGATAGAAATTTCATTTTCATCTCTTTTCTGAAACAGAGAGTTTTAGAAGTGCAGTCTTTTCCAACTTAAATATGTTGCTAAAAAGAAACCATGAACCCAACGTTGAAGAAACAGAACAAGACAATATTCCTAAAACTATGGTGTAAGGTTGAAATTCATTATTACTATATATTCTTGCACATAAATTTTTTAAAAATATAAAATAAAAACAAACCTTTTAATGCTATGAATCATTAACTTGGAAATTGCATATATATATATATATATATAGACCTTACCCATGATTTGGAGTTGCACTTCTTGAGCTTCTCCCATGTCAAATAAGTACTGTAAAGATGGAAGAACTTTCAAAACTGTAAAGATAAAAAAGAGAGAGACAGAAAGATGGTGCGCCTAATTGTCTGTAGATGAAGTTAATTTATCATATTTGCATGAACATCTAGAAGGCTTTTCAGTCAACTTTAGGCTGCACGTGAGTCAATGATTGATAATTTGGTACTGTCATTGCCAAGTTGCTTTAATTGTTACTGTATATTTCTTGAAAAAAACCTTCTATATAATAGGACAAAACCTCAGCCAACTAATAAGGTAATTTTCAACACTATTTTTTTTAAATTCTCAATTTGGGTTTTTTTTTTCAAGCTAAGGTCCATGTCAAAAAACAAAAGATTAAAAAGAACAAAGGGGAGTTAAGGCTCTCCGGATCTCCTGAAGCTCAGGAAAGACTATAGAGGACACAATGAGAGCATCAATATAGAAAGGACCCTTCTTTGCAATCTAATCTGTTACATGGTTTGCATCTTGAGTAAAATGTGAAGTTTTTTACGATCCAACTCAAGGAAAGCATGTTTTGAACGCCAATAATAAGATTGGCTTTGGGATTCTTTGTCAGACTCCATGTGAACAGTAAAATGGAATTGAACCAGATATAATTGAACTTAAAAAAGGACACAATTATTTAGGATATCATCTTGTCTACATTCAGTATAAACGTCAAAAGCAGTGGCCACTGCAAGTGCTTCTGATTGGAGTTTCATCATTCAAAGTCCATAAAAAGAGCGATGGAGTTTGCTAGTAATTCATTAGCATATTTTTTATTACCTGAAATCAAAAGGGTAGGAGTAGTTTTCGATTTCCATTCAAACTGTGCTTTTTCAACTGAATTAGTATGAAACCATTAGCTTGAATAAGGAGATACATGAATTTAATACCAGAAGGTTACCCATTATCTACTGGATACAATTTAATACTAACAGAAATTACGTCAAAAGGCTTACAGGACTAGTTGAATATTCAATTTTGATGGGTAGACTGATTCTGATGGAGACATCATGCAGAAATCAATCCATGAATTAATTTTTCAGATGTTGAGTCAAAGTTGGAGCACCTGTCTTTATCCCTACAGGTGTAAAGGAATATCAATAATTTGGCACTATAAAAAGTGTTTTTGACTAAGTGGGTTAGATTTTGATAGACAAGTAGGCCAACATTCATAAATTTCTAATATTTCATACAAGTGAATGGAGAAAAGTAAATGAATTAGATTTCTAAAAGGTTTGGTAAAGGGCATCTGTTTACAATTGTAATTGTAGTATAATGGTGGGATGAATTCTAAATGGAGGTTATCCAAATTTAAGAAGTGAGTTTTGAATAGTGAATTTTCAAAGAAATTTAAGATAGTATTGAAGAGATTAAACTAATAAACTTTGCATTACACTTGAAAAAATTGCAATAGGTGACGGGTAAAATAACGATATATAGTAAAACTTGTATGATTTGAATAAAACAGGTGTAACCTATTATAAACATGAGAGGTGTGAGTACATGTATAAGTATCTATCAATTAGAGTTTGTGTAACACTCTAAGACAAATATCAAATTAACGAATATCTAAACACAAAACTATAATGACTATATATTCAAAACCGATAATATATTGATAATGTGACACTCTTATATCAGAATATTACAAATAGTATCATAATCAATCCATATGTTTTTAGTGATAGCCAGCTAAACCTTAACGACAATGTTGAATTCTATAAGAGAGTGAATTTATCGATAATTATTAAAATTTTATAGAGGAAGATACGACAAATCAAAGGGCATTTAAAACTCAATTAAAACTCAATTTAATAATAAAATACTATATGTATATAATTTTGAATACTCAATTAAGTATTAGATGATATATCATCGTGTAATTGAATGATTTTAAATTAAAAATAAAATAAAATCTAATCATGACATAAAATCAAAACTGAATACATAAGGTATTACTAAATAAATAATATTCATATTTGACGGAAAGATTGTTTTTTGGTGGAAACCAATATATAGATTTTTCAAATGTTGAGTCAATTTGGCAGAACCAGGGGGCCCATTGGCAATACAAAATGTGTTTTTGACTAGCAGGGTTAGATTTTGATAAAGTAGTCCCACATTTATTAATTTTCCAATATTTCCTCATACAATTTATGGAATATCTACATATTAGGTTAATTTGATTCCTTATTCTCATTCTCATCAACATCATTTCTCCCAACAATGGGAGCTTTAGCAGCAGCATCTGCATTTCTACTGTCAATTTTGGCCTTATGGTCATCTAAATAATAATGCTGATACACATAGGAAACAAACCCCCAAACAGCCAATATCAAAGCCAGCACCTTCACCCCACTCATTTGATCTCTGAAAAACGCCACTGCCAGAACTGGAACTACAGGCAAACCTAGAGTGCTTATAACATTTGAGAACACTGAAGACACTTCAAAGATCAACCCAATTGAACCTACTGAAAAAACCTCCCAACACACAGCAGTCCATATGAGAGTCATAAGATAAGACACTTTCCCAAGCTTAAACCCTGCCATTTCCTTGCTTAAACCCTTCCATTCTCCACTGGCAAAAAGCCCCACAACTATAACACAGCTTGCAACAAGCGATGGATAAATTATCATATCTAGAACCACCTTAACTGTTTTCTTCTTGGCAACCTTGTGTAGAAACCATTGTGTAAGTGAAAGAAGTAGTCCATATAAGGCTGAGGCAGCTATAGTGCATATGAAACCGATTGCGTACTGTCGTTTGGAGAATGGATGGCCATCGTCGCTTGAAGCAGTGGAGTCGTTGGTTTGAAAGATGAGGAGAATGGAGGAGATGGTGAGAAGGGTTAAGGAATTGATAATGAGAAAAGTGAACTTCAGAGAGTTGAGGAAGAAGGAGAAGAAAGCGTTGAAGGCTAGTTGAGAAGCGCAGAGAAGGGAGTAAGTAGAGACTGGAAGATACATGTACCCAACAGAATACAACATGGAGTCAGCGGCTATAACAATGCCGAACAAGGAATAAGCTGATGCAAAAAGTAAAAGAGATGGAGATTTACGTTGGAGATTGTTGGAAACGGGATGTTGAAGTAGTGGCGATGAAATGAAATAGAAGGGAACAAGAACTGGGAAACCTGCAGTGAGCATAAGTCCAGCTAGCCATTTGCTGTTACCGCCTTTGTCATAGTATAATCTTCCAAGGAGAGTGGCCGCTGTCTGCCCAACAAGAACAAAGATTGTATAGATGGCCATTCGGATCCACCACATCAAATTTCTTTGGCGAGTGAATGAGCCTCCTTCTGCGGCTTCAACGCCTGCAGGTAAATGTCAAGATCATCATTCACAAGCTAGCTACCATGGGACTTCATTGCATCAAAATTTACATGCGTTAGACAAAGCTATTAGTGGGAGGTACCCTTACCCTAAACAAGGTTGGATTCAATCCACACATTGAACTTGTATCAGAACCATAATGCCCCAACTCAAGTTATGTTCAAAGTTGCTTAAACAGGTGCACGGTATCACTAGAAGATTCTTGACAGAATAAATAATATCTTTAAAGTGAATAGTATTATTTATGAGGCGACCAACCAAAATGAATGAGCAATTTAATTTCAAATTGTGTTGAAGTTATATCAAATAAAATCAATATAAGTGAGTGGTATATAAGTATAGTAGATTGAACCTTAATACAAACTGATTAGTTTTATATAATATGGGTTTAGATCTTCACACTTATAATCTCACTAAAGTTTTATATCTAATAAAAATAATTAAGTGAATGGTTTATAAATGTAGTAGATTTGATATTAACTCAATCTAATTGGTTTTATGTAATATAAATTTCGATCTTCATATTTATAGACCACAAATTAAATTATTAAACTAAAACTCTATTTTAAAATCAATTCATTCAAATTCAAATTCAAATTGAGCAATAGATTCGGATTGACTCCTAATTCTAAATGTGTGTGCAGTTATGTCTCATATCCTCACAAAATCTGAGTCAGTCTAACCCATAAAAGTCTAGTAGTATTATCAAATCAATTACCACAGCCTAGATCAAACTCTAATTATTAAGCTTCATCGGCTAAAACAAGATCTCAAATATGGTAACAACAGTGTTATTAACTCATATCCATGCATGCATGTATCTCTCTTGATTAAAAACAAAAAAATAAAAAAAACCTCTTGACTCTCATCGCTTACCTAGAATATGAAGCTCCACTTCTTCTTGTTGAGCACGTCCCATGGCAATACTGAAGAAGAAGAGAAGAAAAAGAACACTCAAGGAGATCGAGTTTCAGCCAGGCAGAGAGAGGCCCTTGAAATTAAAGTCCTCAGAAATATTAATATCAATAATTTGTAATCTGTCTGAATGCCAAACCAGCAGCCCGTATGAGGTTAAAGACTTTCAGTAAGAGACACGTAGTCTTGTGGGTAGCATCAATTAAACATACTCACGAAGTTACTTATACTAAATTTCAGAACCCATTTAGATGATTCCAATTTGCCGGCCTAATTAGAAACAATCATCTCATGCATTTGACACATTTCTCTGTGTTTTATATGGCTACAAAATTCATCTAATTATCATGAACCCTTGACGTGCCGTCTGAACTGCGGCTTGTCTAAATTATTCAATTCATGGGCAAATGCTAACCCATGACTGTCTATCCATGTATTTTGAATCATTTACAGGGGCACAAGATAAATAAATCAACCATGCAATTAGAGTTAAATTCAATTAGAGATGATCAAGCTCAAATTGCAATTGAGCTCAGTTTAAATCAAAGTTTATCTCATTAATGATTCTTCTCATTTCTCATTAATTATTTTTTTTAATGATTTATTTTAACAATTTGAACCAATCAAACTCGTTTTCAAACTAATCATTCTAAATTCAATCTAAATTCAAACTAGTGTTTGTTCATGTTTAACCAAATGCCAATCCATCCTAGGTGCAATGTATTCTTCATCTTTTTTGAGTTCATATTATATTTGCAATTGAATAGCACCATCAGGCCTACCCACTTCACCTAAAGTCCAAATTCTCGACATATCTATAAACACTGAAAAAAAAAACACCAAAATACCTTTTCAAGGAATTCATAAAAATATATCTGTATTCAATCTAAGAAAATTTCCAATTATGTATACAAATTATTGTTGTATGTCACAGGAACCTTTTTTTTCTAATGAGGGCAAATTTGACATATAACGCTTCACAAAATTACAAGAAAAAGAAAAGGAAAAATTTCGTGCCGTTTTCCTGCCTCTTCCAAATCAAACATCTAATTTTGGCTTTGCCATGGTAACAGAGGCAAATCTTTAACCAAAATCACAAAATATTTGCTTCATAAGCGTATACCTGTGAGCAACATTTTCCAAGTCCCTCGTTTCACTCAGCCTATACTTGTTTTTGTATCTTCTACACAAAACCCCTGTTCAACTTTCACTTCGGTTTAATTGTTCAAGCCTGTACAGTAGTGGTATAAGTGAATAAATAAGGTTAAAAGAACTATTATTGACTTTTTCCGATTTTGAACAAGGCGTGAAGTATATAATTTATGTCCAAGAATTATACTCAAGTGCTCAGCAAGAAATTTACCGGTGAATGTGGGATCAAGAGGAGAATGAGTGAAACGCAATACAAGCAAAAAGAAATTGCAACTCCAGCAAGAAAGTTAGACAGAAGCCGCCGATTGTCTTTTGTAGGTACAAAAGCTGTCTTGAGTATATTGGTTAATTCAAAAAGTCTATGAGACACCTGTAGAAGCACGAGAAGACAGCAGGACAATGCCGGGAAAAAATGTTAATTAAAACTATTTTCTCTAACAATAAGAAAAAAAATTAACAAATATATACTTACCAAGACATAAATAGCAGTTGTAAGCATGAAATTGAGCATAGGGTATTCTGGGATAATAGAAAGGAGCCACTTGGGTTGTCCATTAGGCATGTCTGATCTGCAAACACAAACTAAGAGGTGAGAAATCGTCTGCAATAAGTCTGGAGAACACCAAATTCTTGGAGTTTTGGACAATACTTATGCTAAAACTATGATGTATTCATGTTTTTAGTTCCATTTCTGTACATTTTGATGAAGCAAAAATAAGGAAAATAAATTATGGTAAATATATATTATAGAGGGTACACCATTTCCATAGTAAGTTAATACAGTAAATACAGAAATAAAAGAAGGGAGAAAAAAAAAAAGAGCAAAGAAATTGTCTACAAACCTCAACCAGATATGGAACTGTGAGATATAGGTTTCCAAAGTTATCTTGCCAAGCCACCTGGTATGGCAGGGTTGTGCAGTTAAGAGATGAAACTAAGTATTTATGGACAGAAAGAATACAATTTAACCTTTTCACCAAGGTCATAGAATGTAATTATAATGGTCAAAGAACTTACGCAAAAAGGGTCAAAGAGACATTCCGAAGCTGCTGAGTGAAGTTCCGCAAACAAATGTAAACACTGGAATCACAAGAAAGAAGAGTTAAAAACTTGAATGAAGCTCCTTAGAGGGATCAACTATTTCTATAACCACACCCATAAAACTCCCTAATACATGCTGGAACAAGAAAATCTGAGTACGTACGTAATGGGTATCCATGATGTGTATGGATGGTACTTGTTGTATGTAACTTTGTCAAGCTTGTAGATGCACTCATACCATAAGTAACCAACCTACAAAGTAACCTAATGACATTAAACCTCTAACCTATATAAAAAACATAAAATCAGTTATTTATTTTACGTGGCAATAGCAGTAATCACAGTAGCATGCAACTCACCAATAAAGTGACTGCCACAATGCCTGTTTTGATTGAGAGTTTTTTCTTGGGTTCAGATTCCTCCAATTTCTCCATCCATTTCTCAACCTAATAGTTTCAACATTTTAAAAGTTAGCTGTTTAATTGTTAATTCAAGAAAGTAAGAAATCTATGATTACCAAACATTCAAGAAATTACATTGGGATGACAATAGGCATATATCATTCCGATGATCCATATATAGCGATCAAGTCCAGATCTAAAATGCCACTCATGCAATCGAGGAAGATCCGGTTTTGCAGGATCAGTATACCCTGCCATAGGACAAAACATAATAACAATGATATATACACACCTGGGATATGCAAATCAACGTAAACCCAAACCATTGGGTTTAGCGTAAATTAACCATATTCAACATCTCAATAATAAATCAAGTATCAAAGAGAGAAGCAGTTGAGATTCATTCAAAAGTCACACCTGTGGAGAAGCAAAGAAGGCCATAAAATACAACCAAGATAACCATGAAAATCATGCCATAAAAAATTTAGTAAAACTTCAGGGCATGGATTCAGTGCTCTGCATCTACTAAGTTGCTTACCCAGTAGAAAAGAAAAAGGACTCCACAGTATATCAAAAACTCCAGGAACTTCCCAAATCAAGATGACCACAAGAAAGCATGCCAGAATCTTCACAATCATCACTGATCTTATCTCATTATACTTGTTAAAAATACCAATAGCTCCATACACCATTATGGTAAAAAGAGTGTGCATTGGGCAGATATAGTACAGCATATAGTCATTGTTGAGAACAACACAGCAAAATGCCACAAAGCAATTCAGCCGCCACATCATCTTCATTAAGCAATAAAGATTTTAATGAATGTTAGAATGTTATATTTCAAAAAAAAAAAAGTCATAACTTGTTAGAGTTGCAGTAAATAATATAACAGTCCAGAGAGAAAAAATTACCTGAGCAAATCGTGCAAGGCTAAAATCCTTTCTAATGTAATAGTAGGAGAAGTTACCAAACCCAGTCATCCAAACATATGCAGCTATAAAGATTCGTATCGCATTGTAAATCTCAGTTGCAGCAAAGTAGTGGTACATTAAAAATAGGACCTGTGGAAACACAAAATTGATTATGATGCCACCACGTAGTGATTACAATAATCATATATGGATCATAAACAGAAGAAAGATATGCACAGAAGCAATCTCCAATTTACGCAAAAGATAAGGTAGCATATTCAATAGAAAAAAATTGTGCTGAATTCCACTCCTAGTTTGGCATTTGATAGAACTTATTCGAATAATGCATTGACAGAACGGGAAAAGATTAAATCACAAGCTGAATTCCTATGCGTTTGTAGTCTGACTATAATGGATAGTCATAATGGGATAGCATATGTTACAGCCAGACTAAAAAAAGAAAGAATGCAAATAAAAAGTGCATATGAAATATTTCAAAATAAATTCGAAACAAAGAAAACCACTTGATAATAAATTTCCCATTTTCCCCCAAAGTCATGATAAAGGCAGGATGTCTTTAAAAGATACAAGTTTTAACAAGAAATACTTGCCTGCATCCATCCTTTCCACTCTTCAGTCTGATGCCTATTAAGGTAAAGTATGGTCTTTCCAGAAAATGCTGACTTGTCAGTATGTTTCTTCAGAGAAGTCATAGCTGAAACTATGACAAGAAGAAGGTACAGAAAAAGGAATAGATCGCGATTGTAGTTCTGTGAGAGAAAACCCACAAGACAGGAAAGTAAAATATTATAATTCGCAGGACAATCAAGCTTATCATCATTATCAACATGCAAGCATAAACCATGACCCTAGCAACCTCATCTATGAATAAGCAATTCTTATGGTAACATAGATGTCTCTAAGATATATGCCACAAAGGCTTCAATTATTTTCAGGTTAAACATCATCTTTATTAAATTCTATCAAATGACACTGTGGGTATGCAAGCCTATGGTATTGGTATCCACAAAGAGAGAACATGTTCTCTCTTTTTTATTACTCTCTGTTGCAAAATGATTATGTTGTCTCACCAAATAAATAAATAAATATATATAAATAGATGCTAGACTATGTTATTGGTATCCACAACAAGAGAACATGAAAATATAAAGCCTTAAATAAGTTCCAATATTACAGAATTATCTGGTATGAACTAGCCCTTAACATATAAATCTAAATTCTAGAGCACAAAAACTATCAGATCCCAAGTTATAAACTCTTTGACAAGAAACAGGTAAGATACCCAAATTGTATATTTTAACAGTCTTTTACAACAAACAGTATCACTATATAAAAGATGGAAAACATGTAGATATTAAAGAGTAAATAAATTAAGTAAGAAAGAAAAGATAATTGGGGATATGCAGGACATGTTTCAAATTTAATTGGAAGCCCTTCTGGAACCACCAAGCATATTTATGCTATGACACTTGAGTGAAGTGTGTCAGTGCAAAGCAATCTCAAACAAAAGAATAAATGAATAGAAGATTGATGTTTCTTTACATAAAGAAAGTACCTTGGTAGAATCACCAAGTAAATTTGTGCGGTCACATATATAAAAATAAAAAAGAATTCCCCCAAACTCAGCCCTGCATGCAAAATTTATTATGTTTATATATAGGTAGAGAAACTTTAGAATATTACACCATCTACAAAATAATATGACTCACATTGCTCTCAAAGTTGTCCGGTTTTCTAGCAAGAAGGTATCATCCATACTCAGAAATCTAAAGACCAAGGGGAGAAAAGTTAAGAAAAACTTTATGAAAACAATCATAACAATCTCCAAAACAATTCTGCAAATCAGAGGTGTGACCTAATCATGTTTGCTTTAATGGACGAACTCTGAAGCTTTGCAGAAGCTGATCTAATGAGGCCTCCTTCTAACAAAACAGTACGATCATCTTCCTTTATAGTCTCCTTTTCCAATTCAACCAGATTGGTGTCTGAATGGCTGCAACCAGGGAACTTACTTGTTTAGATGTTTAGCATCCATTAGAGGAACTAAATCATAACTATTACAAGCTTATTACAATCCCATTCTACCAAGAGAAACAACCTTTCATAAACAAAATGTAAACTTTTCCAAAATAGATTAGGGTTGCTTCCATCCAGAATATCCCTAACCTTGTTTTCATTTCCATAGGAAACAACAAAAAGCAGTGGGTTTTGCATAACTCTGAGCAGCATATGGCAAGAGGGCCATATGGCAGATCTCAAGAAATACAAAAGGAAATCGATTGAGCCAAAATTAATTGGAAATGAAGAGAAAGCTTGTCACCCCATTTCCATCATTATCTAGAAAAGAGAAGTTCAATATACACTAAATGGATGAATGACTTTCATTCACTCATTCTAAAACACAGTGCTTTCTAGAAGTTTCACATTCTTGCATCCCGATAGACACAACAAACTAAATGAAGACATTGTTTATTTACAAAAGAAAAAAAATCAATTTTCTCATATACAGAAAATTAAAATAAATGGACCCTATTTTCCATTATCCATTGCACAATGTAAACACATGCAAGTGGAAAACTGACTTACACTTTAAAGTGAGACGAGTGTTTTTTACATTCTAAAAACTCTGAATATATCCATGCAACAAATACTGGGATAATTCCGAGCAGAAATGACACCTGAAACATGCCACATGAACTTGTTATACATGCCAGTAACATGGAGTCAGGAAAAAAAAAAACTTTGTTATAAATATCAGGTAACAAGTACTCAGAACAAAATAAATATAATCAATTATACAGGATAGCAACTTTGAACTGATTGCCATCAGCTTCCCTTATTAGAGCAGATAAAATTACAGTTCCCTCAGTAAAATAAGTAATAAATAGTCTCAAAAATTAAAAGATATCAGTTTTGACATGACAAGAAGTTCAAACAAGAATGCAGCTACTCCCTCTCAAAAAGGATTTTCAAATTATAACACTCATCGTCAATTGTATCCAATAGATTTCACTTAAGCAGTCAACATGTTTTGTTGGAAGGTGAACAACAAGCACAAGAAAAGATCCAACGCCTAACATAAGTCACAAAGTCGAATTCATTAGCACAAAGTTGCCACATTATCATACCACAACACAGGATCAAAGATTCTGCAACAAAATAGTTCTGATCCATGATTAACTTAAGAGTACTAATGACTTCAAACCCTACAACTATTGACTCACAATCTTCAAGGTCACACCACTTTTGCATGCTCAAGACATTATCACAAATATAGTAATCTAACAGCATTACTCGAGGATCAGCTCCCATAAACTTGTAATTAATCTCCATCTTGCTCAACAAGCTTCGCTTACCAAGTTTAGAACTTAAATCATTAAACTATAACCAAAAAGGAAAAAATCTAAATGCATAACATCCAGAAGATCAAATAATGGGAAGAAATTGAACGAAACTACACCTGTCCAGGCGTGATTGGGCCGTAAACCACCATTCTGAATCCGTAAAACTGCAAATCAAAGCGCATTAGATGTTGAAGCCGGAACATTAAAAATTAATCTAAAATTTGTATTTAAATTTGAATTTGAATTAGAGATCAATACGATGACGTACCAGCAGCAGCAGCAGAAGAAGAAGAAAGCCAATGAAGAAGTGATGTCTAGGACATGGTGATAATAAATACAAGTTAGAGAAAAGCAATTAAAGTGCGTAGCGTAATAGAGAATGAAGAAACAGATATCAAAACGAAGAAGAGAATGAGTTTGCTTAAAGAAGAGAGAAAATGTTGGACGATACGTCGTTTTCACTTCTCTTCTCTTCTCTTCTCTTTCCCTCCGCTCGCCAAACGTTGTTGCTGTTGCTACGTGTGGTTTTCGGTTGCTATTTTGCTTTCGGTCACACTGAACATAATATTCCGAATTCCAATTAATGAAAAAAATATCTGCGAGATTTTATTTATTTTTAAATATTTATTATTTCTGGAGTTTTGAAAAACTTTCATCAGCAAGGCAAGCACCTAATGGTTTTATTTAAACAATTATTTAGTTTAAATAATTTTATATTTATATGTATATAATTTATATTGTTGGAAGTTGGAACACAAGATTTGAACAAGACAGCTCAACCAGCGTTAGCCGATTTGAATATGTCACACCGTGTTGAATATACCATTTCAATAATAATTAGGGAAAAGGACTATTTCCCACCTATTTTGTAAGTCTATCTCAAACTCATACTTACGGAAGATGAAAATCCAGTTTTTTCACTCATGACCAAGCTGCCGTCCAATTTCTCAATTAGGGACAGAGGTAAAATCGATATTTTATTAGTTAAAACCTTAAACTTTAAAATTTCACCATTTTCCCCCTCCAGGTTTTAAAAACTGAAAACTAAACTCATTCTCAAAGTTTAAAAAGTTTAGATTTCACTCCTAGGGTTTGCTTTCTTCTCCGACCACCATCGATAGTCGATAGATTCCACAAATCTCGCATCTTCGACTACAAAGGATAACAAAAGATGATCTTTAATCGTCAAGATCTGGAAGAACAGACAAAGGATGACGAAGCATTGTCTGGGTGGAGCGACGAAGAGAGACCTTTTCATCACACGATGGTGCGACGAAGAGAGGCCTTTTTATTGCACAGTGGTGCGACGAAGAGATCTCAGTCTCTTCGTCGCATCGTGCGACAAAGAGATGAAGATTTCTTCGTCACACCACCGTCGTCGCATTAGGAGAAGGAGGAGGTCAGTGACGACGTCGAAAAATGAAATTGAAGAATGGGGGTAAAACTGTTATTTTTGAAAGTTATGGGGGACGATTGCATTTTGAAAAATATGAAAACCCTATATTTGGGGGTGAAAATGTTAGTTTTTAAAGTTTAAAAACTTTGGTTAAAAATGAAATGTTAGTTTCTAAAACCTAAGGGGGTGAAAAGTAATCAACTTTATAATTTTTTAATATAAACAGTAAAATATCGATTTTACCTCTGTCTCTAACTGAGAAATTGGATGACAATTTAGTCATGGGTGGGAAAACTGAGATTTCATCTCTCGTGGGTATGAGTAGGGTTGGACTCGAGCCGAGTCAGCTTGAGCTCGAGCTCGGCTCGGCTTGGTTCGAGCTCGAAACGAGTCAGGCTCTACTCGGCTCGATCAAGTTCGAGCAGAGCTTGAGCTGGCTCGGTAGATTTTTTTTAAAATTTTTTATACAAAATGACGTCGTTTTGATCAATATATATTAAAAAAGATATCGTTTTGATAATAAAAAACGAACCGAATCAAGTTGAACTCGAGCCGAGCCGAGCCCGAGCTGGCTGCGAGCCGAGCTTGGCTCGGCTCGAATCCAGCCTTAAGTATGAGTTTGACATAAGCCTAAAAAATGGGTGGAAAATAGTGTTTTTCCCTAATAATTATTTTAGATTGATTTACATTTTCCCACTGGAGGTTTGCCATAACACAACAATATCAAAAAGTTATTTTATCATTTTATTTTTAATTATTTTATTTTTTAAAATTATTACATTATTTGAAATTAACAAAATTTTAAAATAATATTTTGTACATCAAATATTTTATTAATACTATTTTTTTTAATTCTCCCACTTTCACCATTTTCTAATAGTTAATAATTTTGACAGGTCTGGGTGGGTGACAATTTTAGTGGTTTAGATTTGTATGTCTGGTATCAGTGGCAACTAAGGTTCCGAACTTAATTGTAAAAATTGAATTACAGGTTTTTAAACTCGTAAAGTGATCAAATTACTATATTTGACGGTTTTGAATCTTCGGATGGGTTTGGGCTTCGAAGGGTGACAGTTCTATTAGTTTTGGGTTTGCATGGGTGACACTTGTAGTGGCTAAAAGTTTCAAACTTAAATTACAGAAATTAAAAAAAAAAATTAAACTTATTAAATGGTCAAATTATTATATTTAAAATATAAAAATAATATATATATATAAACTTTAAAATTTTTTATTTTTTAATAAATAAATTATTATTTTACCTTTATAATGTTAATTTTGTTAAACAGAATTATTTTTTATTAGATTTTAGATTTTTTTTAAAAATGTAATTTAAAGCCAAGCCTATGGTGGGAAATTGTAATTCCGTTAATTTTAGTATTGTTTTCCATATTGAAAACTCAGTCCACCGTCCACGGCTAGCATCATTTTCAACGTTATATATTGTGATAGTCTAATTCAAAGTCCTCAAATCTTAAACAATAAGCCCAGTGTCTCAGGGTACCAAGCCCAAAATTTTTTAAGTACACTTCCCACATCACTTACTAATTTGACATGTATATTTGTTGGGCTTAAATTTTTTATTGTTAAGAAATTAATATTCTTTCAATTGGTGCATAATCATGGTTAAGGCATGACGTGGAAAGTTGACAACTAATTCATCGATATATTCCTTCTTCTGGGCAGCGGTCTTGCTAGGTCACATGATAATGTGTATACATAATTTTTTAATATATGCTAAGAGCATGAATCGGTAGCATATTATAAATACAATAAATATGGAAAACGTAATCGAATAATATACGTAAAGTAGTTGTTGTTGTATTGATTTATTGGTGTGGGCGTCAATTATTGATGGTGAATATCAATAATTATTGATGCCTTTTTGACTGTGAATATGACTACGGTAGCCATTGAACTCTACATTGTGAGTTCCACCTCCACCTGAATTTGTCTTAGGATTGGGTGACCTCTACATGTGCAATTCTGATTCATTTGCTCCCCAAATTTTCTTAGAAAGACAAAGTAGTCTTGTATCATATATGAACTTTAGTAGAGATGAATCCGAGCTAATTTGGCTCTATTTGAGCTTGATCTTCATCTCAACTGAGTTGAACTCAAGTTAAGATAATTTTAACTCAAATTCAAATTGAGTCATATTGAATCTAATAAGTTGTTAAAAAGTCATTGATAGATTTTATGTTCTCCAATAATTTTTCGTCTTCTCATACAATTCTTTGTCATCTTCCGCAATTATTCCTCTTTTTTATGCTTTTTCGACAATTTCTTTGTTAACCTCACTCGAGTTGAACTTTTTAAATTTTGAGTCTTGCCTTTGTTCGAACTCTAATTGACTCTAATCCACTTCTAAACTTTAGTGACTTGGTCAATTTTTCTTATCTTGGTTCAGATTTTCTAATTAAAATTTTTGATACAAAACGACATTGTTTTAATCAATATGTATTAAAACGACGTCGTTTTGATAACGAAAAACGAGTTAAGCTCGAGCTTAGCTTGGTCAAGCCTGAAACGAGCTGGCCTTAGTCTAGCTCGGTCAAGTTCGAGCTTGAACTCGAGCCAACTTTATGTGAACCGAGCCGAGCTCAAGCTCGATTTGGCTTGAATCTAACCCTAATGATAATGATGAGTACTGTTATATATATAATCAATTTTGAATATCTAATTAGGTATTCAAATAATATATAATTCTGTGATTGAGTATTACTTTATCATTAATTCAAAACTCTACTCAATCACATAATAATACATTATCATTTAAGTATTTAACTGAATATTAAAAATTAGATACATATAATTTTATTAAAATACTGATAATTGAATTAGTATTGTGTATGTGTGTGTGTGTCTCTCTCTCTCTCTCTCTCTCTATGTAGATATAAATCATCGATTAACCTACTGTTATATTTTTGGCCCTACAAGTACAGATTCTGATGAATTGTGTTTCAAGAAAAGGGTTGGGGCCATCCTTCTTCTGGTACCTCACCTTGTGAATTGGGACCAGAAATCAGAAGGGGTTCTAGTTCTAGCTAGCTACTTTATCATACAATACAAGAAAACAAAAAATTATTATGGCATTGTGGCTCAAACTTGCAATATGACCGACCGTCATGGAGTTGAGAGTTGAAAAACTGCTATGGTATGAAAGCAGACAGTCAAAAATACCTGCAATATCTCTTGCTTTTTGTGAACAGACATCCAATTGTATTGAAAAACTGCTATGGTATGAAAGCTGACTTATTACTACAATTCCTTTTAAAACTCAAACTTGCTTTTACATGGTGTTTCTGACCCGCAACAACATACAGCATTTTCTTACTGTCGGGAGCAAAAACAAGCTTTGTACACATTATAAGATCGATGAATATTCAATCAAGGGAACACTGGAACAAAAAATGCTCCCAAAAACTGTCATATCTTACTGCTACAAGATAGAGCTTTTCATGGAAAATTTTAAGGTCTGGTGATTAAATAGTTCAGCGATAGTTTAATATGATCAATAAACATAACCTGATACAGTTTACAAGATAAGATTTTAGTAGCCATATTTATTGGACCTTTAATATATCTAATAAACTATTATATATTGGCTAGTTCTCATCTTCAAAACCCTAATACAAAAGTTTTATCTAGTGAAAACTCTCGTATCGAAAGGTTTTAAGAAGAGATTATCACAAATTCATATACCTAATTTTAAGTAATCAATTAAGTATTCAGATGATATATCATTTTATGATTAAGTAATTTTTAATTAAAGATTAAGTAACATTTAATTAGGTAATAATATATCGTATAAATGCCCATTTGATTAGTTAAAACTGTGTACTCAACATTGCTCATCACAAATATTGTGTTTCAGGGACTAACTAATTATCATACGAAATGAAAATATACACAAACAAGGATATAAAAACTCCATTTCTAGTATATTATAAAGGGAAATGAAATGCTTTTACAGAAGGTAAACATCATCATCATCCTCTCCAGCTCTAGAAACATTAAATCTCTCAAAAGAGGCAGTAGTGCAAGCAAATTACACCTCTAATTTCTAATCAAGGACTACAATTTCACTTCCAGAATAGATAAAGTCGCTAGATATATAATCATCGTTTTGCACTGAAAGGTTAGAAACAAAATAGAGAAAAAGGAAAAAAAAATCATGTACCTCTCTTTATATCTAGTAAGAAAATTTACAATGAGAGGCAAGGTAGCGGATATGGAGAGAAGGGTTGACCAATTATTCATGGCTCTTTTTTGAGAAACATAGAAGGAACCACGTCCTGCAGAAGCCCATAATCTGGAAGCTGTGGTTGATGATCATGATACTGCTCAAAAGAGACGTTTACATTATTCTGTGGGTGCATTTGCATAGCGCCACCACCACCGCCACCATGGGTATTATGTATGGCTGCACCAGGCATGTAACTTCCAAGCCATTCATGATGGGAGTAGCTCGACATGTTGATCGGCGTCGGCGTTAGCATAGAGTGCTGGAACATTCCGGCGGTGCTGCCTCTCAGCGTTGTGGGGGTAGGGTGGTTGTGTTGGCCCTCGTACGTTGTGATGACAATCGATGGATCTTGAAATGACCTCTCCACGCGTTTCTTCACTGTGCATTTCTGAGTAGTGCACCTGTAATAGCTTCTGCATTAAGAAGGAAAAGTGGTCTCCCACATCAAATTTAGAATCAAAAGGCAACGTTTTTTAATTATTTAGGTTTCATTTATCAAATTTAGAATCAGAATTGTTTACTGACTGTGTCTGTGTGTACATGTTTATATGGGGCTTTCGTGTTTTGCGTATAAAGTTGACTAACTAACCTTGGATAAGGACTATTCTTTACAGCTTTTTGTCCATATTTTCTCCATCTATACCCGTCTTCAAGATGATCAACCTCGCTCTTTGTCATGAAGGCAACTCGCGGTTCCTTCTGTCTTTTTTCTCCTTGTTGCTTCTTTCCTTTGCTCCTGTGTCATCAAATCAGCATCAAAAGTTATTAATCGAAGTCCCACCAAGAAATTGAATCATAAACTAGCATGAATTGTTAAGAAACAAGATACTTACATTTTCTTGGAGGGTTCTCCTCCATCATCGGACCCTTTTGCTGGCGTCTCTTTCTTAATCTTGCCGGAATCTTCTTCTGCACCGGCCTCGGTGGAAGAAGAAGAGATGGAAGAATTTGCGGTCGCCAAGTTTTCACCTTCAGGACTAACCAGTTTCTGATTACCTTCAACGGAAGAAAACACCTCAGATGAAGAAGGCGACATGCCGAAGGCCTTTTCAAGAGAATTATAATCCACCAACCCATTTAAGCAGTCGGAAAAGTTGACGGTTCCAGCATCAAACCCCTGTGAAGTAGTATGAAGAGAAGAACCAGCAATGGAGGGCTTGTGGTCATTATACATGCCGCCGGTTGCAGAAATATCATGTTGATCGTCATGGAAGAGAGATCGGTAATAAAAGTCTCTTGATTCCTTAGACATGGAAGAATTAGAAGATGAATTTGAACAAACAGAGAGGTAGCTAGCTAGCTAGACAGCGGTTGATTTGATGCAGTCGCTAAGTCTTGCTAATTTGAGACTTTTTTGTAAGTTTAACCTATTTATGTTGTTCAAGCTATATATATATAAAGTTTTGAGCTCTGAATGTGACTTTTGCAGACCACTTTACCAAGAGAAGGTTGACAAAACAACAACTCCTTCTCATTAGAAGATGCAAAAGTGGCTTCTAATATGGAAACATATTTCCAAAGATTGCCATCTTCCAACTCCCGTCAATCAAAGCAACACCCTTATTTTTTTATTAATTCTTTTGTATTGGCAGAGCCCGAGCCCAACCATTAAGTCGATAAAACCCAAAAAGATTAATCTAACAATTAATCATTAGGATCTTTCACTTTAATATAAACGTATCAAACGATATTAGTGTGTGCATTAAATTCATTTGTAAGGATATAAAGTTGAACTTAAATCCTATAACTCAGTTTTGACAGAATCTTTAACTTAACTATTAAACGTATAAAACCCAAAAAGATTAATTTATTAACTGATCGTTAAAGTTTTTCACTTCTATATGAGCATATAAGAAAGTATTAGTACATATATTCAAACTCATTTATATAAAATTAAACTTGGTCTTATAACTTAAATCTTAAGATTTTGTACTTTAACCAACTATGTCTGGACATCCTTCTTTTAAAATTAATTATTTTTTTCAACTGTCAATAAAATATTACTCAAATGTTGTCAAATTTAATTTAAATAGAGGGAATGTCGACGGCACATGTCGGTATTGAAGTGGTGTCACTGTGTCAATGCAGAAAAGACTGGGGTGGAAAGTGAAAAGAATCGAAATATTATTGAAAAGAAAGTGTGAGAGCAAAAGAAGGGATTCGAATTGAATTGGGAGAAGAGATAAGAAGTCAGCGACGACTACAAAGCAAGGGGTTATAGTCAGGTCAGTAGTCAGTCAGTCATAAGAGGCCTTTTTTGTGCAATGAGAGAGCAAATCCGGTCAAACTTTCAAACTTCATAAATTGCTCCTTTGTATTATCAGGCGTACACATGGCATTGCTGGCACCGGCATTTGACCGTAGCCGACACTCTGTTGCGGCACGTGGTTGGAGACCTTCACCGGCTTCTTTGCTGTGCCCACGTCATCACCTTCGCATCTAGTTTTAACCCTTTTTGGTCTCACAAGCAACATTTCTTGCTCTTAATTTCTGCAAATTATTGAGCCCTTCAGGTTTAGTGGAAACACATGTAAGTCCAGTAAACTCTTACAGTAAAATTCAGGTCCTTATCAGGTAAGAGATTTGAAATTTAAAAAATAAAATAAAATACCCTTAATTTATTTATACGTAAAATATTATTGTAATTTTAATTATGCAAATATTAATCCTTAATCTTGAAAATAATGATAATTAAAAATTCAACCTAAGATATAGGTTAGTGGTTTAATAAAATTGACGATAAATCCGTGGACAAAACAAACTAATTATTTGTGCGTTTGTCCAAAAAGAATAACAAGGAAACATACAAATCGAAATTAATACGACCTAGAAAACGTTAAAATAAAGCCGTTTTATTTATTTTTGGGTGGCAAATGTTGTTCGTGAGTAGCAAAATAAATCCAAGGACAAACTAGTTATTTGTGCGTTCGTCCCAAAAGAGTACAAAGGAAACATACAAATCGAAATTAATACGACCTAGAAAACGTAAAAAAAAAAGTCGTTTTATTTATTTTTGGGTGGCAAATGCTGGTCGTGCGTAGCGCAAATTTATACATCTGTCCTTGACTTTCATCCCCAACACCGCCAATTTATAGAGACCACAACTTTTAGTATTCATGGCCAAAAAAGAATTATTACTTCCTTCATATTTTCAATATTCTAATTGTAATTAGAATATTGGTCCAATAGTTTGATCTGTTTTTTAAGTTTGGATTGGAAAAATTAAGTTCAAATTTGGATTTGATCTTGAGAAGCTCTCTTCTAAGTTAGTTAAAGCTCAATTCAATTTAAGAGAACTTAAATTTGAATTTAAGTATAGCATCAAACCAATGAGTTAAATTTTATTAAAATAGCATCATTTTGATACGTATTAATAAAAATAATATTATTTTAATCGATTTGAATCAAGTTTTTTTAGGCTCGTAAATATAAAGAGTTGAATACCCTCAAATACAATTCGACAATATAAAACCCTTAGAGTCAAATTACTTAAGTTCAACTCATTTCGGGTTTATTCTAACTAAACCAATGATCGAGAACCATCTCGATTTGAATCCACCTCTTCATAGATTTGCAAACTCATATGTGTTTTGATGTGTATTAACAATTTAAAAGCTCACAAAATATTTAATCAATCTTTTATTATCATTTTCAAATACTGTAAGATATCTATACATACTTAACATTTTTTTTTATACTTTGTCGATTTGAAATTTTCTAGAGGTGTTACAAATACATATATTAACAAACAAATATGTGTGATTTTAACGATTATTTCTAATAAACACTGAAGTTAATATAAAAAATGAGATGTAATAAGAATGTGGTCAAAAATATTGATTAAAATCCAGATTGGATAAACCAATATCAAATAGTTGATATGGTCTTGATATACATTGTTCTAATTCTAATTTAAGTGATGATTTTTATAATTTTTTGAACTTAAAAATCCAAACTATAATTCTATTTGAATTTATATAGATTAAAAAATGTATTAAAATAATACACCAATCTAATCAACGGTTAAATCGATCTATTGATCTGGTCAATACCCTTTTTTAGGTTTGAAAAACATTGGTAAGAAAAATTATATATATATATATATATATATATATATATGCCCCAGCAATCATCAAATGCAAGAAAAATTTAAAGCAAGTCTAGAACAAATTAAGGGCAACTTTGAAACTATGATACAATTAGTCAGCATTAAAAAGGTTTGAAGAAATCTGAAGCAACTGCCTCATCATATTACAGCATTTTGTTGGATACAATATCTATGTACAACAACCTTACGTTATATTGGAAGGTGGGTTATATTTTGCACTCTCTTTTAATATTGCTTCCTTTATTCCAAATTTTGTTGCCCTACAATATTAAAAACATTATTTTTATAGTAATAGAGTAAATTAAATAAATAAATATATTTATTCAAAGAACTTAAAAGGAAAAAAAAAAAGTAAAAGATAAAAGATTGAAATGTGTTTAGGCATGTAATTTATTTTCACAAGGTTTGAGTTTTCAATCCCCTCATTGATAGCTTGGCTCAAGTTTATAATTTTTCCCATCCGATGACACTATTTATTCTATTGATAATACTATTTATTTATATGATGATCTTTCGATGATATTTCTCATTAATTTAAATAAGTTTGAGTTTAAACTTTAGATAAACATTTTATATTCAAGTCAACTTTTATTTGGGTTTAATCTGATTTAAATTTACTTCTTTCAGAGTTTGTAAAGTTGAACGAAATTTCAATTTTGAACTTAACTAATAAAACAAAATCAACAAATGTCATAAGTATCAAAAATAATTTGCATACCATCCCATCTTTTATAAATCACGAACTTTGTTTTTTGGTTAGATCAACCATCCTTGAAATAACAAAGTATACTAATTTTATGAATGACAAATCTTAATGAACTTATTAATAAGATATTAAAAGGGGAATTTTTTAGTAAATGTAACGGATGAATTAATTTATTCTCTTTGTCAATAACAAAATAGTAGGATGTAGAAATTACAATATCCACTACCAATTTGCTCCAAAAAAGAAAGAAAAAAAAAAAAAGAAAGTCGCAAAATTACACAATTCATCGCACGTTGATTAGGGGGAAGCTTTCAATTGCAATCAATAGGTGGTCCAAAATGAGAAAGCAACAGTGTAAAGTAGCAGATAGAAATGACCGATTAAATCTCCAATTTGGTCCGTCAATTATGCCTAATTTTTTTGCCACTAGTTAGTTATATATATATTGCATTTGTGTCATGTGGCTAGACCTCAATTGGATTCTATTTAGATAAAGCTCAAATTTGGATTTGACGAACTAGGAAGTTGTAAGCTCAAGATAAAAATAATTGATTCGAGTTTGGTTGTAAAAATATAATTAGATCTTATAATTTATATATTTATCGATTATCTTCTATATTAAAGTCAATGAATAAGGTTTTAAAGGTATAAGTGAAAGATTTGAAACTTTTAAAAGTTTATTGATATTATACATAAGTTATTGAGTAAAGTAACAATAAATTCAACCTCAAGTTTAAGCAATTTTTTCAGGAATACTATATACATACATTTTTGATACACGATTTTGATACCCAGATAATGTGTTATTATATGATTAGATATTTTTAAATTAAAAATAAAATAACATTTAATTTCATAATGACATATCATCTGTATACCTAAATTGTGTATACAAAATGTGTATATATAAGATTGCTTATATATTATATAGTTGAATTGTAGGATTTATATAATACAATTGGAGTGTATTTGTCACATTAATGTAGTATAGTTGCATACTACCCACTTGAATGACATCTACCCACCTTCTTCTACTGTTGGTTGTTACTTGGCAGCTTGATAGTAACAAATTTGACAACTTTTTTCTCTTTTTAAATTAATGATTTTTTTTTTATATATTTTAAAAATCTATCCTAATATTTAATATATATTAAATTTCAAGTATTATTTTCCCCAAAATTTTAATCTGTTAATTAAGGAAATTGTCAAAAAAAAAAAATTTTTTTAACTATAGTAGGCATAAAATATCAATAAAATATCTAAATTTTTACATTTACCTCTTTAGATTTCAATATTTTTCATTAACCCTCTATATTTTATTGCTTTTTAAACCTTGTTTTTCTAAGTTTTAGTTCTAGCTTTGCCATACGAAAGTGCCCAATAAATGTTCTTTGGAAATTAAAAAAATTGACGTGAGAATCGGCTTAGAATGACATCATGCATGAATCATCTTTCTTCTTTTCCCATGTTGAAGAATAACATGTAGGAGAAATGCGACATCTTATCTAGAAGAGTAACATGACATTTAATATTTGATTGGATAGTACAGAAAGAGGGAGAAGAAGAAGGAGAAGAAGAAGCATCCTATATGTATGCACCAATAATGGGAAAAAAAGGTTGGAAGAATAAAATAAAAAAAGAAATAGATGTGGCTGCAAAATCAGGTGAGGCTCATTGGAGATGACTTTGAGCTTGAAACTAGAAGCAAGAGCATGAGATTTTTGACCTTTTTTCCTGTTCATAATCAGTTGAATTTATTATAATGTGTAGTGTGACATGAAGTGTTGGTATTGCAAGTCTTTTTCAGTACACAAAGGGGGCAGGTTTCTGTTAGGTGGGTACTCTGAAAATTTAAATGTTCTTTTTTCAAGTCAACAAACATAATTCTGTTTTTTCACCCCTTTTCACATCACAAGTTCAAGAGAATTTTTTTTTTTTTTAAATTATAAGCATTTACAAATCCGAATCCAATATCTAAGTTAGACCGAACTCTACATTATTTGAAAGTAAAGGTGTTCAAAATTTTTTGATAAATGAATCGAATTGATATTCAAATTAAAAACTAAATAAAAAAATATATTATTTAAAAAATTAGTTTGGATATAGGTTCAAGAATATAATAAAATCGATTTTCTGATTCGATTATTGGTTTGTTTATTTTTAGAAATTGTTAATTGAACTAAACATGTTTTCAAAATAATTGAATAGAAAAAAGTGGGATAGTGTAGTTAACCAGTTTTAAATATCTCAATTTGAAAAGTATAAACAAATTATATACCTCATTATCCTATGACTAACACCTTATAGATTTCTAATCTCAAATTGTCTCAATTAGGGTCAGATTTGATTCGAATCAAATCTTAATAAAGTGCAGCTTAAAATCAAATTGAATCCAAAAGAATCAATTTGAGATCATAAAGTTAAGACTTAAAATCAGTTTAAAAATAACTTAACTTCCCAAATTGTCTTGAATTCAAATATTTAGATCAACTAGAATGTAACGTATTTAATGACAATGGACCCAATCCTGGTCTGGAATCTAACCCTAGACTCACCAAAGAAAAATTTGCAGAAATTATGTAACATGCTTCTTTTAAATTTTAATCGTATAAAATTTATAAGATATGCTTTTTGAAGTCCATATTGGCAACATAATGGCAAAATCAGCAACCTAATTACCGATAAGATCTAAAGACTGAAAAGATCAGTAGAGGAGCCACACTATCAAGCTCCATAATAAAGTTTGTATTTTTATTTAATTTTTTTTTTTTTTAAAAGTTTGATTTTCATGCAAAGTTCCTTTTTAATCAAGCAATGAAAGAACCCAATTTTCAAATTCAAAATTAAATAAACTTAATAGTAATCAATCATCTGAAAGCAACCCAAGAACAAAAAATACATTTATTTCTCATTTATAAAATATTAATGTTAATTAATTAATTTTAGACACCAAGCCCCCAAAAAAATTAAAAAAAAGAAAAAAAAAAAGTCATTGTAACCAATCCTTGTCATCACAGTTTTTTCCATCTTTTAATTTTTAATTTTTTTCTTATTTTATTATTTTGGAATGGATTTGAAAATGAAAGGTAGCTAGCAGCAGTCACAATTCACCAGCTACTCCATTAGGAATATTCACAGTGGATTAAATTTTTAAATTGTAAATTTCAATTAAAAATTTAAATTATTATTAAATATTTACATTTTTTTCATGTTGCCAAAGCTTGAGGCTTAAGCGTCAAATGTGAATACTTTGAAAATTCCAGCAGTCAAAAATTCTTCTTGGACTGGAGCTGTCATCCTATTAATTTATTTTACAAAAATTAATAAAATATGAAAGGCGGGCATCTTTTTCACCATAAAATTAGGGTGTTTGTATATGATGGAATCACCATTGAAGTGATTAGTTTAGTTCGAATTGGCAATACAGATGCTGGAAAAACCATTGGAAGATGTCGAAGATGATGGAGAAGAAATATCAATGGAGAAAAAGTAAAAAAAGAAGAAAAATTATCAAAAAATATGAATTTATAAACAATTTTTAAATGATTTATTAAATACTTTAACTCAAGTTTAATTCCATTTAAGTTAAATATCAAACTGAGATTAAACCAGCTTTGCTTAGATCAGCATTGCTAAGAAAGAGAGAGGAGTTGACTTGGCACTTCTTCAGTAAACGCCATGGAACCGAATTCTTCGGATGTCATTGTTCATCCAGTCAATTTTAGTTCACTGGGAAACAAAAATAATTGATAAATTAGTCTATTTTCACTTGAATTCAAAAGGGTATTTGCTAAAGATTCTTCATTTTTTAGATAATCGATGCTCATCTGCTCTGACTAGGTCTGCACTGGCTATAGTTCGTGTAAATTATTTTTAACCTAGAAGAAAATTTAAAAAGGAGCTTGAATTGTGGGATTGAGTGAAGATTTTGACAAAGTTTTTGGGAAGAAGAATAAAAGTAACATGGACCATTTCCAGTTTCAACTTTGCGAAATCATCAAAAGGGGGTTGGATTGGATTGGATGGGATGGCAGTAATCAAGTGAACTTTTGAATGAAGACTTTGTTGGAACTTCCAACTTTTCGTTCAAAAATCAAAAGTAGACCACCAAAAGTTTGCCTTAATTGCTGCAGAAAAAAAGCTTCGATGAATAGGACGTTTTCTGTTACAGTAGAGAAAGGACAAATGTGCTTCCAGTGGAGCCAAAATCTATATGGGAAAGCAGCCTTATTCCGGTCAAACAAGCCTCGATTGAAAAAGATACTGATTCAAAGGTGACAATCTGATACGAACCTTCCTCAGCTCTCTTCCATGGCTTCCCAAGTTGAGGGATGGACTGTGACTGAAACAGGAACTTAATGGCACGTGCTGACTTTCAACAAAAATTGCGGGGGCAGGGGCTAAAAGTGAGTAGCTTTACTAGAGATAACGTGTTTCATTTCATTCATAGGACAGAGACAAGGCTAGTCTTGAATGGTCTCACCACGTTCCAGTCTAGACTGAGAGTTGAAGTAAATGATGTAAAGGGAAGCTTTGAAGTCTAAGTTTCGTGTATCACAAGTGTAATAGTCTCTGCTGCATTGCATGCTGATGCAAGCCCAAAAATAATTCGAGTAGCAAAGGTTTAAGATTCCAAACATGAGCGCAAAAGTTCAAATTCCGTCCCTCCAAAGAGCTCATGCACCATCTAGGCTTCTGGTTTTATAATAAGACATCATCTTGATTTCTAATTAGGTACTTAAAGCTAGGTACATATAGTTTTATTATTTTCTAAGATAATATAAGTTCAAGCAGTTTTTAGGTTCAAAACAGTAGTGATGAGTGTGTGCTGAAAGACATCAGAACCTGTTAAATTTTTTTCTGCATATTTTTAAGGATCTGCTGCTTCTATTTGCAATATCAAAATACAAACAAGCTGTGGGAAACACCTCAAATAAGGGGGAGAATTCAGCTCATGCAATGTACAAATTTTACACTCTGCAAAAGAGCAACAGATTCTAGTCTTAGCTTTTATCCTAATGTACTTGTACAAAAGAATAAATTGAATTGATCTACACTAGCAAGATCTAACCGAGATCTTGAGAGCATGTGTGCACCTTTTGGATTTGAAGTCGAGAGCTGGTTAACGGATTGAACAGATTGATGGGCAAGAGAACTACAGATCAGGCAGTTAAGTGACGTCCACAGAGCATCATTCTCAGACATAGACTAACCGAGCCCTTTCTTCAATTTACAACAGGATTATGGATACATAAATAAAAGAAAAAATATAGCCATATCTGGTACGTTTCTGCAGTTATCTTCGGTGACTTGGCATCAGATCGGCAAGAGTTATCTTTCCACAGTTTCCCGTGTCTAGCCTGTCAAAGGTCTCACAAACCTGCTGAATATCCTTCTCTGTTATCTTTCCCATCTCTTTGAGCTTGTATATGACATATTCTGATTTGCTGCACAAAAAACCAACAGAGATACAAAACCTCGAGTCAAACAACAGTAAGTTTACAGCAATTCATCGCTAGAAGTTATAGATATGAATGCCTGTGCCAAATTTACAGACAATCAAGCAAATACTTGCAACATAGAAAGAGCCAAATTAGATTTTCTCTAATCTCTATAATAAAATTGTATGAGATGCAAAACTTCAATACAACTTTTGTTAAAAAACTAGATATATTTTCTTTCCCTCGATTTTCCAATTAATTTTTACCCTTGCAAGCAATAATAGTTTCGTAAAAAAAAAAAAAAGGCAATGACCACAACCAAGATGCTTGATATGACAAATAAAATCCAAAAATCAAACCCACTGAAAAGAATTGATAACCCACTCACAGTCAAGGGGTGGGCAGGAGGATATAAAGCAGCAACAGCACGGGAAAGTGGAACTTAAGTTATTTAGGAGACTCTCTAGTGCTTCAAAGTACGCAACAGATTCAAATGCAATACAGAGGAGCACCATAAATCACAGAAAATGGCAAGAATGAACAAAAATAGGAAGTTAGATAGCCATCCAATCTCTTATAAATCTTCTGGGATGTAATTCAGTTTGGTAATAATAAAAGGCATTGGACATGATTTTAGAGAATCAAATTTTGATTCCCTTCCAACGATGCTAAAATATTGAGCAATTTCATATCAAAGTGCCATAAGCATTGGCCACCTAACCTAGCAGGAGAATTGGAAGTTCCATGAAGTACAATACTACACTCAATAATGAAAAAAAATAGACCAAAAGGGACAGTACCAAATGCGGATATACATCAGTAGAATCCAAGGGCAAGCAAAATTCCTTCAGACAATCATTACTAGAAAATACACTTCCAATCACCTACCCATTAGGATACCTTTTAACAAGCAAGTCCAACTTTCAAGCTTCATCGTTTGGAACCACTGAATACAGGCAGAGTAAAATATGGGGTCACACATTTTAACTAACACAACTTACTCAAATTTTTAGCATATACCCTATGTTTATGAATATAAGATTCACATGAAGTATAACTGAATACAACATGCCATCATGTATCACGTCTTGATGTGGTAATGACAAAATGCAGCATATGACAGACATTATCTCTAATTTTGCAACATACATTAAATTTAACCGGCTAGTGCAGAATACAATGTTAGACACAGAAAGAATTTCTGGAGTTACACTACAGCCAAACCCGAACAAACTAAGAAAACTAAACGGTACAACTGCAACCTACGGAATCAGAATAATCCCATACCTCACACAACCATTGTTGTCAATATCTGCTGCAAGAAATTCAGCCACAGTCATGTCCTGATGAAGCACCCACTTTGCCATCCTCCTGTGCCGCTTATCTACTCTAGCCTCAGCCAAATACAAAAACGCCCGAGCAACTGCAAGTGTTGATACAAGCAACCAAATGGAAGCAAAAATTCGACCAGCCAATGACCGGAAAGCCCTGTCACCGTACCCTACTGTGGTAACCGACATAACCGAAAGATAAAATGAATCTAACCAGCCTAGCTTCTCAACAAAATGCATAACAGCAACACCAACGCCAATACAAAGAACCACAACACCCAAAGCCAATGCCACCTTCATTCTTATCCTCATCCTCCCTTTCTTCACATCAACAATATATGAACTCCGAGTCTCTTTATCATCAGCACCCTTTATAGTTTTCAACAAATTACTCTCTTGCAAATCAAGCACATAAGTAACCATCCCCGAAAGCAAAATATCAACAAAACCAAATCCAACCAAGACAAACAATATAGAAAACAACTTAGTTGCTACAGTATTAGGGGTAATATCTCCATACCCAATTGTGCACATGGTCACAATACAAAAATACAATGCATCAACAACAGGGTGAGTCTCATTAGCCGAAAAATTATCCCGATTAAACCAATATATAAGCACACCTAATGACAAATATAACATTAAAAGCACAAAAGCCTGCCGAACTATAGATTGAGAACCAAACTGAGGCTTAGGCACAGGATGTTGCTGTAATTCATTGATGACAGCCATAGCAGGAGCAGTCTTCGACCTATGAAGATTACTCTTTGTTGTTTTAGTGAAAGGTTCAAGCAACCAAGAATGTGATGGCTCCTGAACTGTTTGTTTTTTGGGCGATTCAAAAGGATTTACCATTGAATGAGAAGGGGATCCCCTTGGCGATGAAAGAGACAGAGTTAAAGCATCCACAGTTGGGGAAGATGCCATAGGAGGAGAGGGTCCAAAGATAAGAATATCTTTATATTCAGACGGGGTTAAAGGCATTGGAACAGAAATTCCACCATCTTCAGGAAGGGGAAGCAGAGGAGGCGAAGGTAGAGGTTTCCTTCTCGGACTAAAATAAGACAAAAGAGGTTCTTTTTCCATCTGGGTTCGTCAGAAAGCTGGCTCTGGTGTCACCAAGAAACTGTTCTGGATCAAAATTAATGGAAAAAGTGAGACAAAGATGGAGTCATAAAAAAACGAAAACAGAATTCATAGAAAGAATTCTTTGGTATGAAGTAAGTGAAAGGATGAAACAGTGAAGAATATGAATATCCATGGATAATTAAACATATGAAATACAACTGTACTAAGCAAATAAGGGAAAAAATTAAAGAAATTTTGTGAAAATTTGATTCGGTCTTCGGGATAGGGGAGCGAAAGCCTAGTAAACCGCAAGCAGTTGGTTCTGTAGACTGTACGATGGAAGTTCAAAGCAACAAACGACATTTTTTATATGGCGGAATGACTATGTCCTGCCCATTATTTGAGGCAGTTAATTTCGAACCCTTTAAGTTTGAAAAGTTTATTTTCTACACTGTCGTTAAATTTATTAATAAAATACTATTGAATTTTATATAAATTTAATAAAAAGGCAAAATTCATTAAAAAGAAAGTCTGTCTTGGGCCAATATTAAATTTTTCAAATTTTAAGGGTAAGAAAAATTTTATAGAAGTTTAGGTGCAATAAAAAAGAGTTATTGACCTTCTTTTATTTCAATTTTTCCGTAAACTTCCTTTTGTAGTTCGTGCATGAAATCGTAAACATTTGCCGAATACATTTCACCCTCAACTTTGGTAAATTACAAGTGAACCCACAGGTTTTAAATATTTAACTTCCATGAAAACATATTTAGAAAAAAAAAGTGACATGTAGTCCTCTTGTTAACATTCGTTATTCTAAATATAACTATTGGGTTATAAAGTTGATAATTTACTAAAAAATGCATAGTCGTAAAAGCATGCATAACCCTAACAGCTTACTGAGTCATGACTTGATGATGTTCTACTAGAACTAACAAAGAAGACTAGATTTGAGTTCAGTCAAAGATAAGATTGACTTGAGTTTAATTCAAATTCTTAATAGTTAATTCAAATTAGAGCTTAAGTTTAATATAAATTGTCAGAAATATCATCAAAAATTATTAATATAATAAATAGTATCAACAATGAAATAAATAATATCATTGCAAGATAAGTGATACTATCGACATTGTTAAAGGTATTTGAGTCAAATTTAAGCCAAACATTTTAATTGAAACTCTAGCTTAAATTCGACTCAAATCAAACTAAATATGTTTGCATTTGTTTAGTCTCGAAGGGGCACATTCACACCAATAAAGCTTTTCCAATTATCAATAAAATGAAAGTGTGTGTTTCTTTATTGTACATCAACTTTGAACCAAAAAAGTTATGCATACAGATTTTAATGGCAGATATACAATAGTAGGGCGTAGATGTCTTTTTATTGAAACATGCCAGTATGAAAGTTAATTTTTAGAACTTATGGGTGATATACTTATTGCATAGGTTCACTTTCATGAACCATCACCCGCAATGTAAACACAACGAATAAATTATTATTGGGAAAGAATTACAAATTTACAATCATTGGCTTGTCACAACAATGTTTCAGCATTTTAGATTTTTTTCAATTTTATATTATTATTATATTAAAATTTTATTTAATTTCTCTATTTCTCAATCAAATCTCATACAATCAACCAAAATGCTTATGCTCCATAAATGAACTTAAAAGCTCACAGCACTTGTCTTAACAAAGTTCAGAATTCATTACTAGAAAGTTAAAAATCTGCAGCACATAGATATGTAAAAGTCTCAGATCTTGAATTTGGAGGAAAGAGCGAGGGTGGGTAGAGAATGCAATGCGGGGCTGGGAATCTGGTTGAGAATGGCACAAAAAATAACCCTGATTATACAAGCAACATGAAAACATTTTATCACACAATACAAAGTCGAGATTGCATTAGACTTAATCATCATCTTCCAAAACACTCCGGCGCCTCTGGATCTGATATATCGGAGCAAACCAAGGCAAAAAATGAGGAAAAGAACATGAGCAAAGAAATAAGATATAAGCATTCATTCAAGGACCATGACAAATTGCTAGGTGACTTACAGTGACTTTGGTCTGTTTGCTGGTTTGGGTGTTGATCTGTTCCAGTAACGATATCAGCTTCTCTTCAGAAACCTACATAAAAAACATCAGCCCGATTAAATGCTTTCTGGGATATATGGAAGACACCCCACAACTAGCTTGCATTCAATAATGGGGACTGAGACACTATATTTCCACCATACCTTCTCAACAATTTGGCCCATTTGAGCAGCTCTTAGTAAAATATCCTCAACTCCTCTGGCTTTCTCAGGTTTCACCAAAGCAATTCGAGAAACTGTGCAAATAGTAGATTAGCAGAGGAAATATATAATGCCAACTATTTATGAGATAAAAAGACATATGAAATTGATAAATCAACAGTATAAAGAGGCTATTATAATAAAAGCTCAGGCCCAGTTTCTTTGCCTGCAGCTGAAATGCTACCCATTTATCCGATCAATTAAGAACTGCACCTTTACCATCAACATAGTAGCTTCAGATGGGAGGAATTAAATAATTTACTGTAAAAAGGTCAAGCATCAAAACTTACGTCTTTCACGTGCTTCAGATGACAAAATCTGACTAAGCATCATTTGCCTTTGCTCATCTGCCTCCCTAAGATAATCACTCAAATCTCAAGATCAACAAGGGATATTAAAAAACTCAAAGGAAATAATAACAAAGTAAAATCCTATAAACATAAAGAATAAGTTTGCAATGATGTAACACAGATTCAAATAAGCACCTCTGGGCCTCTTCTTGTGCTTTCTGCTGCTCCGTGTTCTGTTGAGTACCCTGTATAACAATATCACTTGATTGGTAACATTAACATAAAGGCAATACAAATTTCAGTGAAATGCTGAGAAAATTATAAGAGGTCATCAATTACCATGCCACGTTGAGCCATGAGCTCTTGCATTCTTCTTTGTCTGATTGCTTCTAATTCAGGATCAGCCTAATAACAAAAAGTAGGGACAAATTCAATCTCCAATAAGTACAGCTAAATCCAGAGAGATAGACAGGTTAAGGAACTATCAAATTAATTTTTTCCTTTCGGAAACAGTCTACATGACTTCACTAAACTAGGAGAAAAGAAAGACAAGAAGCAATTACTCTAAATACCAAAGTTCCAAACTAAACCCAAGTTAGCTTAAACTGATACAGAAAAAATACCCATTAAAAATCACATCAAGGGCTGAAAAAGATATCCCTGGTATGAATATCATCCAAATGTCGTCCACGAATTCAACAGACATAGAGGAAACAGAGACATGATAGATCAGGCTAGCTGCCTAAATAAATAAGGAATAGTCTTTGGAATATATCTTGGATAGACTCTCTCAGGATCATTGCCAATCAGCAGCTTCCCAACATCAAAAGTTAATGAGCAAAGAACTGATTTCAATAATAGTTTATCATCCAATTGAATAATATAACAAATACATTATGTTGCCAGCCGTAGAATCTCTAGTAAAGTTTTTCAGCTACTAGAAATCAAACAAAGGCAACTCTTGGGGTAGTGTAATCAAAATTCAGACAACAAAATTTACACATATATTAAGAGAAACACCTTCTCTTGTGATTTCACATCTCGTAATAAAAAATAATAATCACACTATTATATCCAACCAAATTAAAGTTTAACCTAAAATAAAACTAGCTTCGTCTTTCGATTATGAATAAGGAAGCCAAAGAAGCAGAAATAATTGAAAATGACTAAAGCGAAGTCCGGATTTCCAATAAACATAAAATAATAAAACCCTAATGGGCAGGAAGAAAGAAACAGGTACCATATTGATATGGGATGAAGAACAAACGCGGCCCTGCTGTGCTGTGTGCTGGGGGCTGTTTCAGCTTAGGATGCGATCTCCCCTTCTGGTTTAAATACGATTGACTGGATACAGTACAGCTTAGCGTTCTTCAAACGCGGCCAAATTCCTTCCTTTTTGTCGACCAAGATTATCATAAAAACTGGCGGCCAGAAAAATGTTTCGGCCGTTTAAGGCCCAAATCTGAGAAGTTTGCTTCAAGAGAAGCTCGGCCCAAGCTGGGCCCAAAAACTACTACATTATTGGTACAAGTGGCAACATGGCATCGAGGGAGACGATATCTCCAACCTTACGTTACATGGCTAAACGTGATCAACCGAAACATGGCCGCTAGGCGGTACCATGCCACCAAATCATGGCAAATTCTGGAAATTAATACTAACAACAAATATAAGGCCAAAAGACTTGTTCCCACCTCAGGGTTAGTACACTTGCTAAACTTTGAAAATTTAAATATTTATCTATTAATTATTAAAATTAACAAAATATCTTAAATTTAAGAATGTAATTATTATTTAATCAGTAATATTAAAAAATATATTATTTTATTTTATTTTTGCTTAGTTTTAAAAACACAATTTTTTTCTAACTAAGTTTTAAAAAAGGTTAAAGGAACTTAAAGTATGTTGGTATCTCATATTTATATTCGTTAACTTTAAAAATCTCATTTACCCACCATAGACTGTTAAAATTAACGATTTAAAGGGTAAAATTATCATTTTATCTATAATATTAAAAATAAATTAAAAGTTTATCTCTTTTTCCTTCCCTAACCCCTAAAAACTAACTATTTCTCCCTAGACCAAGTTTTAAAAAATAACATTTCCCCCAAGGTTTAGTTTTCAATCCTCAACGCCAAATCCGACACCATGGTCGATGACGAAGCTTTCCAGAGGTATTACTCTACTTTGTCTTCCTAGACGTCTTCTTTTGAAAAAATGATCGTCTTCCCAAACAAAGACGAGGTCATCGTCTTTATCTAGGAAGACAAAGCTATTTGACTTTTCAGACCAGATCTCAATTGATCAACATTCTAAAGGAGGGAAGAGAGACCATCGGAGCATGGTGATGCGTCGAAAAAGCTTCATCGTCGACAATGGAGCCGAATTTGGTACTAGAGATTGAAAACTAAACTTTAGGGAGGAGAATGATTAGTTTTTAGGGGTTAGAGAGGAAAAAGAGATAAAATTTTAAGGGGTTAGGGTTCCGTTAATTTTAACTGTTTATGAGTAGGTAAATGAGATTTTCAAAATTAACAAGGGAAACTTTTAGATAATAGCATACTTTGGGTGGGAATAAGTCTTTTGGCCTTTGAAAAATTACATTTTCTCCCATTGGGTTTTTTCGACCAACTTCTCCATCTTTGGCCACAGTCTTTAGCCTAGTCTCCCTCCCTCCCGAAGATGAGCAACATTTTCTCTCTCATAAGATTGAAGCGAACACGACAAACTGAAACGAACACAAATTGTTGAATGAAAGATTTTGTCTTCGTTGAACACATAGATTGGATCTTGGAAGTCTTCTGAAATGAATGACCAAAACTTTAGTTTGTATTAGACTAGGTCAATCTTTTAGGAGAGAGAACACAACAAAGACAAAGATCATCGAAAGGAAAACTTTGTCTTTATCTTCATTGAACACATAGTCTTTTAAGAGAGAGTGTTGCTCAATGTTAGAAGAGAGAGAGATTGGGTTGAAGACGATGGTCAAAGATGGAGAAGCTAGCCAAAAAATATATAAAAGATAATTAAACTCTAAAGAGGAAAATATAACTTTTTAAAATTTAGACTAAAAAAAATTATAAATTTTTAGCGTTAAGACAAAAAAATAAGATAAAATTTTATTATTTTTAATATTATTAATTAAATAATAATTATATATTTAAATTTAATAAATTTTATTAACTAATAAATAAGTATTTAAATTTTTAAAATTTACCTAGCTTGAGCGGGAATAAATCATTTGACCTTTATATAAATATTTGTATTAATGCTATTTGTTAATACACTTAATCTAAATTTCCAAATCACAAATCCATTCAACTTGAAATTACTTTTTTGGCCCTTTGGATCCCAACAAAATCTAGATCTGCAGTAGCCATTACCAGTCGAATAAGATAATCTATTTGTCTATGTAGTATTAGCCAACCTTACACGGACCCACCCACGTAAGCTATCGAACGGCTACAGGTGTTTCCAAATGGGAACTCAAATTGCACACAACTACACTCAATCAAAACTCTCACTGCTAAAAGAAATATCATGAATAGATGTAGTACGGCTCAGTGACAGTCACTGACTCAACATGTGAAACAAAACCACCTAAACTTTTTGAAGCTCTAAATCCCAGACGAACTGAAACCAGAACAAATTGATCGAAAGTTACTTAGATCGAGAGCTCGAGTTTCCGAACAAAATGGGTTTCACCATGGGCTTGAATTTGGTTCTTCTTCTCGCCATGGTGGCCACCAACATTCTCTCTCTCTACCACCTCTCCTCCACTTCTCTTCTCTCTTCTCCAAAGCCTCCAACTCCCCAACAAGTCCCTGATCAGCTTCTCCATCAACTCCAAACAATACGCGCCACTATTAACCACCTCACGCGCCACCAACCTCCTCCCACCACCACCACCTCAACCTCTGCCTCCACCATTCCCCAAGATCTCCTTCTCTACTCTCGCCTCTCCCCCATTGCTTCCTCTTGTCACAACCACCCTGACCTTATTCATCAGTACATGAGCTACACTCCCTTCACTTTGTGCCCGCTTGACACCCAGCTTCAAGAGACTCTTATTCTCCGCGGCTGCCACCCGCTGCCTCGCCGCCGCTGTTTCTCGAGGACCCCACCTAAACCCTCCTCTTCCTTGGCGTTAAACCCTTTTGGCCCTCTTCTTGACTCTAATGTTATTTGGACTAATTACAATTGTAAAAGCTTTTCTTGTCTTGTGAAACAAAATCCCAATCTTGGGTTTGATCCCGCTAGTGAAAAAAGCTCATCCTTTTTAAATTTCAAAACTGAGCTGGATCTCCCAGTTCCACAGTTGTTTCAGATAGCTAAAGCTGCAAACTTTGTTATAAGACTCGGGGTTGATGTGGGTGGTGCTACTGGCTCTTTTGCAGCAAGAATGAAGCTTTATAATGTTACTGTGCTTACCACAACTATGAATCTCGGTGCACCCTATAGTGAGGCTGTGGCTTTAAGAGGGCTTGTGCCTCTGCACGTGCCGTTGCAGCAGCGGCTACCTATTTTTGATGGGGTGGTGGATCTTGTGAGATGTGGGCACGCGGTGAATAGGTGGATACCTTTGACAATGATGGATTTTTTGTTTTATGATGTCGATAGAGTGCTGAGGGCCGGTGGGTACCTATGGCTGGATCGGTTTTTCAGTAAAGAAGTGGATCTTGAGAAGGTTTATGGACCGTTGATTGGGAAATTGGGTTACAAGAAGGTGAAGTGGGCAACTGCTACAAAGAATGCCAAGACTGGAGATGTTTACTTGACTGCTCTTTTGCAGAAGCCTGTTTCAAAGTGACAATCAAGCAATGGAGTTTGAGGTACATTTCCTTAATTTAATGATAAATATGTCGATGCTTTTGAACTGGATCTGCATTTTTTGAACTTTTCTTAAAATTAGTTTCATTTGTTTCCTTTTTTTAGTGGTTAGTTCTGTTTTGGGATGAAAATGGTTAAATTGATTGCCAATGGCATGTTCTATTTGTTGTAGTGAATCTGTGAATTTAATGCCTGCACATTATCGAAGAAACTTAGATCTTTCTTTTTTACTGGATTGTGCTGTGCTAAGAGTATTTCAGCAGGGCAGGACTTCGATTCATGTTTTAGAAAACATGAATATTGTAGTTGTCAAACCTCAGGTAAAGGTTGTAGCTCTTAAACTTGGTTGGCCACTTTGAGCTGGGATGAACCACGGTTAAACTGGCCCAAATCCAGTGGTTCACAGTTCAACTGGAAATTTACCTAAGTGCCAACCGTTTCATGGCGTGAGCAACACCATCAGGCCACGCTGAATGTTTTGACTGTAAAATAAGATATTTTTATTTGTTAGGACTTAAACCTAGTACTTCATCAATTAAAATGGTTTGCGTGTGCCATCAGACTAAATTTGTTTTCATTGTTTGTGCAAATGTATTCTAGGTTTTATATATAATGATTAAATAGTCAAAATTGTTTTGAATATGATTTTTAATTTTTATCTAATTAGTACATTGGTCTTACTGCCAGTTGACATAGACCAGCCCATCATGGGGTCAATGCCTGGTTTGGATTTGAAAAACATTGATAAGGGGCTGGGCAACATCATACTAGCTGGTGGTGTTTAGGTTCAAATTTTTAGGAATGACAAACAAACCTTATGTTAGGAAGAACAAATACGAACAATGCAAATTAAATTTCTTTTCCCTACTAATCAACACAACACAATTATCATGATCAATAGCTAAAAAATCTAAGAATATAAACAATATAAAAAAAACATCTTTGAAAATTGAGACCTTAACTTAAACGGAAAACCAAAAGTGGAAAATGCCAGAGGGATCTAAATCCAATATCAATATATTTGTTGATATTAATGTGTAAAAGCTAAGGTTTTTCTAGTTTAATATCATAGGCTCATCAATCAATAATAAATCATCAAGAGAGCAGTGCTCTTGGTTCTTCGCACAATATTTATCCTCAATTGAGATAAATTTCAACAGGTGCAACTGCAACATGAAGTAAGTTTTTCTGTGTCTAACAAGTGTGAGGCTAAATTAGAAAATGGAGAATGATCCCACGAATTGCCATTCTGAATTAGGCAAGAATGGAGTTCATTTGACCATGTGATGGTTTTTCTAAAACTTTTTTTCATTGTTTATATGGAAAAGCACATAGAACTCATGTCCCATATTCTCAACTTTAGAATATTAAGTATTCTTGATTTGATTAACACTTTATGATTATGCTATGTGAAGCTGAACACTTGGTGTTGCATTTTGTGACTTCTGTTGATGATTATTCCAGAAAATTGTGATTATTTGCTTTGAACTGTAAACATGGGGTTTTTTGTCCACACTCTGAAAAAACCCAACACCTCAAAATGCTTGAAGGAAAAGAAAACGCAGTCAGGGGAAGTCCGTAACGAGAAAAATTGAAAGGGCTTAGGTTTTTTATTGTTATCTTGAATGTCGCTGTAAATTTGGTGTCATAAGCTGTAAATGACTTTATATTGGCTTGTGTTATTCAATTTGGTGATTAATTTGTGTTGATGATCATGTTATAGTTTCTTTTTGTACATAATCCCATTTCAAACGCACAGGAAGAAAATAGGTTTCATTTTGAGTTGTTTGTTTTGGTTCTTGCGAACAAAGAGGTATCAAAGCCAAAACCCAAAAACATTCCCAATCTGATTAACTCATTTATAAGAAGGTTTTGGTATATATCTTCACCAAGGATCTCATCACAGGGGCTTCTTGAGTCTTTTAGTCTCATATCAGACACAAAATGCTAACCCTTGTTTTTCTTTACCTTCTGTGAATTCATATTTATACAGAAACACAGTGCATTCCTGTTGTTTTTGAGGTTCTACTTTACATTGTTGACCAAAGGAAAGGTATTAGCTGTCAGATTTCCCCTGCTTAAATACGGGAACCAGATTTTTCTCTTGAGAATTCAGTACCCCTCTTAGATAATGGAGCCTCATGTCTTGGATACCACTACAAATGTAGATGGATAAAAGCAATGTGGTAAAGATTGTAGAACTGAGACTACAGCCGGGTGTATAATCACAAGAAATCTGGTAAAAATGCCGGCTGTAAGCCTTTGTTTTTTTTTCTCCTTTAATTTTAAATTATGTGATTGGTTTATTATAACTGCTTGTTAGAGGACATAATTCTGGTTAATTGTTTACAAACAAATATGCAGAGCCTTCTGGTTGGCAATTAAATCTATGCTAGTAAAGTTATTCTTAAAGTGGGTATATGCATGTGGTGGCACAAGGCCACAGAGAAAGGTATCGATTTCGATTCCAATTCCATTCATGTTGTAAAGCTGGGGAAACCTACCCCAAAAGGAGAGGAAACAGAAGTATTGTTGCATCCTCTTTATATTCCACTCTGAAAGCAACTCCATCCATTTCGATGACTTATCCGCTAAGTGGGTAACTTGATTTTATTCAGGCACCCAATTAGTGGTATAATCCAGGCCATTATACAACTTGGAACACAAAAGTGGGCATATATGAAAATTGACTTGAGTAATGCAGACCATGCAGTGTCAGATGGTGGGGGAAGTCATTTTTCTTCATTTTGCTCCTCCTTTTTCCCTGGGGAGGAAGTTGGCCGTGAGAGAAGTAGATTCTGTGGGCTCAACAGACAATAACAATCTTTTTTTCGCCACAAATAGGGATGAAGGGCTTGCCTGAGAGTTGAACCTCGTTTGAAATTTGCAGTATGTTAAAGTGAGTAATTTTCATATCCAGCTAAACAGACAATAACAATCTTTTTTTCACCACAAATAGGGATGAAGGGCCTGCCTGAGAGTTGAACCTCGTTTGAAATATGCAGTATGTTAAAGTGAGTGATTTTAATATCAAAATCTTGTCAGGTAAAAAATAACAAAAGAAAAAGAAGCGAATGTAGATTTACAACAAATTAAATCCAAAAGCACGTGTTTAAGGAGCAATCTAGTCCCTTGAGCCTAGACCAACAACTAGTTTTGGCATGCGTTTGCCCATAAACCATTGGCCCTCTCATGACCAAAAGCTGGGTTGCAATCTATCTGGGAAATAAAAATCAAAACCTTAAAGTTGAATGTGGCATGATAATTGCGGTCTTACCACCCAGGGAGAATCCTTAAGAGAAAGAGGCAGAAATCTTAATGAGAAAAGCAATCAAGATCCTGAAGCCTAAAGGAGAAAAGCTTTTACAACAATTATCATGTTACTCAGGGAGATCCATTATTGGAAAGGGAAAACACAAGATACTTGCGACTGGTACTTAGTTAACAAAGTATGAAGATGGAACAAAAATTATTTGACATGGGGTTTTATTCGTAGAAGTCGAGAAAGCTAGCGCAACTCATATCAACTACTCAAGCTGAAACCTTTTTCCTCAGCAGATGGTGCAGGTCAAGTTTGTTGATCTTAGCAGCAAGTATGAAGTCATTTTCTGTCAGTCCACCTGCGCATACATAGTATGTCATAAGATGTATGTCCATTTTCACAGTTCAATGACGCCAAAAATTGCAAATCTCCCTCCAACGAACCAAAATGAATAAATAAATAAACAAGGAGGATAATTATAACAGGAAAAAAAAAGAGTATAAAAACAAGAAAAAATTATTACCAACTGCATGAGTCCATATCTCAATTTTGACATTATTCCATCCAACGAGATGAAGATCTGGATGATGACCTGCATTGACACAATATTGATGCTTATCTATGTGAGTTAAAAAATAATATTTACTAGATAGACATCATCAGTCTGTCAAATATAGGTTGAAATTGCCTTCTGCTTCAGCAACATTGGCTACAAACTTAAAGAAGTCCATTCCTTTGGTAAAGCTCTTCACTTTCCATGACCGATTTAGCTTTAAAATACCATCTTCTTTCACCAAATTCCAACCTTCTACCTAAAAAACGTTTAACATTTATGAGATATATATTCGTACAAAATCAGAGTCAGAATAAAATTTTAAGAGCCAACCTTAGGAATTAGATGATGTGCACTTTCTTCGGCCATGGGGCGCATTTCTTTTGCGTTGCATGGTACACACTTTTTAGTCGTCAAATCTAGCATTATCAAAAAAGTCTATTAGAAGATACAAAAAAACTTGCTCCTTTAAATGCATGCTACCACAAAACTACTATGACCAAAATCTAATCTCAGAGAATGTAAAAAAGGAATCCCACTAAAGCCAAGGGCCAGCAACTTACCATACAAGCATAGGTTCTATTCACTCAAGTAAACTTTGAATATAGTATGCGAGGATTGATATTCATATCCTACTTGCATACAATTAATTTCTTTTAGAATGAAACAGCCAGGATTCACAGTGAAAATTAGTTCTGGTTTAGCAAGATAAGTGACAAATATATAAGCCCACCCACACGTACAATCTAATTATCAGTTGAACACTGTCTTACTCTTATATGTTTCTCGAATTCACTGATAAGTACAAAATAAAAGAACAATATGCACAAAATTTCTCGTTCTGATTATTCCAACTGTAAGCCATTGAAAAGATCTTGAAAAATAAATTGTGTCTGTGATCATATCACAATATGTTGAAATGTCATCACGCACCTTCACTAGTGCAAAAGGTTCTAAATCCATATAGTTTGTTTTCATTCGGTAACAATCCCACACGACCTCGTACTATCTCAGTTACTCGAGAATTGCTGTATGTAAATGTAAATATTTATCTTTGAATAATAGGAATCTCAAGTAAAAGACCATATATATAGAAACTTAACTGAACGGAAAAAAAAAGAGATGCAGAAAAGGTGAAGTGAAAAACAAGAGCAATTTTCCTAAAAAACAATAAGCACTAGGAGAGATCCTAAATATCTATTAACAACAAGACCAAAAGCTCTCTACCCAACTTTAAGATTCCACTCCACCTCCCAACTTTTCATTCAAATTTCATCTCAAAACTCATCAAGCTCACAAAAATATCATGCAAGCTTGATACTGAGTTTAAGAGCATCTATCCTATTAAAAGAATAATAAACAAAACAAGCAAATCCGAAAAAAATGAACAGTTTCCAAATTCTAAATGAAAGCCCAAAAAGAGCAAAGAACAAAGGGCAATGTGCAAACATGAATCAAATCAACAACCCATCAATAAAAAAAAAAAACAAAAAAAACAAAAATGAAACAAGGGTAATACAGAGTACCGTCCATGAGGCCAAAAGAGGGTTCGAAATATTGAATCGAATGGCCCCTGCAAAATAATAGATAAAAATAAAATAAAATCATATTCAAATTAATTCACAGAAGAGCTCTAGAAAGAGTAAGAGAGAGAGAGGATGTGAGTGTACCTGAGTTTTAGAGAGAGAGAGGATGTGAGTGTACCTGAGTTTTAGAGAGAGAAAGGAGGTGGGGTTGAAGCAACCGAGCCATGGGATGAATGTAGAGCTAAAAGAGCGGCGATGTAGGCGTTACAGAACCACACGAAGACGTGGCTGCTTCTCGATTGCTTTCTGGCTCCTGTGTTCAGAGTACTATTTTTAATTGATATTTTACGCAACTGAGGTAAACTCAATGGATAGAAAACAAACAATACAAATTATAAGGGGTTAAAAAAAGATGTAAAGTAGAGAACCGTGGGTGGGAATAGTATTTTTAAGTCATCAAAGTGTATAAATGATTTTAGGCCAAACAGTGGGTGGAAACAGGTAATTTTCTCTTTCTTTTCCATTTTGGTGCTCGCTCCGCCTTTGTAGTCCATGCCATTTGCTTATTATTTCAGTCTTCGTAGACTTGAAGCTCCAAATTAATTTCAGACTACAAAGTTTCCCGCAGCAACGAATGGTCAGTTTCGTATTATTCGTTCCCTTATTTCTCGCTCTATTCTAAATTGTACTGTAATTTTTCTTTTTCCATGAAATCTAGTTGGTGACGCTCGGTTCTAGATGTCTGTGATTCAGATCTCAGCTTGTTTACTTGAGATGTCAATTGGGTTGCTTTCTTTTTCTTCTCTATTTCGCTTATTATTTTGTGAGAAATTTTAGGGAGATCTAAGTTTTCGTTCGCTAAGACATAGTAGATCTTGTGTTTTATGAATGACCTGGGATATACAGTTTCGAAAGTATTGTGAATTTTGATCATTACTGAATGATTTTAATCATAATCTTATAAATCCAAAAATGTGAATCATTAACTATAACATTAGATAAAGATTGGCTTAACCGATCCGTTTAAGAGGATGTTGCTGGCATTATGAAAATGGGCATTAGGGGTACTAGGCGAAGTGGTTGAGATTTGGGTCGTTTATGATTAACTCTTGAGGAGTGAAAGATATGATATGAATGGGTTTCAAGATAAAGAATGATTTGAGTTTTTTCTTTTTGTAGGAGTCGTGTCCTTCCATAAAGAATATTCTCCTCCTGGATTCTGAAGGGAAACGTGTAGCTGTCAAGTATTACTCAGGTGATTGGCCAACCAATGCTGCAAAGGAAGCTTTTGAGAAATTGGTATTTACTAAGACGCAGAAGACCAATGCTCGGACTGAAGGTAAACTATTTGCATTTGGTTTTCTGTTAAGGGTTTTCATTTTGATTGTTCCTTGTGCATCTGTGTGTTTGCCTGCAGATGTTTGCTTCTGTCTATTAGCCTATTCTTCTCATCACTATTAGATCCCTTTTGTGCATGTGTAGTGTGGTTTTGATATTTCAGATTCCTCCTACCCGGTATTGATTTCTATGCTCATACAGAAGTAATATACTTGTATCTTGAATTCCTTTTTGTTTTTATTTGGTGGGAATCATACATTCTATGGTTCACATACATAGAGTAGAAACATACAAAGTAGCTTACGAGTGTATTCTGTTGTTGCATGATTGATACTTGTAGGACACCATTTGTATTGTGGACTTGAGTTGCTAGATAAGCCTGTGGACTTGAGTCGCTAGATAAGCCTGTTTCTGTTACAAGTATCATTTGTTAAGAGAAATTTAGAAGTTTATGTCTGTGCATGATTAGATTTTCAATTGCTGCTTGCTGTTCACTAAGTTGCATAGGATTTGGTGTTATTTATGTTTCATTGGTTTTAATGGTTGAACAAGGACATTTGTTAGTCTATCCTGTAATCTTTGGATATTATTATTTCCTGCTAAACTGTTGGTATTTCTGCTTCTGCAGCGGAGATAACTATGTTGGAAAGCAACATTATTGTTTACAAGTTTGTTCAAGATCTTCACTTTTTTGTTACCGGGGATGAAGATGAAAATGAGCTGATCTTGGCCACAGTTCTTCAGGGTTTTTTTGATGCAGTTGGCCTTCTCCTAAGGTTTTTAGCATAATACTTGCCACATTTCTTTATATGCATTCATGTCATATTTAGTAATTTATAACATCTATTTTAATTATTCTTTGCTACAGAGGTAATGTAGACAAGAAGGAGGCTCTTGAGAACTTAGATCTCATTTTGTTATGCCTTGATGAAATTGTTGATGGCGGGTATGTAACTTGCTATTATTTGTTAAATCTTATTCATTTTTATGTGTGTGCATGATTTTTTTTTTTTTTTAATTTTTAAACTTCTTAGCTTGTTCAAGCCGTGTCTTGGGCTCATATTGTCTTCTGAAACTGGAATTTAAGGATATGTTAGGCTAAGGTCTTGGTGAAAATTTAGGATACCTTGTTACTCAAAAGCACCAATGTTGTAAACAAATAATGAATCAATGAGTATTACTTTGGCATCACAATTTGAAATTGTCATCGGTATTTTCATTTTTAGCTTTTAGTTTGGGAGGTAGGGCTACTTGATTTTTCATTTTTGATTGAGCTTACCTATTATGGGTTCTTAGATGGATAATGGGAATGCCATTTTGCATCAATATTGTAAGTTGGAGAAAAAAACTCTTGATGGGTGGATTGAGATTATTTATACACTCTAAGGTTGCATTTGATCCGAGCAATTCAAGTTGGGATCGCATCGAATCCAAAGTTAAATTGTTTTCAAACTGAGTTCTAGTCTCAGCTTGTCGATCTTGAGCCAATTTGGGGTTGTCTCTTTTGGATTTGAGCTAATTTCGAACCGTGTCTTGTTCAGACTTGGTTCGAAACAAATCCAACCCTAAGACACTTAGTTTTTTGGGTTCCTCTAAACAGGATTACTACTTTTGATCCTAATTGTATTTGTTTACTTTTTCTTGTCCTGGATTTGGATAAATTTGTGAAATTTGTTGGTTTTTAGGCATCCCTTAATTTTATATATTATTTTATTTCATTTTATTTTTTTGCGAAGTTACTAATCGTGCAGCACATTTTGCACTTGAAGTCTCAAAAATTAGTAAAGTCAATATATTGTACCATAAAACACCATTTCCTTTTAGTACATGGTACATTTCAACAAGAAATAAAACTTGCATACATAGCTGTGTCAACTGTGATTACATGTTTAATCATAACTTCACTATGCTCGGGGTTTGTATTCATCCTTTTAAAGCAGCTGACTGAAATCTCTGCCATTTAACAATTTTATTTAACATTCCTTGCAGTATTATTCTTGAAACGGATGCAAATGTTATCGCGGGGAAGGTTGCAAGTCATAGTATGGATGCTGGAGCTCCTTTATCTGAGCAGGTTAGTTGAACGCGAAACTCAACTCCTTTATCTTACAAAACGAAATTATCAAAATAGGGTAACAAATAGATGACATATTGCCCTCGTATTTAACTTGTAAATTTTTTTTTTTCAGACAATTAGTCAAGCATTGGCCACTGCTCGGGAACATTTAACAAGATCCCTTCTTAAGTGAGAGATCAGAGACTTGTTTTTGAAATTCTGAAATTTTACTATGTACCTGTTTACTGGGTTTACAGGCATCAGATTGTTTTAGTGTTGCTTTCTTAAACCGGGTGGATGATGCTGCTATTTTTGTTGGCGAAAGTAACAATTTGTTGGCTTTTTTGCATTTTTAACCTTTTTTTATAGTTATGTAAACTTCAATTGATCTGAACATAAAACACACAGAGCAGGGCAGTGTGCCTGTCAGAGGAATTAAAATGGTTTTTACCCTATTGTTTTGTATACCAATGGAAGCTACATAGACTTGTCAGAGGAGTTAAAAATGCTTTTTAGCCTGTTGCTTTGTGTACCAACTTGAGGTGGGCTCACAAAATTGGAAAATCTTTCGCTCAAGCCAACTTATTCACATCAAGACAAACTCAATTCTAGCCCACCGAATTGAAAAGTCGTTAGCTGGTATTTGAGATAGTTTAAACTGATAAAATTATATATAAACTTTCTAATTTAAAAAGAAATTATATTTAAATTTTATAAATTATAAATTTATTAATTTCACTTATATTTAAAGATTTTTGAGATATAATTATAAAATTTAAATATTTTATTTGAGCTAAACTATGAGTTTGTGAATTAACGGTGTTTATAACAACAAACTCAAACAAGTCTCAAAAGCTAAATTTGAACTGCTCAAGCTCCGTTCAATAATAACCAAACTAACCCCAGCTTGGCTCGCTTACCCCACTTATACACTCATAAAAATCATATGGAACTAAAAGAATTGGTATATTATGCAATGACTTCATACTTAAAAAGGGGCATCTTTCTTTTCTCTCTCTCTGTCTTCATATTAATAGGCATATTCGATATCTATCAAATTTGAAAATAATTCTTCACTGAATTACAATGTAATCTGCATTGGGTGGCAAAATTTCTCCAGCAGTAGGTGGCAAATTATTCCGGGAATAATCTTTATGTACCTGGGCATGCGTCTCTGCCTCATGCTGAAAACTCTTGACCAATTCTTGCAGTTCCAACTTCCTAATTTCAACCTGCTGCTCCGTGATAGGCTTTTTCAATCCTAGGTAAATTAACCCAACTGCAATTAGCACAATTCCTATGACAAACAGAATGACTGTAAACAGACCGAATGCGTATGGTGTATTCTCTGCTCCAGGAATTCCATCGACATTGATTCCAAACAGCCCGGTGATTATGGTAAGAACAACACCACCACCCCCGAAAACTGCCAAATTATGGGTTACTCGAAGGCTCCGGTCCTGAATGAGCAACAATTTAAATTATTTTTAACTTGAAATTATACTACATGATAACCAATCAGTTTCTGATTCTGTTTGTACTACAAACCTGCAACCAAGCACGAATAGTGCTTTGCATTACATCTTGAATGGTAAACAAGCGACCACGGACTGCTTCCTGCTCCTCAATCATTTCCCTCGCACTCTTTCTTATTCCTTCAATCAAGCCTCGACAAACATTTCCCCTCAAGTGTTGAAGAAGCTCAAACATAATTTCCTCTCTTGCATGAAGTGACCATTTCACCCTGATAACCTGCAATGGAGGAATGCAAATATTTTAACTTCTTTAAATCCATAAAGATTTCATTGGAGGTCACGCTAATACACATCCAACTATAAAAGAAACAGGGGGGTTTGAACGTGGCCAATATAGAATTTATAATTTGCATACTCTATTTAAAAAGGGGGTGGGCTTCTAGGTTAAAAGAAACCAGGAAATGGTGTGGTATCATAGCCAGAGGCCAGTATTTATCAGCAAACAAAACTAGAAATTCAGTTCGGATATGGAAAGCAGCACACATAACCACCAGGTAGTGATAGATATGGAAATCTATCTTGAGTCATTGAGCCAACTGAGTTACTTGTGCCATATAAATCAATGATCAAGTTACTGAGGTATCCACCAAAAGCAACTACAACAATAGAACTTGACTAGTATACTTTCAAGATTGGTTTAAGCTTCCTCTCGGCAATTGAATCCAAGATTCCAAGAGCTAATAGAAGCTCTTGCATCACTAGATCCTAAGATCTAAAATGACTAATTCTCCAAACTCTCAGTTTTTTCTTCCCCTTCTCTTAGAAAACTGAATATAAATTTACAAAAGCAAACCCTTCAAAAGTATATCTATTAGCTAAATTCCTTCATCTTCTACTACCACAGAAATAAGACATGATCAGAGAAACCACATACTCATTTCAAATGCATAAATAAGAAAGGAGATACCGAATCAAGTCTGAAGCATGTAGAATTTAGATCAGACTATTTGTAGATCACGTGAAAGTCATGAGTTGCAAGAATCATACATAACCATATTAAAGTTGACAAATGAGGGTAGTTCTGCAGAAACAATAGTCTTCATTCTAGCAAGAGACCTTAACATACCTGTCTTGATAACCTTGTGATTTCCTGGTTTAAAATAATACCAAAAAGATTTATATCTTCGAGGTTCCTCCTGAAGACAGAGAATTATGTGTCAATAGCACAGTACATTAATCAACATAATGAGCTTGATTTTGGAGATATGGTGGTATATTTTTAAAAAACCTGTTCATAAACTTCAACTCGATCTCATCTGCAGCTCCAAATATGGACTTGCGAAATAACCTAAACCATATTAAGAAGGTAGAAGGAAAAACCTAGATCAACAAAATTCAAATCTACTAAAATTGCTTGTCTAACTTTTGTGAGTATAAGACGAGTTATACTAATTCAAATCTAGATCAATAAAATGCTCAGTGGTTTTGATAGATAAACCAATGCTTGAGAATTTCTAACAAATGCAACTAAAAAGTTTTTTCCAGTAGACTAACATATGCAGCTACCATATTTTAATATTCTATTAAAAAAAGAAGGAAATTACTCATTTCCAAGGAAACAATGCAATCACAAAAAAGAATGGGAAAAAGGAAAATCTTTACATTTTACTTCAGCATTTCAACAAAAACTAAATTAATTTATTCCTTTCAAACATATCAAGAAAGGCTACCGTATCCCATCACATGTGCAAACCACATGCACTGATATGTATGCCCCATTGATTGACCACACAAGTGACAGCAGAGGAAAGACTTTCTCTTCAATAAAAATTCTATTGGAAGATAGAATGAAAGATGCATATGAAGAAGAGTGGGCCTCAGTTAGCCAAGCAACTTTACGGGACCTATATTGTAGGCTTGTTGAGTGAAATGATGCAAATATGTTATTTCGTGAATTTGTTCTTATATTTATACGATAGTTGCATCACTATTTGACGAGATAAAAACTAAGGAAATGACCAAAACGAGCCCATACTAAATGGATGGAACTTATAGAAGTCCATGGATTGCCAATCTCTAGAGTCTATGTATTATAACATTACCTATCATCCCATCTACTAAGACGGCAAGCCAGGTGTGCTATGACTTCATGCACTGTTCTCGGGACATTATAACCTCCAACAAGAAGAAGCTCCTAAACCAAAGTAGAGCACCAAAATATCAACCGTTAATGAAGTAAAATTTTGATATTGAAAGCATATTAAACCATTCTTTGTCAATAGACAGAAAATCATTAAAGAGCCTTGAATCATGCATGAAAAACCTGAACTTCGGTTATACCCAAAATGTTGGTCCTTGAAACATTTCCTTTTATGTGCAATGCAGTTATAAGGAAGTTTTGTGCTTGCCATGAACGAAGTACAATGGGAATATCATCCTCATTCACAAATGGATCACCAACTGATTGACCCAAGAGCTCAAATAAAAGCCCTCCAGCAACCCTAACAGGGACCTGTATAAAGAATGAAAGACAATCAAAAACCAAACGAAACCAGAGTCCATAAAAATTTTGAAATAATAAGGCATCATATGATGACTAAATAACACACAACAAAGAATAGTTCCTGTTCATCACCGATAGGATCTTCCAGGCTGATATCCATAACAAATCCTGAGAATTACTTATGATATGCATCTGCTTAAATGCTACATATCCATTTAAAACAGGTGGGATTATCTGTTATTCTTAGACAGATGCATCATAATTCGTAAAATTAATTCTGCCTCTGATATTAGCATGTCCAGTATAAAATAATCTATCTACCTCATAAAGAAGGTGTTTCATCCGCTCACTTATCAGTCGACTTTCATCTCTCAAGGCTAAACTGATGGCAGGGTGCAACCAATGAGCACTCTTGAGCCATGCCCGAACAGATAGATGGTCTGCAGACACATGGCACCACCATGTGGGCCCTGCAGGGCGCTCCCAATAAGGCACAGCTATATCTGCAACAGTAATGTCATCTTCATCATTCACTAGATCCAATTGCTGCTCAGTCCATTCCCCATCAACTTGCACTTTTTGAACAAGTTCAGAAATTCTGGCCCACCCAATAGGAACCCAACGACTGCCATCATATCTTTCAGCAGAATTAAATGGGTCTGCTTGATGGATTTGACCATCTCTGTAGTCATAAAAAGGAGAAAATTGATTGCTCCTCAATTCATTTAAGGATGATGACTCCGGTAATTTATCTCTGCCCACTCTTGGGAAAGAAGCTTCACTTAGTTTATTTGATGGAACTTTCACTTTTGGATTGCCACTATCGAACTGTCTACTTGGAACCTTTGAACCACATTTTGAGTTCACTGATCTTCTATGGCCTCGAATAAATTCAAAAGCACAAATAAGCCCATCAGTCCAAAGTTCACTCGAGGGTGTAACATCTCCATTGGCATAATTCTGTTGGCTTCCAGCTTGTGTCATCTTATTGCCTTCAGAAATGGAGTGGTCCTTACTCAAGTCACTCCTTTTGTGTTCCATCTATGCACAGGACGAAGCAAATTAGTAAATGAATGATAGGCAGTGACAAATATCAGATTAATTCACTCCTTTTCTATGTTTTCTTCCTCTCAACAATCATGGCAAGTTGACAACTAAAACTTTCCACCTAATTAATAAACAATTTAGAATTGATTCACAAAAATTCATGTTCATTAATTTTTTTTTTTTAATCACAAATATGTGTTGGTGAAATCTATTCAACTTCCACTGGCTTCCATTACAATAAATTTCTGAACGAATCTTTCCATAAAAGTACGATCCACAGAATTCTATCTTCCTCGTTTTGCGGCAAATTAATACTACTTATTTACCACTTCCGATTCATATTCCGCATTTCAAATTCAATTTTGACGCTCATATCTCGTATTTCAAAATTCAATCCCACGGCCATCATGCACTTGGTTAAACTGTCATCAATTCACTCACATTTAAATTGCTCAAACAATAAGACATCACAGAGTTAGAATTAAACCAAACACAACAAGAAAATGCAAAAGAAAATACAGAGAAGTACTTTACCAGTAACCACGAAAGTTAACGGAGACTGCGAATTGGCAGAATCTGACCTTAAAAGAAATCCAGTGACTGTTCCAATAAAGTTGCAAGTGAGCAAGAAAAACGATATAAATAAGATATATGCTGAAATAGAAAGCAGAGAATATTGAGAATGAGAAATAATTAGAGAAAAATGAAGAAAGAAAATCTACTAGCAGAGTTAAGGCGAAGAAATCTCTTGAAAATATTAAAAAGGAAAAGAGAGAGACTTCGATACAAACTTCAAAGCTAGCTGGCAGCAATGATTAGTAAAGTATGCTAAAATGCACCGTTGCAGCGTAGTATTATTCAGTTCATAAATCCATGTCTATCATTTTCAGTACATGTTTATATATCTTATTAATTACTTAAATAATTTTAAATTAAAAATAAAATAATATTTAATTATATAATATATATATATATATTTATATATATAAAATAAATGGCATAATATTGTTATTGTTCTTTCATGTTATGGCTGCTGCTAACTTGCGCCAACCTGAAAGCGTGTTGTTTATTTATGTACTTTGTACAAGCTCAGCGAGAGTGAATGAATAGCCGTATTGTCGACTACTGCCGCAAGAGGCGTCGTCGCCTGCAACTGTGGCGTTAGCTGGGTAATGGATATCATCTTTGTGACACGTGGCGCTCTTTACGTGAATAGCATTAATTCAACGACAAGGCACCGTGAGAAAATAGCAGATATTGGATGTTGAAACTTCATTGCAGGACACTTACATTACAGCAGTGGGCCATTTCATTAATTTCTCCGGTGATTTTTGTTATCCAATTCAATCATTTATTAAAATCAGTTTTTTTTTTTTAAATTTTATTATAATTTTACTATTACTTGATAAATAATAAATATTATACTAAAATATTATCATAATTGATTAAAATAACAAAAAAATTTAAACTATTATTATAACTATTTTATCAAATTCATTTAATTTTTAAGATAAAAAAAATTCTTTTTATTTAACTTAAATTACAAACCATAACCACTTAATCAATATCACCTTCACCACTAATACTATTATTTAATACCACCCATTAAAAAAAACCATAGGGATCACAAGAAGAAATTAAGGATATAATTTTATGCAAAATCTCACTTCACCGTCAAATTGTGATTTATCTATCTTAAATTAACCGTTTTAAAGAGTCTATAACGAAAATAAAATTAAGACAAAATTAGAATGTCAACAAACCCTAACTACTATTGATATAAAAAATGAGATTAAAATTGATTTCATTGAGATAAGAAAATGAGATCGAGATTGATTCCTTGATCCCATCTAGATGAGAAGATAGAAATCAAGATTGATCCCGTCAATATCATCAAACTCTTTAATTCATCTATCTTCACACCATGATTTCTCTGTAATATTCTTTTATTACTATAAACTTATCCCTAATTATTTATACAATCTAATTTAACTTTTTATAATTAATGATTATCTAAATCAAACCCGCCCAAATGTATGATCTACCTAAGATTAGTAATATTTCATACACTAAATATTAATGAACTGATGTTTAATAACATTTTTAAATAAGACAAAAAAATAAACAACAATAACAAGACACTTCAATCATAGAAACTTTAATAATGAAGTATCTCATAGTGACATTTTTTTTATTTGTTGTTATTCCATACTTGACATGAGGTGAAAGGAAATGAATCGGGTCAGAGCAACGAACATAGCGAAAACAAAATTAAAGAAAAGAAAGGGAGAGCATGCAAATTTTTCACTATAACGAGGGAGAAATAAGAGATGAGGCAACGAACATATAGTCCACTAACCCAAATTAGCACACATGTAAATGCTCCTAAGTTAACAAGACCAACTCACAAATAATAAGAATACAACCTCTTGGTACAAGGCAGTAGCCACTCAAGGTCTCTCAAGACCGTCACCAATTTTCCCATATATTTTAACAATTTCCCCTTTGATTGGCCACTTTGATAGACCCTGAAAAACCAGGAGGTAATTTTGATTAGTAGTTGTTTTGCCATAACTGCTGAGTTTGCTTCGATGGTTGCGCTTGAGAACCACTGAGGGATGCATCTCTAGGGTTTTGCTGCTGCTGTTCCAGTGACATCCCCGTCTGTGAGTGGTAAAAGTTTGGGTACCCAAGTGCCCCAAAATGTTGTGAAGGCTGCTGACCTTGCCGGAACCCAGCAGGCTGCTGATTCTGACCCTGGAAGCCATAATATGTGCTGGGTGGTACGGCTGACATTGTCCGTGAACCAGGTCCATGAACCCACATCCCTGAGTTATCATTCTGTCCAAGGAACAAAAGAAAAGCAATTTAAAATGCTGCAGGCGAATACAATTAGGTGCAAACAATGAAATATCAAATCAGTCTACAGATCTCATTTGCCGTAACCTCCAAAAAATCAAACGGAATTACAAAAAGTCCTATCACTCTCGTTACTACACCAGAGAGCTACTTTTACAAGAAAACTTGTGTGTAATATTATTGTAATTACAATGCCAGTTTATTACAGGTTTTATGATTGTCATTGAAGAGACTAGTAGATTACCTGTTGAAGTGAGATTAGATGATTGTTGTCCTTGTACTGAGAACTTAAAACATCATCATAGCCAATGGTTGTGCCTGCCGGAGCAGCATGTGTATTCAGAGGAAAGTTTCCCCCAGGAATGCTGGTTGAACTCCCAAATCCATAGCCAGAGGCAATAGCAGCAGACTGAGGCAAGCTGCTGACAGAAACGCTATTTTTGTATTGTGGAAGCACTGCTGCAGCCAGAGACTGATGGTATGTGCTATTACCGGCGAATGCCTGTTGAAAAGCTGATGGCATATATGGGTAACTCTGAGGCACGAAAGGATAACTCATCATATTCGCAAAATGACCCAAAGGAAGACTAGGTTGGGGATAAGGGTGCACAGCAAGGTGTTGCGGAAGAGCTGGTCCAGTGGCAACACTAGCACCTGGCAGTGTCTGTGGAGTTGGCTGTGTAGAAATACTATTTGCTCTTAATGCCTGAATCTGCACATAAAATTTTAGAACAATGAAGAAATAATTAATTATCTATTTTAGCAACATTTGAATTACATTTCCCATATAACAGCTACTGACAGTCTCCTGTCACGAATATCATCTTAAAAAAAAAATGTAAATATAGGAAAGTAATAATTTCAAACCTCAAAAAAAAAATCAGAAAATTTATTGAGGCTATCAGACATGTCATTATCCCTACATAGCATAGGATGCAACCCTGCTGGATGTCACAAGAGCAGATTATAGCTATTCTTAATAAGACTTGAGATATCTCAAGCAGATAACCTCCTAAGATGATACTAAAGTTGTCATGAATAGCAGCATTTGTATGCAAGCCCTTCTCTAATTTTAATGAAATTAATTAATATATCTACTTTTTTAATGCAACCAGAATTTAACAACTCAACAATTTAAGTTGTACGAAAAATATATCAAGTAAACAGAATTCTCAAATGCATTATAATTTAAGACTTGGATAATATAGACCAAGGGTAACACCTCTGGCATGGAAATGGCTGGACTGCTGATGGAAGAAGCTGTATTGCTGTACTTTGTTGGCATTGATTGTGTCACGGGGAAGGGTGAGTACTGAAGGTCAGGCTCTCTCGCAGGTTGAACAGTTGATGCCAACAAGGTACCAGGTAGTGAATTTGTGTATGCCTGCAACTAAATACAACAAGGCAATCAACCAACCAAAGGTATAATTCCATGCCTCATAAACTCAGCCAGCTTAATAGAAAAAAAGAACACAAGAAAATGCACAAGCAGAAGCATAAATGATAAGATCAGTAAGTAATAATTATAATGATAATTACAAAAACAATTGTAAGAAAAAATAACCATTCGAGCCTCCAAATTAATTTCTAGAAATAGCCTCACAAATTATTTTTAACGTCCTTTCTCTTAACAAACAGTGATTAATGGTTTACATTTACTGCCAAAATATAATCACCACTATTTTCTCCCTACTATCACTTAACTATAGAAAATCAATAAGTAAATCAAGCACGAGATACTTCTGCGAATGGTTTTAAAATCAATTTAGTGAAAGTTCTCTTTGAAATAAGACAAGAAATTATTTACGATACAATATGTAGCTTTGAAATCAACTAGTTCTCTTTGTTTTCACTACATCAACCATAAGATGTACTTTCAAATTAAGACTATGAGATTGCTATTACCATTACGCTTGACAACGGAGCAAGACTCTGCATTTGAGTGCTTGCTTGCTGATGAGGAAATGCAGTATTCAACTGCTGGGCATTTTCATAATTATAACCGGGTGCAGATGAAGGAAACACATATTGGTTGTCCTGTGCAATTTCAGGGGTTTCCTGTTTTAACACCTCTGGCTGTGAAACAGGAGAAGGATCATAATCCGCAGCACTCACATTAGGTCTATGTACTATATTAGCATCTGAGGTACTTCTGAGATGCTCATCCCCATAATACTCAGGATTTCTGCACAAAACAAGTTAAGATTATTAAAAAGTATACAAAAAGACGTAGAATATAAAAAACCAGGACATTCCAAAGTCATACCTAGCATCAGAGTGAGCAATTGATGATACATCCGCTGGTTCAGATGCCTCCTCCAAGTTACTTTTCAATGGCCTTGATGCAAATGGCCCAGGAAAAGCAGAACCAATGCCAGACCCAAAACTTCCAAAGCTCAGGTGTGAGCAGTCAGGAGTATGCACTTGCAGGTGATTTGGTATTATTACTGAAGGGTTGTCCTCTTCAGGTTGTGGCCCTTGATCATCGTTCTGTATATTAAGTTGCTGCAGCTTTGCAGTTACTGAAGAACTATCTTCAGCTGAAATAAAAAAATTTTTGAAAAAAATGAAGTGCAAAGCAGTAAATTGTAGGTAACTCCATGAGAAAAAGGATTAATAATGAAGACAAATATCATTTGAATCACCATGGTATTAGTTCCAAAAATATAAGTGAAAGAAGTGTATAAGTTTTGGGGAACCATAACCCGGGAGCAAAGGGGGTTAGTGCTAATATATCACAAGCAATATTGAAATTGATAACTCATATACACACATTTTCATGATACCCAAAAAAAATAAATTAAAAAAAAACTTAATCAAATAGAAGTGCAATCATCAACCAATTGTAGACACAGATTTTGATTAAATTAACCATGATTACAAACTCCATGTCTTAGTTCAACATTTCAATCAGTAGGCATATATCATGGACTACAGAGCCAACCAGGAAATCATGTCAAGGACTAAATAACACAGAAATACTTCAACTAATTTCATAAAAAAATTGCAAGAGAATATGCATTTGCAACCAAACGGTAAACTGGAAAGGCACATAGTATAACTGATCAAGTAAGCATCACACTAACCTTCATCATGCTCAAAGGCATGCCTATGAGGCTGGTAGGAACTCATGTTATTATACAAGTTGTTATCAAAAAGAGATGACCCCCCAGAATTATCCTCTGGTATATTTCTACTAGACACAGATGCAGATCCAACATAGTTTGCAACAGGAGTTTCCTCAGTGTCATCCTCTTCCTCCTCAACCTCATCCAACTGGGACTTTATTTGTTGATCAGTTCTATCCAAGGACAAGTTAGATTGATTTGTATACAGCTCAGAGGGTGCAGGTGCCTCTAGAAAAGAAGACACTTTTGGCGGCTGCTCAATCGAGGGCCATTCATCATTGGAAGGAGCATACTGGCTTGTAGCAACTCCTGGATCAGTGTTTATGTCTGCCACATTGGTAGCATGATCTTGTGATGAATGTATATCATGATGTGATATTGTTGAAGGGGGTGCCACGACATGTCGATTATTAACGTTGTGGAGAGGTGGAGCCTTGGTTTGTGGCCTACCCATCTTCACAATATCAGCCATTGAAACTTGACCAGGGACCCCCAACCAGGAAGACTGAAATCCAGAAGAAGGCTGCATAGATGAAGAAATCCCATCACCCAAGACCACTGTTGATACTTTATTATTTGGGGCCACAGACTCACTGCATCAGATGAGGAAGAAAAATCATCACATTGCAGCCAAATTAACAAGTTGGACAACCTAATTAAATCAAATTTGTTCTAAATTTAGGACAATCCAAGATACAAGTTCATCCACAAGAAACCAATGCTTTGTATACCTAAATCATACATAGGCATGCTTTGCGAAACATATCTCAATCCCAATGCACAAAAGCTAAGAGATTATACAAAATGAAATCATTAAAACAGTAACATACAAACGAACCCGACACATCTAGAGCATAAAGTCTACAATAGGAACTTCAGCTTCTTAAATTATTTTCCTACTGAAAAAGGACATCGATTTCATTGTCCCACCCAAAGATATTTTAAGCCAAAGCTCTTGGCAGTTAGAGATGAAAACACCATGGCCCAACTAAAGTGTATGTAAACTTATTGGAGAATGTTCCCTGTCTAACCACCACGAAAGCCCTAAACAGGAAATGAAGCAGCTCGTACAGACAGCACACAGGCTCCCTAAATAACTAATTGAACAGATATATTGAAGGTGGTGGGGAGAAATGCTAAGTAGATCAAATTACTCCAACTTGAAAAGTAGATCACCAAACAAAATTAACTAGAAGACTCCCAACCCACATATCTAAAACTATATTCTTCATATATCAAAACAGAGTCAAATTCAGTGTAAGTACTTCTGTTGAATAAATGTCAAAGTTAGTGTAAAACAGTGGAGCTCATGCTATGCTGTTACTTCTCAATTACAAAAGGCAAGGGGCATTTATCACTTTGAGATTTTAAGGGAAAAACCTGAAGGATGGAGATCGCTGATTATTTGCTACCATATCAGTAGCTGAAGAACCAGCATATGCAAGTGTTCCATTCTCCTTCTTATAGGTAGGCTTGCTATGCAAACTGCCTGGCTCTGAATACATATAGAGAAAAGAATTATCAGTAAGGATATGCTCATCAACATTCCTACTAAATAAAGGGCAGCCTATTGAAAAATTTTGCATTGCACTGCCTCTTACCACTAGAACCAAACTGGAATGAAGCACTACGACCAGCATATCGGTCAGTACCACCCCTGCTGCCACGGTTTGAGTTACCAGCCCCACGAGACCTGGAATCTGTTATATCCTTACTCTGAAAGGACAAAAGAAAGTCAAGTTATAACCCCAATAACAAGAATGGTCTTTAGAAGCAACTGACAATGGTAACAGCTCAAGTACAAAGAACCCCTCCGCAGATGGTAAGCTAATTTTCTTCTATCACTTACAATCATAACCCAAACCGGGTACAGCAATAGAAATACTTTCAAAAACATATTTTCTACACACCTCTTTTCGCTTGTCTCGTTTGCTCTTCACCTCATGAAAGGGATCTGCATAGTAAAAAAAACACAAAAAACGATGTAAATGTGCACTTCTATAAGCTATCAGCGTCCCTTAATTTGTTCACGGCACGATGAAATCACTTGGAAGATTGAACCCACTTTTGCAAGCATAAGCAACTATTCGTTTCACTAAAAATAAAAAATTCATACTTCTTGATATAAAGCCCCAACCTCTGAGCAAACCTAATAACACTTAAATGAAGAAAACCAAAAAAAAATTATGCATATATGTTGATTTAAAATAAATAAATAAATAAAAGACCTTGAGCGAGGAGGCGATTAACGGCTTCGTTAGGGTCCATGTTACAGTCTTTAAGCATAGCGTAGATCTCGGTCTCAGAACAGCTAACAATCTCCTTTAAACTCTGGACAATCTTCCTAGCCCCAACCGGGATGGTTGAAATTCCATTGTTGCCCTTCCCGACTCCGCCTCCTCCTCCTCCTCCTCCCTTGCCACTCATTTTCTCCCTCCCTTTACCTCCCTCTCGCTCACTCAGATCTGATTATCAGCTTTAAAACGACGTCGAATGTTTGTTCCGTCGGCTGCGACAAGAATAAGAAGACGAAGATTTTAAACCCTTTCTTTCTCTCTCTCTCTCTCTTGCACCGAAAAGAAAAAAACCCCTCTTTCACTCACTCTCCCTCTTTAAACTCGACTCTCTCTCTCTAATAACTTTTTTTTTTTTCTGTTTTTCGGGATGGACGATATTTTGTTTAATTTCTCGTTCGTTCAAAAGATTTTCTCGCCCTTTTTTTCTCTTTTTATAGCTCAAACCAGAATTTTATTAATAGTCTTAATCTAATAATTAAATTATTAATTTAAGCTCCCTCCATTGTCTAGTCTTTAGCTTAAAACCAGAGTCTGGTTGGGGTTGAAATTCAATTGAGTCAGATTAGTTTGATTTGATATTAATTTAATTTAAATTTAACTTGAATTAAAATTTTAATTTAATAATTTGATAAAAGCTTAATTCAAATCATTTTCTAGTTATTATATATATGCTCGGTAATTAATGTATGGTCAAATTAAATTTACTCAAATTTGAAAATATGTTTACTTGATTGAATTTAAAAAAATTGACGTAAATAAATTTGAGTTTTTGTTTAAATCTAAAAATTAAATATTTTTAAATTTAAACTTTAAAATTATTTCACTCTTTAAACTTATAAATTTAAAATTTTTTAATATAATTTAATTAAAATAATATTATTTTAAAAAATATGTATTAAAATAATATATTTTTAACAACATTTGAAAACCGTGGCCTTTATCACTGCTAACAAGAGTCTCATATCACCACCTTCATCACCAATGAGAATATCACCATCATTTCTTTCCTCTCATGGGAAGTCAACAAGACAAAATTCAATCAGATTATAAAATTACTGGTGCTAACATTTCAAGACAAAATTTAACAATGCTGCATCGTAAAATTTAAAGTTAAAATCATAAAACATGTTTTTGATGAAGGTGTTAGCATTGTCGAATTTTATCGAGTATTCCATTCATTGTTTACTGTACATCAGGAGAGAGAAGAAATAGGTTAAGAAAGAATAATATTTTTAAAATCAAATTGATAATCAAATTCGTTATCATATTGATTTATAGTTTAATTAATTTAATTTATTATTAAATTATAATAAATAAATTTTATTTAAAAATTTATAAAAAATAAAATTAATTAAAATACTCATATTTATAGAGATTAGAACATATTGTTTTTAAAGAATAATAATTATTCATTTGATTTTAATGAAATAATTAAATTAAAAAAAACATTTTAATCTCGTAATATAAAAAAATATAATTCTAGAAATTATTGTTTATAAAAAATATTTTAATAGATATAAAATTTTTTTAATTTTATTTTTATTTATTTTTTTATACAAACTTTTATAAATTTATTCAATTTAATCAAAAATAATTAAAATTTTAAAAAATATTTAAATTTTGATTAAATTTAGTTCTATCAATTTTGATCTATTCATTCAATCTGATTTTAAAAATAGTAAAAAAAGTTAAAAAAAAAAAATAAGAGAAAAATATAGGACATTGATAAATTAGATTTTTATAATTTCATTAATTTTATGATAATATAATGATTTTAAAATATAAAATTATAAAGATAATTCGGTAATTTAATTTTTTTATTATTATATTAAATTATTTACCTTTTTTTTATAAACCGTTTTGATCTATATTTATATTAAATACTAAATAAATTATTTACAGTTTTTTTATAATAAAATCTTATATGTATCTGAATTTGGAAAATTAAAATTTAAAAAAAAAATTAAATAAATTAAAATTTTACAAATATAATAAGAGATTTGGATAACACGAATTGACTTTCACCTTACAAGTCACCATTTTCATTAACCTTCTCGATGTGGACATCTTATTTCTCAAACTTCAAACGCTTGAACCTGAAGCTCCAATCAACTCACACTTAATCTTCATCTTCAGAAGATGAGGATTATACTCTGCAACGCCTCGTCTTCACTACTCGCTCCTTCTCCATCTTTCAATCCAACTCACAAACCTACAATCCTTCACACCACTGCCACCGCCAAAAACTGCAACTGCTGGCAGAATAAAGCACTAACGGCTCTCTTAAGTGGAGCTCTCTCGCTCAATCTTTTGATCGCCTCACCGTCTTCGCTGGCGATACAGTCTCCGTCTCTAAAATCAACCTCACTAACTTCGACTTCCGACGCTTCTTTAACCGAGCCTTGTCACGAAGACGACGAGGTAGAAGCGTTGGCTCAGAGTGAGTCTCAAGTTGTAACGAATGAACGAATTGTGGAAGAAGCTTGGCAGATTGTTAACGACAGCTTTCTTGACACTGGACGTCATCGATGGACTCCAGAAAATTGGCAGGTAATATCGTAATTACTTAGTAGTTTTTTCGGTTCTAGTGCCATTTCTCATCGAAAATAATTAAAAAATCATTAAAATACAATTTAAAATCTACGTTGTGCTCGAAACTCAGCAAAAACGGGAGGATATTTTGGCTTCTTCAATTCAGACAAGATCAAAGGCGCATGATTTGATAAAAAGAATGTTGGCCAGTTTGGGCGATCCATACACTCGTTTTCTTTCGCCGGCTGAGGTAATAAAAAAAAGTTTGAATGCATTTTTTTGGTTTTAGTTTCAAGGTTTGAGCGTTTTCTTTGTAGTGGTATGTGTTTCATTTCACTACTGAGAGACCTTTCAGTGTCTTATCACATGGCATATGTCACTGTTGAAAGTTCTCCAAGATGGCAAGGTACGACATGTCTGGTATTGGGATAAACCTTCGGGAGATTCCTGATGGTAATGGAGGTGCAAAATTGAAGGTACTGGGACTTATCTTGGATGGTCCAGCGCATGTGGCTGGTGTAAGACAGGTATTGGAATGAGCATCACTTGATTGGTATCGAACTGTTCTTATGTTCTATGACTACTTTTTGTTTCTTTTACATTTGAGGTAGAATACTAGTTCAATTGCATTTAAATAGTTATATTTTGATTCCATACATTTGTAGAAGGAGTGATTTTGGTTCAAAATAGGAAGTAGTAAAAGACTTGTCAACATTGAATTATAGCAAGGTAAACAAATATTGCAACTGAACATCTCAATAGACAAACTATCCGTTTGGAAAGAAGATCACTGAACATATGTTTGTATGTTTGCATATTTGATCGTGTAAGTGAATGGGATCAAGTCAAGTGCATGGACATTCGCCCTTCCTTCTTTGCTCGAGTAGTGACATGTTCAACTGCATAATGGTTTATTTTTTCTAACGCTTGGCCCTCTCACTTCTTTAATAATATAAGCTGCTGTTATACAAGTTGCTTGAACTGGAGGAGCTTGTTTTTTATTTGCATCCACTCCCTAATTGAATGTTAAGAATTTTTATTTGGAGTTACCGATTTGTGTCATTTTGTGTTTCATCTATTTATTTGTTGTTAATGTAATTTTTACATGATACGTACTGTTACATTTTCCTTCCTCTGGATAGGGTGATGAACTCTTAGCTGTCAATGGAGTGGATGTTAAAGGAAAATCAGCTTTTGAAGTGTCATCTTTGTTACAAGGCCCCAATGAAACATTTGTGACAATTGAGGTTGTGATTCTTAGCTAGCTGTGTAATCAGATTTTTCTATGTCCTGTTTTCGTTTTATATCTTATTTGATGATTGTTCATAATGCTTTCTGAAAATTTCAGGTCAAGCATGGTAACTGTGGACCAATTCAATCCTTAGAAGTCCAGAGACAACTTGTTGCTAGAACCCCAGTTCTTTACCGGTTGGAACAAATCGACAATGGCTCTACTTCGGTTGGATATATACGGCTAAAAGAGTTCAATGCATTGGCTAGAAAAGATTTGGTCACAGGTAAATGTTCACGCAGTTAAACTAAAGAATACATTACTTATAGCAGTTCATTCTAAAACAATTTGAAGTGTGACAATCACAGCTGACATTCTACAGCTTAGACACAGTTTTAGTGCTTGCATGCTTCATAATACCCTGCTGGGTGCTTATTTTTATAAAATTTGTTGAGCTGAATTTACGAAGTGCCCTCAAGTTTATGAGGGTTTTTGTCACTTTATACACTGCACTCTTTCCAAACTCCATATCTATTTCTGAGTATCAATGAATACTTTGCTAGTTTAGATTCTTTGTTATGCTGGTAGTTTTTTATGCTTGTAGTAGGATTTTTACTTTTGTCACATAGTCTAGCTATATATAGTCTATTTATCAATTTAATGAAATAATGATTATTGCAGCAATGAAGCGACTTCAAGACATGGGTGCTTCATTTTTCGTTCTGGATCTTAGAGATAATCTTGGTGGACTAGTGCAGGTATAATTGTTAAATTACGCATTTGTGATTCAGATGTAATTTAGAATTTAGGCATGGTAATAGTCTTCCCTCTCTCTCCAATTCTCATACCATGGGCTAAGTTGTTTGATGATGTGCACATCCCGTTATTCTGGAAGTTTTATTTCATTTTAGTTAACTTTGGTTTTTTATTGATATATTTGGTTCTAGTTATTTATTGACTCTGAATGAATAAATGTTACTCTCACTACCTTGGTCTTCTAGCTATATCTCATTATGGGAAATAGACTTATAAGCAAGAAATTAGATGTTGGAGAAGTTGAAGTATTTAGAAAAATTGAATACATTTTTCCACAAGGTCTACAAATAGATCAACACTACTTTGAGATTAGATTCCCAGCACTGTCAACTAGTAGAGAATCCTAACAAGGGATGTGATTATTAAATCAAGATCCATTTATGTTATTTAAAGGAACATAATCCAATGGCATTACAGCTTGTCATTCAAAATTCACAGAAATTGAATGTGACAGTTGATAACAGGAAAGAGATTATTTGCTCTCTAAATGTAATACAGATATCACTATTTTTATAACTATGTTTTCTCTAAGCAAAGCAAATTTATTTTGTCTTGGACACTGGCTGAATTATGTGTACTTTGTTTGTGTGTATATTTGACTTAAGTAGTATTAATCTTGAAAACCCATTCACTGGTTTCAGGCTGGAATTGAAATTGCCAAACTGTTTCTGAATGAAGGGGAGACGGTATGTTACTTTATATGATTGAAATTTTTAAGATGCATGCAGTCTTTCATGTTTTTAACTTTACAAATTCATAGCACCTTCCTAATATTTTATGATGCCTTTCCATGCTCCTTGGGTCTTTCTATTGATGCATTCAAACCGATGGTGGTAGAATTTGAATTGTTATCAATGTGACGTTCTTTCTTGGCCACCTGTAGTTTCTTTTTCTCTTCAAACAATAGGTCATATACTCTTTATAGCTACTGTTAGATACTGAAACAGTCTAATCAGCTGATGCTCAGGGTTAAGAGAATATAATTTGCTGTTTTATATCTTACCATATAACTGATTGTGGAGGCATCATATTTCTCTAGAATAAGTATTCTTATTTGATGATTATATTTGACTTTAACGTACTATGTTTTGTGACTTTTATTCCTTATGCTGTTCATGGACAGATCACTTACACAGTTGGCAGGGATCCCCAGTACCAGAAGACTATTGTTGCAGATTCTTCACCGTTGGTTACCACTCCTGTTATTGTATGCATTCTAAATTTTCTATAAAGAGATGACAAATCTTATTCTGTTTCATCAGTAGCTAAAATTAGCCTAGTTATAATGGCAATGCAGAAAGTCTCTCATTCAATTGGTATTATGCCAGTCTGAGTCAAATTGTTGTCAAAGAAAGTGGTACATGGGCACTGGTTACAATAGTTGGCATGAACTTGTGCTGCATGACAAATTGGCTTCAATATAACCCATGTTTGTGCAATCACTATGCATTCAATCATGCTGCCAGTGCATATTCTGACGTAGACAGAGGTAGTAGTGTTCTTCATACTCCTTGAGCGAAAAACCTTTATGATAGATCGTAGCATGTTATTCCATGGTCGAATGTGTAGCTGCTCCAACTTGGCTTTAGTTAAACAAGAGAAACCAGAAGACACACAATTGCAGATTTTTAGAGTTCTCCTTATTTGCCTGAAGAAGCCAAGCTCATTCTCACACTTGAATTTCAGAAACTAAGTTTGAACTAAAGATATTGTTTTTAAGAATGTGATGAATCAACTATTAAGGTGCTTGTTGAAACTTCTATTGCCAGTTCTTCATCATCAAAATGGGTGATGAGACAATCCGAAACATTTCTTAAAAGATAGATTTAGATTGAAGTGTCATTGTCTACTAATCTGTTGCATTTGCTTGTGCTCTTAAAATTTGATGCTTGTCCCTTCTTGTAGTGTTGCCTATTATCATTGCTGATGTGTCGTTTTGATTGGATGGAAACTATAAGTATGTAGTTTGCAATTACAAGTGAAACATGTGCTTTTAACACATTCTGCACATCATCGTAATGCTCTTCGATGATCCCTCATGCAGGTTTTGGTGAACAACAAAACTGCCAGTGCAAGTGAAATTGTGAGTAAGCTCAGTTGACTATGTCAAATTTGCTTGCTCTCCTCTTTTTCACAGTTCAGTATCATTAATGGCAGTTCTCATTTCAGGTTGCCTCCGCACTTCATGATAACTGTAGAGCCGTTCTCGTGGGAGAAAGGACATTTGGCAAGGTTCAGAACGAGTTACCTATGCTTTCGTATTAATCAATATCAACTGCTTCACTCATGCTGCTTTTAACAGGGCTTGATTCAGTCTGTGTTTGAACTTCATGATGGATCTGGTGTGGTTGTCACCATTGGGATGTATGTCACTCCAAATCATATGGACATTAATGGCAATGGAATCGAGCCTGATTATCAAAGTTTCCCAGGTATTATTCTTCGTACTTTTAAATAAACTAACACCAGCTCTAATCGATCAAAGAATTATCTATCTGCAGCTTGGAATGATGTCACCGAGCATCTTTCACAATGCAATGTGCCGGCAAGGGTAAAAAACAGATGATGGGATGGGCACTGTATTCTGCCATCCCTGGCCATGTCAGCGGCCACGCCAATCCTGGAAAATTATCTCTAAACAATGGAGAGCATAATCGATGACTCGTCAATGGTTCTGGAGCTCCAAGTTCTGAAATACATGTCTGACAGGGGAGAGAAGCAGTGCAATCTGTTGGTTTCAGAGTTGTTACTGTCTCTGGTTTACACCGACATTGAAACATTGAGACCAAGAATCGACCTTGGATAGGCATCTGTTGCCTCACAAAAACACTAATTATTAATCCGATTTCAAATTTATGTTTGGGGTCATTATATCGTACGGAACTCTGTACTGTGGAATACATTGGTTTTTTTTTTTTTTCAACATTCAATTTTAAGAAATAAATATATTTTAGTATAATAAAATTATGTATACTAAAAATGAGTACCATGATAGTTGAATCGTGTATTATATTGTATATAAAAAATTTAATTTTTCATATCGTATATTGAGTGGAGTATTGTATCATATAATACAATTTTTAAAAAATAAAATTAAAAAATCTAATCAACACATCATTATTTTGAAAACATCATAAATATATTTTAAATTTTAAAATTTCTTATATACATTTTTATTATATTATTATTTTCTTTAAAAAGTATATCGATTCGTATCGATAATATGTATCATATAATCATATATATGATACGTTTATTGTATCGTATTAATTTGATATACCTCAATATCTCATTATACATATTGTTTTATATATATATCATATTGTATATCGTAGAATACTAATACTATAATAAATACTAATTTATATAATAATGATAAAATATTATCATATAATTATATATTATTTAATATTGATAATATATAAATTAGTATTCATTATTAATGTATATATTATTACTCTTTTAAAATTAATAATAATCTGAATGTTGTATACATTGGCATTGCTTGTGAGAAAGAAAGAATTAAACAAGTTTTGAGGGTATGAACAAAACTCAATCCAAGTTCAGACACATTTCGAGGAGGAAGAAGTATCAACACGACCAAAATCCAATGCAAACACATCTATGATTAACAAAGAATACTTAAAATGCTAAGCTATTATTATCTCTACCTGAAATGAATTGGTAAATTATGAACTTTGTGTCCACGTCTTATTTTTATGTTTTTACTTGCGTGCACATTGTTGATTTCTGTGTGTAAATAATTTTATGACGGTTTTTTGTTTGGTATGTTTTGCGTTCACTCTGCATTTATAGCTATCTATTTTAGTTGGGCAATGGTGATCTGAATATTTTACCTAGTGAATTTGCCCAAGTCCTCCATGCATTTGCAACCCGTGCTGCTTCTCTTTGCTCATTTCCTTTTTCTTTCTCTTTGCATTTTAGTATCATGAGATATGATAGAGTAGCAGGGTCTTAACTGGAGTTTAAGACTCGCAACTGAAAGGATTTTAATTCATCCTTTATGAGGAGCTTGAACAAGTGAGACTCTCGAATCAATAATTTAAGATATTTCAACTCATCTTTCAAGTGAAGCTTGAACAAGTGAAACACACGGGTTATTTCGTATCCAAACATAACTATTAAACAATTAAAAGTTAAAAAATTAATTTTGTAAAATGTTTCGTATTTGTAATTGATAATTAATTATTAGATTAAGAGAGATCTTAATTGAACCATATAAGACTCGTAATGTTATCTTTTGATTTTTGTTTCAATGATTTTTTTTTTTTGGTCTGTGAGAGTTCATTTAAGAGTAAAATGCCAGACGAATTACCATCTCTTAATCTAGTGAATTGATCAAACCCATATCACAAACGACATTTACAAAGGTTATTCAAACAAGTTAACTTCCCAACTCCACTGAAGAAGTTCATATTCGATCTAAAATCTTTGTAATGCTGACAATTAGTAAGACAATATCACTAACTTTATATTATTCTCATACAAGAGGTCCTTTTTATCTTCTGTTCAGAGCAATTGGAATATGTAGTCGATACACCTCCATGCCCTGAAACATTTTGTTATTGCTATCACTCACTCACCTTTCACTTTTGATTCAGTCCCATAAAACAGTAGAAAGATAAGCATAAAAAGTAAAGAAAGAAACAGCCATATCATCAGTATTATTATTAATTAATCACTACTTAATTATCAATTAAACACTACTTTGATTTGAATTCCCAACAGATGACTCTTTAAACTTTCTCCCTCTTCCTATACTTTTTTCCTCTTTTTCCACCTGCTCTTGCTTGCTAATCCCAACTAGCTAATGCCTCCTTTCTCAAGTTTTCTTTTATTCTTTCTTTCTCATCAATTGAAGGAAACTTTGATTCTTCAATGTTATATTTATGTAACAATTCTTTACATGATGCTTAATCCCTTCTTTGGAATTATACCCTCCTCACACCTCCTTCCTTCCTTCCTTCCTTCCTTCTCTTGTTTTATATATAACTTAGCTTCTCTATCATTCTTCTTTCCACACCAATCATATTGTCCTTTACAAAACCAGCTTGGAGACATTCATGGCTCCTTCTACATTTCCTCTCCTATGTTTCACCATTTTTCTTTTCCTTCTTCTCCTCACTTCAGGTAATCAATACATTCATGTCTACACAGCTTGTTTTCTTCTTTTTCTTGTGCATTACAACTTAACATTTCAAACTAGGATTCAATACACACACACACACACACATACATGACACCCAAATGATTATGTTGCATCCATGCAAAATGAAATTTTATCTGCAGTAAGGAGACTCTTGATTTCTAAATTGATTTCCCTTTTTTTAAACCCATTTTTTAGCTTGAAACTTCAAGGTTTAAGCCTAGTTTGTTTTGACCAAAGAGTTTGGGTCAAAAAATATGCTAATTGGGTTAGTGTTTAACCTATCAGCAACTCTCTGATGACACTATACACTAGCTCGAATTGGGCATTATGGATTTGAACCGAACTCAAGTCAGCCCTTATTTGGGTTCCTCAGTTCGAATCTCCATCTAGATATATTAGTCTCATTATGAAATTATAGAAAAGGAAAAAAAAAAAGCCAATTAGCAATTAATTTGAAGATCAGTGAAAACCCACTTTCCACTCACATGACCATGCATGACAAATTGGTAGACTTGATCAAAAGTTTATGTTTCTTTTCTTTATCTATTTACTCTAGGCTTCTTTGCTCTGCAACTTTTAGTTTGGTTTTGTACTTGACAGCAAAGTTAAATGTTTTGTACTAATATTTTGGGACAAAGAATCTTACCTCTTGAGTTTCTGTTGTGAGATTTCTGGATTTTGCATGATTCTCTGGCATCAAGCTCAGCAGCTTCTTTTCCTTTCTTTAATGGTAAGTACAAAAGAAAAGATAAGAACTTATCCTGCTTTTGGTGTCTTCAGGTTCAAGTGTTGCAGAGAAACCTCTTCCGGAAGCAATCCAGAAAAGCAGAAAGCTAGAAAATGTAGACCCGTTCACTACCCAGTTTGATGCAACCGTTCCCATAGTTAACCCAAGTCCAGGTACCAATCCAAACACTCCTATTGTCAATCCAGTTACCTCGCCACCACCGCCGACCACCATGACACCAATCACAAACCCAACTCCATCGACAACACCCCCTGGAGCATCTGGTGGTCAATGGTGCATTGCAAGCCCAACTGCTTCCCCAACCGCCTTGCAGGTTGCTCTTGACTATGCTTGCGGCTATGGAGGTGCAGACTGTTCTCAACTTCAACCAGGTGCAAGTTGCTATGATCCAAGTACTCTCCAAGACCATGCTTCTTATGCATTCAATGATTACTACCACAAGAATCCAGCTCCAACCAGCTGCGTTTTCGGAGGAACAGCGCAGCTTACGAGCACTGACCCCAGTAAGATATTCCTATCAAAGAAGAAAAATCGGTGCTTCAATTGATAGAATTCAGTCTTAGATGTATTATTGAGTACTAACCTTCACATGATTTGAATTAAAGCTTCTTAAATCCTTGGATTTTCCGCAGGTAGTGGAAACTGTCACTATCCATCAACCACAGCATCAACTAGGTAAATCTTTCATCAACAACCTTGTAAGTCAATTCTTTTACTGTCAAAATGAAAGCACAAAATGCTAATTTCAATTTCTATTACAGCACAACTCCTCCGGCAAACCCAACTCCAACGATGGCCAACCCTCCTCCATCCCCAGCTACAACAAACCCATATACGACTCCAACCACACCCACACCTGATATGACGACTCCAACCACGCCTGATACAACAGTTTATGGTTCCGCAGAACCAACAGGGCTCCCCAGCTCAGCCACCTCACTGTCCTGGGGCTCACTTCTGTTGGCTGCTGCAACAGGATTTGTATGGTCACTTCTTGCTGAAAATTATGTCTGAGAATACAAGAAATCCAGATTCTGCAACAAGATGGAGATTCCCTTGCTTGCCACCATACTTGATGAAGCTGTAAGCCAGCAATGAGATCGACAAGAAGATGTTATCTCAAGGCCTTTTTTTTCTCACCATAAGATAGATTACTATTCCTTTATGTATTGCAATATTAGTTGACAAAAGAGCAGCCTTGGAGAGTTGAAGAAGACGTATAGAATCCTTAGGTTCTTGTACTCCTTAGACACATTGAAATAGCTGTACTTCATCTGCAGTATTAGCCAAATAAATTACTAGAGAGGCACTTTATATATGTAGTCATTGTTAGATATAGCATCAGCTTCATCAAATATATCCATTACAAGAAAAATATAACCATAATTTACATTTCTTCTAACTATAATTTACACATTCTAACCAAAAACAGGAGTATTCAGTAACTATAAAACCTTCTTTTTCCGCTCTTCTTTGTTTCATTTTGTGCTTGAGAAACAACTGAGCTTATTTCAGAAGCAAGCTTAAACCATCTAATAGTGGTTCTACATAACGATAAACCCAATATATTCCAGGAATACAATACTATTTTATCTGTCAAACAAAATATACACATTCTTATACATGTGCAAGAAGAAAAGGAAGGGAAATCATAAAACGATTCGCTTATTCCAGTAACCCCGTAAATGGACAGTAAATTACAGATGACTGACAGAACAACTCTATGATTTTACAATGAGTTCAGAATTTCAGATCAAGAAAAAGCATGAGACAACGGTGATACAAATGATGGCCAAGGTGGCAATAACAGAGCCTTGGTCAAATGCTTTTTGTAAGCTTCCTGCCCGTGAAAAATGCTGGAAAGCAAGATATCCTGCGATCAGCAAGGAGATAATTGCGCCTTGCTGTGTTCCCCTGCAATACAATGAATATTACTAAGATGAGGAACGGAAGAAAAGAAAAAAAAAGCAACAATTTCATTTTGTTTCACACAAAGTATCTACTTGCCTTAGGTTCATTGCTTGATAAGGAGAAACAAGAACCAAGAGTAATGCTATGAATGGTAACTCAAGCTCACCTACAAAAATGAAGACAAATATAGGAACTGTTAAGAGGATGGTATACACAACCTTTAAATTTTGTAATTGCCATGAACCAAAATACAAGAATCCAATCCTAAATATTTGAGGAAAGTAGATGTCTCAATTGAGAGATATATACAGTAGTGATATCACTGTTTCACAAACAAGTTAAAAAACTTCAGTCAAGATTTCAGTTTATCTAAAATTCATCTCTCCCCCCAGATTTACATTACTAACAAATTTTCACATTTTTGCACCTCCGGACTAGGTTAGAGATGACACATTTTATAGGCATAAGGAAAACATAAAATTAATAAATAACTCTGAACATTAACAAAAGTGAAGGTGAAATTCATGGTCATCATTTGAAAAATTAATGAAAGTCCCTTAACACCTAAAGAGGCATTTCACAAAAATTATATAAGAAAATTAATCTAAAAATCTCATCATTACATTGCCCTGAAGCAGAGCATACTATGGGTCAGTTCATGAGAGCCAAGTCAGTCTGAAATTAGAAAATACCATTTGAGAATAAGCAAATTTCCCAGGCAATATTTCCAAAGCTCACAGTCAATCTATGAAAGTATTATCAAAACTTACCTGGAATAAAGAAGAAGAGACGAACAAGAAGTGCCAAGAATGCAGTCCAAACACCATATTCGCCCCTGCAAAGTGAAAATCAAGCTAAAATATGCCTCAAAGAGACAAGAAAACACCACCAATATTTTCTACATAAATGAAACATTATGAGAGAAAGAAGAGAGAGAAAATTACACCATCCTACTCTTATGCAAATATTCAATTTTTTTCTTTTAAATCCACAACCTCAACAAAATTAAGTGAGTTTGCAAATTTTGCCTCACAATAATGTAAAATTTTGGCAGACTCTAATCAATGCTAGCACCCCTTAGATACTCGAACATGCGATAGTTTCCATTTGGCACAACTTATGATTATCGGATTATGATTATAGAAATAATTAATGATGTATTAATCAATATTGCATGTTTGATACAATTTATGATTATTACTCTATGAATAATCATAATCCAATTGTGACTATTGGACAAACAATCTCAAAAGCTGATTATTTGTGTTAAATGTCCAATATATCTAATACTTTTGGTTTTGGATTAGGAATGTCAAAAAAATACATAAATAAATCCAATAATTCAAAGAAAGCTATCTTACTAGTTTTAAGATCATAGCTTAAATAATCTAAAAATATTATACTCCACCAATTACATTATTCATATAAGCTATCTAAACATATAATCCAATAATCTGGATTAAATAAGTTATCTCAAGCAGGCACATAGTATAATACAATTTATCACATGAAAATGGAAAATGACAGCAGATATTCCGAGATGGCTTACTTAATCCAAGAGATGATACTCGCTGGTGCTTGTAGAGCAAATAGCGGAACAAGAAACGATTTCTGAATAGCTGTGCCTTTCGTAAGCATCAAAACCCTGCACAATTAATTCATATCTCATCCCGCATTTAATTCATATCTCAACATAACGTACTTCATGAACAAACCAAAGCACATGAATCAAAAAAGTCGATATAAGCTATAAATTCTGTGAAGCGAGAGAAAATGATACGCTGAAGAAATGGTAGAGATCCACTGAAGATTACGAGTCGTTAAAGGTGCAGCGCAACAAATCGCAGTCAATCCTCTTCTCTTCTTCGCCATCACGACCGCGGTTTCTTTGTAATCAACCGAATATCTACAAGGGAAAAAATGCAATGCAATTCAAATAAGAAACAGAAACTCTTCGCGTTTAAAATTACAAAACAACCTAACTTGCTTCAAATTTTACGAACCTGAGAGTATTAAACGAGAGTGAACTTGAATTGCGCGGGAGATCAGCGAGAAGCTTCGTCCGGTGCGAGAGAGCAGCCGTCTCATGCCTATAGGAAAGTGCAAGAGTGCGTGCTGGTGAGAGTGAAAGAGACAACATCTTCGTCTTTGTGATCTTGTTACTTGTACGGTGTCGTTTTCTGCCGCCGAAAGATACCGAGGAAGGTTCAAGACGACCCTACCGATATTACAGGAGGGAGAAATGAAACGAGAGACGGTTGCAAGTGAATCTCTTACCATTAATTTAAAGTCCCTACGTGTACGAGTAGGATGAGGCTGTACTAGTGGATCCAGAGTGTGACAGAATCTTAACCGTTAACCTAGCTAACAACTCGACGCCACGTGACGGGTCCACTGATTGATAACTCCGTTGTGGCGTTATTTTACTTTACGATGTTATGCTAGGAGCGCGTCGATAATTTGATTGATCCAAGAAAGGCCTCGGAAATTGAAACTTGTAAACTTAAGTGCGCTTTTTTAATGCAAATAAAATATTACTCCGCGCTTGGGTCATGAATCATGATAATAAAATAATACTTCGTTAATATAATTTTTTATTGGAATTATTTTGTTTATTTTTCAGATAATGAAAAGTTTTAATAATATATTTTATTATCAAATTAATATAAAAAATAATCGAAACAAAATCCTTTTTAGGAAAATATTAAAATGATGGTTTACCCAAATTTCACTAGGATTATTTTACTTTTATTTAATTTTCAACACAAAATTATTCTTATTTTTAATAAAATAACCAGCCACCCAACCTAATCTTTCTAAGTTGTGGTTGAATTTTGTGTTTGATAATATAGTTGTGCAAGATGGGGATAAAAAAATTTGTTACATCATCCTCATTTACTACACTGAAATAATCAAAACAAAATTAATTTTTTTAATTTTGTCTTTTATGAGTGTTTAATATTAACTTAATGTACTATCGAGATGAAAAGATGATCATAGGAGACTTTGACTACAATCTTGTCTGTAGTTATCATGCCCCCAATGCCTAATGGCATACCCCATTTCCACGTACACGAGCTCGAGCATAAAGCCACCACCCCACCTAACCACATTTGAGTTTGTTACATACACACTTTGATTTTGAAAATAGTCACTTGGCAAGGAGTAGAGATTTTTATCTTCATCCTCGTTTGTGAGGGGGTTTGATCTCATCTCTACTTATTTCGAGAAATTTCTAACCCATACGAGATGAGGCAAAATCCTTATTGGGAGGGGATAATTGTCATCCCTATTTATAATTTGAATTTGTTTCTCAATTAAAGTAATATAATTTTAGTATTAAACTTATATAACATTATTTTTAGCCTGTGAAAACACATTTTATGAGTAACAGTTGAAATCTAGTTATACCATTTACCTAAAAATTTGGTTCATTCTTACACATTAAATTTATAATTTCTTTAATTTCAACTACATTCACAATTAAATTACCAAAAAACAATTAAATTCATTAAATTTCACCTTAAAATGTAAAATCATAATTTTATAACTTAAAGGGGTTATTTGGTTTTAGAGATTTAAAGATTATCTTGATGATTTATCTTTTATTACTTTTATTATCTTGTTTGATTTGTCAGTAATAAAATATTACGGTAATCTTCTATTAACAATATTGACGTGATAAATAATATAGGTGGTAATCTAATTATCACATTCACCTTAAGTATTAAAATATTATCAAGGTAATATTGATTTTATTATAATTATATTATTATTTATTAATTTTTTGAGACAAAAATAAATTTATTTTTAATTAATATAATAAATAATTTAAAAATAATTATATTTAAGTGCATTTAAGTAAAATAATTTATTATTATTCTTTTATTACATTTAACCAAAACCTAATAATTATTTATACCTACCAAATTTTATAAAACATAGTAATTATTTATACTCAATAATCTTTTAAGTAATTATCTTTAAGATAATCTCCTTATTTTGATGATAAAATATTATTCAAATTAAACACCCCCAAAAGTGATTAATAAACAGTTACATATTACTTGATTTGGTGTAAAATTAATCTTGATAATTAGATTTAATAATATTTCTTGCTTAGTTTAATGTTTTAGGAATTAAAAATATTGCAAATGAGAGTTAGAAACCAATAAATTATCGTTAAGAATATGATTTTGCTTAAATGTATGGAGGTAATGTTATATTTAAATAAATTAATTAGTTAGATTGATATAAAATTAGAGTTATTGATGAATTTTTGGAATAATATCACACAAAGGTATCAAATTATCATTTTTATTTTAAAGGGATTAATTTTTTTTTAAATTAAAAAAGTTGAACTCTAACGAATAGCATTTTTTTTAATAATACATTAACCCTAGTTGGATAAATTTTAGCTCAGGTCAGTTAAGACTCTGAGGGGGTTTTTGGTTTGGATAATGTTTGATTACTAAAATAAAAAGATTACCTTGAAGATAGATTACTTAGAAGATTACTGGGTATAAATAATTACTATATTTGATAAAATTTGATAGGTATAAATAATTATTGTGTTTAGTTAAATGTAATAAAAGATTACTAGTAAATTATTTTATTTAAATGTCTTTGAATGTCATATTAATTAAAAATAAATTTATTTTGATCTAGATTACCTTAGTAATCTTTAAATACCTAAGATAAAGGTGGTAATCAGATTACCACTTATATTACCTGTCACGTCAGTATTAGTAATAAAAGATTATTGTAATATTTTATTACTGATAAACCAAACAAAGAAATAAAAGATAAATTACCAAGGGAATTTTAAAACCCATCAACCAAATGCACTCTCAGTGTTTGGCTGCGTGAATAGGAGACTCCTTCACTTATTTATCCGAAAAGTGAAAATTCGGATGAGTAACACGGACGACCTGTCGTACACGCGACTCACAGATGGACCACATGCCGTTTTACTGGTGGTTCAACTGCGTTTATTAAACGGAGGTACAAAAGTGGAGTTGGGGAAGACGACGAGGCGGTTAGACGCTGAGTTTCCGATGATTTTTATGATTATTTGCTTTTCTTTTTCAAATTAAATATTTTCTCTGGATTTCCGGTGCAATGGCGTCACAAATTTCGAACTCCGAACTAGAATCTCGGCCCACGGAGCCGAACTCTCCAGGTGAAATGCACACGCACATTACGCCATCAATACTTGATTTTATTCTTCAAGATTGAGAAAAAATTTGTATCCTCCTTGCTTATTTCGAATGCAATTGTTCAAGTTTGCTGAGCTTTATTTGAATGTGATTTTGCTTCAGTCGGTTTTGATGAGCGCAGACTTGAGCAAGTTATAACTGAAGGCTCTCTAGACTTTGATGAATGGACTATACTCCTAACAGAGATTGAGAATACATTTCGTGTGAGTTCAAATTCCAAGCTGTTATATGTTTCATTGTTTCATCCTTGTAGCATTCTGTAACGGTGGCTTTGTAGTGTTTTAGAGTTACTTTATACAATTCTTTTTGTAAGTATAGGATGACATAGAGAAAATATGTTTGGTGTATGACGCCTTCTTGGTGGAGTTTCCTTTGTGCTATGGTTACTGGATGAAGTATGCTAATCACAAGGCACGCTTGTGCACTGTTGACAAGGTTGTTGAAGTCTTTGAACGTGCTGTTCAAGCAGCTACCTATTCTGTTGATGTGTGGCTTCACTATTGTTGCTTTGGCATTACAGCATTTGAAGATCCTCACGCTGTTCGTAGGTAATCTCAATATACTGAATTTTTTTTTAAACCAATTTCTTGCATATTTAACTAAATTGTACTCTTCATATTGTCTTGATAGATTATTCAAAAGAGCCTTGTCATTTGTTGGAAAAGATTACTCATGTCATACCTTGTGGGATAAATACCTTGAATATGAATTCTCTCAGCAGCAGTGGAGTTCTCTAGCTCACATATACATCCAAACTTTGAGATTTCCGAGCAAAAGGTTACATAATTATTATGATAGGTATACCTGCACTTCTCTTTTGAATAATTCTACCTTCACACTTGCTTTTCTGGTAACCATAGATTTATTCTTTTAAAATGATCATATGATATTTTAGTGTGTGGATAACAACCTTGATTGTTTGGCTTTTGAAATTAACCTCTTGCATTTGAAACACCTGTAATATATATCTAATCTTCTTAAATCAGTTGTTTCATCAAAGTCATTTCTTTGTGTCACTTGTCCCTATTCTATCGGAAAATGTTTATATTTTTAATTATCTGCTTACCAGACGTTAGTTAATGTTCTTTTCAGCTTCAAAAAGTTGGCTGCTGCTTGGAAAAAGAAGTTTGATTGTCAGAATTCTGCCACTGAATTACAGTCAGACCTTGTACTTGAAACTGGTGTACCAAAATATTTTAAAGATGATGAGATCTCTGCTGTCATCAAAGAACTACTAGAGCCATCAGTTGGATTAGCTAGATCTAAAGCAGTACAGAAATATGTACTTATTGGGGAACATATCTATGAGGAATCATGCCAGTTGGACCAAAAAATACATTGTTTTGAGACTCGCATTAGAAGGCCCTATTTCCATGTGAAGCCACTTGATGTGAGTCAATTAGAAAATTGGCATGACTATCTGAACTTTGCTGAGAAGCAAGGCGATTTTGACTGGGTATGGCTGATATGTTATGGTTCTTTTTCAGATTTGTCAGTTGCCTTTCTCTCCCCCTTTTATGTGTTTAACATCTCTAACCATATATCTCTAAATTTTTATTTTCATCATTAATTATAGGTGGTCAAACTCTATGAGAGGTGCTTAATTCCTTGTGCCAATTACCCTGAGTTCTGGATGCGTTATGTGGATTTCATGGAAAGTAAAGGGGGAAGAGAGTTAGCAAACTTTGCATTGGCACGAGCAACACAAATTTTTCTGAAGGTGTATATTTTTGGCTTCATAATTATGGTCCTGTGATTTTAATGACCTGCTAATTTTTTATCCTGTTTGTGGAAATTCAAGAATATATGTCTAGATGTCTCTTGCTTTCACTTGCTTAGAATGACTTGAGTGGAATTCTGCAGGTGGTTCTAGATTTTTTTTTCTTGTCTTATTGTTACTCCTGGTAATTGTTACATATTTCTGTGCTATGTGAAATGTAGTTGATTACTGATTTAATAGGATAGTTTTGTATTTTATGCATGATCTAGATGTTATGGCCATCCTCATCTATTATTTGCAGAGAATGCCAATGGTCCATCTTTTTAGTGCCCATTACAAGGAGCAAATAGGAGATGTATGTGCTGCCCGTGCTGCCTTTCTGGGATACGATACTGAAGCAGATTCAACTTTTATTGAAAATGTCACAATTAAAGCTAACATGGAAAAGCGTCTGGTGTGTAATCTACTATTTAATCACTGAGAAGAGCATAATTTATCAGTGGAATTTGGAATTAGTACTAATGTATGCCAACTCTTTCTTAATTTTAAGGGAAATTTTTCGGCAGCTTGCCATGTATTCAAAGAAGCATTAGAAACTGCTGCTGAGAAGAAAAAGTTTCATATTCTTCCTATACTGTATGTTCGTTTTTCACGGCTTAAGTACATGGTAGGTAATTTAATCAATGTTTGTAGTTTTTATTTGTTGGTCTTGCACAATTACTAATTCTTTCACTGATAGCACTTTCTGTTTACAGACTACCGATAGTGCAGATGCAGCAAGAGACATTTTAATTGACGGAATCAAGCACATGCCTCACTCCAAATTACTTCTGGAGGTATTCTGTCATTTAAATTACTAGTTATTTGCGAAATTGTGATTTAAATTTATGTAAAAACAATTGTTCAATCGTTATACCATGTGTTGGCTTGTGGTGACAACCTAGACATAGAGCCAAAGTTAGTTTGGCCTTCAAGGCTTTCTAGATTAAGAAAAGTTATATGATGAATTTATATTATAATTCTAATGTCATAAATCTATTTATCAGAGCTGTCAAGAATTATTTATTGTAACTTATGCAGGAACTGATAAAGTTTGTAATGATGCATGGAGGGTCAAGACACCTGAATGTTGTAGACTCTGTTATAGCTAATGCATTATATTCAGGTCCAGATTTACTTGATGCTTTTAGTCAGGAGGATGTGGAGGATGTATCAAGCTTATATTTACAGGTTACAATTCCAGTTTTTATTTTTAGTTTTTTAATTTTTATAAATTATAATGTGTTCCCATCGTAAAGGTCTATTACAAGCTAGCATAAAATAGAATGTATTTCATTTTTTGGTTTGCATAGCTTATAGTTTAAAATATCTTTTTGAAATTTTAGGTTTTCCTTGTAGCATTTTGGGGCAAGGCCATCTGAAAACTTATTTTATCTTTGTGATTGTACTACCTGTTCATGTTTGGGCTCATCTTTTTATCCTGCATGTTTCAGTCAATTGTCTGTTGCACAAACGTCCGTTTACCATAAATATTCCAAATTGCTTTTGTTTCCAATTTCACCCACATGGTGCATATTTTTATTGTTGTACTAAGCTCAGGAGGAAAATGAAGTGCAATCATTGGCATTATTTCACATCTTTAGTTGTCTTTGAATCTTTTTGCTAATTTCAAAGGTTGTTTTCTTTACTGAAAGATTTCAAGATTTTAATTCTTAGAGCTGATAGTTGATTCACAGGGACATCAGTTACATGACCATGTCTCCAACTCCAAATTTATTGCAATTCTAGCATATACATATACATATACATACGTATATTCTCTCTACTACATTCAGTACTAATGATCTATAGTGGTAGCAGTTCGTCGACCTGTGTGGTACTGTCCATGATGTAAGGAAGGCATGGAATCGGCACATCAAATTATTTCCACACTCTCTGAGGAGTGCTTATGAGCATCCTACTGCAGGTAAAAACCATTGAAATCAATCATGGAAGGAAAGCTAAAAAATATTTTTGCTTTACCTCCAAGGCTGTCTGGATCTGGCTACTCAATCCAGTCGCCTTCTCAAGACAAAAAAGTTTCTCCTCCACAAAACTATGATAGTCAGTCTGACCATGAGACAACTACATTGTTATTAGAACAAAAATCACCATTGCTGGAAAATCATGATATTCAATCCGATGCTGGTGCTAGAATTGACCATCTTCAGTCTGGAGAAGCTGACAACAGCATACAGGATAAAATGCAACAGGTATCTCCTGAAGTCAGGGAGCAGCGTGGAGAAGATATTTGTGAACCAATTATGGCACCTCTTGATTTAGTACATCAAGTTGCTGCTGAAACTGAAGCTAAAGCTTCTCTAGAATTCTCTAAAGACAATGATGTTCAAGATGGGCCTGACCATGAATCCAAAGAGGATACAAAGCTACTTTCTTTGGAGGGACTTTCCTTAGATCCACAAGAAAATCAATCTCCAAGCTCAGTGTGTACCACATCTCACAAGTGTGAAGTTCCTCAAGAAACCAGTTTTTCTCATGAAAGCAATTTGAAGAGTGAAGCTCTACAAGAAAACAGTTTGTCTCAGGAAAGCAATTTAAAGAGTGAAGTTCCACAAGAAAACATTATTTCAAATGGAGATACGATGCTGGGTGATCAGAATACCAATGGAAGTCACCTTTTATCCAGCTCAATGAGCACACAAGTGTCTGATTCTTCCCAAATTCAAATTGAAACTGCTAGTCCATCTTCTGTGGTGTACCATCAAAATTTTGTTAAAGAGGAACCTTTACAGTCACAAAAACCTATGAATAGTGGGCGAAACTGGCATCAGAGGCATAATAATGACAGAATTCACAGAGATTCTAGATACGGTTTTCGAGGACATTCACATAAAAGGCAGTATCAACAGCAACAAGTTTCTTCACAACAGTACCCACATGGTGAACTTCATGGTCAAATGCCTGTGAATCAAGGTTACCCCTCTCAACCTTTGCCTTCACAAAACCCACAATTTGAGCAAGGGCGCCAAGCACAAAATGACTACCCAGCGTCTGCTAATCTTACAGCACCTCAAGCCTGGCCGATGCAAAACATGCAGCAGCAGAATTTTGCTTCTGCTTCTCAAGTACCTCCTCAAGCTGATGCTTATGCTGAAGCACAAATGTCTCAGTTTCCCATGCAAAGTCATGTGCAGCAAGGGCATCTACAGGGTAACCAAGCATATAATCAAATGTGGCAATATTATTATTATCAACAGCAACAGCAACAGCAGTTTCTTCTGCAACAGCAACATTTGCAACAACTGCACCAACAGCAGCCCCATCAGCAACAACAGTATCAAGCACAGCAATATTTTCAGCAACAACAGCACCTTCAGATTCAGCAACCACATTTTCTACCTCAACAGCCCTATCAGCAGCCACAGCCACAGCATCTACTTTACCTGCATCCACAACAGCAGATGCAATATCAGCAGGTTCAGCAGCAGCAACAACAACAACCACCACATCATGAGCAGCAAGAACAAGAACAAACACAACCTGAGCATCAAGACAGTGTATTGCAAATCGACTCTAGGAGTCAGAGCAGCTCTGAACAGGTCTTCTTCTAAATTTAATCATACATTTAATTATTGCTATTATTGTATGTAGGTACAAAAGAAAAGAGTTCTGAAATTGACTGGGAAAAATAGGAATTAGGGGCCACGTTTCATATAAATCTATCTGATAGCTTAAAAGTTTACAAAATTTCATTCTAGCATTTATGGAGCCTGAACTGTTTCTTTAATAACTGTAATCTGAAGAAATTTTTGGATATTATATGCAACCCTAGAGTTCCATTATTTAGCCTAGAAGGATACGTGATACCTCATCTTGAGATGGTGATCTTTTAAGTATCAGCCTGCTTCGATTCTTTTTTACGAGTTGTGAAATATGTGAATATTAATATCTTCAAAGAAAGCATTCTATCTGATTTGAACATCACTAGTTATAGTGGGGTCTTTGGTCTGTCATATTTCGGAGTTTAAGTCTTGGGCACAATACTTCTGAAAGCCAGAGCAGTATGTTGATTCAAGCCAATATATTGTGACGTCTCAGTTAGTTAAGCACGATGTGAGTTTTACTGCAGGAAATTTACTCTGATAAAACATGCTTCTTATATGGTGTACACAAAGACCTTAGGGTGCATTAGTGGCTAAGCCATACTGCTCAACTTTGGTAAAATGATAATCACTTGCTACCACTTACAAATCTAAGAGTTCATATGGTTATATGTTTTTTTTCTGTTATGTTTTCCAGTTATCTTTGACCAAGTTCTATGAGACCCTTGATCAAATTCATGTCAACTTGTGTATGTTTTTCAAAGATCTGATATCCTTATTATTTTCCTTTTTTAAAACCAAGCAGGGCATAGGAGTTGCACCGCCATATAGTACAGGTGCGCCCGGGACTGTCACATCTGTTGCATCTCCAAATCCTTAGCATCAATCTCCCGAAAGTCTTTAAGGTACTTACCCTTATACGTACAAAGAGAGATGCACTTCAAAACTTAGTGTATTCCGGTGAGAACGTAGCTAAAAAAATCTTGAGATTGCAATTTTCATCTCAAATTACAATTATGTTGATTGAGAGAGCCGAGAAAAAGGCACCCATATTTGTGTAATGGACTTCCTTTTTGTGGATATGTATAGTATATACATTAGGCAATAGCGTCAAAATTTCGAATTTTCAGTTTCGAGACACAGATGTGACATTAAGACCACAACTAAACAAAATTTTCTAGTCATAATTTTCTTGTTCTTGTGAGTTGAACACATATAGCATCTAGAGAATGAAAAAAGTTTATCAATTTTAGTGTGGCAATAGTCAAAATTAGAGTGAAAACATCATCGTTCATTTTTCTTGCAGGAAGGAAAGTCCAACATAAAGTCCCATAAACTGAAAGCTAAATGTCGTTGAAAAATCACGAGACTGAAACATTTTTCTGTTTTTTTAACCCTTCAATTCTTTTTTGCTTTTTAATTTCATCCCCCTTTGCTTCTTGAAAAATTACAAGGTCTCTGATGCCCCAAATATTGATTTGATGGATCGATTGTTTGTTTTATAAAAATGAAGTAAAAATAGTATTATTATTATCTTTAAATATGAGAATTCTACCCTCCCAGTGGATTCATCTGAACCCTAGTGAGCTATCTAAGAGGTCAATTCAAGATCAAACTCAATTTGCTCATTGAGTTCACCTGAGAAGAAGAATGGTTATCTCGGATGAAACAGAATCATTAAAGAAGGCAAAAAAGAAGAAATATTATTACAAAAAGAAAAAAAGATGGTTCAACTCAATTTCAAATTGAAACTATCTCAATTTGAACTTGACTTGTTCAAGTTGAATACCAAGCCAGAGTCGGCTTAAACGGCCAGTCCAGCCTTGACTTATACCGCCCATTACACCTTGACTTATACCACCCATTACACCTTTAGTTTCTTTAGAACATTTGCCACCCGCTGCGGATACTTAATCTACAATAATTCCCATATTCTCATATGCAAACCAAAGTCATACAAAAAAAAAGACTTAATTAACTTGCCCAATTTATATTGTTCTTTTCCGAATTTTATGGTCGCAATCTACTACTACTCCAGTATTCTATAAATTTTGTTAGCCACATCAAGGCATTCTTATCAGAAACATGAGAAATTTATTAGACAATGAAAATTCTGAGAATGTGCACACAACAAATGTGATATCATTTTCCAGGGAATGTTGATGTTCAGAATTCCAGTTTGCTGCACTTAAAATAAATATGACTAAATAGTGGGATGACAGAAAAAGTTTACAGCATCTTTCAAATTGACATTAATGGAATCAGAACAAACACCATTCATAAAAATCCCTGCACCTTCTAAAAGAATCAACAACGACAAAGAACATTGCAGAATTTAGTCTTAATGGCAGTTTTCAGGAAGAGAAGCAAACATTTACTGTAAAAAAAATGGTGGCCATGATTCAACTTTACATGTATCCAAAATCCAAAATTTTGAAACAACAATCACTGTAGCTGTATTACACTATAAAGTGCTGCTACTTTACATTAACCAGCCAATGGTCAAGAGAACACAGCAGCTGAAGAATACAATACATGACGATACACGTATATCCTATTATTTTGAAATGATATTACATCATGCAAAATCTGTTTACAAACTTAGTTTCAGAAATCTGACGATACACCATGTGTAGATTGTCAGGGTTGATCAATGTCAGATAAATAACTATATCAACAATGTTCAGAAAAAAAAATAATGGAAACGCCAATAAGATTCTACGTACCTATTATTTTGCCACTGGCAGAATCTACATGACCTGCAGATAAGGCATGCAAAGTTTGTGAAATTGCACTTAGAAATATAATATTGACAGATGCAATGTTCCCCCTCCAGAAAGTCAAGTACTGTCACCCTTCTGGGTTAAAAGAAAACAAAGACGTGTGGACAAGAGGTTATAAATTACTTTTAGAACCTACGCATCACCGTTTTCTTTCAATTCTTCAACATAGATGATCAACTATTCATGTCTTTCCTAAAATCTGCTCAATGAACTACTCTAAACCAGGACATAGAGGGCTGTAATATCCAAACCTTAATGCATGGAACTACCCACCATTCAGGTAGTTCTAGCTCCATCAAATCATATAGTCTAATATCCAAACCTTAACGCATAGAACTAAAACCTCATCCATTTCCAGTTATTGTAAAGGGAATTCAAAACCTAAATCCTTGGTAATTCACACATAATTAAGTCAGCTCTTATGACTTGGACTGGAATCCTCCTGGAAATTTCACCGGTAAGGTGCAGGTAGTATTGAAATACAAGTTAAATCAATAAAGTGCTTACTTAGAGGATATGGACTTAATCTCTTAATCATCGATCCACCACAGACTTATACCCTCCATTTGATAATTTATTTTCCTCTCAACTTAGATTTTGACTTAACTCGTCCACGTCTTAAAATCTATGACAAACAGCTTTTGACTCATCATCAACTCTCAGTAAACTCCCTTCTCTCCTATATAAAACTGATAATACTACATGAATATACCCAATGCACCAAAAGTATAAGAAAAACAACGAACATATGTCCGATAATAGAGAGCTGAACGTCTACTTAAGAAGCTAAACACAACAGAAACAAGGAAACCTTAAGAGGTATATGAATGTATATTGAAAACAAATACAAATTCAAAGGTAACAGTTTAAGTATAGATGAAAAAAGGAAATATATAATCAGAAGTCAGCATTCAGAATCAAAACAGAATAAGCAGCAACTTATGCTATTATTCACAATGCGAGTCACTCAATAGAGAATACAAGCTTCCTTTCACTCCATCCTGCAAAACCTCTACTTGCAAGACAAAAATAACCCCCAAATGAGCAATCTATACAAAAGTTAATGTTTCCAATAAAAAATAGCCTTCTTTTTCATTTCTTCTTCTTTTCTCACTCCAGTCAAAGATATCCCTTCCACTTAAGTTCACCAATAAGGCAACATGCAAAACCTTCAATATGCTTTTACCTAAGCATCACAATTGGCCACTATAACAAGTCTCTCAATTTTTTTTTCTTAATTTCCTTAAGCATTAGCTAAGAAACCATACTTAAGACAATTCTGCAAAACTGCCCCCAGCCCTATCTTAGTTCAGAAGATCAAGTCTATGAGAATACGAGTTAGGCTTCAATTTTTCGTAATACAAATTTAATTGTTAACAAAAACAACATGATGGTAAGCATGGAGTGTTGTCATTTTTTCTAGTAAGGAAATTAAGAGGTTCAATTGTTTCATCAACAATATCTAAGAAAACTACTGGGCATAAAGATCCTTATCAAAACATCAACCAAGACAGAATTAATTTAACAAGGTTTTAAACTTTCATTTCAACAGTAACAGTAGACACCATTCTACAACAAGCTAAATATATAGCATTAAGAGAAATAATTGTCTAAGTCCATGCCTGTATCTTATAGTGTTTGTCTCTCTATTCTGATTATTTATATAAACAATGATCTACTGACGAAAGCCTCAAAATGATGGCATTAGTGTTTAATTCAAAGTTACTTGCATGGTATAAGCATACAAGGAGTCTGAATACCTCTTGTGGAAAAAGAAAGTAGCACGACATTGACAATAGTAATTCAGATTAGGCAATAGATAAGAAAGCAAACAAGAGTCTGCAAAATTATACTTCACAAGATAATAATTCATATGTCCCCTTATATGCCTGCAAACTTCAACTGTACAATAAAAAACGAAACATCTCTAGAACTACCTACTGAAAAATTAGACAGTGCACTCCGCAGGTTGCCAATGGAGAGGAGGAGATGGAACAAGCTGACTTACCAATAAGACAATCAATAGTTTATTTGACAGTTAATCATCTCAAAACTAGAAGAGAAAAGAGAAGTGAGCAGTAGAATCAGAGACCAATTTTCGCTCAAAAATAAACAAGAGGAACAAAGAGCTATATTCAAGCTAGTGAAGAGAAACAAGGTACTTTTATTCCTTGTTACCAAATGTCCTGGCTATGATAGGGCGTACATCTTCAGCGTCAGCCAGGTTCTCTAAGAAAGGGAGTAATGAAATTAGTGAACAATCAGATGGATCATCAAACCAACTCTTAATAGGAATTCCATTATTCACTTGTAGCCTGAAGACCTGAAATGATGAATAAGTACAAGGCTTAAAAATCAGGAAAGTATCTAACACAGAAGTTCCTTCTGTTGTTTACGTCTTTCTTTACTACTTTATTTAGATAATACAGTTATTGTTCATCTCACCATCAAGCAAATGCAACAGACCTCAGTCTCTTTTCCGCTAAAGATTAATGACATGTAATGGTCGACTCAAAATTAATTGCTTCCTATCCCAGAGTTAGACATGGGAGATACGGATTTTTGCACAATTACCAGTTTACATAGCCACATTCACAGGATGAATTTGTTCTATTATTTATAATGAAAAGCAAGACCCTAACACTTAGCTGAAAAAACAAAGATACAATATAGAATATCGTGCTTGGGTTTGAATGTTCATCAGTTATATCTCAAAATAAGAACTGGGGCAAAAGCATTAAGCGAAAATGAAAGTTTAACATACCTGAGGAGAATTGTCAATTATAGCAACTTTTGCAAGATCAACACCTAAAACTGTTAAATCTTTAGTATAAGTTCCATCTGAAAAAATGCATGATTCACGATATACACGTCGAGATATAAACTTTCCCTCTGGATCCAGTATATCCAGAAGTTGTGCTGCGTAGATGCTTTGGCTAGCTGTAAAGATAATAACTTCAAACATTTCTGCAACCCTCTCCAAGAATGTATGGAGATAAGGTCTCTGTTTTACATAAACAGTGTGCTCTTTCATGTTGAAGAAAACACTAAAGGTAAAGTCTGCATCATCGCAATGTTCAAGTGTAGAGTGAACAAGTGTTTCTGCACAAACAAAAGCCATACTGGAACCTTTTAGCACTTCCCACAAACAACTTAAAAGAAAATTTAAACAGGCAGCAATTATGCTGCATAAAAATCTCAACCGCAGATCTACAAACAGTTCTCCAGTCAAAGCAACCCACAATATAGGATTCCCCGACCAATAGTTATAAGTTATTCACTTCTTCCAAAAGGATGTAAGAACCATTTGATCATCCAAACTAGCATTTAAAAGAAATCACATTGCATGCACTAGAATATGGGAAAGATCACATCAAAAGAAGTTGAATTAATGCATTATCTTAAGCAAACAGATGCAAGAAACTCAATTTTGCTTACCATCCAAATCAAGTACTAGGGTTACAAGCTTCCTTCTCCGACTCTCCTTAGGCAAAATAGTGGGCCGAAAATTTGACACAACATCAGATAGCTCGGGTAAATTTTTTATAAACAACTGAGGATCAAAGTGTTCAGCCTGATCTGAGTCAGAATTAATATCAGATTCCTGGTTGAAGGATTTCATCTGGCCAATTGCTAGGTACAAGCTAGCTTTATCAGGATCGGTTGTGGTTTCTTCAGCTAATTTGAAATCACTGGTACAGCTGATTGTGGCAGTATCCTCAAGAAAAGGCAGAATCATATATTGGTCAGCCACATCAAATAACATACTTGGCTCTGCACACTTGTAATCAGGTAAAGGATTGGACTCTGTCATAGCACCATCAACAGAATTCCCATCTATAGGTAATCCGGCAATAATCATGTCAGAAATAAAGAAATCTGAAACATTGCAACTTTGATAGTCACTTGAACCTCCATTGTCACAGCTGTCATCAGCTCCCAACTCTGATGCATCAAGCTCCTTGCCATTCCCTAAAACGTTCAGAAGAAAGTAAACCACAATATATACACTATATAGTTACCTACCAAAAACAAGTAACAATATAAACTATACTAAAAAAACTTGTGTTTAAGTATTCCAGTCTGTTTCAAAAAAAAAAAATTCAACAAGAGACAATTATATCAAGCATTTCTGAGCTCAGGCATTGCTAATCCTGGCTTGACTCGTATGCAGCCCTAAGGTTGATATTCCCCAAATAAAATATGTTTTTTGCCCGGACTTGAACCTTTATTCTGGTGGGAAGAAAAGATGTGACCCATAGAAATAAAAAAGATAGTAAAAAGAGAATTTTGTATCTGTGATTTCTTCATCTATCATTCAAGCAGTTCTATAAAAGCACTTCCATTAGATTTATATACTTTCCTTCTTCAGCTATAAAAAGGAACTCCATAAATAGTATAGTTACTTGTCACTTTATTCTGGTGAATATTTCCAAAAGCAGTGCTCAAAATCATGTCTATCTTCTTTTTCTTTTTTATAGAAGACAGTACCAGAAATGAGAATGAAAGTTTACAATGGTGGACCAGGCATCCACTGCAAGAGTGCAAGATCTTTATACCAAAAAAAAAAACCACCTCAAAAACCTTTAAAATTAAGTATTAGCAAAATAGATATGGAAGTTACCAGCATCATAGTTGATATTTGGCTCACTGAAGACTTCAAATGGCTCCAGGGCAGGAGAAAATATTGTCTCTATGTTTGATGAACAGGTGTGGGTAGATTCCTATAATTCATGAAAGTTATTTACACATCACAAAAAAGTTAATCAAAGGGGAATATATATATATATATATATAGAGAGAGAGAGAGAGAGAGAGAGAGAGAGTACATCCAAAACAATATAATACTATTCTTTCATTACTGAGTCACTTTGTCAGCAAGGAATAATCAAAAGAAATAAAACCAAAGTTCCTATGGGGTAAAATAATATGGAAAAATCACCCAATTATAGAGGGGCAGCAAATTGAAAGCACATCAAGCTTAAGCAGCTATTAGACCAGGGCATCCAAAATCAAACAGAAGATTCATGACTCTTTAAAAAAATTGTTTACCATTCGCTCAATAGTTTCAGAGTTGACAGAGATTGATGGCTGCATCATAAACTCAGAATTTTTTTCATCCAGCAATTCTTGCTGCTCAATGGCTACATCACAATCAAATCCCAAACTGGACGTTTCCATGCTCGAAGAAACTATCAAGAATAATTAGCAAGTGCATCAAAAAAATACACTTGTCACTTATGAGAATAAATTCAAAATTAATCATGAAACTAGAAAGCAAACTAGTATATCATTAAAATAGTGTTCATTCACATCACTCTTCTGGATTCCTTTAAACAAAAGCTATTTCTTTTCACATTATAAAATGGAAATACAAGCTCTTTCACTATCAGAAAATCTGGTAAAAAATTGAGGAACTACGATTTGGATTGAACTTCGAATAATTTTTATCCACAATCAGAAAAAAGTGCCATTATCCGCAATAATTGAGTGTTTTTTACTAAAATACTTAACAGATAACATCATCACCAACAATAAAACCACAAATCCATCTCCTCTGGTCATGATTTTGCATTTCACCAGCACTTAGGCAAATCAATAGGATGAAAGCCCATACCTCACTGAGATAATTAAAATAAAAATTCATAGATTATTAATATAAGATGTGCATATGCAAAATGAGACATTTTGAAAACTTTGATACAGAATACAGCATCCTATCTCTAAAATAATCTGAGAGACATCACATCAACCATTTTTAAGCACAGCAGCTTACCATCATGACAGTTTTCCATACATGCATCAAATTCAGCTGTTTGTTGGGCAATCTTTACATGGGAACTTGAATGTTTGCAAATTACACAAGACTTCAGACACACACGAAGACCATATCTTTCTTTTACCGAGCTTGTACTTGATTTGGTCTTCATTTTTATAGATGGCATTTGATCCAAGTTGGTGATATTTACCACAATCTTGATCCCAGAACATCAGTGGGGAAATAAGACCCCTCCTAAAGTAGAGAGCAGCAACAGAGGCTGTGTCACAGATAACAAGCATAATAAACATAAAAAACAAGGATATCAAAACAGAAAGGGATATAGTTGAGCTGGTAAAACTTTTTTCTGACTTATACATAAAAAGGAAAGTGGAAAAGCACCATGAAAAAATGACTCTTTTTCAGTAGATGCCAATACTGATAAAGCTAGTATAACTGAATGTGTTACCAATGTACAATCCTACAACCAGAGCCATCCAAATATTGCATGAAACTTACAGATCAATAACTTACAAACATACGTTTAATTCTCTAGAGAACAAAGAAAGTATGAAGAATTATCCTAAAAAAAAAAAAAAACTTCAAAATCAACCAAACCACGGAACACAAGCTCAAGAATAAGAAGATGAACAGATTAAAACCAAGTCAAACAACCAGTTGGATGAATCAAAAACAAAGCCTTCATAAAGTAACACTTAAAAATTAAGAAAACTTGCAGAAAAAGGAAATTTTACTGGAAAAGTTCAAAATTAGCAACTCATAGATTCAACTTCAATAATCAATTTTGAAGAAAAATCACAATTAAGCTGAAACAAAAAGCACTCAAACTAAAAACCCACATCACATTCCACAAAAAAATATGTAAAGTTAAAAGCTTCAAAAGTAAAAGTCAACCAAGGCATGAATCACAAAAGTTGTACAAAATTCAACAATTCTCAATTACACTACAAAACCATACAAACTCACAAAAAGAAAGCTTGAAAACTGTTCATAGAAGCTCTCATAATTAAATGAAACCCTAGAACCAGCCAGCTAAAATGACAGTTATACAGTTCAACTATCAACCAACCATACCGTTAATACAAAATAAAAAATTTAATAACAGATCAAACTGCTCAGATAAAAAGAGCTTCACAATCACATAAAAATGGTGAATTTTAATTACAAAACAGGAATAAGAGACACACACCTGTTGCTTAGAAACAAGCAAAAACTCTCCCTTTGGTTTCTTAAAAAAAAACTAAAACTAGAAGACTTTTGTTTTGTTGTGCTGTGTTGTGTTGTGTCCTGCTTCTCTCTCTTTTACTTCCACGAGCGGTCAAGACAGAGTGGTGCTGTCGGGTGTCGTTGGATCGTACTGACGGCTGAGATTCAATCTTTTGGGGGGGAGGTTAAAACCATTAGGAATCTGCCACGTGGATTATGGAACCAGCTCACGGCTACGCGTTGACACGTGCTCCTTCGCTGAAAAAAGGCTTCTTCCTTTGATGTGATTGATTTTTTTTTTTAATAATAAGTTCTTTTCTTCGTTTAAACAAATTATCATGAATATTTAGTATTTATTATAATATATAAATACAAATAATTTTATTAAATAAATAATATATATTAACGATAATATTATAACATAATTTTTTATGTATAATTTTATATATAAATTATAATATATTATTATATGATTAAATATTATTTTATTTTTAATTTTTAATTATTTAATAACATAATAATATATCATTATTTCTGTACATAATATTAATTATATATTAATATTAAAAAATTATGATTGAATCTATCACATCAAATAAATAAAATTTTGAATCTAATAATTAATAGCACAATTATTATATCAAGTAACTCAAAAATTTAATTTTAATATATCATTAATAATAATAAATTTTAAATTTATATTTTTTTATTTAAACAATTATATCTTTGTTATTTAAACTATCATCGGAAAGCTAGTCTTCATAATTTATTCAGAAATTTTGTGGCCGCATCCTTGAGATGTTATTCTACTTTATAAGTAGAATAAATATTTCTAAGAGCACATGTTTACCCTCGTAATCCCAGTGTTCAAATATTATGTTTCACACATGACACATGGGAGTGTTCAACGATAAACTCTTATGCCTGAATGATATTTTAGCAGTGTTGGTTGAAAGTTATAACGGAATATAGCCCTACAATTAGAGTCAAGAAGGTGGAGCCCATGCAAGGAATTTGTTGATGGGTTGCAGGCTTTAGGGGATAGTCTCTTGAAACCTGAATTTAACAAGGGACTTATTTGTAATTATATTATCTTAAGTTGTTATATAAATATCTGTTTATAAATTTATTGAGTCTTATACCCAAAACCTACTTAAGGGAGATAGTAAGTTCACACAACCCAAACTTAACTTGGGGTTAAAATTGGTTGCACAATAGTTTTACCCAAAACAATATTATTATTTAGAAGGATTCCCTCAACAACGAACTGCTAGGAACAGCCTGACCCAACTCGGTCCATTTTTCAACAGGGTGAGAATAATTAAAAAATAGATTCAATTGGCTTTCCACCAAATCTATTAGCTTCCAGTACATAAGAAAAAAGAAACCCATTTACCTGCTTTCAAATACTGAGGCTCTGGAAAGTGTAATTTAGATAGTAGAGTTGTGGACAAAATGAAGTACTGATGAAAAGCTTCGTCAGCCAAAGGCGATGGTAATGGGATCCACCTTCCAACACGAACTGAAGGAAGAACATGGATAGAATTTTTGTATGGCCAAATCACTCTTTGCCACCCAAACTTTGATGAAATAAAATGGTCCACTCTTTAAGTTTGAAAGTTTTTTTTTTCACACGATTTTTAGTTTTATTAATGAAAATCATTAACTAAAAGAGTAAAAAAATCATTTTATCTAAAATTCTAATATGTTTTGACTCGTTATCCATTTTAAACATAATCTGTCAAGGTTTTGTTTTTGAGATGTTACAAACTTAAAACTATTGTGTAATATAATAGTTTTATGTTGTATCAAAGAAACACACAATAATCAATAGAAGTTGTATTTGATGCCTCAAATCAAATGTTTTCTTTTGAAGGGCACCAAATGGGAAGAGGAACTAGAAGGCAGCCGTGGAAAAGCTGACTGGTTGGATGAGACATGAGGTAATGGGTAAAAATGCTTACAAGGGAAATTTTTGGGGGCTTCTGTAGGCTGAGAGGTCAAGAAACACTCACAAAATTCACGATTTTGTTCTATCAAGGAATTATCGGTCGTGATACTGAGAAGTTCCCTCTCGGGATTTTTGACAGAGAGGGAAATTTTGTGGAGGTGTTACTAACTGCAAATAAGAGAACTGACCCATATGGGAAAATAATTGGCTGCTCCTGCTTCTTGCAGATTGTTGTGCCTGAATTGCAAAAGGCCTTAGAAGGATACACACAAGATAAAAGAGACATCGTTTCAAAACTTTTCTTTGATATGCATATGTTCATCTTTTAAGCTCTCCATGATTTTAACAGTCCTTTTTTTTTTTTTTCAGTATATGCATCTAGCATCATCTTGGTTGTAGCAGTAGCATGGAGCTAGAGATGCAAGAATTCCTTCTGGAAAATATTTTAAATGCCGGATTATCATCTGCTTTTGTCTTTCTTGGCCTCACAATTTTACCCTCAAAAGGTGTCTCACGAGGGAGGGGAAAGACAATGGGTTTATATTAACCCAAGACCTTCCGCTTCTATTAGATGTGCAATTTTTTACATCGATAGCTTATTTGAACTGAATTTTCATGCATATTAATCTTTTTCTTCATGCCATTGTAGAATGGCTGATCCTGGGAAAATCTTGTTTGAGCCGGTGACAAGTACGAGACTTTCACCTACACAAAGATTTGGTAAGTTTTGACATAACAAAAAACCCCTGATATGGCCTGAGAAATCACAGCAAGTCAGGTCCACCTCAAACAGTACACCAATGGCTCTTTTGTTCACTTCAACTCCACATGTTTAGATTTAAAGAGATAATAATGTTGTAGCTCAGCTTTTACAAGTTGAAATTGAGCTCACCGCTGTTCACCTCAATGAGCTCATTAGCTTACGGCCCAACTCAAATATAATATCAACAAATCCTTAAAAATTAAAATATTGTATTTACACCCCTAACTCCTAAACTCAAGCTCAAGCTAACAACACTCAAGCTCATCGAGTTTGAGCTTGAGCCCTATGCCTACTCCATCAAAGTGAGCTCAATCCAAACAATAATTGAGTTGGCTTGTTTTCAAACCATTAAATTTAACCAACTAAAATGCCATTCAGAGTGTGCCTTAATCTAATTACAAAGTAAAGATATGAAGAATTATGTGAACATGCACGTTGAATACACAACTTCCATTTCATAAATATCAAACATAAGATTAACAAGATCGAAGTTTTAGTTCAGTCTTTCCCACTATACAATTTTGTAAATGACCCCTAAAAACAAAACCAGCCCTAAAATCTCAATTCCCACACAACATTAGCCATATACCCATAAATTAATTAAGTTAACCGAACCCGGGATCACAAAAAAACCATTAAAGGAAGGAAAAACAGAGAGGAAATGACACACAACTCTCACCTGGTGGATCATGCATTCTGTCCACAATCTTCCATTATTCTCCTCCCTTGTACAAACCTACCACCACAAACCAAAATGAAGTGCTGGCTGCTTCAAAATCTTTCTAACCGGATACTATACAAAATCTAGCATGCTGCATAAATGAAGTTCATCTCTTCATTAATTTTTACACTTCTTTATATACGCATAAGTTAGCACTTATAGCCACATAAATTTGGGCAGAGAACAATCTTCTTTCGCTATATTGTCAACTCTTCTCTGGCTTGCTGCCAGATTCATCCTTTGTAGGGCTTTCGGAGGAATCCCCTGCCTGAGACTCATTTGGCTGACGAACTTCGATACTCAAACTATTGGAATTAATATGCTCTTGAATAATCTACAAAGAAAAGATACACATCGAAAATTGTTAGTATGTGACTATCAATTTTTAGTCACAATGTACCTCAACAAGAACCAAATAAAGATTACACGAAGATTGTCGCTTGTTACAATTTCAAACAATTTTATCACCACCAAAAAAGTTTATCTGCACTGTGATTCTGGTACCATGATAATTAATAGCATACCTGATCACCAGCATCTGGGCCCTCCAAGTGAAACATAATAGGGCGACAGCGCTTATCTTCATTCATCAAGCTTGAATTCTGGAAGTGAGCCACAAGGGCTGCCTTTCCCTGTATCCGAGCATATGCCAAAGAAGCAACTTTCTCACTGTTAAATTTCTCCCACTTCTTTCCATTAAATGCCTGAAAAAAGAAAAAGAATAATCTAGAAAGCATATTCAAGAATTTTATTGGATGGAAATTTGAGGATGCTGCTAGTTGCCTAAAAGAGTGTCAAATAAATAAGTACTTGTAAAGGAAATCTTATAATCAGCTAGGAAATAAAACCTCATAAAATGGGATAATGTGTGCAGGTGACAGCATATTGATAAATGCATAGCCAACATTGCATTTATTCTGCATCATAAATGAAAAAATGTGAATCAATTTGAACTAACTTAAAGAATTGTCAAATCTTCTCGTCCACACAAGCCAGGTCAATCACCTTAAAATCAATCGGCAAGTAGAGAAAATCATAAGTACCCTTGTGATTTTCATCAATAGCAGCTAGCAACATTTTTGAGGTGTACCTGAAGAAAATTAATAAAATCACAACAATGAAGAATTGCCATTCTTTGTATCAACTATCACAAGCATCATAGAGATTAATCTTACTTATTTGGGATATTTTTAATCATCAAGGTTGCCCGAGTATCTTCACCAGTCTTAATCTTTTCCAAGTCAAGCAGAAACTGTTTCTTGGTATCTATCTGGCTCCCATTATTCTCAACTCGCCTGCTCCGTCCACAATCAGTCAAACCCTCCATATTGGTGGGTGTCAATCCTGGGTATGGACCACTGCTTACAAAAACAGGGCTAAGTCTGGGTGAAGACATCATTCTATAACTCGAAGAACCATTTTCTGAAATATTCCTTGGAATGGTAATGCCAGGATTAACAGTAGCACGAGGACCAAGATGATTCACCATGAAACTTCCATCATTCTGCCCTATACCCATGCCACGGAAAGCAACAGGATTCATGAATGAGGTTTCCAAAGACTCCGAGAAAAACCCAAAGCGTCTCTCCAATGGAACACCAGAAGGTGCAGATCCAACATGATGATGGTGATGATGATGAGAAGATCCAAGGAAAGAGCCTTGGCGACCGGAATATGGAAACCCATGGTTCTTTCCATTGGGTGAGTATGGAAGCCCCATACTTGGCGTTGGCCAGGCTGAAGAACTGACATGTTCTGAAAATCTATTTGGACTTCCCCAAAGAAACTGGGATCCAGATAAAGTCTCCATACCAGGTCCATTCGAGGTTGAGGTACCAAAAGAGGAAATGGTTCCTTGGTGTTGGCCCAAATTTGGCTCTGGAAATGAATGAGACTGGGGAAATGCAGCTCCATTGGTGAATACATGCTCCATGTGACTACCCCTTCCTTGGTCCTTTCCAATAGGTGCAACTTTTACAGAGTTTGAAACTGGGGAATGTAAGATAGATGCCAATCCAGGCGAACTGCTTGTGGTGGGGCTTATGTTCCTATAAACAGGAGATTTACTAATAGTTTGCAGTGAATTAGGTTCAATAGGGCTGCTGAACTGCCCCCAGTTACCTGCCATAAAAGTCACATGAATTCATCAAACTTAGGCTGTAAGAGTAGCTAAAGATATAATCAAAACTAAAAGATCATGACTCATCAGTGACCTTACCAGGCGGAGAGTTGGTAATTGGTGAACCAACGTGATGTTGCAAAATCCTTGATTCATCTTGATCAAGGTCTTGGTTCAGTTGTAGCATCAAGCTAAAGTGGGCAGAGGGTGAAACCAGTCAATATTTTAATCATTGGTATCAGCATTGATAAAGCAAGAATCGATAAAATAAAATATAATAATTCTAGAAATTACCCCACAAAAAGAAAAAAAAAAGTGTGCAAGTTCGATACTTAAAGAATATAAACCAAATATCAAGCTAGCTTAGCCCCAGATGACAGTGTTTTGCAGTGATTTAAATCACAATCATTATCAGTTTGTTTCATAAAACAAAAATTAATGCATGATTAAGATGTCTAATCTCACGTTCACAGATAGAAGGTAAAAACAAAAAAACAAAAAAAAAAAGAGGAAAATTATGAGCACCATTCTACCCCAGCAAATCAGATTTTAACCTCACCTTGTAGTTGTACCAAAGGCCTTTATGCTATCAGAGGTAAAGCTATTAATTAACAATAATATATGAAATCAAAGTCAAAAAAAAGAAGAGATAGCAATAAAAAATAATAAAATAAAATAATTAATTTATACAAGTCAATAAACCATTCACAGTTGATGAGTCAAGAAAATCAACATACGCACTTTCGACGAGCTCCACCAGGGCGGCTAGGTTCAAGCTTGATGCGTTTGCCAGCTATGTCACTTCTATTTAATGACTTCAGTGCTGCTTCTGCCGCTCTAACATCATAAAATTCAATAAATTTATGGTGCCTCTTATGGGGGGTTTCCCTTATCTGCTCTTGTATAAACACCAAATGGCACAGATGTCAAACATACAATTGCAAGGATCTTCTTGATATAAAGCAATGTGAAGAAATAACTTAAGCAGAGTCATCCATCACCTCTTTGACCTCGCCATAGGCCCCAAATATTTGACGCAGATCCTCATTTGAAACCGATGGATCCAAATTAAAAACTACAAGAGTTCCTTGATTCAAATCCTTGTCTGACGGATTATCCTGGTGCAATAAAAGAGAATATAATTAAAATAAATTGATAATGCAAAATAATGGGGATGGTGACAGTCAAAAGAAAGTGGGACAAAATGTGTGAAGCTACTAATCTGCAGTGAACCTTCGGAATTGAGAAGTGAATGTCAAGTTTTCTCCGTCGGAGGGGCTTATTCTGCAGTGAACGCATAGCAGTTCGAGCAGCACGAATATCATAATATGAAATCATCACAAAACCCCTATGTTTGCATGCAGTGTACAGAGTTCTGATGTCGCCATATTGCTTACAAGAAAAAAATACACCACAAATAAAAATTAGCGCTCATATTAATAATGAACTGTTGAGTTAACGCTCGGTGCTCACTAATGAGCAAAGCAATCAATATCAGCCTACAGGCTACAGCTTATTAATTAAATATAGGCATTTAAAAAATATAAAGTCCAAACCACTGCCATTTTTTATTTGAAGTTGGAAAGCTTCGATATGACAGCAGCACCAGTGACTACTTCCGTTGTGATTTCACTAATTCTATCAGTCTCATTAAGCCAAACAAATCCCAATTGCAATTCTACAAATTAGCAAGGTACTACCACTATTATCATTTTTACTGCAAAGTTCATACAAATCCATCCTTTTTGGGCAGACGAACACCTTCCATGTTGGTAATTACTACGAATGGACCGCAATTTTTATTTTTTACTGAAAAGCCTAACTGGCATCACATAAAGTGGGTCATCTAATTATGACATCCTTCTTTTCATGACATGTGAAAATGATTGGAACAAAATTAATAAGATAAGTTTCCCAAGTTATGACTAAAATATTCCGCCAACATGGCAACAAGAGTTAAAAAATGATCAACTATTTCAAAAATCTCCCAAGCATAAATGATTTATAATGTTTATGAATCCTTAAATATTGTCTCATAAAATATATGAAAGGCTCTCATAATTTAGTGCCCACTCTTATCATATTGAATGATGAATAATGACTAATATTTCAACTAACTGATTGAAAGGTAAATCTAAAAAAATTGGGAGATTAGAAAAATGGATCTTATCAAGATATAAAGACAAGATTTTCTACCAAATTAAGAACTTGGTTACCTCAAAAAGAGCTCTCAGTTCTGAATCCTCAACATTACTATTAATATTCCGAACAAATAACGTTCTTGAAGGATGTTCGCCATACGGATGTTCTCCGGCAACAGTTCCCACACCATTAGGAAGACCATAATGGGGCAAACCATTCCCAACAACCCCATCAGATAAGCTTATTTTTGACATACTTATTCTCAGGCTCTCTTGAGTACTGTTTTCCAACTCCATACCCCCTCCACTGTCAAAAAGATCATAATCTTCCAAGTCCTCAAGTGAAGAAGGCAACCCACTGAGGTCAAAATCATCCATAATACCAGCTAAAAGCTCTTCCTCATCATCCGGAAGAAAGCCTCCAGTCACGGAATTCGCATTGTCTTCAATTGAATCACCTCCCTCCACGTCTTGATGGTCCTTCCTTAAGCCAGATGAGACATCATGAATAGATTGATGACCAAGTCGCACACCATTCAAGTTCACTACATCCAGGTAAAAAATGTAAGAATCTGATAATACTTAAGGGAACATAAATTGCTTAAATAACAGCTCTACATACACTTTTCATGTGGAAGAACGGGTAATGAACTAGAGAAAAGCGAAGCATCACTCGAGGCATGATACGCATCAGATCTAGCTATGGTCCCCCAGACACCGCTACCCACTTCTTTAAGTACACTCAGCGGTGGAAACTTAGTAGTACCTATGCACATCATTTGAAAAACTATATACCAAGTTTTTTTCCTCTCCAAATAACATGATAACAGATGTCGGGATTACCTGAAGAATTGTCAAAAGTCTGCTTCATGGAACCACCCTTCCACTAAAACACAAAACCAATTTAAAACACAACTATTAAGTACCAGTTTCCATTAATATGATTTTATGAAAAGCAATAATAACATCATGGTAACTCCAACTACTTTATAAAAAGAAGACACAATAACTGACACACCCAAAATTGAAAAGTAATCTCTGACTTGAGCACCCAACAGAAGATTCAATTTTCAAACAAATTCATTCTTAATTAATTTCCCTAATTCCCAACCCCCAATGAAATATCAATGCTTTAATTTGGCTACACCCTCTTCTAGTCCAGAAATAAATTATACACAAACATCACTAAACCTTGTAAATTAATCAAATTCAGTATATACAACATAAGTTTCAAGCGTGTTCCGAAACACCAAATTTAAATTAAAAAGCGCTCCAAATTCACAAGCAAAATTTCCAAACATACAAAAACCAAAACAAAATTGAAAAAGTAAGTGAATTAACATTCATATATTAACCGAAAGAAACGCACAACATTATATCAAAATGAGTAGAAAACAAAAAAAAATCAAACCCCATTACCGAAATTAGAAGCAAAACCCTAAAGCTGGAACAAGTGATTGGCAAGTTAAAGACTTTTACAACGAAGAGACTTGAATTGAATGTGAACTGTTTTTTTTTTTTAATTTCTTTTTTTTTTCCTCTTCTTCTTCACTAAAGCAAGAAGAGTTGCCTATAAAACTCGCACTCCTGCTCTTTAAAAATAAAAAATAATAATAATAAAAGAGCGGAATTTGGATTATGGTTGGACGAGAAAAGTTAGAAATAAAAGAAAAAAGAACGGCTTATTGACTGTGGGGAACTAACTCTATTTAAATGGCTTTTGAAGTCCGACGAAACGTCACTTATTTTTCGAAATTAATTTTTATTTTAAAATATTATTAACATTTTATTTGAATCAATTATTTTTTATGCATAGGGTCGGATTCGAAGCGAGTTTATTCAAGCTCGAAATGAATTTTGCTCGAACGCGCCTGAGCCGAGCTTCCCTTAAATGAACTCAAATACAAACCTGAGCCTAAATTTTAAACAAAAAATGAATACAAACTCGAACCCAAATATAGGTTGAAAGAGCCGAACTGGACTCGTGAACCGTTCACTCAAATAAAAAAAATTTTAACTTAGAATAAACGACACCGTTTATTTCCTAAAATACTGTCATGAAGCCAAGCTTTCGAGCTTGAAATGTAAGTCTGAGGTAAAACATATGAGTTCGAACACTAAAATCATGAAACAAAACGAATATGAACATATATTTAACAAGTTTGGTAAGCCTGAGCTTAGGCTATTCAAAAATGAGTCAGGTCCTGTTCGGGCTTGATTCAGCTTATATCTAACCCTACTGATGCATATCTGGATATAAATTAATTAGGAAATTAATTACTAAATGACGGTGCTAGGGAATGGGGGGATGTCAAAAGTATAAAGACCGCATATTTTGGAGAAGAGTGATCGACATTTTCCCATTAGTTTCAGCTTTTTGTATATATGGAATATCTAAATTTTTTTTCTTAAAACTTATTTATGTTAAAAACTAATATTATAAAAATAAAATAATAATTTTTATTATCAAATTTAATAAAAAAATAAAAAATTACGTGTTTACATAAATTACCTATATTTTTTTAAATACAATATTTTAACTCTTATATATTTAAATAATTTCATCTATGAATTTCAAATTTAAAAACTTTATCTATCATAATAAATGATTTATCCATCATAACTCATTTATTCAAATGAGTGAATTGGAATGATCGTAGGGTCTTCAAATATTAATAATCTTTAGCAAATAAAATTGAAAGAACTCTTATAAAATAAAACTATGTAAGCAAAAAAGACGACTTTTAAAATTAAAAGCGCATGACAATGATACTAGTGATGCTTAAGGTCAGTCGAATAAGTGATAAAGAGATAAAAAATACTGGATGTAAGAGAGAGGATCTCTTATAGGATTAAAAGTGTGGGTTAACGTTATCAATAGTAATAATAAAAATCGATTACGAATGTAATAAAAATGTGAGAGATGATGAGTATGTAAGAGAGTGTGATAACAAGAGTGGTGGTAGGATCGATTAAGCAGTTAAAGAAGAATATGGTGAAAGTTAATTAGAAAAATAAAAGAAAAAAGTGTTGATTAAATTTATTTTTTAAAAGGGTATTACAGAATTTTGTTATTTTGAGATGAGATTATAATTTTAAAAAATAAAATAGTTAAAAATATTATAATAATTTAATTTAATGATATTTCGTCAACATCCTTTGTCCAATTAAATTCTGGGTAAAAAGTAATTTTTGTAGTCATGGGTGAAAATGGTTTTAAGGGTAAATCTTGGGTAAGAAAAATGTTAATCACTAAAATTTGATTTGAATATTATAATTTTTTAATAAAATTAAAGAGAATAATGATTAGCCACATCAGCGGAGATGAGGTGTCGGCATTTACAACACATCGTCGTCCGTAAGATCTTATTTTCTTAATTATCTTACTAATCTCACGCGATATAATTGTAATTAAAGAAAGGTTAACTCTTCTTGTATATATAAATCAATTTAAATTTTGCTTTGACTACTTTCTTCATTTGAAAGATAAAGTCAATATTCTTCATTTTAAATATTATTTATTTATTTATTTATTTATCCGTTTTAATTTTTTAAATTTATGAATCCCAATATTGGGCATATTCTCACGAATATTCCATCATTCAATGATATCCTATCTGAAAATGGGAGCTTTTATTTATGATATTTATTGTATTCCATTAATTAAATATTTAATTCAAAGATTTATAATTTTTTAATAAAATATATTCCTTTATAATATATTTTTCACTTTTATTTTTTATTTTACAGAAATTGTAAATATGAAAAACGAACCTTACTTATTACAAAATATATAAAATTGTTTTTTAAAATAATTTGAAAAAAAATTCTCACATCTGTCATTTTAAATGTCATCTTCAATACATTCCCAATCAGCAGCCCACGTGTGCAAAATTACAGATCAAGAAGGCCAAACGACTATTTCCCACCCAAGGTATGCTGTAATGACAAGTTTCCCCCCTTTAACTATGGAAATACCAAACACCCACCCATGGCCAGTTAAATTTAACAGAACCCTAACGCCTGAAAATTTTATCTCCTTTTGCCCCCCTAAAGTTTGAAAACAAAAATTTCCCCCCAGCCTAAGTTTAAGAAAATGGCAGTTTCACCCTAGGGTTTGGTTTTGAAATCTCCGGCGACCTCTCCGGCTCCGTTGCCGACGGCTTCTCCCTCCCGAAGAATCCTCTCCTTCCGGTGATCGGTTTCCTCCTATTTGGAGGCCCGATCGTCGCCGGAAAAGCGGTGGGAGACGAAGAACTTCGTCGGGGAAGACGAAGTTCTTCGTCTTCCCAGACGAAGACGAAGCCGTCGTCTTCGTCTGGGAAGACGATCGTCTTCCCAGAAGAAGACGGTTGTCTTCCCTGGGAAGCCGATCGTCTTCCCAGACGAAGACGACGGCTTCGTCTTCGTCTGGGAAGACGAAGAACTTCGTCTTCCCCGACGAAGTTCTTCGTCTCCCACCGCTTTTCCGGCGACGATCGGGCCTCCAAATGGGAGGAAACCGATCACCGGAAGGAGAGGATTCTTCGGGAGGGAGAAGCCGTCGGCAACGGAGCCGGAGAGGTCGCCGGAGATTTCAAAACCAAACCCTAGGGTGAAACTACCATTTTCTTAAACTTAGGCTGGGGGGAAATTTTTGTTTTCAAACTTTAGGGGGGCAAAAGGAAATTATATTTTAGTTTATTTTTTAATATTATAGAGAAAATGACAATTTTACCCTTAACCCCGTTACTTTTAACTGGCCATGGGTGGGTATTTGGTATTTCCATAGTTAAATGGGGGAAACTTGTCATTACAGCATACCTTGGGTGGGAAATAGTCGTTTGGCCGATCAAGAATGATACCGGGACAAGCAAATGGAACAACATCATGGAATTAATTAAGATTAGTGATTAATTCCACATCTAATTTGGTTTTATATGGAGTAAATAATAATTAATTAAAAGTGGAAACTATACTTATAAACTTCACCAAAATGGTTATCATATTACTTGTACTAAATTTATAATCTCACACTGAAATGATCCAACGTGTCAAACAATAAAATAAATATTACGTATAGAAACAAAAATGTATTAATAAGTATAAATAAATTGAAATGTTATTATACGATTAAATAATTTTAAATTAAAATAAAATAAACAATTAAATCATTGAATTACATGATAATATATTAGTTTGTTTTGTATTTATTTGTATTCAAACATTTTTTAACTCAAGTTTAACTCAGATTTATAAATAAACTGACTTTCTTAACTCAAATTTGACCTGTACAAATTTGAATTGAATTCGTTTAACTTTTGAGATCAAAACTAATTCGGTTTGGGCCTAATATTAAATACAATGAAAAACAAAAAAATAAAATAAAATTCCCTCATAAAAAAATCTTGTTCACAACCCCACATAACATTCTTAAGTAGTAAGCCTATCTCACTTTACATTTACTAAAAAAAGACATAAGAGGGAGATCCCACCATAGCTTTTTCCATACAATGGATAAAACCTAACCCATGCATAATTGGGAGATGTTAGCATCAAAACTTTACTTGTTTGAATAAATTGGTGAAGATGGGCGGTGGGCCTCTACACACCTTTCATTTTCAACATCAATTTGGAATGTTGTTGGCCTCATTAGGGCTTGTCTTATACCAACTCCTTTCTTGTCTAACTTCCATCATGCAAGACAAAGCTTCAAGAAATTGATTATAAAATTAGAAATAATCATAGATATCACGAAAGTATATCAATCAATATTGAAGGTGGATATAAGTCAAATTCGTTTTAAATGAGTTAAAACTTGAATTGAGCCAACATAATCATTGCCATATCGAGTAAATAGAGTTTAAGTTTCTCATTTTAAATTTAAATGAAACTCAAATAGATTTTGAATCCACTTAGGATTCATACTAGTAAATAATTTTAATTTATTATATAATGATTTTATTGTTTTTTATTTTATTTTATTATGATTTATAATTATATGATAAAAGTGGTTGATCTGAATCATTGAATATATTATGCACAAAAAATCTATCGTGGGCAAAAGTGTATTTATCAAATTTGTGGGGAATTATAAAGGAGTTTTAGTAAGTTTATAAAGTTATATGGGCAGACTTGAAATATTTCCAAAATAACCTCAAAGTCCAAAAGATTTTCATCAATCAAACCGATATAAAAAATTTAAGGCTTGAATTGGCAATCCCAAGGTTTGGGCCTGAATTTTGTTTAAAGTCCAAATTTGAACAAATCAAATCTAATTTGGAATAGGGGAAAAGGAGATGTCCCACCCATTTTTTAGCCCTTTCTCATTGCATACCCACGCCTTATGAAAAACTAGAAAACTCATCCAAATTTTAATCTATTTGTATCCACCTACATTTTTTCAGTTAAATTAAGGGGAAAATTAGTCATTTCATCAATAATATTAAATAATTAAAAATTTATCTCATTTTCCCACCTTTAATTTGAAAAACTAACATTTATCCCCTGAATTAAGTTTTAAAAAATTCATTTTTCCCCCTGAAATGCAACCACTTTTTCCGACGACAATGGAAAAGATTTCGTCCAGAGGTCGACCACCTTTGGACGACGATGACCTCTAAACGACGATCGTCGTCCAGTCTAGATGATGTTTCGTCGTCTATTCTGGACGACGTTTTGTCGTCGTCGTCGTCGTCGTCCAGTGAAGCTCAACTAGCGTTGTCCATTCTCTGGACGACGCTTGTCACTCTCCCTCCAGTGGCTAGAGGGAAAGTGAAAAAAAAATTAGGGATTTGGGGGGGGTGAAAGTCACTTTTCAAAGTTCAGGGATGGGGTAAAAACAATTTTTAAAATCGGAGGGAAAATATGTGATAAAATTATATAACTGAGATATAAACAATAAAATGACGGTTTTACCCCTCTATTTAACGACGGTTTAAAGATGGGTGAATGTTTGAATTTTTCATCTGACGTGGATATGCGGTTGAAATAGGGCTAAAATATGGGTGGGAAATAGTCCTCTTCCCTTTGAAATATAACCATTTGTGTCTTTTGATTCGACCCCTACTTTTTTTGGAGTTTCATACCAGGACAATATAGGCTCGCTTAGGCCCATTAGAGGTCCTGGTCTAATTCATACTTAAAGCCAAATTACCCCAATTGACAAAAATCTGACCTTTCATCAGCCAAATATTTAATAACCACCGTCGATCTGTACTACCAAACCGAGCTCTCATTTTAAAACATTGACCCCAGATGAAACCCTAGATAGCACGTTCTCTATATAATGCTCCAGCAAACCCTCAGCAAGCTCGGCGGCTAACGAGAAAACCCTAGCTAAACTCGCTGTGAGTCTGTCTATAACATTTTTCTCTGTTTTCTCGGATTCACTGCTCATATATTTCGCTAATATTGATCTTGATTGCTATGTTTAGAGGCAGGTAAGTTAGAAGAAGAAGCAATGGCGGTACCGTTACTGTCGAAGAAGATAGTGAAGAAGAGAGTCAAGAAGTTCAAGAGGCCCCAAAGCGACCGGAAGATATCTGTCAAGGTATATTTGAGTGTTATCTCCATCGATTTATAGTTTGTTTTAAGTTGAATGTGTGAGTTTTGAATGAAATGAAAATGATGATATGTGTTGTCGCCCCAGTCTTATTTGCATCAGCAAATGATGATGCAATGTGGTGATTGACATTCTTATCTGATTCTGATGATTTAAAATAGATATGTGTTGTTAGTTCTGATTGTGTTTTGGTTTGTTAAAATGGACGTGACGATGATAGCTATTGACACCCAGTCTCACTTGCATCTCTTGATGCAATATGGTGAGTTATGGATCGACTATCTGATCCTCTTTAGGTTTACAACTATTTAGTTATCCAATCAAACCTGGTGATTTTACTTGTTTTTCCATTTTTTGTAATTTTGTGCTGTTGGGATATGATGATTTCTTTTTGACACCCAGTCTGACTTCCGATGGAATCTGGTGATAGATATCGACCTTTTATCTGATCCCACAGCCTTTTCTAAACTATTTTTAATCTATGTATTAGTATATTTATGTTCTTTAGATTTTAGTAATAGAATACGCAACTGGATGTGATGATATCAATCCATATTTTCTGTTATTTGATGATGAATTCAAAACATGCACTACCATCTGATCTTAGTTGCATATTCAAATTACTCTAGTTGTCTAACTTGATGAAGGTTTTTTAATTTGATGTTTTAAAACTTCATCAGTTTTCTACTATGTTGCTGCAATCTATGATGCAAACTACCATATCTATGATTTTCCTATGATTATTGTTTAAAAATTCACCATCTTTCGGCTGAGGTTGCAGCATTTGTTTGAGCTTTGTAGTTTTGATTTTTTTGCCTTATAGAATGTTTTTTTTGAAATTTGCCCATGGTATCTGATGTCCAGAACTTAAATTCTGTAGCTGGACATTTCGTTTTAAGGGCAGAAATAGAACAACAGGTCTTTGCGACACAGTTAGCTTAATATCTATCCAGCTTTCTGTTACTTTATCCCTGCTAACATCTGTTTGTACGTTGATCTATTTCATGACGTGAGTAAATGTGAATTCTTTGACATTTGCTTGTATTTAGAATTCACTGTGTAGGGAGTCTTAAATGGTTTTATACAAAGAAAATTTAATGTTTTTAAGGATATCAATATTTTTAGTCTTTATGAATTATTTGTTCTGTTTTTAGTCCATTTCTGATTTGGATTCTGTGACTGTCATTTCTTAATTCTTCTACTGGGTTGAAATTTAGTTTGGTGATATTTTCCTTCCTTCTGTATGACAGGAAAACTGGCGCAGACCAAAGGGTATCGATTCTCGAGTGCGTAGAAAGTTCAAGGGATGCACTCTTATGCCTAACATTGGTTATGGCTCAGACAAGAAGACACGCCATTATCTTCCAAATGGGTTCAAGAAATTTGTTGTACACAATGTCAATGAGCTTGAACTGTTGATGATGCACAACAGGTAAGCTCATAAATTCATAAATCACTTGGTTCTTTTAGCTTGCGATAGTAATATTCTTTCATTATTTTTCAGGACTTATTGTGCTGAGATTGCACATGACGTGTCCACAAAGAAGAGGAAAGAGATTGTGGAACGTGCTGCCCAGCTTGATGTTGTTGTGACTAACAAACTTGCTAGGTTGCGCAGCCAGGAGGACGAATGAGCTTAAAACTATTGTGTTTTGTAGCTTACTTTGTTTATCAAAATGCTTAAATCAAAAACTTTCATAATTCTGACATCAAAAGATATTCTGTTTGTTGCTGCCACATTTATTTTAAAAACATAGACTACGTCAGTACTAATGTGTATTAGAGAGGTAGGCTACCTTAGTAAAAAATTTCATTATTTTAAATCAAAGATTGAAACCCAAATATGATTGAAAATATTTGTTCACTTTTTAGTGGCATATATAATTTGTTTTCCTCTAAAATCAAATTTCCTTCCTGATATCTTATTTAATATCAGATCGAAATTTCAATACAATAATCTCCATTTTTCTTGCATTCGAATGCTGTTCTTCCTGGAGTTTATTAAACCCTAAACACTATTTGCATTTCAGAGGTTTCAAATTTGGTGCATAACTATCACACTTGTGCCATCAATCTTGCCATTTCTGGCTCATTTTAGTGCTGAAATCATTGTTTCCATCTCTTTCTGCATTGACAAAACATAACCTTCGGCAATCTAGTTCTAGTTTTTATTCCTTTCTTATGAATGATATCACGCGTATTCTGTGTTAACTTTAAGCATGGATCTTAATTTTTCCATTTATATTTGACATTGATTTGCAACTTTTGATAGTGAGATTGACAAAAACCTTTGGCGATCTAGTTTACACATGGATCTTAATTTTTCCGTTTATATTTGATGCCGCTTTGCAATTCACTGATATTATCTTTTCTCGCTGCATCTGATGTCACATTGCTAAATTCTCTTCAATTATGTTTGAATAAAGTCAAGGTACTCTCCCAATCTCCCTTTACTTCTCGGTTCAGTTTTGAATCACGCCTCTCTGGTTCAATGATGAAAATGAAGGATGTGAGATGGTTGACCGAGGGGAAGGGGGTGTAAAATGGGAGGAAGACAATAGAACTCGTGGTCAGGCCAGAGGTCAGAGTTGATGAGACCAGCTACAATATCAATGATTTGGAGGAGAGTGGAGCAGTGCTCCAAAGAGAACAAGGCATCAAAAATGAGAAAAAATGTTTTGGGCCAAACATTAGGTGGCAAAATGTAATGCACTCTCAACTAAATAACAACTAATTCAACAATAAAAATTCCTTGCGTGTGGATGCATACATTGATTTGGCACCGAAAATTGACAAATTGACAAAAGATCACAGTGTGCTCAAAATGCTTTCATTGATTTGGCTTTTTCTCATTAATTTATTTATCAATAAACACAATGTAGAATGATGATGAGCCCTGAATGGATGGGCACTTAATTAAAATAGAAAATGAAATTGATTTATAATAATATAAGAAAAGACAAATACCATGTAGTCAGTTATTCAAAAGTACCTTAAGTTACCTACCAAGCGTCTGTCTTACAGTTGAAAGGTGTTGTTTGGCGCCCTTTCCCACTCGTTTCTCAACTGCTTGAGTTAGTTGCAGGGTCTTCAAATCAATAATTGGTAATTTAGAGAGACATCACTTCACATGTCCATGTTATTTTTAACTTTGATCCTGCAGAAAATTAATGTAAAGGAAGCCATTTTCTCACGCTCAACAAGACAAATAATTCCATGGAGAGAGAGGAGGAAGACCCGGCTGAAGTGAAAAAGATGCTGAATGAGTTGAATATGGAGCTTTATAATAATATCAAGCATATCATCATATCTCTTCATCTTGGAGTTTCTGATGGGATCGACTGCAAGGTTGAAGATGCTAGTAATGTGAAAGGAACTGAGGAGGAAAATCAAGAAATATTGAAGAAATTACAAGGCCAAGAGAAAAAGTCGAAGCTCCTAGATTCCTTCAACCCAGGAACTTCAGTTGACATTGTAGATATTCCTATGAATATTGATGGATCAGAAGAAGAAGAAGAAGGAGAAGAAGGGTTAAGGGATTTTATTAGTTTGATCGACTACCATGATGAAGAGTTGGAACGGTCGATAGAGTGGCGAAATGGTGCGTAAAAGCATGCTTGAGTTTCTTCTCATCTCATCCATTCTATTGGAGACAATAGCACTTGAAAATACAACAATGTTATATGTAATAAAAACTCAAAATAAGAATGTTAATATTTAAGGTTTCAAATGATAACTTATGAATGAAATATATTGAATGTTTCAGATGAAAACTGGTCTTCTTCAAGTTGCTTTGAACAAGTGAAAACTTACCAAGAACTTCAGTCTAAACCGAAAAACCATTTTGTGTATGGTTCAAACTGCCTTTAGAGCAGAGATGCAGATCATAAGAATGAGAAAAGACACGACAGCCAGCATTTTTGTCAAAAAATGTTGATGGGTTAAAACAACTGCTTCACTCAAGCTGTGATGAAATAGAGCAGCAGTTGAAACAGGAGCAAAGAATATCACTGCTCATTATGGAACCTACGATCAATCATATTTTTTTCAGATGACTAGTTAATTATTTTCTCTTGCTTGGAACCACCTCCCCCAATGAGTTGATCAATATCTTTGGTTCGTTTGCTCATTCTTCTATATATTACTATTCAATCCTTTCTTGTTTGATTCTTTCTGCTGATAAAAGATCAAACATATACCAAGTTTGATATTTGAACTTCTGTTCACTTTCTCTCTTCACATCAGTCTCCAAGTCTGAACCAGTTCTAATTGTCACCGATTCAAAATCATCTAACCACTTCCCCAGCAGATGAATTCAGTTATCTGTTTTTTCAACTTTTGTGTTCTTTCTTCCAGATTGAACTTTATGTTCCAACAAAAATTGTATGCTTTTGTAGATGCTACCAATAATCCCCACAAGAACAAATGCCATTTCTAAAGTGGTGAAAACGGCTAGAGTCTCTTAGAACAATCTCACGTTCAGTGATCTTTGCCATAAGCTTAATGGCAGAATGGCAATCACCACATACACGAAGATTTTTTATCACTGTTATAGTACTGGACTCCACAGTACTTACCAATGCAAATGCAATAGCAAGCCTTTCACTGTGGTAAGACAACATCTCTTCCTTTTGTTCATCCTCAACATCATGCAGAGAAAACCTTTGGTCAGGTGTATAGCCAAATTCCTTTAACTTTCCTCCCAACCAGTCCAGCTTTTTATATATATTTTCACTGAGGGGGTGTGACCTATCTCCAGAAAGAAACTCATGCTTCACTCCCTTTAGGTTTACCCAACTGCATCCTGGTTGTTTAACAATACCCCCTTGTTTCATTTTCAGCCTAAATCGTGAGACATCACTCCATTTACCAGCTGAAGCATATATATTGCACAACAAAACATAAGCAGCACTGCAATGAGGCTCCAAATTAAGAATGTGCTTTGCAGCTCTTTCAGCCACTCCTAAATTGGAATGCATCCTACAAGCACTAAGTAAAGCTAGCCATATTGTAGAACTTGGTTCCATAGGCATATTCCTAATTAACTCCTCTGCTTCTTCTAATTTCCCAAATCTGCCCAAGATGTCTACCATACAAGCATAGTGCTGAAGCTTCATCTTATTGGACTTATATCTACTCATATAATCAAAAAAGGATCTCCCCTTCTGCAACATCCCAGAATGGCTGCAAGCAGAAAGCAAGCCAGTGAATGTAATTTCATCTGAGTCTACCCCTGCACATATCATTTGGTTAAAAAGTGTTAAAGTCAACTGACCATATCCATGTTTTGCACTTCCGACAATCATTGAGTTCCAAGAGACAATATTCTTCTTACCAATTTTCCTAAATACAGCCACAGCATCATTTACGTTTCCACATTCACAATACATGACAATAAGAGAATTTCCCACAAAAACATCATTCTCTAAACCTAGCTTTATCGCTAACATGTGGATCTCTCTACCCCTGTCAATGGCCTCTACTCTACAACATGAACTCAAAACACTGGTGAAAGTAGATTGATTTGGAAAAATTCCCCCTTTAATCATGTCAGAAAAAATTGTCATTGCTTTTTCATGCTTGCCATTCAAACCATTCCCTGTCAGAAGAGCTGTCCATACCACGACATTCATATGCAATTTTTCATCAAAGATGTTGTAAGCATTCTCTATTTGCTTGCAGTTTGCATACAGTGTAATAAGTGAAGCACTTATAAACTCATCAAAACAACACCCGATCTTCACAACATAAGCATGAACCTGCACCCCTAAACATACATCCAACACATTTGCACAAGCTGCCAACACACAGGCAAACGTGCTCGATGTGGGAACAATACCAAAACCCACCATCTTCTTAAAAAGAAACAAAGACTCATCATGCATCCCATTGCTATCAAGCCCACCAATCATCGAAGTCCACGAAATCACATTCCTACAAGGCATCTCCTCAAACAAATTTAAAGCATCCTCTACTCTCCCATTACAACAATAGCCATAAATCATTGAATTCCATGCCGCTACATCTTTCACAGGCATCTCATAAAACAATTCCTCAGCCTCATCAACATGTCCAAACCGCAAATACCCATTAACCATAGTCGTCCAAGAAACAACATTTCTTTCCGGCATTTTGTAGAACATCTTTGTAGCCACGGCTAAATTGCCACAATCTAAACACCCTTTCAGCATTGAGTTCCAAGAAACCATGTCTCTAACGCTCATGTCGTCAAAAAGGGCCAATGCATCATTAAGTCTATTGTTTTGAGTGTAACCAGCAATCATTATAGTATATAAATGAGAATTTGGCGATGGGATTTCATCAAAAAGCTTGCGAGCCAGGTCTAATCTTTGGTTTCTTATGTAATTGTGGAGTAATAATTTGTAGGATGGAACGCTATATTTTGTGTAATTCATTAAACCCATCAAGGGTTTGGAGAAGTTTTTGAAACTCTGAAATATGGCGCGAAATGTTGGCATGGATGGGGAAAGCAACCATCAAAACCATCACTGGAGGGCTCGGGCCGAAAACTAATACTAAACGGCACCGTTATGTTTCCACGCGGATTCTATCGTATGCAAAGTTTTTTTTTTTTTTCCCTCTCTCTGTGCTAAAACGCAGCGTTGTTGGTCGGGCCTGTTAACTCTGGCTGTGTGGGTAATGTTTAAAATATATATTAATTATTTTTTAATTGAAATAAATAAATCAAATTCTGTGTATTGATGATTTAAGGGTGCATGTCAAAGTGTTGCATGAAAAGAGAAGACAACAAAAATATGTCCATGTTGATAATAATATATACATTTTTTTTTATGAGTAACCTCATTTGTTAGGAACTTGAACACCAAACTGATGTCTCAGAGAGACTAACCCAACAACTTATAGTAATATTTACAGTGTGAACGACTAAAAGACCTAGCTTTTCAAGATCAAAGATAAGCATAAGCATCTCTGAAATTGGCAAATTTCCTCCTTGCAGAAAAAAGTATAAATATTTAAGAAGTCATATGATTTCATATCATGTTCGATCCAAAGAATATAGTGTGAGAAAGAAAAGGAATCTAAAATCATAAATGTAAACAAGAATCTGGGTTTTGGTTGACTTGTCTTGACAATGAAGCATGCTTTTTACAACCTCACATAAATGATAGAAGCCTTTGGATTGGAACCAGCAGCCTTAGCAAGATAAAGAACAAAAACCCTTCATGCAATTGCACCTACAAACCTTCCTCTCCTTCAACAAACACACGTAGAAATTCTTTCTTCTTTCAACAGCTAGCTTTAATGGCCGACACTGATCGGAGACAAGTTGCAACATATCTTTTACTTACATCATCGTTCTAGGCATCGGTGGCTGGGCTATGAATCGAGCAATTGATCATGTTTTCATCATTGGTAAGTAAAGTACATAATAGACGATCCATATGATATTTCTAGTACTAGTTTTATGCATGTTGAATGTGAAACTTGCAAGCCCAGGACTTGATCTTTCTGCAAATTTTTCAACTGTATACTTCCCGATGGGTAATGCTGCTACTGGGTTTTTCATGACATTTGCTTTGATAGCTGCAGTTGTTGTTGCTACATCAGCAATTGCTGGTGAAAATCATATTCGTAAATGGAATGCCGATAGCTTGCCATCTGCAGTCACAGCTGCTACCATTGCTTGGTCTCTTAGGGTCCTCCCCATGGGGTAAGCGCAAAGCTTTGGATAGGGTTGTTTTTGGACACTTGCTAATAACACTTTAATATAAATGCAGCTTTGCTTGCAAAGACATTCAGCTTCACATCAGAAATGCCCATCTGGTAAGAATGTAAGATTATTGAATAAGACTTTCTTGGGTTAATTAGCAAAGAAAGCCGTTTGAATGAAATACTGAGCATAGGCTACTTGGTCTTTGCAGAGAACTATGGAGGCATTATTAATCATCCTCTCAGCTTCACAGCTCTTGTACCTGGCAACCATTCATACCGCTGCAACAAATAGGAGATCTTTATAAATTCAGGTTGCTTGACGCAAATATCCTGGGTCTTGCAATCTTATTTTGCTAAAATTTGCATTTTTCCTCGTTGGGGTGATTTACGTAAAATTTGATTGAATTTTTATGAACTGATAACGGAAAATGATTTGCCAGCCTCATATTGGCATTTATCATTGTAAGGTTCTAAGTAAACATTTGCCTATGAAGAACCACTTTATTTGGCTGTGAAACTTTAGAATTTAAACCATATATGGAAACAATTAACTATACTTGATCCCCCAATTACTTGCAGTTTCACCGAACAAGTTAAACACCCACTTTCTAATGCATAACTTTTCCTTGGAGAAGCCAGCAATTGGCAGAGAGCTACAAATGGTAAAAATTACAGAGACATCAACCACCCACATGAAGGAAAATTAGTAGCAACGAAGTTTTGCCTGCAAAACTCAACTTATCGGCCATAACTTCTAAATGCAAAATTTCAGCCTTCACCATTAACATCATTTATAGAAATCATTGAACTATGTAAGGTAACCACAAAATTATCTAAAGAAACAAATATCCATCTAACAAATTCGAAAGCACTGGTCTCATAGTAAAATGTGTAATTTGAAGGTCACAAATCCGCACAACCCAATGGTAAAGGAAATAGATACAACATACACCAAGAAAACACAACACTGCAAAATTAAATTTAAAGAGAAACTGTAGCGAAAGCTAGGGACATTGAGTAATTGTCTACCCATGTTTATCACTAAGGTAATCATATAATTGTTGTCCATTTAGGTCCCTTGTCCTATTATTCTTAAGAAAAACCTTTGGATGGTTTTCATTTGAATTATCACAAGATCTACAAACCACCTCCTTCCCATCCATCACATGCTCCTGGTCCATTGAAACCTCATTGTGCTTTGTCCCTGCTTCATCACAAAAAATTAAGGATGTACAATATTATCCAATTAAAACCACAACCGATATATTAAAATTTTCACATTATAAGCAACAGAGTAGAAATCGCAACATAAGTTTATGTTTCAAATAAAACAAACACTTTCTGGCAAAGAGAATCCAAATATCAAAAACAGGTCAGAAAACAACAGAAATTTATCAACTACTAAGAGATATTCTATCTTTCAGGACTCTGGAACTTAATGTACAGCACAATTAACATCCATTTAACATGGCGAACGGAAACCTACAAAAAGAATCTTGAACCAGTAAAGCCACCAATTATCCAAGAGACCTGAAAAAATCATTCAATATTCTGACTAAGAAATCAGGAATGGACAACTCCCATAGTAAAAGTTCTTAGTGAAGCTAGTTCAAAGAAGTATATTTGTCAACTAGCACTCATACCCATGATTGTTGATGAACAGGGGAGGTAAAATATTTCTTAAATACATGACCAAGACAAACTTGAAAAAGATAATCATGTAAGGCAGCCTCATTGAAAATATTCTCATCTAGCCAAATCTGCTTTTCACTGCCTTAAAAGAAGAAAACTCCAAATTCTCAACTTGGTTGCATAGCATATTTTGCAGATGATCTGGCACAAAAAGGGGATACAGCTCTGATATATATACACATCCAAACAAACTCTCATGAGAAAGGAATGCAATGACATAATTCAGATCTATGAAGTTTCCTTAAGAATGAGAGATTAGGTAGAGAAGCAAGAATTGAGAGTGGAGAGACCAGCAGAATCTCTCTTGGTTTACATTTTGCAGCAACAGGCAAGAAATTCAATATGTATGGTTCAGAACATAGAGCGGTTAGCAAATGCCAGTTGTGACCTTTCATTCTATTTACTATGAACAAATCTCCACTTCTATCACTTAGAGTAGCATCCATATTAACCAGAGGGACCGAGCTACAAGTCTACCACAATGCTGTTTTTTACAAAATTAATCAGCTATTTCCCCATTTGACATAACCATATTTAGGGTATGCAGTCAATACAAACACATTACTTGGCAGCCAAGCACAATGATAACTGACAAATCAATACCCAGAGGCCAGACCTATAAACATGACTCTAAAAAATACACCTAACAGTTTTTGTCCTAAAATAAAAGGGCAGCATAATATTAACAGAGCCCAACCCCAGTTCATCAAAACATCTTTCAATTTAAAATACTTAAAGAAACTCAATTATAGAGGGGAAAATATTTCAAATAGAAGATCACAAAATACTTGAAATTCACAAACATTCCAACCTGACTTATCTACTGGAGCCTGTTAGCACATCAAGCAATCCACAGCAACTCATCCAGGATGTTCTTTCTGCTGCTTGTGGAGCAGAACCAAAAAAAGGCTGCATATCAACTCAGTTTTTCAATGCACATGACATCTAAAGAACAAAGAATTGATTTTCACCAAATAAAGGATAGGGGCAATACCCGTTTTTCCGAAGAGTCGGGAATTTCGGAATCTCTTATATATTCTGCACTGTAACTAGTTTCTGCAATCGGGGGTTCTGAAGAGGGTAAAACCTTACTCTCCTTTCCATTTGATATAGATTCCACCACAGTCGAAGGTGCCCCAACATTGTCCTCTGTTATGGGAAAAACATTGTCTTCACTTCTCTTTGATTCTTCAGTTTCCTTCAACCTAGTTTCTACTGAATCAGGAACCAAAGAATTCTCAATAGTATCACTTTGTGCAACAGAATTCAGCTCCTCAGTCACAGCTGCCAAAGGCTTAACAGAATCAACAGTAGTAACCGCATCAACAGTCAAAGGTGCTATAGATTCCACCACAGTAGAAGGTGCCCCAACATTGTCCTCTGATGTGGGAAAAACTTTGTCTTCACTTCTCTTTGATTCTTCAATTTCCTTCAACCTAGTTTCTACTGAATCAGGAACGATAGTATCACTTTCTGTAACAGAATTCACCTCCGTCACAGCTGCCAAAGGCTCAACAGAATCAACAGTAGTAACTGCATCAACAACTAACTTATCAACCTCCTTAAATGATGCCTTTTCAGTAATCTGAATCACTTCTTCCAGAAGAGACTCAACTGGCTTATTCTCTCCATTATGTGAAATTACTTCTGAAATTGAAGCATAGGCAGACTCAACTGGCTTATTTTCTCCATTAAGTGATAATGCTTCAGAAACTGAACCGTAGGCAACCTCCTCGGTTTTCTTCTCACCCACTTGAGATTCATCATCTGAACTACTACTACTACTGCTAGAACTCCTATCATTTGACTCCTTCAGCTTAATGTCAATAATTTGGCTCTCCAAGTCCTCCTCAGATTTCAATTCCCCTTCCACTTTAATAGCACCACCATCATCTATTTCTACTATATCGGCATGTCCTACATCTCCAGAAACTTCCTCCATGGACTTGTTGTCAGAGACAAGTGATCGAACAGGTGAAGGATCCCTCGTCTCCAATTCTTCGCTCTCTTCTTTAAATGGATGCTGCTGAGACATCGGGGAATTAACCTCACCGCCATCACTCTCCCTCTCATCTTGGCTTTTGGGATCGTTATTGCCTACAACCATTTTGACTCAATTCAATCACAATAACTTCATTCAAGTACAAACAACAGAATAAATTATCAAAACACACTCGGCAAAACCACCAGTTTCCCAAACAGTATCCAAAAAGAAAACAGAGTATTATTCCAAACAAACTTAACTCACACTCATCAAAGACTGTCTGGCAAACAAAAGAGAAGAAAAAACCCATCAACCCGCTTGAAAAGAACACAAAAGTAAATGACGCTTTCCAGATAAACAAGAAAAATTAACCAATACCCATAAACCCAAATGATAAAAAATATGTATCTAAAAGAAAAAGTAGACTAAAATGATAGAGTGACAGAAGCAATGATGGGGCTAAGTAACAAAAAAGTGAAAAAGAAAAATCTACCGGAAATGTTGCTATTATTGTTGTTATCAGTTGAAGAGCTGGTGTTGTTGTTGTTGGAAGTCCCTTGTTCCTTCTTTTTCCTAGCAGCAGCTTTCCTCCTTCTGGAACCTGACGGCATGATTGGTTGATTCTTGTGGGGAACACTCGACAAAAACAAAAAAATAAGTGAAGGGGCGTGTGGAGTTTCAGTACAAGAAGAGATCGCGTTTAGAGGGTAAGATAGAAACACAAGGATTAGGATGTATTGAGAAATTTCGTTAAGGCCACAAAATCGTATCAATGAAAATATGAAGTTACGGCGTTTGTGGCGAGTGAGTGACTTTTAGATTCTCTCTCTGAGTCTCTGTGCGGTGTGTGTATCTGTGCACTGTATCTTCTCCTATCCCAGATTCCACCGGGTACTCGTAACTTTGTTTTTACGCCGGCTTTCCATCTTTTATTTTGCTTCTCTGTATAATTTATTTATTTTTAAAACCAATAAATAAATTTTAAGAAAATTCATTTAACTTGGGAATATTTCAAAAATAGTTTCCAAATATAATAATATATATCTGTTTCACTTACCATTGCAAAATTCCTTAACATGGTCATATATCTATACCTGCAAGTAAATTCGAATCGAATTGAATAATTCATTGGATTTTGATTTAATTTTAAGTAGAAAATTCAAATCAATTCGAATGATAAATAATAATGTTTATAGTAATTAAATCATAAACCATATATCTATTGAAAATATAATTTTTTATTATATATGTTTTTTTAAACAATAAAAATTCTAATTATCGTATTATTAATTTGAAAAATATTATATACATTCTTTCAAAATTAAAAAAAAATTTCATATATATCTCTCTGTAATATTATCATTTATTTAAAAATATGGTATTAGTATTATGTATCGTATCATTCAAAATTTCGATACATCTATGAATATATATAATTTTTTATCTATATTATATCATATCGTATAATATATATCATATATTGTATAATATTAATAACTATAATGATGTCACAAAAAAAGACAGGTCACTAGAGAATGAGATGAAATATCATCAGGTAAGAAGAACTTCGAAAAAAATCGTGAATAAACCTTTAAACTCAAACCGAGTTATCAAACAAAAATTTCAATTTGATTTTGACTATTTAACCCAGAACATTGATTATAATTGAGTCAATTTAGTTTAAATTTATCGTTTCATAGATTCGATTACATAAAATATTATATATTTTTGTAATTATTAAAATTTTAAAAATATCTTTAACGGCAAATAAAGTAAAATAAATACTATGAATATATTTGCTCTCAAATTTTCATGTTATTATAAAATATAATTTTAAAAATTAAAAAATAAAAATATTGAGAAATAAGAATAAGGATAGTGTGAGGGAAATAGGGTGATTTGAACTTTGAGACGAGAGGGAAGAGTAATACTGATTTGATCATCAATATTAATATTAATATTTGGATATATTACAAGGCCGTCACGTGTGTCGGCAAGGTTAATTTATTATTTATTACAGATTAAAAAAAAAAAAAATTTTGATTGGGATCTTATTTTAAAATTTAGATCTTAAGTGATTCAATTAAAAATATAAGGATAAATTTAAATTAAGTTTAAACAAAAATTAGTTTAAATTATATTTAAAATCAAAATGATATATTATTTTGAATATTTAATTAAATTATTTGAATATTTAATTAAATATTTAAATCTAAATATATATAATATTATTTATTTTCTATTATATTTTCAGGTATCCTGATTGCTATATTTCTTGTTATATTTTCAAATTTCTTTATTATATTTACAATTGTTATTGTAAAATAAATAAAATTCAATATTCTAAATAATAAAAGGCGGAGATGAACAGTCAATTATTCTTAATTTATTAGTTATATCTTATAATCGTGAAAAGAGTCATTCTTTTATATGAAATTCCTCTGCATTGAGATCATTTTAATTAATTAATTTTAATATTATATATTAAAATAATAAAATTATACATTATGTGAGCCCATGTTTCATTAATTGGCCGCAGCAGTAATTAATTATATTTATGGGGACTGCTTTCAGGTACATGAACATTCGGGCAGGTGTCATTTTAAGGGCAATAATGTAAATTCAGTTTGAATTTGCATACTCATAGGCGCTAAGAAGTCTTAATAATTTAATGAGTGAATTATTTTCCCACCCAAGGTTTGACTCACAAACACTTTTCTACGCTTAAATAATAAATGACATTTTTCCACCCAAAATATAACACTAATAACAAATATTGACTAATAAAAGGGTAAAAATGTTATTAAATATTTTTTAATCTATATGATATTAGATTCACAAAAAAATAATAATTTAAACCTGATTTGATTTATTTCTAGTTCATACTTAAATTTAATTTAAAATTAAAAATATAAGATAAAATTAATATTAAAATCTGAATTTAAAATCATAAAAACCTAAACTCAAAAATTAAATTCAAAATAAAAATAAGAATTCAACCTATAGATCTCATGACCATCTTCTTCAAAAATTTACATTTATCACTATATTTTAGATAATTAAAAATGTTATAAATGCGAGAAAAAAGAAGTGAAATTTCGTATGACTTCTCTGTGTAAAATCACATATTTGATGTTTATATTCTAATAGTATTGATTACCCAGTTGATTGAAGTAAACAAGAAAAAAATTAAAACTTTTATGAGAAATGGCTTGGCAAAAATGAAAAAGAAACAAAGAAGAGGGAGAAAGAAAATACTTGGGCAAAAAGGAAGAACAAACAAAGAAGAGGGATTGAGAAAATGGCCAGGAAAAAGAAATAAGAAAAAAAAAAGATGAGAGAGAGAGAGAGAGAGTAATTGGGCAAGAGAAAATAGTTAGACAAAAAAAAGAAGAAACAAAGAAGAGAAAGAGAGAAAATGACTAAGCAAAAAGGAAGAAGAAAAAAGAAGAGGAAGAGAGAAAATAGTAATTTTATATTAAATTAAATTATTATGAATAATTTAGTAATTTTATGTGTTTGGAATTATGATAATTTTTTTTTTTAAGTTAACGGAGTTATGTTTTGATAGTAAAATATTATTTATGTAATCTAAGAGTGGCCAACTTCATTTAGCTAAACCTTGGGTGGGAAAAGGTAATTCCCTCTAATTTAATTTAAATCATTAAATCATCTGATTTAAACGTGACGGTACTCATGCACCTTCATAATTACACGATGAAAGCGGAAGTCGGCGAGCGTTTCATTTCAAAACCTATGAATAAATAATATACACAAACATGCTTTTCAACCACCGATATCTTTTGAATTTTGCTTTTACATTGTTGTAGTCAATAATTCATAATTATTACATTAAATAATAATTATTAATTTATTTAATATAATGATTATAAAATTAAAATTAATTTATTTAAATTAAATATAAATTTGAATTTAAACTAATTTTACTCAAACATGCCCTAATATTAGATGATACAAGATTCACATTTGAAAGGATGATTTAATAATTTAATCCAAGCATGTTGTTATTTTTATTATGAATAATTATATTTAGTTATTTATAATAAAATTATATATATTTATTTTTAATACACAAAATATATATCTATATATATTATTATATGATCGAGTGATTTTAAATTAAAAATAAATAATATCTAATTATATAATGACACATATAACTGTTATTTAATTTTAAGGATAAATCTGACTTTTAAACAAAATTTTAGTTGTTTGAATAATTAAAATTAGCAAGCGTGACTATTTGTGATAAGATCTATATTTTCTACAATTAAATAATTGTTATATAATATTTATTTAGATGTCAATTCATTAATTTTTAATTATTTTATGAATTAAAAAATTAAGGTGGGCCAGGCGGTAAAAGCTTAGGGAGGCCCATTTTGGATCCTATTTCTCAAATGGGCTCACACAATTCTATGGGCTGCTTCAAATCCGTTTGAGCGAAACAAACAAAAAACATAATAGAAAATGAAAGAGGAAATTTTTAGTTACGACAAATTCCAAATCCGCAGTTTACAAGAAGTGAAGAAACTTTAAGTTGGAGTTTCATTATTCTTCTTACTCGTCTGTCAGATCTGAATTGCTTCTGCGATTAACCAGAATGGATGCTTTGAGGAGACAGGCCAGTAAGTTCAAAGAACAAGTTGCCAAGCAACAACAGGTCGTATATCTTCTTAATTATGTTATGAATTCTCGTTTTGATATTGGATAGTAGTCAGTCCTCTGTTTGGTTGCTGAGATAATTTAGAATGAGAAAATTATATCTGCAGTTTAGTTATGCCTTTTTTCCGAGTTTCGTTAGAGGGTAAATGTCTGTAAACTTTATGCGATTATGAATGAAATAGAATGTGGAACTTTTAATGTGGATGTAATTTATTTTATACTGCAAACTGGAAGTGAGATGTCAGTTGAAGAAACTTATGGATCTAAGAAATATTGGATTTGTTAAGGCGTGCCTTAGTGCCACACGTTAAGCTCTGTGGAAATGTGACCTGATGCAATTTTTATTTTGGAAAATAAAGGGATAAATCATGCTGAATGAAGTTTAAGCTACCTAGTATTTCTTAAAATATATATTCTGCTTTTAGTTTAACTTGAATATGCTTTAACTTTTAATTGTAAGTCTGTGTAGTTGGTTTTTGTTTTGCAAATTTATGTTATTTCTAGTTGCATTTTTCGATAAAAGAAAATTGAAAGTTATCTGTTGCTTTGTTTATTTATTTATATGCTTCAATTCCAGGCTGTAATAAAGCAACTTGGTGGGACGGGTTATGAAAGCTCAGATGTAATGGTTATTGATGAGGCTGAGTTCCATAGACATCAACAGCTGGACAAACTGTACAAGTCCACTCGTAGAGCAAGGGTAGAGATGCATTTTTTGTTATAAATATGTTCTCTTAAGATTGAAGATTGGGGATAATATTCTTTGGATTTCCTTTTTCAAAATTATAACTGATTGGTTATGGATATGATGTTGAATTGATATCTGGACATGACTTGACTGTGTTATGATGCCTTACTTCACTATTTCTCTAAAACTAGGACTGGATTTGAGCAAAGCAGAGTTCAAGTTCAGCTCGCTTTAATGGAGCCAAGCTCAAACTCGAGCTTGTTTCGAAGATGTTTGAGCTCGTCTTGTTTGAGAGGGGCTTAACTCGAATTCAGTGTGATTTCAAACTTGATTTGATATTAAAACGATGTCGTTTTGATGTGTATTGTTCAAAACGACATCGTTTAGTCTATTCATATAAAAAATTTCAAGCTCGTGAGCTTTATGAGCTGAACACTCTGAAGCTCGAGTTTGAAAATATTAAACTCTCAGACTCGAACTTGAAATTGCTTGAGTTGAGCTTATTTTGACCTCGTTTGAGCCGAACTTGAACTAGCTCGAGTTGAATTCAACCTTATTTGAAACTCTCGTTTTGTCTTCTCTTCAGAACAAAACTATAATTGTTACATTGATGTTCTTAATGTATATATGCACCTTTCAGGAATTCCAGAGGGAGCTTGTTAAAGCTGGAGAAACATTTGCAGCCATAGGGTATAGGCATATTGAAGCAGGTGAAATATCAATTTATACTCTATGCAATTGCAATGTGCTTCATAAGGGAATATAATATTGGGTTGCTAACTTGCTATGACTATGCAAATGTCTTTGATTGCTTTAGTTTTGCTGACAATACATTTCTAACTATTTTTTGAACTTTATGGTGGTTAGGAACCAAGTTGTCTGAGGATTGCTGCAAATATGGAGCAGAGAACAATCAGAACATCAATGAAAACGTTCTCGCTAAGGCTGCAGCCATATATGGTGATGCTCGCAAGCATGTAGAAAAAGAGCAAGAAGACTTTAACAGACTACTGTCTTCACAGGTTATCTTCTACTAAGTTGTTTGTTTGAAATCTTCTATCCCATATATTTAAATCATATAAAATTACAGTTCAAAGACTGAGATTATAAATTGTCTTGGATTTCCTTGAGATGATTGTAGGTTCAGATTTTGTTTTGAGGTTATCACCCTCTCATTCTAAAAATTGATATTTTACCTGTGCAGCCATGCGTTCTGTTTTTGCAGTGATAATTCTGTTGTTGGCTAAACCATAAAAGTTGATGTTTTGGATTATTTCTGTCAGTTTTTGATTGCATGTTTTAAATATTAAGTCCAAAATGGGCTAATTGAACAATCAGTATTGGACTTAAATAAAACTTACACATATTAATTACATCCAGGAGGGTTGGCTTCTAGCCTATATATAGTATAGTTTAGGCTTGCATAGCGGCCAGTAGTTTTCTTAAAGCAGTTAATGTGAAGGCTACCTCTACATGGACCAAACAAGGGATTGAAATTTTGGTGCAGATATTTTAAGCTCTTGAAAACCAGTGAAAAATGTTATTTCTGGCATACATTATAGTTTCATCGAGTTTTTCTAATTAGGAAAATAAAAACCTTATATATATAGTGTCCACCAATCACTGCACTTGAAGAAAATGTATTTGTTGTATGAGCTAGTAATGTAATGCATGAAAGAAAAATAGGTATTTGTTACTCTAATTTTTCCATAGCTGAAGAATTCTTTTAGAATATGATGATTTTTAGGTTAGCAGACAGATTTGGTGTTTATATATTCATGCTTTTAGTACCTGGGCACAGTTAGCTTACTGCTTCACTTCGATCATACTTAGGATACAGCTAATTAATTATGAATGCTTGTCAAAGTTTCTATGGAAACTAGATTTGTTATATCCATTTATAAATAATGACAAGGAGGGGAATATTTTTTCTTTGTTTTCAGTTTTTGGATCCCTTGAGAGCAATGACAACTAGTACTCCTTTGGAAGATGCTCGTCATCTTGCACAACGTTATGCACGGATGAGACAGGAAGCAGAGTTACAGGTAATAAAATGATGAAAATCCTGTAAGTCGATTTCATGTTATTTTGGTAGTCATTGTCTGTAATCCTCACTTCATGCTTCCTACTCATTCTTTGCTGTGGAAACTCATACACATGTTGAATACAAAAAGCAAACAGGCATCAGAGATATCTAGAAGACAAATACGAGTAAAGGAGGCTCCAATTCCTGAAAACGTTGCAAAGTTGCATGCGGCCGAATTGAAGATGCAGGAACTGAAAGCAAACATGGCAGTTCTGGGTAAAGAAGCTGCTGCTGCCCTTTCTGCTATTGAAGCACAGCAGCAAAGACTGACTTTTCAGAGGCTTGTAGGAATGGTACCTAGGAAAACACTTGCCAATCAGAAGTTTTAGTGTTAAAGCATGTTGTCCTTAATGGTTTTGTTGATATTTGAGTTTAAACTTTTGGTTTTGAAGGTTGAAGGAGAAAAAAATTACCATTTACGAATTGCTGCTATTCTTGGAGATGTTGAGGCTGAGGTTAGTCACAGGTTTCTTGGCTTCCAATAAGAAAAAGAAAAATCATTTATTCCATTTTAGCCTCATAGGCTTATGTTTGGGTGTGTTACTTTTGCAGATGGTATCAGAGAAACAGCGTAAAGAGTCTGCTCCTCCTGTGATTCCATCAGAGACCTCCTCAGAGAAAACAGTGTACTTCTTGGCAGAAGTAAGTTTCTTTATCCTTCCATTGTGCTTTTAAGAGTAAGCTTCCATGTTTTCAGGAAAGAAGTTCTGTATAAATATTTTAGACCTGAATATTTATTTTAGACCTGAATATTATATCTTTAATATTCATATTGAATGGAATCCAAAGGTTCAAGGCTCAGCTATTATAGGCATGACTAACAGCTAAAAACTTTGCGTGTTGATCGTAAGTATGAAAATCCCACAAGTTTTGAAATAAAGGATGGTTAAATCAAGTGGTCCGCTTGGAATGTAACACCTTGTGAGTTATCGGAATGTTGAGATGATTTGTTTTAAGACTTTGATTTTGATTAAAGGTCTATGGGTTGTTGGTAGATTATTTCATGTTTTCAGAAGATATAAGCTATTGGTTTTTATAAGAGGCCATCAAAATCATAGGATTCTGCTAAAAAAATGCCAACTTTATGCTTTAGAGAGTATTCATCCATAGTGTAGTGGAAGCTGCGGCACATATATGATGCTTCTTATTGCATTTTTTAAATATTTTGCTTCACCTTTTTTGCAGGCAATGCATCCTTTCACTGCTGCATCTGAGAAGGAACTGAGCTTGACAGTAGGGGACTATGTTGTTGTTCGAAAGGTTTGTTAAAACTTAGTTTCATATTAGTGGCGTTCCATTTAATCTATTGGTAGATCTGGGGTATGAAAAGTCACACATTGAACAGAGCTTAAAATAAAACAATAAATTGATAAATTGTTCATAAACTTTCTACACATAAAAATGTGCAAGGCTGTTTCCCTATTTCATTTGTTGGCTAGCTTGTGATTCATCCACCATTGGAAGTTTGCGTTACATGTAAACTGTTCAATGGGTGAATTAATTTATTATTCTTTTATGTTTGTCTCTTACAGTTTTCTTGGCATCTCATTAATCATTATGTGAAACAATGATTACTGTCTCTCTCTTGCTTGTTGTTACAAGTGTCTTTTCTGGATTTGACAAGCGTCGTTTCTGGAGTTGATGGGTTTTTCCTTTCTTGCAGCTGGCAAGTTGAAGATGTCTAATTGTTATCAAACTTAAAAAACTTTCTCCCTAATAACCCCAAGAAAGTGTGTTTAATTTTTGGTTCAGCACCAAGAAATACATGTCAATGAATTTATTTTATTCTTCTTGACTAATTTCTTTTTTATTTTCCACTTTCAGTGTCTGCATGCCATAATCACAAAAAGGAATAAATACCTACTTAATGAATGTCAAACTTAATTTAGATGCTCATTTTATTGGAAAAGAAATAAGATTGGGAGTATGTCGATGTTTTATTTGGATTTTGACACACCTTGAACTTGCTCGTTCAGGGTTGTTAATTCTTTGTATCTGTACGCAGGTGAGTGCGTCTGGATGGTCAGAAGGAGAATGTAAAGGTGTAGCGGGGTGGTTTCCAACAGCATATGTGGAGAAGCGTCAGAGACTTCCCACTGAAGCTTACTAGTTTGTACTCGAGTGTTCATCTGAAAATCTGATTTGAGTTTGAGTCTTTTTGTCTTTTGAATTATGTAATTAAATGAATCTTATTTTCTAGGAATTGTGCCATTTGTTGTCTTACAAAATTTTCATTGTCATGCCTCTATTTCAAGGACACACTATTTATCATGGTCAGGTGTTTATATTCTTTTATTTAATTTTGAAGGCAGTATTAGTGTTCAACAGAATAATGCTTTGTTAAGTTGTAAAAGATTTTTTCTATCTGTGCCGTGCTAAAGATTTGTACGGAGAACTGAGTCTGCATGGTATGTGTATGGTTAACAGAGAACCCAGCACCATGGATTTCAATGTCTACATCTATTTATTAAAATCTCTATATATAGATGAGGAGAGTTACAAAATTATTTGGTGCGGGAGCATACTGGCAATCGCCCACCTACAATTGCCTGAGAATTTATAATCTCTCTAAATTTCAGGTGATTCTTCCTTTCTCTAATGCTGCCTGCAGGTGCAAACCTTCCCTATCAGTTAAAGTCTGCAAAGGAAGCTGAGCTTCTCATACAGTTCAACAATTTGTCGTCTCATGATGCACCCATATGAAGCACAACCAACGATGCATAAACTCCTGGTATTTTCATTAGTTCATCATGTCTTCCGTTCTCTGCAATCATGCCATTCTTAACAACAGCAATTGTGTCTGCATTTTTTATGGAGGTAAGGCGATGAGCAACAATTACTGTCGTTCTGTTATCCATCACACTATCTAATGCATCTTGTACTACATGTTCTGACTCTGCATCTAGTGCACTTGTTGCCTTATCGAGCAAAAGTATTTTAGGATTCTTTAGTACAGCTCTTGCTATGGCAATCCTTTGTTTTTGCCCACCAGATAGCTGTTCACCCCTTTCTCCTTTGTTGGTGTCGTAACCTTGTGGCAGTGCAGATATAAATTGATGTGCATTTGATGCCTTTGTTGCTGCAATGATCTCATCTTCTGTAGTCGCTCCGTGTTTGCCCTAGGCAGTGTTCTGGCGGATGGTTTCATTGAATAGTTTTGGCTCTTGGCTGACCAATCCCATCTGTTGTCTCAACCAACTTAGTTGGAACTTTTCTATTTCTACGTCTAAAAATATTTGGCCAGAATCCGGAGTGTAAAATCTCTCTATAAGGCTTATCACAGTCGACTTTCTGCTACCACTCTCTCCAACAAGAGCCAGAGTCTGCAGAGAGATCCAAACCTTAGAGGATGACCGATGATATGCAAACAAAATAACCATATTGCTTTTGTGGAGTTGGGAATTGAATACCTTCCCAGAAGGGATGCTCAAGCTCAAGTCTTGGAAAATTTGAACATCCGGTCTTCTTGGATATTTGAAACTGACATGTCGAAGTTCAATATGGCCTTGAATACTAGTCAGCGTCATGCCCTTGTTACTGCTGGAGTCAATTCTAGGCTTACTGTCAATAATTTCAAACATTGAAGCTGCTGAATTCTTAGCTTTGTTGGTGTCAGGAGCCACGGAAGTGGAGTTGGAGACACCAACGGCTGAAATTGAGAATGTGAAGAGAACCTGCACAACCGTCCTTATTCAGATTCCTATAAGGTAGGAGAAGAAAAGAATCTAACAGAATAGAATAGCCAGTACCTTGAAAAGTTCTCCAAATGTTGCTTTACCTTTTTGCACAAGCAATGAACCAATATAGAAGCAGAATGCGTTTGTACAGAAGAGCACAGCGAATGAAAAGCCGAAACCTGCACCACTTACAAGTCCGAAGCGGACTCCATGCTTCTTGGGACCTTCACATTTTTGTTGATACAAATCCATCATTTTTTCCTCCGCACAGTATGAGGCAACAGTTCGTATACTGCCAACTGCATCATTCGCTACCTGACTTGCTTCTTCATACATTCGCTGCGAATATACATCCTCAACATCTTAAAAATACACTCAGATAAGATGAAAAAAGTACCATGTAAAGGCTAACACTTTTGTGTTTGCTGCAAATCCCTTCATAAATTTTGCTTGAAGAGCTCCTTCAATGAGCATGAATGGTGATACTGCTAAAATTATGAAAGCCAACATCCAGTTAGCTGTGAAGGCTATGACCAGCCCTGCTGTGATTGTTGCCATGTTCTGGACGATTAGCGCTGAGGCATCACCAACAATGCTTCGAATTGTAGAAGCATCAGTTGATAGCCTTGCACCAATTGCACCATTGCAAAGTGAATATAAAATTGTAAGTTAGAGAAGCATCAATTTGCAGCATATGAAGCTTTAATTTTATCTTACCTTGAATGTGCTGGATCATCAAACCAACTGATCTCCTGGTGCACAACTTTTTCAAATGTCATGGTTCGACTACGTTTTATTAGTCTCCAGCAATTCCGAGGAAGTAATTCTGCAAAGGAGCAACGACAAAAATGATGGCACCCAAACCAACATACAGAAACTGATCTCCTGGTGCACAACTTTTTCAAATGTCATGGTTCGACCACGTTTTATTAGTCTCCAGCAATTCCGAGGAAGTAATTCTGCAAAGGAGTAACGACAAAAATGATGGCACCCAAACCAACATACAGAAGTGCCCAGAACCGAGAATCCTTCCGCAGCTGATCTGGTGGCTTGAAGAACATGGCAATGGATGATGAGATTAAGAAACCAAATACAGGTAAGACTACGCCTTGCATTGATGCAGCCACTGACCCAATCAATAAATGTAGAGCCTCAGGTTTGTTCATGCTGGCCAATCTCATGATGGAAACATTCTGTTTATTCTCACCATCCGTCGGACTATTTTCACCTTTCTCCTCGTCTCCCTGTTTGGTCTCGTATACACTTTGGAAACTATAGGAGTGCCGGCTACCTGATGAACCTATACTTGGTGATATCCTCCTAGAGCTTCCAGACCTTGTCATGGATTTATCAGTTTTATTTCCAGTAATAACTCTATCATCTTCAGATTCTTTAACTCCTTCTTGCAGGCAAACGAGCTGCGAATAACCCCACTCTGGATCTTTTATCAACTCATGAGTTTCTAGAAATCAAGTTTTAGAAATGAATAACTTGGTGAGCATTTTGAAACATCTGAAATTGGAAAGCAGTTTCAGTGTTGCTACCTTTCTCCACCAACTTTCCCTGATGCACCACAGCTATCATATCAGCATTTCTGATGGTTGTCAAACGATGTGCAACTATCACAGATGTCCGATTTTCATAACTCTATCCAATGCATGTTCGACAACGTGTTTGGATTCGGTATCCAGTGCACTTGTTGCTTCATCTAGAAGAAGGATTTTTGGGTTCTTTAAAATGGCCCTATCAATTGCAAGTCTTTGCTTTTGCCCTCCAGATAGATGAGTTCCATGCTCACCTACCATTGTGTTGAGCCCCTGTCAAATTAATGGTGAATATAATTGAAGTCAAGTGCAAGGTAAGATTGAATAAACTTTTCATTCTCCTGAGAAGATGGGTTTACCTGGGGCAGTTTGTCGATAAATTTTGCTGCATTAGCAAGCTCAATTGCATTTCTAATCTCCTCATCAATTGCCTTCTCCTTCCCATAAGCTATATTCTCCTTCATTGTAGTTGCAAACAAAATAGCTTCCTGACTAACGAGCCCAATCTGCAGCCTTATCCATTTGCGTTGAAACTCCTTCAAATTAAAACCATCTATAAGCACTTCACTTGTTTCAGGATCATAGAACCTCTCCAAAAGGTTGATGACTGTTGACTTCCCACTTCCACTTTGCCCAACTAAAGCTGCTGTTGTACCACTGGGAACATACAGTGAGAATCCTGAAAAGATCTGCACTGCTGGTCTGGCAGGGTATCTAAAATAAACATCTTTGAGTTCAATTGCACCTTGGATCCTATCCAATGTGAGCCCACTCATGTCATAGACATCGATGACTGGTGTGTGTTTTATTGTTTTGAACATCTTATATGCAGCAGCTTGCCCTGCTGCAAATGCATTTATACTTGGGGATGTCTGACCAAGTGATCTAGTGCATTTGTTGGAAGTTAGTGTTGAAGCTATGAAGCAGTGAAGTTGGCTGCTGAAAATTCTGCACTTTTTTTTGAAGATGGTTCTGGTGCAGAAAGCTGAAGATGATATGGATTATTTTCTGCAGCCTTTAAAATGGTGACAAACTTCCTTAACCATTTTGTAATGTTTTTAGTTAGAATGCTACCAAACTAAATTGTATTTGTTATGTTAGGTGTACTTTGACTTAAAGTTTGGTTAGCTTGTAAGAATTTGTGTGGATAAGCTTAATTTAAGCTGCTTTTGTATAGGGGTTAGGAAAGCTATGTAAATATACATGTATGGCAAAGAAATGACATGTTTTTCAGTCACAAAAACAGAAGAAAAACAGACCTCCGTTCCAGCTCTCTGTTTTCTCCTCTGTTTTTTCATTTTTCTTGCTTTCTTTGCTTCCAGATCTCCATTAAAAAATTAACAATTGGTATCAGAGCCTTCAGTTCTTTGTAAAGACCTGTGCCAAGGAAGAAGTTTGAAGAAAAGGAGAAGAAATTGAGCACACAAACCATGGCCTCAAGCAGTTTTACAGGGGTATCTGCACCAGTTTTTTCTGGTGAAAATTATGCAGCATGGGCAGTGAAAATGAAAGCCTATTTAAGAGCTTTTGATTTGTGGGATGTGGTTGAGATAGATAAGCAACCAAATCCACTGCCAGAAAACCCAACACTGAATCAAATCAAGCATCATTCTGAAGAAGTGGCTAAGAGATACAAAGTTTTGTCTTGTATCCATTCTGCAGTTTCAGAGGTGATGTTTACAAAGATCATGGCTTGTGAGACAGCAAAGGAAGCATGGGATAAGTTGAGATTGGAATTCCATGGAAGTGACAAATCAAAGCAAATGTAAATTTTCAATTTGAAAAGGGAATTTGCTTTGCTTAGAATGAAAGATGGTGAATCAATTAAAGACTACATTGATAGGCTAATGAAAATTGTGAACCAGTTGACTCTTCTTGGAGAGGTGATTTCTGAAAATAAGGTTGTGGAGCAAGTATTGGTGAGTTTGCCAGAAAAATTTGAGGCAAAGATCTCATCTTTGGAAGATTCAAAAGACATAAGCACCATGACAATTTCAGAACTTTCAAACTCTTTACAAACTGTGGAATTGAGACAAGCTTTCAGAGATGGAGTCATAATATCTGAAGGAGCTTTTGTTGCAAACCAAACAACAAAAATACATGCTGGTTCCAGTTCAAATAAGCAGCAATTCGGCAAGAAAGGCAAAGAAAAGAAGGAGAGCTTTGATAGAAGACAAAAAGGGAAGAAAGGTAGATTTCCACCCTGCCAATATTGTAAAAAAACCAGCTATACAGAGAGGTACTGCTGGTATAGACCTGAAATACAATGTAGAGGGTGTAAAGAATTTGGTCATATGGAGAAAGTTTGCAAGAACAAAGGTAAAACAAATCAGCAGCAAGCTCAAGTTGCTGAAAAGTTACAGGAGAAGGAAGAGCAACCTGAAGAGCAATTGTTTATAGCAGGCTGCTATGAAGCTCAAGTCCATTCTCAAACCTGGTTATTGGACAGTGGATGCACCGACCATATGACTTCAGATGAAAGCCTTTTTGTCAACATGAAGAAGAGCAGAATCTCTAGAGTAAAAATTGGAAATGGAGATTTTTTGCAAGTGAAAGGAGTTGGTACAGTTTCTATCACTACATCATCAGGTACAAAAATGATTAATGATGTTTTGTTTGTGCCTGGTATAGCTCTTAACTTATTGAGTATTAGTCAAATGCTAGAGAAGAATTACTCCTTAAAATTTGACAATAAAAAATGTCATGTGCATGACTCAAAAAGAGTAGAATTAATGGTGGTAAATATGATGCATAGAAGTTTTTGCTTAGAGCTAAATGAGTTGAATGCTCAAGCACTTGTTAGTAGTGATCAAGAGTCAATTAAGTGGCATAAAAGACTAGGCCACTTTCATGAAAAAGGGCTCAAACTTTTGTATGAAAGAGAGCTCACTCTTGGAGTGCCAAAGGTGGCAATGATGAAAGGAGTATGTGAAGCTTGTTAATTAGGCAAGCAAACAAGACTCTCATTCTCAAATAATGAAGCATGGAGGGCCAAGGAGAAGCTGCAGTTAGTACACACTGATGTGTGTGGCCCCATGACAGAAAATTCCTTAAATGGCAGTAGGTATTTTGTTTTATTTATTGATGATCTAAGTAGAATGTGCTGGGTTTACTTCATTAAGCTGAAATCTGAATTTTAAGAGACTTGTAGAGAATAAAAGTGGATGCAAAATAAGAATGGTAAGGAGTGATAATGGAGGGGAATATACCAGTGAAAAATTCAGAAAAATTTGCATGGAAAATGGCATTAAACATCAACTCACAACTCCTTACAGCCCTCAGCAAAATGGGGTGAGTGAGAGGAAGAATAGGACTGTGATGGAAATGGCAAGATGTCTTTTGTTTGAAGCTAATTTGCCAAAAAGCTTTTGGGCAGAAGCTGTGAATACAACAGTGCATTTACTCAACAAATTACCAACAAAAGCCTAGAAGGAAATGACACCTTATGAGGCTTGGTTTGGTTCAAAGCCAAATGTGAGTTATGTGAAGATATTTGGCTGCATTTGCTGGACTTATATACCAGAAATGAAGAGAGAAAAGTTGAGTAAGAAAGCTGAATTAGACATCTTTGTTGGCTATAGTGACTTGTCAAAAGCTTATAGAGTCTATCATCCTTTAACTGGAAAAATTAGCATCCACAGAGATTTGAAATTTGATGAAGATTCAGTATGGAATTGGGAAGCCAATGAAGTTCAAGTGAAGGTGAAAAATGAGTCTAACTTGCAAAGTGAAAAGGTGGCAGAAGATAAGCTTCAAGCTAGCAGTGATGATGAAGATAAAACACCCAAAATGAGATCACTTTCTAAAATTTATAGCAGGTGTAATACAGCCATATTAGAGCCTACAACATTTGAAGAAGCATCAAGGTTTCCTAGTTGGAGGGCTGCAATGCAGGAGGAGATAAAGATGATTGAAAAAAATCAGACTTGGAAGCTTGTAAAGAGACCTCCTAATAAGCATATAATAGGTGTTAAATGGGTGTACAGAACAAAAATGAATGCTGATGGTTCTGTAAACAAACTAAAGGCAAGACTTGTAGTGAAAGGGTTTGCTCAAAAGGAAGGTGAAGACTACTCTGAAACCTTTGCTCCTGTTGCAAGGTTTGACACCATTAAACTCCTTATTGCATTAGCAGCACAAAAAGGTTGGAATCTTTACCAACTTGATGTTAAATCAGCATTTCTCAATGGTGATTTAAGTGAAGAAGTGCACATTGAGCAAGCTCCTGGATTTGTAAAGAAAGGTGAAGAAAATAAAGTGTGCCTACTTAGAAAGGCCTTGTATGGCCTAAAACAAGCTCCAAGAGCCTGGTATAGCAAGGTGAATGCATACTTGCTGAAGCTTGGCTTTGTAAAGAGCTTAAATGAGGCTACATTATATGTGAAATTTGTTGAAGAAAATGTGCTAATTGTATCCATTTACGTGGATGATCTTCTGGTCACAGGAAGCAATGAAGAATTGATTGCTTGGTTGAAATTGGAGATGCAGAATGCATTCGAAATGACAGATTTGGGAAAGCTCAGCTTCTTTTTGGGAATTGAAGTAATTCAATCTGATGTTGGGATCTTTATTGGTCAAGAAAAATATGCAAAGGAGATATTGAGAAGGTTTGGCATGGAAAATGCAAAAGGAGTTGACAATCCTTTAGTGCTAAACCAGAAGCTGGAAAAGAATGATGGATTTCTGGAGGTTGAACCATCTGTTTATAGAAGCTTGGTAGGTTGTTTGCTTTATCTAACAGCAACTAGACCAGATATAGTGTATGCCACAAGTTTGCTTTCCAGGTTTATGCAAAAGCCAAGCCAACAACATTTCAAAACAGCCAAAAGGGTACTTAGATATGTCAAAAATACAGCAGATCTTGGAATTTTTTATAACAGAAAATTGAAGCTGAATTTATGTGGCTTTGTTGATAGTGATTGGGGTGGTTCAATTGATGACTTTAAAAACACTTCTGGTTACATATTTTTTCTTGGATCAGGTGTTATATGCTAGAACTCTAAAAAGCAAAGTGTGGTAGCTCAGAGTACAGCAGAAGCTGAATACATAGCTGCTGCTTCAGCTGTAAATCAAACCATTTGGTTGAGAAAAATTTTAGATGATTTGCATGAAAAGCAAGTGGAAGCTACACCTATTTATTGTGATAACAAAGCTGCAGTAGCCATAACAAAAAATCCTGTTTTCCATGGTAAAACAAAGCATATTAAGATCAAGTATCATGCCATTAGACAAGCAGAAGAAGAATCAGAGGTGAGGCTAATTCACTGCAGCTCAGATGGGCAATTAGCTGACATTTTGACCAAGGCATTAAACACCAAAAGGTTTGTTCAAATGAGAAAGAAGTTGGGAATGATAAGCAAGTTTGTCAAGGAGGAGTGTTGAAGCTATGAAGCAGTGAAGTTGGCTGCTGAAAATTCTGCACTTTTTTTTGAAGATGGTTCTGGTGCAGAAAGCTGAAGATGATATGGATTATTTTCTGCAGCCTTTAAAATGGTGACAAACTTTCTTAACCATTTTGTAATGTTTTTAGTTAGAATGCAACCAAACTAAATTGTATTTGTTATGTTAGGTGTACTTTGACTTAAAGTTTGGTTAGCTTGTAAGAATTTGTGTGGATAAGCTTAATTTAAGCTGCTTTTGTACAGGGGTTAGGAAAGCTATGTAAATATACATGTATGGCAAAGAAATGACATGTTTTTCAGTCACAAAAACAGAAGAAAAACAGACCTCCGTTCCAGCTCTCTGTTTTCTCCTCTGTTTTTTCATTTTTCTTGCTTTCTTTGCTTCCAGATCTCCATTAAAAAATCAACAGTTAGTTCAGACTCAAAGTGCAGGTACAATAATTGATGAATTTAGAGTTGCATGTTAGATTATAGACTTACATTCCCCCCATCGTGATTGCCATTATAATGTTGATAATATCTCCATCAGCATATCCTTTTTCTATGATCAATTTGGATCCATACCATACAGCTAGTCCATCAGTGCCAAGCACAATAAGCATGAGTACACCAATTCCTGCACCTGAGGCCAGCCCTTGTTGAATGCAAGCCTTGTATGCCACTTCAATCTTGCTTTTATATTTTTCCAGTGCTAGCTTCTCCCCGGTAAAGGATGCAACCTAGCACAGTTAAAAAGGAATTAACAATAGAGTAAGTTTGAAAATATTGATGATTCATTGATTGGGTGTTTTTTATCTTACTGTTCTAATGGCTCCAACTGTTTGCTCTACTGCATTTCCAGCTTCTGCGTAAGCAATCTGTCCGTGACTAGCCATTTTTGCCATCATTGCCGCCATTGCTGCTCCAGAAATGACAATAGCAGGAAGACATGAAAGCAGAACCTGTGCGAGAGCCCATCCTCTCATAATGGCGATTATGTATCCGCCGAGGAAAGCTGTGGTAAGTTGTATAAACTTGGCTACCTGTTAGAAAAGTAGTATTTTGAAGATTTAATTCTGTTACACACACGAACCATTGATGATATTTATCTGTAAAAATATACCTTTTCTCCCATGGCTTCTTGAATGAGGATTGTATCTCTAGACATTCTCCCAATGACTTCTCCTGTTGTTGTTTCAGTGTCAAAGAAGGCAATGTCTTGCCTTAATATTGTTTTCAAGTTTAAGCCTCGAATCCTTGCAGCCCGCCTTTCATCAGTCACCATCCAACATGACACCTCTGCAATACACAAGTACAAATCTGAACAAATCCATCACCAGTTAGAAACTCAGTTCAAGAGTAAAGAAGAGGGCCTTCTCAACGTACGCAGAAAGCCGGAAATCCCTGAGCCAACAGCCAGGTACACAAACTTCAATGCTGCCTGAAAATCATATATAAGATAATAAGTAATGTCATGCGCATCCAATTTTGAGTATTAAAATAATGTGTCGTTATGTGTTGTTATCCAATTATATTATGACACATCATCTAAATATTTAATTGCAAGATAATATTATTAACATCATAAACATGTAAACTTTTTTATGATTTTCTATAGTATGAAATTTGATTGAAATTTTATCTTTTTCTACGATATGGTTTGGAGATGTTCGGCCAAAAACATCGATGACATCTCTGAAAAAAAGAGTCATGATCGGCTGAGCAAGGCCAGTGGTGACGGCGGCTAATGATCCCACAATCATCAAAACAACATCCTTTTTATCGGCAAAGGTAAACAGTTTATACAGTGCCACCTTTTGAACCTCCTGATCCTTTCCTTTCTTCTCCTTTCTCTGTTCTTCATCATTTATTGCTTCCATTGATGATTCCTTCACCCAATCTCCCCTTGAATAAATTTACTATATCAAAAAACTACATCAGCCCAAAAACATTATGCATGCACGCATGCTATAATAGCTTAAACTAGAAAGAGAAAGAGAAGCCACAAAGAAACAAATGGGATTTACCAGAAAGAGAGTTATTTTATGGACATAATTTTATAATGTGTCAAGCATTCCATAGAGAGTTACTTGGCTATTTGGTTTCTTCCTACCAATATATGCTGTGTTGTACTTCTTCTGCGGCTTCTATATTTGGATTTATTTTTCTTAATTTCTATACAAATTCTTACTTTATAAGGGGATTTACAATTAAATTTGTTTACTATTTTCCATCTAAGGTATGGTGAAATCCTAAACTCTTATCTTCCAATTTTTAAAAACCTAAACACTTACCTACAATTAAATTTTCATTAAAAATTTCTGTTAAGATTAGGGGTGAAATCATTATTTATTAAAAAAATTAAAGTTTTATTAAATTTTCCTCTCCTATATTTAAAAATTTACATTTTCCTCCAATCCAAAGTTTGAAAAGTGATCAAAACCCTCTTAGGGTTTGTTTCTCTTCCTTCGATGTCGATTTCTTTTTCTCTGGCCGTTGGCCATCCTCTCTCCCCCTTTTAACTCTCCTCCAGTCTCTCTCCCTTGCCTTTTTGGCTGTCTTCGACTGGAAACGAAGATGAAACTCAGACAAAGACAGATGGTCTCTGTCTTTGTCTGAGAGGAAGACGCGTCCTCTTCATCTGAGAGACTAAGACATGCATTGATGCAGCCACTGACCCAATCAACAAATGTGGAGCCTCAGGTTTGTTCATGCTGGCCAATCTCATGATGGAAACATTCTGTTTATTCTCACCATCCATTGGACTTTTTCACCTTTCTCCTAGTCTTCCTCTTTGGTCTCGTATGCACTTTTGAAACTATAGGAGTGTCGGCTACCTGATGAACCTATACTTGGTGATATCCTCCTAGAGCTTCCAGACCTTGTCATGGATTTATCAGGTACACCAAAAATTGTATCAGTCTCATTTCCAGTACTACCTCTATCATCTTCAGATTCTTTAGCTCCTTCTTGCAGGCGAACCAGCTGCAAGTAACCCCCCTCTGGATCTTTTATCAACTGCTCATGAGTTCCTAGAAATCAAGTTTTAGAAATGAATAACTTGGTGAGCATTTTGAAACGTCTGAAATTGGAAAGCGGTTTCACTGTTGCTACCTTTCTCCACCAACATTCCCTGATGCGCCACAACCATCATATCAGCATTTCTGATAGTTGTCAATCGATGTGCAACTATCACAGTAGTCCGATTTGTTATAACTCTATTCAGTGCATGTTGGACAATGCGTTTAAATTTAGTATCCAGTGCACTTGTTGCTTCATTTAGAAGAAGGATTTTTGGGTTCTTTAAAATGGCCCTAGCAATTGCAAGTCTTTTCTTTTGCCCTCCAGATAGCTGAGTTCCATGCTCACCTACCAACCATTGTGTTAAGCCCCTGTCAAATTAACGGTGAATGCAATTGAAGTCAAGTGCAAGGTAAGATTGAATAAACTTTCCATTCTCCTAAAATTGAGGCAATTGAGACGGAAAAATGGAGATGAAACATAATCAACCGCGACAACAAGAAAGACATCAATGTTGGTAGAGGCCACATCTGACTTTTGGAAACCGATCAAGGCAAGTTTTATCATAACTATTGACTACCTATATGTGCAAATTAATGACTTTGAGATTACCATATGAACTAACATTTTATTGTTTGTGAATTTAATTTTATGAATTATAGTATTAAAGTCTATAAAATTTATTTAGCCTTATTGGTGCATAACAGCCAAACAATAAATGATATATAAGAATGATAATAAAATTTAACATATTTAATATTTTCGTAGAAACTTAGTTCTTATCATTTTTAATGGAACTGGTTGTCTTAATTTGTAATGTTAAAATAGTTTGATTGAACTATAAATTTGACCCTTGTAAATAGGTTTCTAATTAAACAACTAAATAAATAAGTCTCTAACTAGATAACAAAATCCTTTGTGAAAGAATAATTAGTCTTAATCAATTCGATAAAATTGTTTATATTGTTTATGCAGCACTCATCTGAAGTGGCCCTAAAGGTAGCTGTACTCCTCTTTCCCCTACATTGGTAACATAACCTTGTGCCAATGTAGCTATAAAATTGTGTGCATTTGATGCCTTTGTTGCTGCAATGATCTCATCTTCTGTAGTTTTACCGTGTTTGCCGTAGGCAATGTTCTGGTGGATGGTTTCAGGAGGAGTGCAACTTTCAGGAGGACATAAGCCTTGTACATATAGAGAGGTGAATTTATGAATTAATGTAAAGCCAAATAACTGTTTCCCACTAAATTTTGGTGAAATGACATTTCTGCCTTCAAAGTTTCAAAAGTTTAAATTCTCACCCATAATTTATTTTGGAGTGAATTTCGTTTGATTTTCTCATAGATGACTATTTTGTCCTTCTTGTAGTTCAGAAACTACCTGTAACAATTAATATATATGTTAAAACCTGTATTTAATCTTTGAAAATAGTGTGACTTTATCTTAATTTAAAAATTTATCACTTAAATTAAAAAAAATTTCCAAGTATAAAAAAATGCAATTCAATAGATCATATGTAAGAGAAAGGTTATTATCGACAAAATAAAGAAGATATGATTATAGTAAGAAAACAGAAATAGTAAACAATCGCTAATAATAAAATTTAAATACACGGTCATCAATGACAATAAGAAAATTATTAACGTTAGTAAAGACCACATCTAGTTTTTGAAAATTGATTGAGACAAAATTATCATAACTACTATCTAAATTGGCAAATTAATGACTTTGAGATTACCATAAGAACTAGAATTTTATTGTCTTGTGAATTAAATTTTATGAATTACAGTATTTAAGTCTATATGATTTATTTAGCCTTATTAGTAGAGAACAACCAAACAATAAATAATATGTGAGAATGGGAATTAAATTTAACATATCTAACACTTTTATAAAAACTCATTAGTTTAGTTCAAGTCATTTTCAATTGAACTAGTTGTCTTAGTTTGTAATGTCCAAAAACTATGACTGAACCATAAATTCGACACTTATAAAGAGGCCTCCAGCTAGACAATTAAATCCTCTGTGAAAAAGTAATTAGTCTTGAACAAGTCGATTAAACTGTTCATATAGTTTATGTAGCACTCATGTGAAGTGCCACCAAAGATGCATAAGCCCCATCAGTGATTTTCATCAGTGACTCGTGCCTCCCTTTCTCTGCAATCGCACCATTTTTCACTACTGCAATTATGTCTGCGTTTTTAATCGTTGTGAGACGATGAGCAACAACTACAGTTGTTCTATTAACCATCACACTGTCTAATGCATCTTGTACCACGCGTTCTGATTCAGCGTCCAATGCACTGGTCGCCTCATCCAGTAGAAGAATTTTGGGATTCTTTAATATAGCTCTTGCGATGGCGATCCTTTGCTTCTGCCCTCCTGAAAGTTGCACTCCTCTTTCGCCTACATTGGTGTCATAGCCATTTGGCAATGCAGCGATGAAGTTGTGGGCATTTGCTGCTTTTGTTGCTGCAATGATCTCGTCTTCAGTAGCATCTCCAAGTTTGCCATAGGCTATGTTCGCACGGATGGTTTCATTGAAAAGTATTGGCTCTTGACTCACCAACCCCATTTGTTGCCTCAACCAACTTATTTTCACCTTCTTGATATCGATATTGTCCAGCAATACACAGCCAGAATCAGGATCATAAAATCTCTCTATAAGGCTTATTACAGTTGACTTTCCACTGCCACTCTCTCCAACAAGGGCAACAGTCTGCACAGAGAATGCAAAAGCTTATAAATGATTGGCAATGCGTTCAAAAACAATCAATGTATATGGGTGGTGCTGAAATTGAATACCTTTCCAGAAGGGATGCTCAAGGACAAATCTCTGAATATTTGAACATCTGGCCTTGTTGGATATTTGAAACTGACGTGTTGGAGTTCAATATCACCATGTACACTTGTGGGTGTCAAGCCCTCACTGCTGCTTGAGTCAATTTTAGGCTTGCTGTCAAGAATTTCATATATAGAAGCTGCTGAATCCTTGGCTTTGGCTCTGTCCGGAGCCAAAGCACTGGATTGAGAGATACCAATGGCTGAAATTGTCAATGCGAAGAAAACCTGCAAAACCAACATACATCAGATTAAGAACCCAGTGACTTCATAGGGGATATGAAAACAGGCTCAATAGTTAATTAGCATACCTTGAAGACTTCCCCAAATGTTGCTTTTCCGTGGTCCACAAGTACCGATCCGATGTAGAAGCAGAAGGCATTTGTGCAGTAGAGTGCAAAGAAAGAAAAGCCGAATCCTCCACCGCTTACAAGTCCTAGGTGGACTCCCTGTTTCATGGGGGCATTGCATTTCTTTTGGTACAAATCCATTACCTTCTTTTCTGCACAGAATGAGGCAACAGTTCTGATACTCCCAACTGCATCATTGGCCACTTGACTGGCTTCCTCATACATCAGCTGCATTTATATGTAAAGATTATTATAAGCATAATTCATTCATCAAAAAGAGTTCTGATAACACGGGAAAAGACTAACCTTCGCGTCTGCACTGAAGCCCTTGAGAAACTTTGTTTGAAGGAATCCTTGCATTAAAATCAATGGAGATACTGCTAAAATAATAAGAGCCAACATCCAGTTAGCAATAAAGGCTATGACAAGCCCTGCTGTGATTGTGGCTATGTTCTGAACAATTAGGGCTAATGCATCCCCAACTATGCTACGAACTTGAGAGGCATCGGTCGATAACCTTGCACCAATCGCACCACTGAAAATTGAAGGTAAAATTCATAGTTAGTTAGAGAAGCATAATTTAATCAGGATGATATGAAGGTTATCCTGTTTTAAATTACCTTGAATTTGCAGGATCATCAAACCAGCTGATTTGCTGATGCACAACTTTCTCAAACGTCAAGGCACGGATTCGTTGAATCAGTTTACCTCCAGCAACTCCAAAGAAGTAATTTTGTAAGGGCACAGCTAGCAGAGTAATAAATCCTAAACCCACATACAGAATTGCCCAAAACCTGGAATGTTTCCTTAGCTCATGTGGGGGTTCATAGAACATCTTAATGGATGATGAGAGTAAAAGACCAAATACGGGAAAGATTACACCATGTACTATTGCACCTGCTGATCCAATCAACAAAACTGGAATCTCAGGTTTGTTCAAATAGGCCAGTCTTCGGATTGAAACTTTCTGTTGCTTCTCATTCACCTTTTCAGTTCTCCCTTCCACATCGTCATTGGTCTCATACACATCAACAGGGCCAGGAAGACCATAGGTAAAACCAAAGGAGTGTTGGCTACCTGATGAACCTCTGCTCACCGATCTTCTCATAGAAATTGTATGGCTTCCAGACCGTGACATCGCCTTGTCTGTAATATCAAAACTTGTTTTTGACTTATCTGCATCAGTGATTCGAGGATCTTCACCATCTTTGGCTCCTTCTTGCAGGCGAATCAGCTGAGAGTAAGCCCCCTCAGGATCTTGGATCAAATCTTCATGAGTTCCTATAAACCAAATTTTGGAAACTTTAATAGTTTGGCAAACATTTTAACAAATCTGATATTGAAACCGGGTTTATTGTTGCTACCTTTCTCCACAATCTTCCCTTGATGTACCACTGCAATCATGTCAGCATTTCTAATAGTTGTCAAACGATGTGCAACTACCACAGTTGTCCGATTTGTCATAACTTTATCCAAAGCATCTTGGACAATGTGTTCAGACTCAGCATCCAGTGCACTTGTAGCCTCATCAAGAAGAAGAATTTTTGGATTCTTTAAAATGGCCCTTGCAATTGCAATCCTTTGCTTTTGTCCACCAGATAGCTGAGTTCCATGCTCACCCACCATTGTGTCAAGCCCCTGTTGACAAAAAGCTAATATAATATAAGTGTGCAGCGGTGAATTTAGTTCAAGCTAACAGTTTATAATGCTAATAACTAGTTTTTATTTACAGGGGCCTTTACCTGGGGCAGCTTGTCAATAAATTTTGCAGCATTAGAGAGCTGAATTGCTGTTCTTATCTCTTGATCAGTTGCATTTTCTTTCCCATATGCTATGTTCTCTTTTATACTGGTTGCAAATAGAATAGGTTCCTGACTAACTAGACCAATCTTCTCTCTTATCCAGCTGAGCTGCAACTTCTTTATATTAATACCATCTATAAATACTTCGCCAGCTTCAGGATCATAGAATCTCTCCAGAAGGCTGATGACTGTTGACTTGCCGCTTCCACTTTGCCCCACTAAAGCTGCTGTTGTACCGCTTGGAACATGCAATGAGAAGCCCGAAAAGATCTGCACTTCTGGTCTGGCAGGGTATCTAAAATAAACATCTTTTAGTTCAATATCACCCTCAATGTTCTCCAAGATCATCCCACTGGTGTCGTATGCATCGATGCTTGGTTTGCGTTTTATTGTTTCAAACATCTTATATGCAGCAGCTTGCCCTGCTGCAAAGGCATTCACACTGGGGGATGTTTGCCCCAATGATCTGTTACAAAATCCCACAACAAATGCTGAGATTGAGCAAAGATTCAGGCATATAAATTTTACGGAAAGAATTTTCATAATCACTTACATTCCTCCGGTCATGATTGTAAATATGATAGTAATTACAGTTCCTCCACTATATCCTTTCTCAATGATCAGTTTGGACCCATACCATACGGCAAGTCCATAAGTTCCAAAGATAATGAGCATGAGTAAGCCAAGTCCTATGCCTGAGGCCAGTCCCTGATGTGCTGTAGTGGCATAAGCATCTTCGAGTTTGCTGTTATACTTCTCTATTGCCCGCTTCTCCCCAGTGAAGGATGCAACCTGGAGAGTTCAAAAAGATTAGTAAAAATCATTGTATACATATAAAGTAAGATGCATAATCTTGATCACTGTGACTTACTGTTCTAATGGCTCCAACCGTCTGCTCCACAACATTTCCCGCATCTGCATAGGCAATTTGTCCGCGGCTTGACATTTTCGCTATCATCATCGACATGATTCCGCCAACAATTACTACAGCAGGAATGCATGAGAGCAAAACTAGAGAAAGAAGCCATCCTTTGATAAAAGCAATTACAAAGCCTCCGAAAAATGTTGACATAAGCTGAATAAACTTCCCCACCTGTTATGATAATAAACTCTCCATTCCATTAGGATCTCACTCAACCCAGAAAGAAAATTTAAAGGGTTTCAAGCAAGTTGTTGAATGTTTATAGTTTTACCTTTTCTCCCATGGCATCTTGAATAAGGATTGTGTCTCCAGACATTCTTCCAATGACTTCTCCTGTTGTTGTTTCAGTGTCAAAGAAGGCAATGTCTTGTCTCAATATTGTTTTCAAGTAAAGGCCTCGAATTCTCGCCGCCTGCCTCTCTCCGGTCACCATCCAACATGACACCTCTGCAACTCACAACAAATGCTAACAATTAACTCCAACTAAGATTAGGCCATGCAAGTTACAAGTTCTGAAACTCGAAAGCACATGGATGGTCACTTCCATAAGCATAGTTAAGTTTCATGCATATACTTAAAAGGGCAATGCTCATGAATTAAGTTATGCAAAAAGAAATTAAAATTATTCCCAGCAAAAAAATCATCTGCACTTACGTAAAAATGCAGCTACGCCTGTGCCCACAGCCAAATACAAAAACTTCACTGCTACCTGAAAATCATACGAGTGAAAATCCAAAATTTAGCATATATAATTTTTGCATCAAATAATTTTATTTTTTATTATTAATTTTTTTTTAAGTAGTTGGAAATACATAAATATTTATGAATAAATTTTAAGATATGCATTTTGAATCGTTAGAACAAATTATTAAATTGACTAAGTAGGGATACTTAACTTTAACAGAAGCTATTTTATATATATGCTATTGAAATCTATTTATAAAAATTGTCAACAAAGGGGCTTCAGGTTATAGTATTATCAACCTTTTTTTTTTTTTCATTTATTATATAATAAAAGATTTTAATAATCTAATTACTACGTTTAATATTAAAAGACTGTTGAAATAATTTTGTTTATTATAATTTTATTTTGGCCAAACGACTATTTCCCACCCAAGATTTAGCGTATTCTCAAATGTCCCCCCTTTAACTATGGAAACACCAAACACCCACCCATGACCGGTTAGATTTAACAGAACCCTAACGCCTAAAACTTCTATCTCTTTTTGCCCCCCTAAACTTTAAAAACTAACATTTTTTCCCAGCCTAAGTTTTAAAAAACCGCAGTTTCACCCTAGGGTTTGGTTTTGAAATCTCCGGCGACCTCTCCGGCTCCGTTGCCGACGACATCTCCCTCCCGAAGCAACCTCTCCTTCCGGCGATCTCTTTCCTCCCATTTGGAAGTCCGATCGGCGCCCGGAGACGCCGTGGGAGATGAAGAACCTCGTCGGGAAGACGAAGTTCTTCGTCTTCCCAGAAGACGACGAAGCCGTCGTTTTCCCCTGGGAAGACGATCGTCTTCCCAGAGGTCTTCTTCTGGGAAGACGACCGTCTTCCCAGACGAAGACGACCGTCTTCCCAGACGAAGACGACGGCTCCGTCGTCTTCTGGGAAGACGAAGAACTTCGTCTTCCCGACGAAGTTCTTCGTCTCCCACGGCGTCTCCGGGCGTCGATCGGACCTCCAAATGGGAGGAAAGAGATCACCGGAATGAGAGGTTGCTTCGGGAGGGAGATGCCGTTGGCAACGGAGCCGGAGAGGTCACTGGAGATTTCAAAACCAAACCCTAGGGTGAAACTACGATTTTTTAAAACTTAGGCTGGGGGAAAATTTTAGTTTTTAAAGTTTAGGGGGGCAAAATATATTCTATTTTAGTTTATTTTTAATATTATAACAAAAATGACGATTTTACCCTTACTACCGTTAGAGTTTTGTTAAATCTAACAGGTCATGGGTGGGTGTTTGGTGTTTCTATAGTTAAAGGGGGGACATTTGAGAATACGCTAAACCTTGGGTGGGAAATAGTCGTTTGGCCTTTTATTTTTACTTATTAATTTTTTAGGGCTAAAATATTATTACTATCAATTAATGTAACATAAGTAAATAAACCCAAAGGCATTCAAATAAACTAATATTTTTATTTTTTATTAAATATAGTAATAATCTATATTTAATAATATTTAAAATAATCTATATTTTGAATAAAAAAGTACTTTAACAAGGAATACAATTTTAAGAAATTCCCCTAAATAGTAATTAATTTAAAAGAATTTTTTCGTTCATATCCCTTAAAAATAAGATATAATATTATCCTATGAAATATATAAATATTCTTTCCTAAAAGACACAAATATACTCTATCCTAAATTCATAATATAATCATCCCAATCTCAAATCACAATTTGAAGATGAGGGTTTAGTTTATACTGATTACTGAGATTTTTTAAAAAAATATTTCTTTTGATTTCTGAGGTCCGATTGATGTTGAAACAAATGGGTCTAATTAGTCTGACCTAAAAGAAAAGTTAATTTTGATCTATGTCCGATTATGCAAGTCAGAGGAATCTCGACTACTGCAAGTGGAAGATTGCAGTAGCCAGTGGGCTGTCTAATGTATATAAGCTTACTAATTGCTGAATATATATATATATATATATATATATATATATATATATATATATATATATATATATATATATATATATATATATATATATATGCCTGTGTGAAATTAATGGTGGTCATTCATTTGATGTCGGCCATTAAAGGAAAGTTGAGATCAAATTTTTCCTTTTAAATGGGGAGCCATCTTCATCTTCTTCCTTTAATACAAGAGATGGCGACTTATATAGTTGTCATTTTGAATTTGGGTTGTCATTTCTACTTCCAAAAAGCTAAACCCAAAGAGTCCAACTCTTGTACGCCATTCAACCATGTGTTTAGAACCCTAGTTTTCTGTATTGACATGGATGCTCATCCCAATTTTCCTCCGAAACTTTTTCAGATTCACTTCTAATTTAAGAAACTACGTTGCTTGAAAACTAAGTCAGAATATATATGTATATGTATACACACACAAGTGAAAACTGAAGCCCTAAAAAGTTAAGTTTTCTCATTAATGCGATTAAGGTTAAGATTAAAACAGGGAAAAAAACCAGGCGGAAAATAAGGGAGCATTAAGAGAATCTGAAAGTGAAAGTGAATGGAGAGTTCACCGACCTTTGAAACTTCATCAATAACATTGGAAGGATTACTGGAGCCGAATGAGTCGACGAGCTGGCCGAAAATAATGGTGATGAGCGGCTGCGAGAGTCCATTAGCAATAGCACCAATCGTTCCCACCACCATCAAAATGACATCCTTTGTATCAGCAAACGCAAACAGCTTATAGAATGCCACCTTCTCCTCCGATCCTTTCTTCTTCTTCCCATTACCATTCGACGATTCTCCATTTTCCTTCATTGTTCCTCACCTCTCTGTAACACACAAACATGAAGACTCCATCATCAAGATCCGTTTATATAAACACAAAGGAAACGTCATAAAAAAGAAAACAAAATAAAATTGAATACCAGAAAGGGAGACGGATCGAGGCGTCTTGCTAATAATAGTAAATAGTGAAATAGGGTTTATGTTACGTAACCAAGAGGAGATGAGATGATGTTGGAGTGTAAGTATACATGTGTATATATATATAGAGAAACGGATGGCTATATTTACATACAAAGATGCATGTATACTTGGGAAGAAAGAAAAACATTTTGGAAATGACAGTGCAAAATATAAATAAATAAAATTACATATATAATTTTATATTTAATTGGTGATGTGTCATTATATTATTTGGTATTATTTTTCTTTTTATTTTAGACTATCTAACCATATAATAAAACATCATTATATATGAAATTTATGTTTATAGTATTACTTAAAAATTTGAATTCATCTTCTAAAATTCTGATAATTTTCCAATTTGAACGCGGACGCATACTCTTTCTCTATTTGCTGCTTCTAGAAGCCTGCATTTATGTTTTTTTTTTTAAATTTTTGTACCTTTTCGTATTCGATTATTCCTCCTTGATCACCATATTTAAAACCTTTATTATAAATGGATTAACACTAATTAAAAATTAATCATTTAAAAACATTTAAGCCCCTATGAGTGTTATCAAATTATTTCTAAGTTTATTAATATTTTCTATTTATGATTTCTTCACATGGTAAAGTAATGCTTCAATTAGACAATGTTTCAAAACTTAATTTGATATAGTGAATGGGCAATCAGGTGAATTAATTATTTAAAAATATTTATATATTTATTTAATTCTGCGATAATAAAAGATTATTAATATAATTTTATTATTGTTATTTTTTTTAATAACAAAGAATCTTATTAAAATTGGATTATCATTTTTATGACCGAACTAATTACATAAAATAAGATAAATATTAAATCTAATAATCAATTTCATAATCACTAAATTATATTATTATTTTATCATATCAGCTAAACAAAATAATTTATTTATGCATATCAATTTATATAAATACAATATTAAATTTCACTCATTCATCTTCAATACAATATACCATATCTTCTAATGTTAATAATAAAATATCAACTGATTCTTTCAATGTAAACCCATTCTTTATTTAATAAAACTATATACATAATTTTTTTATGTATAATTTATATATATAAATAATATATTTACCCGATCTTTCCTTAACATTACTCTATAAATAAATTAAGTTTTACTCTAAATTGACTAATATTTATCAATTCTAGAAGCTCACGTGTTTGTTAATTTCTTGAAAAACTTTATATTAAAATTGGATGTTCCAGAGGATTTTGATGGTGTCACGGTTATAATTTGATATGCAAAGTGCATTACACAAGTAACTAGTGCATGACTGTATGTGAACCTAGTTGGGTTCTTGTGATTTTTGACCAAAATAATAATTGAAGAGGTTGAACGAAGCCAGTCATGAAAATTGACCAATTTGTTAAACTCGATTGTTTCAACGTAAATTTGCCAAACCTTATCACAAAACTTACCAATATCATGGCTTACCCATAAAACTATACGTATAAATATATGTGTAATTTTATACACAAATAATAATATATTACAATATGATTGAATATTATTTTATTTCTAATTTTAAATTATCTAATCATATGATAATATATTCTTTATATATATATAAAATTATACATATTATTTATGTATATAACAATACTCTATGGCCTAAACCCACCACACATTACTTCCCAAGACATTTAGATTAAGATTTAGGACGTAAATCGACAAGAATTAATTCATAGTAAGTTTGAATCTTTATCATTCATTAATGCACACAATCTTATATATATTTAGTTTAAATACTTAAAAAGATACTTAGTCTCAAATAATACATAATTATATGATTAAATATTATTTAAATATCTAATTAAAAATTAAAAATTAAATATACATAATTTTATTGATGTAATAAATACATACCTAGTATAAAACCCTAAAAGATTGGTTTGAAATTTGCGTACCTTCTAATTAGTTGGCTTTATAGTACAAGTAATTTCATGGAACCGTCATTGCACGACTCATTGGTGCGTTTACTATTATATGATAAAACTCACATTTGTTTTACTAGTGTGCTTGGTTTAAGTAATTTTTATTATTATAAAGATAAATTATCAAAAAGGTTTTTGAGTAAAATTGCCACTATTTTTGTTAAAATTTACATATATAAATAATTAATGTATTTAATTGACAATAATTATTTAGTATTGAGATTTTATTTTATTTAAATAAACTATTAGTATTTTGTTGACAATAAAAAAAGAATAATGGGATTTTATTTTATTTAAATAAAATATTGGTGAGTATAAATTAATATTATGTTCTATTAAACTATCATATGTTATGTTAAAATACTTACTTTATGTATTTTGTAAAATATTCTTCATATTAATAATATATTATGATTTTTTCAAGTTATGAAATTTATCAATTAAATTATATATATATACATTTTAAAATATTCTTCATTTATTTGTAATTTTAATTGAAACCAAAGGTTTTTTTGTCATAAAAATTTAATAAGAATGCAATTATGTTGAAATTAAAATTATTTTAATAATTTTAATATAAATATAGTAATTATATTACCATATGTCACCTTGTTTAAATGTGAATGGGTAAACAAAGAAAAAATAACCATGTGACACATCAAAACACTATTGGTTAAACGAAAGGGGCTAAAATGTAAAGACAAAAAATGTATATACAGTACAGACATAGAGTGACATCATGGTTAGACTTGAATTAAACCTATTTAGTTTTAATAGTCAGTTTAATTTAATATAACTTGGCTTGAATTCGATTAATTTAAATTAGGGTTGAGTTTAAATTATAATAATTAATTTATTTTTTAAATAAAAAAGAATTTAAATTAGAGAGAATTTGGTTAAAGTTTAAAAATTTAAATTTGTAATTTATTGATAAAATAATATTATATTTAAATTATTAATTTAAATTAAATTTTAAATATAAATTATTTTTTATCTAAATTAAATTTAATACACACTTTATGCTGTTATATAAATTTTAACCAAATATAAAGCATAATATTTTGTATTGAATGAAGATCAAACCATAATGGAGTCAATCTCGACTTGACTTGCGTATACCCTTCGGGGTTTGGTTTCAAAGAAAGAAGGACAACAGAAGACCTCGGATACGCAAACCAGCCCCACCAACAGCACACTCTCTCTCCCTCTGCCTTTGTTTTGTACGTCGGGTTTCGTGCAATCTATAAGAGGAGATTGGTTTGTCCACTCAGTCTTCTATACTTGCTCTGCAGTTCTGCTCCTGCCCATCTCACTTTACTCTCTCTATATTATTAAACTATACTCCATTTCTTTCTTTCTCTCTCCCTTTCTCCATATATTTTGTCTTTTCGCTTTTAGGGTTTATTATGATGTGCTTGCGCTTTGCAACTGCTGCTGCTCCTCCTCACGGCCCTACTGGCCATGGTTTTTGCGAGAAAGGTAACGTTTTTGCTTCAAAGTTCTGTTTTTTATGTGTTTGGCTTAAGGTTCTTACTGTTGATTTATGTTTTGGGTTGCAGTTTATGTCATTGTTTGATTTGGCCATTTGGGTTTGTTTAAATCTGTGAATAGTTTTACTTGGTTATTTCGTGACCTTTATATGATTCCTTAGAAGGGTTTGCTTGAATTAGCGGCAATAACGAAGAATTGGGGGCTTTTTTTGGCTATGTTTTGTTTGGGTGGTAGCTTTTTGAGTGACTTGAGAGGGTGGTGGGCGATGATTGTTAGTTTATATATTGTGTCTTTTAAAGAGAAGGCGAGTAGAGATGTGGAGAGAAGATTAACTTGCAGTAGGTGCTTTTGTTGTGTTGAAAGAATTGGCGTGGAGAACTGGAAAATTATAGCGTAGCATTAAAGAATAGGGTTGGCTTGTATATGGGCCAGGTTCTTGATTCGTTAGAATAAAACTACGCGAATGAACAAATTATACTAACTTATCTTTAAATTCCATAGTTACAACACAGGGAGGCAGATTTATCATCACAAGTGGAAACCATCATAGTTACTGTCACTAATAGGTACTGTTAACTTTTGCTAAGTATGAATTAGGCAGTGACTACAATTAGAATCTTTTCTCTTCTGAACTCCTGAATCATTATAATTTAAAACCTTAGTGAACAAATTAGTGTTGCTAAGAACTTAGGCATCACTAATGACGTATCCAGATTTAAGAACCAGAACTTTGGTATCACCCTTGTGAGATATCTCAAATACTGGATTGATTTTAATACCTTTTATGACATGGAAGGCAAGGTCTTTTAATTACATGTGATTTTTTTTTTGTTGCCTCTGTGGATGTTGTAGATTTTGTCTCCCATTTTTTGGCTTCCATCCCCTTCTCTTTGAATTTGCCCCTAATCTTTTAAATATGTTTTTTATAGAGTTACTTTTAACATGATATCTTGAGTGGTTGACTTCATAAATTTTTATAATTTCTCTGTTAGGTTTGAAGATGATAGTGATGCAGCTGATGATTGCTGTAACGAGTATGCTCTGTTCCAACATTGAGTGTTAAAGATCTATCGGCTTTAGGTAGTGTTGGAATTTATGGATTAATGTACTTTAGGTTTGAGATAGGGAATGAAGCCATCGGTCCGTGTAGTATAGGGTAAATGTATTATATTGACATTTACTGTAAATTACTGATCTATTTTTAAGTTAGATAATAGAAACAGTGCTGCAGCTTCTGTTTGCTCTCTTTTTGTGTTTAGGCCACCGCTTAGCAATATATCAGAAATTTTACTTCTCGAGGTTTCTTTGCTGGAGATTTCTAAATTTTCTCATCTTGTATCTTTATATCTGATTCAAAGATTAGGCAGTCGTTGAAAGAGGTAAAATGCTTGTTGCTAGACTTCTGTATACTTTTTAAACTGTGGATATATCAATATTGTGTCCATTTTTTTCGTAGCTTTGCAGGATGAAAAATACCCTGAAATTATGTGTTGCCCCAAGCCTGTCATTGCCACGGTTCCTTGCTTCTTTATACCTTTTGTCAATTTGGCAATGGCAGCATTCATGTATATAAAACATACCAGTGTGAGAGTTTGTTTTATCTTGGATTGGTATGTCAATGACAAACCAGCCTGAACAACTCTTATTTATAATGAATTGATGTAGCATCAATCTGTTGCCCTGTCAATTATTAGCCAACTATTTAGATATACCAAACCTTTGAAGTTCAACATTACTCAAACCACTCTGCCTCTCATTTCCAGTCTTCAAGGCAGCAAGGTATGATTTTCCTTGCAGTTGGTCTGAAAAGAATCCTGTGAAGTAGTCGGCAACACTTATCGTCTTAAACGACACTGGAGTCTCTGGTGTAAGAAGGCTTGACACCTGACTCATATTACCGTCTATTTTGGGGCCAAAGAATGCGGCAATTGGGAGCCTCTATTCCATTGGTTACCGCTTGCAAAATCTCAACACAATAACTAGTTATTCCCTTAACAGTTGTTTCATTTAACTGCACCAAGGGTACTTATTTATCTATTGGGGTGATAATTTTGGAAGTGTTTAGAGATGAGCATTAACTCAAATTTCTACAATGTTGATAAAAGCATCTGGTAGGTTTTAACGGGAACCCACATTCCATCTTTCCCGATTTGAAGGCCTTCCATCTCATTCAGATGAAGGAGGATGTAAAAGCCGGTATCGAGTGAGGATTGAGGCCAGTCACAAGCTCTGGATGTGGACATGAAGGACAGTATTTCATTCTTTTATTCTCTGTATCTCTCCTTCAAACAATTCTATCATATTATTAGCTTCCATTGTCGGAGCTTTTGCCATTTGGTTCAGGATTTTCATAGCAAGATCTCTTAGTTCAGCTGAGTAAGCATCCAAAGTGTCTCCACATTTGAAAAAAAAAACATATATCTTAGTCATTCAAATAATATCTTAAAATTAGAGGTTTTATTTTCCAACGATTCCAAATGCGCAGAGAGACGGAGAAAGATCTTGAAAATATGGTTAAAATTCATGAAAGATGACTATACAGATTCAAAAGCTTCAGAAGATTAATTTAAAGGAAGTAAAGGCTTTTTTTCTCTAAATTACAATGACATGCAATAACATCAAACAGAAGCCGTGTCTATTATTGACAAACTATTTAGACGAACCAGAGCTTCGAATTTCCACTTTACTCAAACACTTCCATTCTCATTTAGAACCCTCATGACATCAAGGTACGATTTCCCTTGCAGTTGGCGGGAGACATATCCATTGAAGTAGTCTGCAACGCTCATTGTCTTAAACAATGCTGGAGTCTCTGGTGTAACAAGGCTGGGCGCCGGACCAATATTGCCATCTAATTTGGGGCTGTAAAATGTGGCAATTGAGAGCCTTTCTTTCATGGAGTTTACAGTTGCTCGATGCTCAATACTCTGGTAAATTCCATTGGTTACAATCTGAACAATCACAAACACAAATTAAGCACTATCTAGTTATGCCCTTCATTTCTCGTGTTAGTATATAATCGTGGGGCTGATCGGTACCTCAAGAATGTCTCCAATGTTGATGATAAAAGCACCTGGCAGGGGTTTAACAGGAACCCACATTCCATCTTTCTTGATTTGAAGGCCTTCCACCTCATTGAGCTGGAGGAGGATGGTAAGGCCGGGGCGGTCCGAATGAGGATTGATGCCAATAGCAAGCTCTGGTTGTGGACATGGAGGATAGTAGTTCACCCTGATAAATTGCATCCCTTCTTCAAACAATTCTTTCACATGTTCAGATTCCATTCTGAGAGCTTTGGCCATTTGGTTCAGGATTTTCATGGCAAGATCTCTTAGTTCTACTGAGTAAGCTTCCAAGGTTTCTCTACGTTTAAATAAAGACTAGTCATTAAAATTAAAAGGACTAAAACTATTGAGAACCCAGTGAGTTGAATATGAGGTTATTCGAAGATTATATATGACTGACATGTTGGACTTATGCAGATGTTGGCTTGCAGAGCTAGAATCTTGACAAATAAATGAATTGACAGAAAGAAAGAACCTGAAAGGCAGAGGGAGCTTGGAAAATAGGTGTGGCTTCCTCAAATGAATTGGGAGGGCGGTCACTAAGAACATGTCTCCCCAGTTAAGCTTCTGCTCCTTAGAGACAACAAACGCCTGCCCAAATCCTTCCATATCCCCTTCTTTTTGCCAGTACTTCTTCTTCTCTTCCATGGGCAGATTAAAAAATTCCTGAGCTTCTTTCTTGATTTTCTCAACCAATGAACTGCTCACTCCATGGTTGGTCAGCTGCAAAACATTTCCACACTTAGCACAAAAATTACATGACAACTGACAAATGATATATAATATATACTAATCAATTTTTATTTTTTCTTCTTTTTTCTAACACCTGAAAGAAACCCCATTCTTTGCAAGCATGATGAAGCTTGTCTAATTCTGAATCTGTTAAGTCTCTAGAAAGCAACTTTTCCAAGTCGATTACAGGCAGTTGTGGCAGGAAAGTATCATCGGCTATGAGAGGATGATCTAGATCAGTACGGACATATCTTGGTGGAACTGTAGTGAGCGCCTCCTTGGCTAGCTCCTGAACGCAAGGCACAGGGAGAGAACTCCACACAATTTTCTCCATAGATGAATGATTGCATTTATTATGAGACCTCAAGGCTTTATTCTTTCTTTTCCTGCAAAGCAGAAAACTCGGTGCTTTTTACCTCCGGCCGATGGCTGCTGTATATCTGCACCAGGGAATGGAGCCAGGCCGAACCAAGTTTTGTTAGACTCGGGTTCAAACTGGAGTTTAAATTTTGATAAATTTAAGAATTGTAGACTTGGGTTTGAGATAAAAAAGGTGAAGATTTATCGATATCATTTGATTTGTCTAAGTTTACGAGTTGAATGGGTCCAATGTCAATCTACTCCAACTCAGATTTTGTAAAGACTTGATCCTGCCAAATTCAATTTGATAATAATCGAGTAAAAATCCAACTCCGCATGAGCAACAAATAAACCGATCCACCCATTTGTACCTTTAATATTTACTGAATTATATGGACCCCCTCAACTACTTGTGAAACCCTATATGCCCCCTTGATTTGACAGGCTTGAAAAGTCCTAAATACTACCCATCAATTAGGGATGACAATTTGAAACTGATTTTAGGAACCTCGACCCTCCCCGACCCTAACGGAGAGGGGATTTCTTGATAAAAATAGAGAAAAGGACAGGGATAGAGACGAAAAAAATCCTCGTAATCGGGGATGGGGATGCATTTGTCCCTGCCCCGTCCGCTCCCCTCCTCGCCACGCCACGCCATGCCACGCCCGACCCTACCCCATCCCCTCCCCTCCCCTCTCCACCCCACCCCACCCCACCCCACCCCACCCCCTAAATCTAATAAATTAATATAATAATTTTTGAACTATTAAGTTTTAGAAACGTTTACATTATGATTTATTAAAACTATAATTTTAATTTTACTAATTTTTGAATTATCAATTATCAACTTTTACTAATTTTTAAACTATTAATCTAATATATTAAAAAAACCCCAAAAGTCTCATTATCATAAAATTCAAATGTACCAAATTAATTCTATTTCAACTTCAAAACTTAGTCAGCCAATCCACCAAGTTTTACAAAAAAAAAAAAAAAAACAAATTATAAACTTGATAAAATCAATTGAAGTGAATGAAAAGTGTTAAATTTAATGTTACTACAAAATTACCCTAAATCACATACGTATTTACTAAGAACTATAACCTTAATAATTTGTATTTGAACTAAAATAATAATGAATATTTTGTAGCTCTTGTAGCAAGTGATATTTTGGGAAAATATGATTTATTTTATTTATTGAAATAAAAAGAAGGAAAGGGAAAGGAAGAGAAAAGGGATTTATAGGAAAAAGGAATAGGGTATTTCATTTTTATTCAAAAAAATTTTAGGGTTTGTTATATTTATTCAAATTAGGGATTTCCAAATTTTTGATCATATTGTTTCCAATTGGTTTAAATAGGTGAAGAAAAAGGGAGATTAGCGAGAGATTTCAACTCTGACTTAGAGGCTACCAAAATCAGTGAGTGGGAATAAACTTTTCTTTCCTTATGATTTTTGGGTATAAATTTTATTTATAGTTTTGTGAAACTTTATGCTATTTATTGTGAATCCTTGAAAATGGTAGCATGGATTTGGTGGAAACCTCTCAAAAAGAAAAATAAAATAAAATAGTTTCTTTATGTATGTTGTGAATTTAGGTTATGAAAGGCTATAAGGTAAAAGTTATATTATTCAGTGGATTCAAAATGCTTAAATTAAGTTATGTGGTGACCAAGTGAATTCTGGAAATTATTAAATTGATGTTTTGTGTTGTGGTTGAGTTGAAATTGTTTAGTTGAGCTTCATGTGAGTTGGAAGTGGTTTTATTTGAGCTTCATGTGAGCTGAAAGTGTTTAGTTGATAATTAATGTGTGATTGAGATTTGCTTATGGTGATTGTGGCGGTTGCCAATGAATATTGTTCTAAACAAAAAAAAAATTGATATGGTGAAATAAATTATATTATTCGGATGTTTTGGTTATTACTCATTATGAAATAAAATGCTCTGTCTGTGCACTATTTATGCCAGATACGACAGATTTAGATGCTCTGCCTGTGAAATATTTATGCCAGGTACGACAGATTTAGATGCTCTGCCTGTGCGATATCTATACAGGTACGACAGAATTTAGTGCTCTGCTTGTGCTTTATTTCATGCCAAGTATGACAGAATCGAATGCTCTGCCCGTGTGAGATTTTAATATACCGGGTATGACAGTGTTTTTCTTTTGCTCTGCCTAGGTGGGGACATCCCTTGGGTATGACAGATTTCCCTTTTATATGATATTTTGATGTATATATTTATATATAAATGGTGGGATACCTATGGATTAATATTTTAGAATATTGATAGGTAAAGAAACCTATAAGATAAAGATAGTATTGCCATTGAGTTGGAAGTGAAAATTCATAAATGTTTGATTTGCTCCTATGAGATAAAGGTAGTATTGTAAATTTCATTATTGTGAAAATCAATTTGTGTGATGATATTATGTGATGAATGGTTCAAGTTAATGTACATGAGAAGTATGTGGTTTAAGCATAATTAGCATGGTGTGTGGCTCATATTATGGCATAATATTATTGTTTGACATGCATAAATATTCTCAAGGATTTAAATTTCCTACTCACTAAGCTTTTAGCTCACCTTTATAAATGTTTTCCTCCCTCCAGGACATCCTACAGATCGTGCGGGATAGTGTTTTGTTGGGTTGTGCCACGGTGTAGCATCTTTCGTGGATGTTTTCATTTTGCACGCATCTATATAGACTTTTTGTTGTTTATTTTAAACTTATGAAATGTTGAAAGGCCGGAGGCCTAATTACAATATTCTCATGACTTTTTGCAAATGAGTAAAGATGTAAATTATTTTGTTCTGTATATGATAAGGCCGGAGGCCTGATTTTAGATTTATTTTCTGATTTCTTAGTTTTAATTAGGATGTATTTTGATATGTACTCATAAAAAGGCCGGAGGCCTATAGATGATATTATATTATGTGCTAGATTATGGTGCAGAAAAGTTTTTTTCAAACGGAATTACAGGATGCATTTCGCCCTTCTAAGCCTATAACGGTATTTCTAAGAGGTTATAGGATAGCGGGTCGGGATGGGTCCTGTCAGATTTTTTCCCACTCAATCCCCGGGGGGACGGGGAGGGGATTTTCCTTCACAGAGAGGGGACGAAGATTTTTTGTTATCCCTGTAAGGGGACGAGCCGGGGACGGGGATTGATATCCCCTACAGGGACGGGATGGAGATTGATATCCCCTCCCCGCTCCTCCCCGTTGCCATCCCTACCATCAACCATCAACTTACTTACTTCATTATTATATTTGTGTATAATTTTATGTGCAAATAAATTATTTGAAATAATAATATATCATTTTATAATTAAATAATTTTAAATTAAAGATTAAACAATACATAATTACATAATAACATATCATTGTTTGAATATAAAATTAAAAACATTATTTATGCACATAATTTTATTGTTATATTTAACATATTTCCACCATTGTAAACATAAACCCACAACTCACAAACTCTTACAAATAACAACAAAAAATTTAGAGCATCAAACCAATAGAATTACGACCAGATAAATCAATTTGAGGACTTGGTCAACTCTATTCGATAAGCAATTTTGTGACAATTGTAGGTAGATAATTTTTTATAGTGTCAGGTTCAAGAGGAGTTAATAAGAGTCATCACCTCTTGATTTTACAAATTTTTAATTTAAAATATATAAAATATCGTATAATTTTTAAGTTTTTATATTAACTCCTTTATATTTTATTATTTTGTTATTGACCTCTTTTATATTTTATAATTATTTTCCCTTGTCTATCACTAAGTGTTTGGTAACCCATCATCGTCAAAATTAAGATTTCAACACTAAAGTTTCTAGTAAATGAAAGGAAATGTGGTAGGCCATGGTGTTTTGTAAGTTTTTGCATTTATTTTGTGGATTTTGTTGTTCTTTGGATTATGATATGTTTTATGGTAACGTTAACACATTCAACTTGAAAATTTGTAGTTTGACAAAGTGTCAATCTCATATTGTAGAGATAAAGGTGGGTTTGGGACAGACAGAAAATTGATTAGGCAATTTAGAAGAAAGTAATAGAAGTGAGACTAATGGTCTCTTCATGTCCAATTGTGACCTCACTTATGGAGACTAGCCATGGATTTTAGTGGGAAGAGGAATGCAACTTAACAAGCAAATAGAGGGGATATTAATTAAAATAGGCAAGCGGATTCCCGCCTAAACCTTTTTCGGCAACAAATACTCTGTTTTACCTTTCTAAGCAAATCATCTTTTTCATTCCAAAAATGTCCCTAATCTAATTTTTCAAATTCAACGCCTGACTTTTCCGATTAACCGATTTCTACCACGAAAATCATTAATATTAGATTAAGATTAAATTATCTAAAATAAATAAAATTATAAATTAAAAAAGGATTAATATTTAAAAAATAATTTATTTGTATATATCAAATTTGGATATATAAAAAATGATAAGTTTTTCTTTAAATTATTTGTAATGAAAAATATCTAAAAATTTTATTTTTATAAAATAATTGAAGTGAATTTGGATATTTATAAAATAATCTATTAAATAATATATATTTATAATATAATCTATTTTTATAAAATAGATTATATTTTATTTTTACAAAAACAGAATTTGGCAAGGGGTGCGTGGATTTGGTAAGGGGTGCGGCACTTTGGTAAGGGGTGCGGCTGCGTGCGTGCGCGCTGGTGAGTGCGGGCGGGCGCGCGCGTTCTGGTGCGTGCGTGCGGGCGCCCTAGCGCTGGTGCGTGCGTGCGGGCGCGCACCCGCACATGCCGCACCCCTTCACCAATTCCCGCACCCCTTCACCAAATCCCGCACCCTTTCCAAATCCCGCACCCGTTCAGCAAGTCACGCACCCGTTCAGCAATTCACGCACCCGTATATAAATTCCCGCACCCTTTCACCAATTGATGAACTGGTGCGGCAAGGGTGCGGGTCACGTGGCTCGGTGCGTGCGCTGGGTAATGAAAATATAAAATTATTGAGAAATGTCAGAGATGCAATTCAAAACGTCAACCTAGCCAGGAGGATCCACAGTGTCGCCGAAACAAAAATTTTACCCACGCACCATTCACCGTCCCGAAACCGTCGTCGGAAAACATCACGGCAATGTCGTCGGAGTCGTCTCAGGTATATATTTATTGCTAACATTGATTCTGCTTTCGGACATTGGACGAGATTTAGGTTTTCCTTTCTTCTTTCATTTGATGCATCGATGTAGATTAGTTAGTTGATTACAGTCTTGATTATGCGATTGATTTTGCCGGTGCGACATTGTTGGTTTAATTTATGCGATTTTGTTGATTGATTGTTGATTGTTGATTGTGTTGGTTTGGTTCGGCGTTATGGAAGGAGGAGGTGTTTATTTTGGAGTGCCGATTTGCATGTTGACACCGTTCACACACACATTCACACCGACAGACCACCACTGACACTTGCAGACACCCTCAACGCATCCACGCACCCCTTAAACATCTTGCCGCACCCTTTAGGAAACGCACGCACCCCTTAACACTTTTGCCGCACCCTTTAGGAAACGCACGCACCCCTTAACACTTTTGCCGCACCCTTTCGGAAACGCACGCATCCCTCACCACTTTGCCGCACCCTTTGCTTTTTCTACGCACCCTTTTACATTTTGCCGCACCCTTTGCTTTTTCCACGCACCTTTTTACATTTTGCCGCACCCCTTTGCTTTTCCACGCACCCTTTTACATTTTGCCGCACCCCTTTGCTTTTCCACGCACCCGTTTACATTTTGCCGCACCCTTTGCTTTTTCCACGCACCCGTTTACATTTTGCCGCACCCTTTGCTTTTTCCACGCACCCTTTTACATTTTGCCGCACCCCTTTGCACTTCCACGCAACCTTTCACATTTTGCCACACCCCCTTGCACTTCCACGCACCCTTTTGCACTTTCATGCACCCTTTTAACATTTTGCCGCACCCTTTATCAGCTTCCCACACCCCTTTGCATTTTAACGCACCCCTTAACACTTTCCCCATGCTTTTCAGATTTTATATCCTCCTGTTTGCAATTTGATTGATTAAACATGTTTGCAATTTACTCAATTATATTGATTGTTATTTGATAATGTTTATATTGATTGTAATTTTCCCATTTTTCTGATTTTCTGAATATGTTTGTTTATGGGGATTATAGGAAACTGGGGTTAACGAACGCCATGATGAAAGGAGGTACAACGAAGGCTATTATTTTTTGGCGAAGTTAAAAGTTAGAGCTCATATGGATACTGTCGAAGCCATCAGAAATTCTCTTACCCATGCCCAGAAAAGAATGTTCAAAACATGTTGTTTCGGGCGATTTTTAAAGATGGAGACTTTAAAGCATAGCTCCAGTTTATTGCATTCTGTGCTATTCCGACAAATCAATAAAGGAGTAGTGGGAGAGGAATTATGGTTTCGGCTTAATGGGGTGGATTGCAGATTTAGCCCTGTTGAGTTTGCCCTCATTACTGGATTAAAATTCAGTAGAGAAATAGGAAAGAGCAAGGTTATCGGAAAATCTCAATTGAAGTCTAAGTATTTTGGAGGTAAAAAAGCTGTTAACTATGGTGATCTCGCAACAATATTTAAAGAAAGAGCATGGATAAACAATGATGAGGATGCCATTAAAATATCGGCCCTGTATCTGCTTCACTTTGCATTATTAGGATCAGACAATAGAAAAACTATTTCAGAGCATATTTTACATATTGTGGATGATTGGGATACTTTTAACTCGTACCCTTGGGGTACCATCGTTTGGAGATTGACTGTTAAATCTTTAGGTGAAGCTTTACAAAAACAGTATAACGAAGTTTCGAAATTATATCCGTTGTACTCAGAAGATATCCCAATATTAACTTACGGGATAAGAGGATGCACTTTAGCATTTCAGGTAATATTAATTTTTTTTTTTAATATTTGATGAGTATACATTTTTTATTATTATTTTTATTTATATTATATATATTTATTTTTTAAATAACAGGTTTGGATCTATGAGACACTTAATAATTTACAAAGTTTTGTGACTTGTAAATCGGTGAAGAGAATTCCTCGAATGTTGAGATGGAGAAGTTTAGATGGTCCAAGTTGGGAGGACATGGATCGTATTTTGAACTCTTCTGAAGTAAGATATTATATTTTTCAATAGTATTTATTGGTAGTTTATCATATATCTCTCTGAATAAACAATTTTTTGAATATTTTTAGGAATTTGTCACACCTCGGTTGATTGCATCCAGAGTTGAGAGACAATCACCACATTACGAAGATGTTATGAATTACATTGATGATCCAGAAGATTCTGATACTACTCCTACCATTATAACATCTCCTACTCCTGCCATTATAACATCTCCTCCTCCAGACATCCAACGTGGTGTAGCCTCCCCTCCAGATATCCCATCTGCATTTGTAAGTTGGAATACTCCCATTCGTAGGCGACGAAGTTCATTTGTTAGTAGTCCTATGCCATCAGCTATGCAGCCACCTGAGTGTACTGCTTTTATATCATCGCCTCCGCGGGCCGAAGAAACACATACTTGCATGCCTATGGGTGAATCTAGCCGGATAGCTGATGATAAATTTGATAAGCTTCAAGAGCTTCTACAAGGATTTATACAAAAAGTTGATGAACGACTTGGAAACATCGATGAGCGGCAAATACTACTTGAAGCACGTCAAGCATCCATGGAAGCTAAGTTATCAGATCTTCAACAAACGAACAATCCGAACCCAACAAGCCCACCAGTAGAATCGGTATGTATTTAAACTATATTCTAACGGTAACTATTTTCGATTAACAGAATAATATTATTTTGAAAATTAACAAGTGTTTTTTTTTGTTATTTTCAGGATGAACCAACTGAAGTATTATTTGAGTATATTGACCAATTTGATACGGCTATCCAGCAAACAACAGATGTCACAAATGAGACTCCATTAGATCACCGTTCTATTACTCGGAGGACATTACGCGGAAGGATATTGAAGAAGGGTAAAGCACTTCAGAGTCCATACACCGATCCTTTCAAACATCGCCGTGCACGAGAGGTGTATCACCCACCCTCTTTGGAGGATTTACAAAATAATATGTTTGAATATTTGCAATGGTACGGGGACCCTCCAGAACCGGGTTTGGGCAATACTTATTTATATGGACCGTGTGATAAAATTAAGTGGTGGAAACTAATAACTGAAGATAACCAGTGGTTACTAGATCAGGTATATTAATCTGTAAATGCAAAAGTTTCATTATTTTTACTCAATATTTTTATTTATTTTATAATGTTTGCTCACTTGTAATATTATTTTACTTTTCAGCATATTGATAGTTATTTAGTGGTATTACGACATACGTTTCCGAATGCTAAATGGACTTGTGTGGAAACTTCGTTTGATGGGTGGTTACCACATATAATAAAAGAACGAGAAAATTATAAATTAGATAATTATCAATGGCCACGATTATTATTAGATCCGATCGAAGGGATAAATGATCCAGAGTTACATAGAGGTTATATCGCATGGGCTAACGTTGATCGGGTATGTATCATTTAAATTAAAACAGATATATTATTTGTGTCAGTATATAATAAAGTAAAAATTTTACTTATGGGAATGAATTTCTGACCTTACAGGTTTATATTCCGATCAATTATGAATCTCAACACTGGGCATGCGGTGAATTGGATCTAAATGCATGGACTTTGACGGTGTATGACTCTTCGAAGGCATTTTTTGGATCTACAGAAAGATTTCTGGAGGCTATGCAACGATATTCTTATCTTCCGGCTATTATTAGTGCGACCAACTATTGGGTGTCACGGGGTCTGGAGCCAAAGTTAGATCCATTGACTATTACTAGATGTGTAGATGTACCACAACAAGGCACTGCCTCCGGTGATTGCGGAATATTCGCAATATATATTTTAGAGTATAAAGCAACTGGGAAGAGATTAAATTTTAGGGCCAGAAATGCTTCCTATATGCGGTGCGTTCTTGCATCCAAAATATGGAAGCATGCCGGGAATTCAATATTTCTCTGATATTTTGTATTATATATCAACTTGTAAAAATTTCTTTTTTTTTTTTAATAGTATGTAAATTTAATATATTTATTTTGTATTTATTGGTTAAGATGTATTGAGTTTTAGTCATATGCATAGATAGGTTGATTTATTTAGGAAGTTTCTAATATATAATATTGCATATTTTGATTGATATATTGATGTGGCTGGAGTTTGGGTTGATGGATAAATATAATATTGGAGTGCAATTTCTTTGAATTTGGTATATACAGGTTGGGAAATATTGAAATTACAGAGGAGATGCTGCCGAAATTTTTAAGTAATACTGTTAATGAATGCCTAAATGATTATGGTAATTTACTAAATTTGTTGATGCAGATATTGATGCCAATACAATGCTCCCTGCTACCAACTGGTTAGCTTAAGTTGCTTCAACAATTCCAACATTGTATTTGCACCATCTAGATGGACATTGACTTTTGAATTACTTTCGCTCAATGTTGCAGAAGATCCATCAGTGCATTTCATGACTCTTCCATCCACTAGGAAATCCTCAATGACACTAATTTCTATAAATTAACTACCATGTCAATATCTAACAAATGCAGACAATAAACACAAAAAGCATAAGCTTACTTTGAACTTACTTTGAAAGCAAATTTTCTTCCATTTTAAGAGCAAGCAAAAGCTTTTGCAATATCCACTCTAATTGAGTAACAAACAAGCATCGATCCATACAAGATTTTGTGGCACAATATATTCTGGATATATTGAAACAACATAAAGTCATTTCCAGGCATCAACAGGAAGAAAAAAATGAAAACTTCGCTTTCCATAGTAAAAGCCACAGCAGAACATTACAAGTACACTGTTCTGCTGTGGCTTCCTTTACACTCAATAGTTGAGAGCTCACCAATATAAATCGAAGTGTATAATCCAGAAGTAAAGTAACTCACCAACACAAATTCAAATTAAGGAAAAAAACAATATCAAGAAGTCAAGCCATCAGAATTTCAACTTAAAAAAAAATTAGAAAGCAACCAGCAATTCCTTCAATATATGGAAACAAGATCCAAAAGAAAGCATCGAAAGTTTAATTTTTTATGAACTTACTAGAACTCAACTAAGCCATCATAACAAGAGCAATCAGCTTTAACTCTACAAACTACAAAAAATTCATGATAGAATAAGTACACAAACCAATAAAATCTCCGCACCCTTTTGACAATTCCCGCACCCTTTCGGCACTTACCGCACCTTTTCAGAAATTGTCATACCTTTCAGTAAATTCCCGCACCCTTTCAGCAATTGCCGCACCCTTTCAGAAATTTCCATACCCTCAGAAAATTCACGCACCCTTTTGACAATTTCCGCACCCCTTCAGAAACTGCCGCACCCTTTCAGAAATTTTCATACCCTTTCAACAAATTTCCGCACCCTTTCAGAAACTGCCCCACCCTTTCAGAAATGGCCGTACGCTGTGAGCAATTGTCGCACCATTATTTGCAGGAATTGTTGAACTGTGCGGGAATTGCTGAAAGGGTGCTGCAATTGGCTAAAGGGTGCGGCAATTGGTGAAGGGGTGCGGCAATTTGCTAGAAGGGTGCGGGTGCTGCGCGCGCCCGCTCGCACGCACCAGAGCGCGCGCGCCCGCACGCACGCACCAGCGCTAGGGCGCCCGCACGCACGCACCAGAACGCGCGCGCCCGCCCGCACGCACCAGCGCGCTCGCACGCAGCCGCACCCCTTACCAAACTGCCGCACCCCTTACCAAATCCACGCACCCCTTGCCAAATTCTGTTTTTGTAAAAATAAAATATAATCTATTTTATAAAAATAGATTATATTATAAATATATATTATTTAATAGATTATTTTATAAATATCCAAATTCACTTCAATTATTTTATAAAAATAAAATTTTTAGATATTTTTCATTACAAATAATTTAAAGAAAAACTTATCATTTTTTATATATCCAAATTTGATATATACAAATAAATTATTTTTTAAATATTAATCCTTTTTTAATTTATAATTTTATTTATTTTAGATAATTTAATCTTAATATAATATTAATGATTTTCGTGGTAGAAATCGGTTAATCGGAAAAGTCAGGCGTTGAATTTGTAAAATTAGATTAGGGACATTTTTGGAATGAAAAAGATGATTTGCTTAGAAAGGTAAAACAGAGTATTTGTTGCCGAAAAAGGTTTAGGCGGGAATCCGCTTGCCTATTTTAATTAATATCCCCAAATAGAGGGGTCCTAGGTACATGTGAATAACAAGAAAACTAAAGTTATGATTAGACATGTGAAGAGGAGGATCTGAATAAGCTGATAGACCTTATTTATAAGAAATGAGTTAAATGTCAATATCAATTTCATTTATATAAGATATTTGAATTCTTATTTATAGTGAATAAATAAAAATTATTAAAATTTATCTTTCCAATATGAAATATTTTTGTAAAAGTGTTAAAGTGTAAAAGTGTTCTACGTTAAAAAAATATACTATAATAATTTTTTTTATCTACTATAAATAAGTATTAAATAGTAAATTCTAACTAAATTTAAGTTTTCAGATGTCTCATATTGATGAGCGTGATCTTAAAAACTTAACTTATTTATTATAAATAATTATTCTTTTTTTAATCATAATTCAAACTTATAATATGTTATAATATTTAATTATTTGACTTAAAAATATTTTATTATTAAATTAACAAGTTAGCTCGTTAAAGATTTGACATGATATGACTTGATATTGTGCGGGTCATGCTATGAACTTTCATTTGTTGATAAACTATCTTGACTCGCAAGACTTATATTATAACAGACTTTTATATGGCTGGCCTGTTAGTATGTTAGATCAAGATCAGTCCAATCATTTGACATGTTTAGTTATGATTGATACGTCTCATAATTTCATCAGAGCAAGAGATGTCAAATGGTTTGTGTCTCAAGTAGGTTGAAAATAGTATACTCGAAAGTCATATGTCTTACTGGAGTGTTTGACCATTCGAAGAAAGTGATAAATCCTTCAACAACACAAATGGATAATTGCTGCATTGTGTTAGACATGAAAGTCATGAGGCAATACATCATGGTGGTAATGTTTCACAACAACAACGATGTAATTTGATTGATGTCTCATGGACTCATCTAAGTTCAATATAGCTAGTGAAGGATGAAAGCATGGGAACAAAGGTGAACTACGGTAGGAAGAAAAATATCGCGAAGGTTTCATCTTTGTGTAAAATTTTAGACTTAGAATTAACTACACATTTCACTGTGTTTACAGTTGCCTGATGCTCCAACTGGTTACTAGCAAAGTCACAACAGAATATACGCCAACAATTTAGGGCCATTGTACCTAAATTGAAATGGAGTATTTGATGAGATATATCCTCCAAAATGTCGCCGACGTTGATGGTGAAAGCATATATGAGACAAGAACCCACATCCCATCATTTTGATTTTAAGGCTTTCAACCTCGTTGTGCTTGAGGATAATGGTGAGGCTGACAGCATCAGAAGAGGATTTGAAGCCAATGACATGCTCGGCTTGAATTATTTTCATTGTGTATACATGATTTGAATATAGAGATAATATATTATATGTGGTTGAATTTTACTTTATTTTTAATTTAAAATAGAAAACTCAAATTAAAACGAGTCTGAATTGACTCTATTACAATGACATGCAGTAGTATCAAACAGACGCCCTTTCCATTATTGACAAACTATTTAGAAAAACCAGACATTTGAATTTCCACTTTACTCAAACACTTCCATTCTCATTTTGAACCCTCATGACATCAAGGTACGATTTTCCTTTCTGCTGTTGGGAGAAGAATCCCTTGAAGTAGTCTGCGGCACTGATTGTCTTAAACAACGCCGGAGTCTCTGGTGTAATAAGGCTCGGCGCCGGACCAATATTGCCATCTAAACTGGGGCTGTAAATTGTGGCAATTGAGAGCCTTTCTTTCATCGAGTTTACAGTTGCTCGATGCTCAATACTCTGGTAAATTCCGTTGGTTACAATCTGTACAATCACAAACACAAATTAAAAAAGATCCAGTTATGCCTTCCATTTCTCTCCTGGGGATGATCATTACCTCTAAAATGTTTCCAATGTTGATGATAAAAGCACCTGGCAGGGGTTTAACAGGAACCCACATTCCATCTTTCTTGATTTGGAGACCTTCCACCTCATTGAGCTGGAGGAGGATGGTAAGGCCGCCGCCGTCCGAATGAGGATGGATGCCCATAGCAAGCTCTGGTTGTGGGCATGGAGGATAATAGTTCACTCTAATAGCTTGCTTCCCTTCTTCAAACAGTTCTTTCACATATTCAGATTCCATTCTCAGAGCTTTTGCCATTTGGTTCAGGATTTTCATGGCAAGATCTCTTAGTTCAAATGAGTATGTTTCCAAGGTTTCTCTACATTTATATCAGAACTAGTCATTAAAATTAACAGGACTAAAACTGTGGAGTACTCAAAGTGACATGTTGGATATGTGCAGATGTTCGCTTGTGGAGCTACAATCTTGACAAATAAACGAATTGACAGAAAGAGAGAACCTGAAAGGCAGAGGTAGCTTGGAAAATAGTTGTGGCTTCCTCAAATGAATTGGGAGGGCGGTCACTAAGAACATGTCTCCCCAGTTAAGCTTCTGCTCCCTAGAGACAACAAACGCCTGCCCAAATCCTTCTACATCTCCTTCCTTTTGCCAGTACTTCTTCTTCTCTTCCATTGGCAGATTAAAAAATTCCTGAGTTTCTGTCTTCAGTTTCTCCACCAATGAACTGCTCACTCCATGGTTTATCAGCTGCAAAACATTTTGTTGGGACTTAATTGTAATAAATAATAATAATAATAATAATAATAATAATTTAAGATAACATTATATTAGAATAATGTAATAATATTAATTTATTAAAATAATATTATATTAATAATTGTCATTATTGTCGACATCTACAAAAGAAACCGTGGAAAGGAAGAAGATTGAGGAAAATAATAAGATTGAAGCCCAACTACCATCGCCACGAGGAGGAAATCATAAAAAAATGTATTCAACCATGATCGCTGCTGTATGAGGAGAAAATTATAAAAAAATCTATTCAACCACTATTGCTACTTTTTGAGATGGAAGTCATTAAAAAACCTAATAATGAAGACAACGAAATCAAAGCTAGGTTAGGAGTTCTTGTAGTGGATGATAGTGAATTTGGCGAGAAAAAGGTTCCAGAGTTGGGATTTGAAATATATGCAATGAATAATGTTAAAGTAGTGTTTTCGGCAATGACAAACACGAAGTTAGACTTTTCCCACCACCACCAACAACTTTATTTGCAACATGGGAGAAATCGTTTGCCATTACCACTTTGACAAATGATATATAATATATGCGAATCAATTTTTATTTTTTCTTCTTTTTTCTAATACCTGAAAGAAACCCCATTCTTTGCAAGCAATATGAAGATTGTCTAATTCTGAACCTGTTAAGTCTCCAGAAAGCAACTTTTGCAAGTCGATTACAGGCAGTTGTGGCAGGAAAGTAGCATCGGCTGTGAGAGGAGGATCTAGATCAGTTCGGACATATCTTGGTGGAATTGTAGTGTGCGCCTCCTTGGCTAGCTCCTGAACGCAAGGCACAGGGAGAGAGCTCCACACATGTTTCTCCATAGATGATTGCAGTTATTATGAGACTTGCAGGCTTTTGTACTTTCTTTTTCTATAAAGCAGAAAACTTGTTGCTTTGTTCTTCAATTTTTACATCCAGCTGTTGGCTGCTGTGTATCTAGAATAGGGAATGGGATCAGACAATTAGTATTGTTAGAAGACTCAGTTCAAACTCAAGTTTATTTTAGATGAATATGAGAATTGCAAGCTTGAGTTTCAGTTTGAAATAAGAATTATGAAGATTTATTGCAAGCTTACTATTTATACTGATTTACTGTTGACCCCTAAGTACTTGTTAAACCACATGCCCGAATCTTGACTATTCTAGAAGTGGAGACTTGGTAGTTGGGGGTTAGGAGTTAGTCAATAAGCCATTGGGTTGTTGAGTAGTTGGGGATTTTTTAGTCATTTGGGCAAACAATAGTCAAGCAATACAACTTTTTTATATCCTTGTTGAGTAGTTGAGTATTCTTGATTGTGCTTCCGTTACTTTGATTTTACAACAATTTCGGAACTGTCTTTGAGTAGTGTTTGGGATTAAAGACTGACTTAACGAGAGTTGCCGCTAAGTGTTGCACAAATTTGTCGACGGTACATGCAACCTGTGACACTTGAAAAAGTCTTAAATGCTACCCATCAACCATCGTCTTACTTCACCATAACATACGACAAATTTCCACCACTGGATTCATAAACCCACAACTCACAGACTAACGTATAAGCAACCAAAAATCCGGAGTGTCAAACCAATAGAATCACGACCGAATAAACCCAAACAGAGGACCTCGTCAGACTCCATGCAATAGCTAATTTCAGGACAATAGCAACTAGACAGTTGTTTGCAATGTCGAATTCGAGAGAAGTAAAGGAAAGTCAAACCGGCCCTTCTTGATTTCATTAAATTTTTAGATTAAAATATGTAAAATGTCAATATAATCCTTAAAATTTTATTTTAACTTTTTTAAATTTTATTATTTTGTTATTGATCATTTCTACATTTTATATTTATTTAACCTTCAATCTTCTAAATTCAATTTCTGAGTCTGTCATTAGCTGTTTGATGATCCATGCGACTAAAGTTAAGATTTCAACACCTAACTGCTTCCAGCAAATGACAAGGAAATGTGTTTTGTAATTTTCTTCCCTTTATTTTGTGGATTTTGTTGATCTTTGGAGTATAATAATATTTATGGTAATAACACATTGAAATTGAATAAAATGTAGTTGGCAAAGCATCAACCTCATCCTATGGAGATAAACGTGGGTTTGGGACAGATGAAGATGGATTGGCGAATTTACAAGAAAGTAATAGAAGTGGTGCTTATTTTCTCTTCATCTCCAATTGTGCCCTCACTTGTTGAAACTAGCCATGGATTATAGCGGGAAGAGGAATGCAACTTAACAAGCACATAGAGGGGTCCTTGGTGCACATGTGAATAACAAGAAAGCTAAAGTTATGTTCAATGCGGATGAGACTAATACCTTCATGTCAAACGTTTAGGTCTCAAGCAGGTCAAATATAGTACATTTGAAAGTCATTAATTTCAATGGCTTAGGTCATGGAGTAGTACTACACTCAAACATTGAAAGGGAGTGGAGAATCCCCCTCCATACAAATGGATTGGTGTTATTTTATATTAAACATGAAAGTTATGAAACAATATAATGAGGTGATAATGTTTTGTATCAATAGAGTAATTTGCATAATAGATGAAGATTCATACATCATTTTTACAGTAGTTAAATTGAGATCTTATAAATTCATCTAAGTTCAATATAATTAGCGGTAGATAAATCTGTGGGAACAAAAGTGAGCTACACAAGGAAGAATAATATCATAAAGTAGGGGCAAGACTATACGATAAGATCAACAAAGAGAGTAAAGAGAAAGCCATGACATATATAGGCCTATGTCTAAATGCTCAAAAGCCAAGACAAAGTGGAGAGGAATGTCAAGCCATGGGAGGATTGAATTTAAAGAGCATCCAAAGAATACGTCAAGATCTATGAAAATTTCCTCACCCAAATAGCTTATTGATGGCCTTCACTTATATGAATTTGAACGTTAAATCTTATTGTAAACTCAAGTTAGCTAGTGTTAGATGTTATATTCATTCTAAGTATTGTATTATTTTGGAAGCACTTAATAATGGAAGAGAGTTTTATATCCATCTTTTTCTTCTTTGTGTAATTTTACAATCAAGTGCCGCCAAAATAGCACTGGAGTCTTTGATGAGAATTTATTATATCCTCCAAAATGTCGCCAACGTCGATGGTGAAAGCAAATAAAAGAGGTTTAACAAGAGCCCACATCCCATCTTTCTGATTTGAAGGCTTCAATCTCATTGAGCTTTAGATTATGAACAATGTTTAAGAAAAGAAATAATTGCAGAGAAGATTATGAACAATGTTTAAGAAAAAAATAATTGCATTATTTCCATATCTTCAATAATATTCTCTCTATCTCTTTCTTCCATAGTTCATTTTTTTTTAAAGTTCTCGTGTGTGTTTATGCTTATTCAGAGCCAACCACAACCATTCGTAAAGTCATATTCATTCCCAACATCGCACTCTTTCTTTTAGATCCTTCATAATTTCTTGAGTTCGTTGTCATGGGCTTCGATCCTCTTCTACTGCTGTCAGCGTCATCCTCCTCATCAAGCTCAACGAGATCGAAAGCCTTCAAATCACAACATGGGATGTGGGTTCTTGTTAAACCTCTTTTATTTGCTTTCGCCATCAACATTGGCGACATTCTGGAGGATACAATAAATTCTCATCAAAGACTCCATTTCATTATTGTCGGCATACATTCAGATGTGATTTTGCACATAGTAACCAGTTGGAACATATATTGAGCAACTGTAAACACAGTGAAACGTGTGGTTAATTCTAACTAGGCCTAAAATTACACACACAGAAGAAAAAAGATATATAAAACCCTCTTCTATCATTTAGGCTCCCAAAATATTACAATGCTTGGAGTGAATACAGTCATATTCATATAAATGATGGCCATGAGTAATCACATATTTGGGTGAGGAATATTTCTGGAAGCTTATTAGCAAATTCTATTGATGCTTTTTGAATCCAGTCCTCCCATGACATGGCATTCTTCTCCACTTTATCTTGGTTGTTAAGCATTTATAAACATAGGTCTATGTCGGTTTCCCTTTGCTCTCTTTTGTCAAATCTTAATGGCATAGTCTTGCTCCCATATGAACTACGCGATATCACTCGATACATTGTTTTTCCTTACGTGGCTTGCCCTTGTTCTTCCATTTTCATCTCTCACTAATTATATCAAACTTATATGAATTTCATGAGACCTCGATTAGTTTTATGTATTACAAAAAATACTAATTTTAGCAAAAAAAAATAATAATGAGAGATTATATCTCATCGTTATAAATATTTTTTTTAAATAATTTTAGTAGTCAATTATTTATATTTTTGTTAAAATCAAAAATATTTATGATTTTAATAATAAAATAATAGTTATTAAAAATTTATTTTTTATCATTAAAAAGTTTTAACGATAAAAAAAATTTCATAATCGACTGTTGTTATAGTTTTTGCCGTTAACATGACTGTTTATCAATTATGCAAATTATACTGTTGATGTGAAGTATTATCCCCATATTGTATGCTCTCGTAAATTTCATATCTATAACCCTTATCCTTTTGTACTGTTGGAGGATTCACCATTCCCTTCCAATGTCCCAAGTGTCGCACCACTCCTCAAGCTGTCATTAAAAGATAACAATTTTACACCTCTTTCACCAAAGGGCGGCATGAGTCACATCTGTATTGATCATATTAACATAATAAAATATTATATTCCAAAGATCAACAGAAATCAGCAAAATAAAAGGAGGAAAATTTTAGAAAACACCTTGGCCCACCACATTTCCTTGTCATTTACTACAAACGGTTGGTGTCGATATCATAAATTTGACGCAATGGGTAACCAAACCACTAAAGATAAACTCAAAAATAAGAAAAGGTTAAATAAATATAAAATATAAAAAATGTCAATAACGAAATAATAACATTTAAAAGGATTAATATACAAATTTAAATAATTATATTGATATTTTATATATTTTAAATTAAAAAATTTATAAAATCAAAAAGATTAGTTGACGCTCTTTGACCCTTCCTCAGTTAAACACTGCAAACAACTGCCTAGTTGCAAGTGCCACGAAATTTGCGGCCAAATCAAGTTGATGAGGTCCTCTAATTGGGTTTATTCAGCCCTGATTGTATTGGTTTGATACTCCATATTAAAATTAGACTCAAATCGAGTTAAGTTTAAATTTAATTTGATTTATATATAATTGAGTTTAAATTCAAGTTTGAGCTCATTAAACTCGTAAAAATCAAATTTAAACTTAGTATGAATTTAATTCGACTCATTTTTCGTTATTAAAACTACGGTTGGACTCGAACCGAGTCAGTTTGAGCTTGAGCTCGGTTCGGTAGGATTTTTTTTAAAATTTTTTATACAAAACGACATCGTTTTGATCCATATATAAACAAAACGATATCGTTTTGATATGAAAAATGAGTCGAACCGAGCCATAAATGAGTTGAGCCGAAAATGAGCCGAACTAGAGCCGAGTCCAGCTCGAGCCGAACTCGAGCGGGCCATAAATAAGCCGAGTCAAGTCCGAGCTGGATGCGAGCCGAGCTCGGCTCATCTCGAATCCAACCCTAATTAAAACGATATCATTTTAATACATATTGATCAAAACGATATCATTTTGTATAAAAATTTTAAATTAAAAAATTTGAAGAGTAACTCGAACTTAATCGAGCTCATATAGAACTGACTCGTTTTGGGTTTATTCGAATCAAACTCAAATTTAAGTTTGAACAGACTCGATTCGAGTCTAATCCTACTCTAGGTTTTTGGTTGTCATGTGTTAATTTGTGAGTTGTGAGTTTATGAATCCAGCGGTGGAAATTTTTTAAATGTTACAGTGAAGAAAGACGATCGCTAATGGGTTGCATTTTAGACTTTTCAAACCTGTCAGGTACTTAAGGGGGTCAATAGTGATTCCAATTAAGGGGTGAAATGATATAAATATTAAATATTATTATTAAATAACAATATTACTCTTAATCTTAACTTAATTTTAGAGGATAGGTGTTAGTTTTTCAAAATATAGGTGGGTGTTTGAGTTTTTGAAAGTTGGTGGGTGAGAATTGGGCAATCACTGTAGCTTGGGTGAAAATAGTGTTTTAGCCTTCAATTAATAATACTATGCATGCAAATGGGTGGACCAATTTATTTGTCGCTAAGCTAAGCTTGAGTTTGTTCGGTTATTATCAAGTTATCAAATTAAATTTGGAAGGATTTGGGTATTTAATTTACTCAATAAAACTTTACCATTTTTATCTCAAACTCAAGTCTGCAATTCTCCAATTCATCGCATTTAAACTTGAGTTTGAACTCGCCTCTAACAATACTGGGTTCGGCCTGGCTCCATTCCCTGGTGCAGATATACAGCAGCCATCAGCCGGAGGTAAAAAGCACAAAGTTTTCTGCTTTGTACGAAAAAAAGAACAAAGCCTTGAAGTCTCGTTACGACTGCAATCATCTATGGAGAAAAATGTGTGGAGCTCTCTCCCTGTGCCTTGCGTTCAGGAGCTAGCCAAGGAGGTGCTCACCACAGTTCCACCAAGATATGTCCGTACTGATCTAGATTCTCCTGTCATAGCCGATGCTACTTTCCCGCCACAAGTGCCTGTAATCGACTTGCAAAAGTTGCTTTCTGGAGACTTAACAAATTCAGAATTAGACAAGCTTCATCATGCTTGCAAAGAATGGGGTTTCTTTCAGGTATTAGGAAAAAGAAGAAAAAAATCAAAATTGATTAGTATATCTATTATATATCATTTGTCAGTTGTCATGTAAATTTTTGTGCTAAGAGTGGAAATGTTTTGCAGTTGATAAACCATGGAGTGAGCAGTTCATTGGTGGAGAAAATGAAGATAGAAGCTCAGGAACTTTTTAATCTGCCCATGGAAGAGAAGAAGAAGTACTGGCAAAAAGAAGGAGATGTGGAAGGATTTGGGCAGGCGTTTGTTGTGTCTGAGGAGCAGAAGCTTGACTGGGCAGACTTGTTCTTAGTGACCGCCCTTCCAATTCATTTGAGGAAGCCACACTTATTTTCCAAGCTCCCTCTGCCTTTCAGGTTCTCACTTTCAGTCAATTCATTTATGAATAAAACCATGCCTACAAATAAATCACTTTGGGTACTCTATGGATTTAGTCCTTTTAATTTTAATGATTAGTCTTTATATAAATGTAGGGAAACCTTGGAAGCTTACTCAGTGGAACTAAGAGATCTTGCCATGAAAATCCTGAACCAAATGGCAAAAGCTCTGGGAATGGAATCTGAATATGTGAAAGAACTGTTTGAAGAAGGGAGGCAAAATATCAGAGTGAACTACTATCCTCCATGTCCACAACCAGAGCTTGCTATTGGCATCAATCCTCATTCGGATGGCGGCGGCCTTACCGTCCTGCTCCAGATCAATGAGGTGAATGGCCTTCAAATCAAGAAAAACGGAATGTGGGTTCCTGTTAAACCCCTGCCAGGTGCTTTTATCATCAACATTGGAAACATTTTAGAGGTAATGATCATTCCCTCCACTATATACTGACACGAGAAGTGAAGGCCATAACTGGATATTACTTAATTTGTGTTTGTGATTGTACAGATTGTAACCAATGGAATTTACCAGAGTATCGAGCATCGAGCAACTGTAAACTCCATGAAAGAAAGGCTCTCAATTGCCACATTTTACAGCGCCAAATTAGATGGCAATATTGGTCCGGCGCCCAGCCTTATTACACCAGAGACTCCGGCGTTGTATAAGACAATGAGCGTTGCAGACTACTACAAAGGATTCTTCTCCCGCCAACTGCAAGGAAAATCATACCTTGATGCCTTGAAGGTTAAAAATGAGAATGAGTAAAGTGGAAATTCAAAGGTCTGGTTTGTGTAGCAAGTTTGTCAATAATTGACATGGCGTCTGTTTGATGCTACTGCATGTCATTGTAATTGAGTAATTCAAACTTGTTTCAGTTTCAGAATTGAAAAATAAAACCTAGAATTTTAAGAAACTATCTTAATGACTGAGATTGCTCATATATTTTTATAATGTGGAGACACTTTGGATGCTTACTCAGCTGAACTAAGAGATCTTGCCATGAAAATCCTGAACCAAATGGCAAAAGCCCCGAGGATGGAAGCTAATGATATGACAGAATTGTTTGAAGGAGGGATGCAGAGAATAAGAGTGCACTATTGTCCTCCATGTCCACAACCAGAGATTGTCACTGGCCTCAATTCTCACTCTGATGGCTTCCTCCTTCAGTTGAATGAGATGGAAGGCCTTCAAATCAGGAAAGATGGAATGTGGGATCATGTTAAACCCCTACCAGATGCTTTTATCATCAACATTACAGACATTTAGAGGTAATACCCATCTCAAAACACTTCCAAGATCATCACTCCGATAGATAAGGCCGGGCATAACTAAATGTCATTTTGTGTTGAGATGCTGCAGGTCCTATCCACTGGAATTTACCGGTGTTTTCTGGCGTGGCTTGTAATTATAATGCATTTTTTGGATTTTGGTGTTTGTTCTGTTTGTATGTTTTTTTAGTGAACTTTCATCTCTTTAAACTAGTTATGGATTATTTAGCACGGAAACAGAAAGAGGAATCAGATAGCAAGACATTTGTTGTCGTGATGAGAATTGCAACAACTCATCAAGAGAAGTAATTAAAATATGTTAATGTGATGCATGTGAAATATCTTCTAAGTATTTTTCGAAACGACAAATAAACACCAGAAAGTTGGTCAGCTTGTATGATGAAGTTAATTAATAATGTCAATTCAGATTTGTCTTGCCTGGTTTTTGGCTTATATGACAAGAAGTTGTCTAAATTCTGAATACCACCACAGCGCCAAGAACTCCATGTATTTCTTAGCAAATAATTAGTTACTTGCCTAAATTTGATGTATGAAACTAAGTAAACATGTTTTGAGGGAGGATGTTGAGATATTTGCAAGTTTGAGCTCACCAGCATCCCTCAAGTCGTGTCTACTTAATGTTTCAACCCCGGTCAAGGTCAAGTTTGAATTTGCATGAACTGGTTTGAGATGTTATTGGAATAGTGATTCAAACCAAACTTAAATGGAATTATACAAAAAACAGAAACACACTTGCATTTTTAAAACATTTCTGAAACTGAAACACCTCTAAACTGGTATCAAACATTTCGGGCTATTTCGGAAAAATGCATTTCTTTATAATTTTTAGTGAAAATCGATTTCACTTTCACTTCAGACAGCCCTTTTGAACCCTAACTCTCACATTGGTCTCCTCTTTTTTTTGACATGTTAAAACTTATCTTCTCTCTCTTTTTGGCAATCAATTTCCACTTGTCACATTTTTATTTTTTTTTGTTTTGCAGACTTATCTCTTTAGCATGAGTATCATTACGGTTATAAAAATCTTTGGGCTAGACGAATATATCTGTTCTTCCTGTTATCAATTGGAAGCCTGATACATGCACTAGACGTACAGAGATTTATTCACTCTTTTCGCTGGATAAATTGATGGCTTTATCTTGCTTGATGTTGGCCTTTTTGTATATTGGTTTAGAATATTCTTGTGAGCTTTGCTTGTTGCTCTTTAATTATCACATATTTTGAAGGTCTACTCCAGGTTCTGTGTTTTAGAACTTCTTGATCTAATGCTATCTGTCAATAAGAATAATATGCTTTGCTTTATGATTTATTCGAAAATGTTTACCAGCGATTACCTTCTAATCTTGCCAAAAGAGTATGTTTAGTCTTATAAATTCTTGTAAATTGTCTGTTTGGTTACTGTAACTCGAATTTACTCATCTAATCAATACAAACAGATTATCGATTAAAAAAAAGTATTATTTGTGCATCATTTAATATCTGAATTATGAGTTTACCTGAGTTTTAACTATGAGTTTGAACTGACTTAATTTCTCTTCAAAGATTTTCTGTTACAGCATAAAAGTTGCACGTTTTCAGGGCGCATTTGTTTGGTGCCAAAGTTGCAATACATATATATTTTAAAAGAAACACAAGTTTTATAGTTTTTTATAACATTTGGGCATTTATAAACAAAATCCCTATATTTTTTTTATCATATCTTTTTTCCCACTTTTGTTTCCTATAATTTTTAGAATGTATCATTTCCGTTTTCGTTTCCATGGTACATAGCCCATAATTAGTTTAAAAAGATAAAAGTTCACTTAAAAAGCATATAAACAGAACAAACACCAAAACCTGAAAAATGCATCACAAACAATGCCAGAAAAACTTAGGAATAGTTTACTAAAGACATTAAGAGATAATGCTTGTTCGAGGGAAGACAAAATAAGTCATTGGAAAAGTCGAGAGCGTGAATGTTTTGTTTTGAAAATATGAAAGTTTTGACAAAGACTTAGGGTTTGTAGAAAAACTTTAGAAGTTTGAAGGACTTGAACTATTTAGGTAGTTGAAGAAGTTGATGTTTTAGTTCAAAGCTTTTTTATGGACAATTTAGGAATGAGCAAGAAGTAATCTCATCCTTGCAAGTCAAGACATAGACGTGTCTCGTCGACCTGATGAGATGAACAAGTTATACCTAAAAAAACATCATGGCAATTTAAATTGTTATGATCGGCATATGACGTCCACTTACGTCACATTTTATGTAAAGTGAATTTCGTTTTTATAACATACTTCAAAGCAAAAATCTTGATCATTTACATATTGTTTATTTGTATAGAAAAATAAAAAGTTTTTAAAGTTTTACTAACACTTCAAAACTTTTGGGATAGTTGTATGATTAGATTCTTTTTTAATCAAACTCACTTAAATGACACTAAATAGGAGATTAATCCTTATATCTATGTGGCTAGTATAACATGAAGAATCACATCATCTACATGTAAATTCATAACACAATACAAGTAAAATATCTTCTATCCAAAGAACAAGAGGAAGAACCTTAGTAGTTACAGTCGTTTTCCATGATCTTTCAAACTTTCTTTTTTTCATTCTTTGTCATTGCGGGATTAAAGATCACTTTCTACTAAATTGGGAGCACACGATCATCCCCTTTTCTTAAAAGGAATTCGTCACATTCATTGCACATTCTAATATTCAATTATTTAATTATGTAATTACGTTTGTAACATTGTCTCTTATTTTATAAATTAAAGATTATGCTGAAATATAGGAGGATACTCTTTAACATTCATACTATTACATTGTCAAATTGTATGGGAAACCCTAATAACACAAAAGTGATCAAAAGTTTCCGAAAAACAAACCCAACCAACCTTAAAAACCGCACTTTATTCAGTACCATCCCAAGGTTCCTCCATTGTTTCCAATCACTGGCACCGAATAACAAAACCCTTTTTAACTACAACAAATAATCAGCAATATATTAAGATTTTGGTCATAAAACTTTTCCAAGTTTCTTAATGTACAGGTTTTCTAATTAATGATCTCAATGGGTGGTGGATTATCTCACAGATTCGAAATCCTAAACCATCCATTTATAATACTTTGATTATTTGAGCATTCACTATAATTTTCATCATTGATGACGATTTCAATATGCAATGAATGACTTTTGAACAAGTCCAGGTGACACATAATGTCACTCAACATTACTTAATTAGAAACGTGGTTTAATTCAGATACCTCTCAATTGAATAACATCAATTCATAGACAACTACTTTCATAAAGTATGCACTTAATTCCAAGACTTAATATCAACCCAATAAAGCAATAAAAAACATAATTTACGCACGTTTTGCATTGGAAATTAATATTATAAATATTATAAAATACATGCCTTCCCAAGCAAGCTGTAGTGGAAAATGATGTAAACCCTAATCGTGTCTTATTAAGAGATAATATTGATTTCTTTGTAAGACAATTAATTGGTTACCAGTCAAGTCCTGCTCATGACTTGACGAGCAGGCACACCACAGCCAAGCTAAATATTAAGGAGATAATATATAGATATTTTTATTTATATTTGTACATGTCACACCTGTTGACCATTCATATAATTTTATGTATATTTCTGATAAAATTAAAGCCTGTGTTTCTCATCAACGAACACTAATGCCTTAACCAAAAACTTGTAAATTTCTCCTTTGTATTCTTGGGGCATCAAGGTACTATTTTAGTCACCATAAATTTGGTTTAAATTTTATAATAACTATACCAACCTGTTGGACAATTGAAATTGCACCAAGTAATAGCAAGTTCTTGAGAAATAACATATGGTTGACATTGCAATTGCAGTCGGCTTTACAAAATTACATAAAATTCTAATGCATATATTTAAATGTAGAAACTTAATGCAAAAGAAAGTGGTGGAAGAGTAAAAGCCTTAGAATAAGTTCATTGTATATATTAAATGAATGCTACCGCCAACTTGAATATAATTATAAAGAATTCAGTAAGAAATTAGAAAGATTAATTATGATAATATTGTTTTATTTACACAGGGACTATAATATAATAAGTACAAGAAAGGGACAGGTCGACTTTACCCCGAATTTGTGCTGCCATAGTCTAGAGAGATGTAGATTAATTAAGCATTAAATCACCATAAGTGGAAGGAAATGCTCAACATTTGCTGCCTTTAGCTTGATCTACAATTGGTTAATTTACTAAATGGGAAATATAATGACAATGAACGATGTTACGTTTACCTGTTTTAAATATATAAAAAAGTATATATTTATATATATTATTATATGATTAAATGTTATTTTATTTTTATTTTAAAATATCTAATCATATAATGACATATATAAATATATACTCATTTATATGTTTAAATTAGGTACGTATATTTTTATTTATCTAATCAAAAGTCAAATTAATGTAACACACATTTTTATATAGATCAATGACCATTGATTTATGATAATTCAAGAGTTAAAAAATTATTTAGTTGACAATAAAGTTAACTAATTGTATCTTTTTATTCAAATTTGTTTGATTATATTAAATTTACAATAAAATTATAATATATTAGTATAATTTTAAATTAAAAATAAAATAATATTTAAATATAATTTTTTTATTAGATATTTAAAATTGGATATATAGAAGTTTTGAGTTGTCAAAATCACATAGGTGGGGGTTGAGGGCGTAAATTATGAATATTATTTATCACCGATCAATTCGTCAACCAACATGTGCAACTTTAAGAAAAAATAGAGCACATTTAAGCACGTTTTAGATTTGGATGGGCTGATCTCTTACGCAACTTGGACCTGTTCCAAGAGATTACAATGGAAATAATTCCATTATTTAATATTTTGGCTTGCTGGTGGTGATTGATAAGACCAATTAATTTAATACAAATGCAATGGTTTTGGTCACAGTTCCCTCTCTCTCTCTTTTGTATTTCTCATAGAATCAACATCTGGACTGCGGAAATTTTGGTATGAGTTGAATTAACCACTGATCGAAAGATTGCCACATATTCATATCACCTCTTTCTCAGGATAAATTTTAGGAAATAATAAAGTTTTAAATATTTAATTAAATATTCAAATGATATATTATTATTTAATTAAAAGATTTTTAATTAAAAATTAATTAATATTATAATATATTATTTAAATATTTAATTAGATATTTAAAATTTGGTTGTTCTAGCGTTACTATTTAAAAAAAAACCATGCATATGGATGACTTTTCTAATAAATTTAAACATAAATCCTTATCAAATTCTCTCCCTTCATTGAGAAATAAGGTGTAAAGTTTTGAAAAGGAAGTTTGAACTGTAAATTAAAATTAAAATTATATATATATAATTTTAAATATTTAATTAGATTTTTATAATTATTTTATTTTTAATTTAAATATATTATTTAAATACTTAATTATGTAGATAATTTTGTTCTGACTCAATTGCGCAAGCGCTAGCGTCTTTATGCCTCTCATGGTTGCTATCTTGGACCGACATCAGCCTCCATTAATCGTACGACACTTTCTTTAAAGAAAGAAGGATAAAATTTATCCACATAACAAAAAGCGAAAACAATGGGAAGCATATTTATGCTTCTATTGGACTGGCTTCTATTTCGACAAGCCAACAAAATGATGACCAAGGGAGACAAAACATGAAAGATGCAACAACATAATTAAGCCTCATGGAAAACCTTTAAATAATCTCAACAACTTGATCACATTCTGCAGGTGATGAAATAGATATATGCCAAGCCAAGGTGAAGCTTTTCAAAGCACGCACAGCAAAGAATTCATATGAGGTTGGTTCTGCATAAGCATGCAACCAATAGCTGTATGAACCCACCAAAGAATTTGTGTGAGACTGGAAAATTGAAAATTCCGTATGCAACCAATAGCTGTATGAACCCACCAAAGAATTTATGTGAGACTGGAAAATTGAAAATTCCGTAAGTGTCAATTAACCTGTATAATTCATCTTGACTATTGGTGATACCTGCTTCATTCAAAAAAATAATCACATTTGACTTAATCCACAAGTTAAAATTTTCAAAAGCTACGCACCAAAAGAAGTGCAACTTTTTGTTTATTGACTAAAAATATGAATAAACCCCCAGTTTTGTCGTCATTGGTTTGGATTGTTGTTCACGGCGGACTCCCACCCTTGATTTGGCACTACAATTATAAGGGAAAGGTTTGAGTCTTTGTTTTCGGTTCTTCGATCATTACCTGGGTATATCCCTTGTATATTTTTCATATGGATAAAAATCAACTTAAATAAGACACTCTAAAATCTAATGTCAGCATCCATGATTTGATATCTTGTGCAACCCTAGAACACATGCACCATGCCTTAATATACGTGTGTGTGTGTGTGTGTGTTTCTCTCTCTCTCTCTCTCTCTCTCTCTCTCTCTCTCTCTCTCTCTCTCTCTCTCTCTATATATATATATATATATATATATATATATATATATATATATACACACACACAGACCCCACATATTAATTGAAAGAAATTTTATTTCCATGTTTATATCATTCAATTTTTCTGTATAGTTTACTACACGTGTCTTCATCACAATAAAACTATATATATTAAATTTTGAGTCAATAAAGATTCAATTAAAGATCATATAGTGATCGATCACATGCACCATTCATTAATGTGTATGTGTGTGTATATATATATATCCATGTGTTAATTGACCGAAATTGTATTTTCATGTCTACGTCATTCTATTCTCCAGTTCAGTTTACAACACGTGCTTTCATTATAATAAAATTATATGTATATAATTTTAAGTATTCAATTATGCATTTATTTGATATGTCATCATGTGATTGAATGATTTTGAATTAAAAATACAACATGCATTCACATAATGACATAATATCTAAATACTAAATTAGATATTTAAAATTAAGTGCATATGCCATTAGTTCCTTTGATAATTATTATCAGTATTTAAAAGGATGGACTTGTGATTCTCAATGTGCTGCTCGCCAAAGAGTTATTCATTAATTTAGTCACCTACTATGAACTTCATTTGCCCAAATAAAAATTACAGGCATCAATCATAACTTATTAATTTAGCAAAGCTTGAAATTTTTCTAAAAAATAAAAAATATATATTTTAATGTTTTGGTTCATTACACTTGAATAAGAAGTAAAAGTATATTGTATCTTCGTCTTCTGCAGAAAAGTTCAGGGTCATAAATCTGATTATTTAGAACGGTGTGTGGCCGTCAATGTCTTGCTTCTAGTGGTTAACCAGCTGTTAATTAAATTCATGAAATTTCAAAATTTTTAATTTTTTTCTTTTTTTTCTTTGTGTATAAATATCCATACTGCCATATGGAGGTACGTACAGCAGTTTATGCTTGAAGCAATATTGATAAAAATGGCATCATCTCAGCCACGCCTTGAGATCTCTGAATTCACCTTAGTTAGCGTTCAGGAGCTCATCAAAGACCCCAACATCACTGTGCCACACAACTACTTCCGCCCCGATCAAGAGCCTGTAAAACCCTTCAGCGGGAACGATGATCACCTCCCTGCAGTCCCCACCATTGACTTGCAACGTTTGGTTTCCATGGAACACACAGAGCTTGAGAAGCTGGACTTAACGTGCAAAGAATGGGGCATCTTTCAGGTCTGTAAACTTTACTGGAACAATAAAGGTTCTTCCAGTTGTTATTTGGAAGCGTACATGTAAAAAAGTTTCCTGTATTTATCTGTTATTTTAATATACAAATCGATAGACTTTGAATGTTATGCACAAAAGATAATAAACTAGAAAAAGATAAATAAAATATGAATAAAAAACGGCCTGACTGTTGTTGGTTTGTGCTATTATGGTGTAGTTGGTGAACCATGGAGTCAGCTCTTCACTCCTGGAGAAGCTGAAATTCGAGATCCAAGAATTTTATAAGCTTCCTGTTGAAGACAAACTGAAATTCAAGATAAAGCGAGATGACTTTGAAGGGTATGGATCCCTGGCCCGATCCGATGGAAAGCTTGATTGGGGTGACAGGTTGTTTATTATAACCAACCCGGTTCACAGGAGAAAGCCACATCTTTTTCCAGAGCTCCCTTCATCCTTAAGGTGATCAATTTTTATATTGTAAACTGGGCAAAAAAGGAATTACCATATTTACTTTTTTATTTACATGCACATGCAGGAATACTTTAGAGTGTTACCTCCAGGAATTGCAGAATCTGTCGAAAATAATTCTTGGGATGATAGCGAAGAATCTGAAGATTGAGATTAGAGAAATGGAAGAATTGTTTGAGGATGGGATGCAATCGGTGAGGTTGAATTATTATCCTCCATGCTCAAAACCAGAGGTGGTTATGGGTGTTGTTCCTCACTCTGATGGGACTGGCATCACTATTTTGCATCAAGTTAATGGAGTTGACGGCCTTCAGATTAAAAAGGATGGCATGTGGATGCCTCTCAGCATCATACCTGAAGCTTTTGTAATAAACCTGGGAGATATTCTAGAGGTTTGCCAAAGCTTTCCCTCTCAATACTGCAATCACCAAAATCTATACCTTTTGCAAACATCTTATTATACGGTAAACTATAACCTAATAATCAAAATTTAGATTTTAGAGGCATCAATTGGGAACTTCAAATGCAAAAGTATTATTAGGTCTCTTGCATATTTGTGTGTACATTAAACTTCCAACATGTAACATTTATTTTGCATAAATTAAATAAAACATAAAATTATATGTGCAATTTATATATATACACAACTTTGTGTACAAACAATATGATTTAATGTCATTTTATTTCTAATTTAAAATTATTCAATCACATTATAATATATCATTATTTATGCACAAAGTTTTGCACATGGGTTATACACGAAGTTGTGCATATGGGTCATGCACATAGTTTTACTCCTAAATAAAATTATGTAATCCTAATTTCATAAATAGAATTATAGAAATAACTAAAACACTATCATGAAATTTGAATTCGTAAAATCATTAAAATTATCTATATTAGAATGATTAGTCTTTTAGTCTTCCGCTTCTAAAATTTCCCCTTAATAACAATTTTTAATAGATAAATGTATAGTTTAGGTCTTTTGGATTAATGGCACTGACATATAAATAACATTTTAAGATCAGGATCGATTCTCTCTTAGTCTAAATAGTTTAAGATGGAGATTAAATAATTATATGTTTATATATGTTGAGTGTGTATGACTTTGTACGTTAAATGTTCACAGATTATAAGTAACGGACTCTATCAGAGCATTGAGCACAGGGCATCCATAAACTCGGAGAAAGAGAGGATTTCGGTTGCTTTTTTCGTCAACCCAAGGTTCGAAGCAGAGATTGGACCAGCAAGCAGCCTGATAAACCCTGAAAACCCACCATTTTTCAAGACAATAGGAATGGAAGATTACGTCAAGGGTTTCTTCTCCCGGAAGCTCTATGGAAAAGAATACTTGGACAACTACAAGATTAAAAATGGTGAAGCATGAAGGCATGCAGCACGATAACAGACCTAGAAGAGTAATACTGCTATTTGGAAATAAATGATCTTGTGTTGTAATATATTTATAATATTGTGTGTGTATGTCGGTGTGTTCCAAGCATTTGCCTGATTATTCAGGTCAGCCTCTACAGAGCAGTGCTGAAAAATAAATTGACTTTCGTTATGCTTTGAAAGTTTGTATAATATGTTTCAGTTTGTAATAAATTACTAAGTAAAAATAAAATATTGTTGTGATAAATGTTAAGATGTGTTGAATACATGATTTTTTACTAAGTAACCTTACTTGACAAAGATTAATCACCGAGTAGTAACTTTAGTAAACCCTAGAGAGATTAGTCTAGGAAGGTATGTATCGAATTTCTCACTTCAATATGAATATATTCTTAGATATAAATTATCTATAACTATATACAAAAACTAATTAAATTGCATATAATGTAATTTAAAACAAATTTGTGGAATATTAAAACCAACCTCTAGCCTTACTGGCTGAATTTGCCATAGAAAATGACCAAAATCTTCCTTTCAATATATAGTTTTTTAGGTAATTCGATTTTTTTCACAGTATGATAGTATCTATAATTTCAAAACAGATTATCCAAGGACCTTGTACATGAAAGGGCCGCTTGGTTAGAGTGTTTTAAAAATTATCTTAATAATCTATATTTTACTATTTACATTACCTTGTTTAGTTTGTTAGTAATAAAATATTACTGTAATATTTTATTATCAATGTTGACGTGACAGGTAATATAGGTGATAATCTGATTACCACATTTATCTTAGGTATTAAAAGATTATTAAAGTAATCTTGATTTTATTATAATTATATTATTATTTATTAATTTTTAAGACAAAAATAAATTTATTTTTAATTAATATAACAAATAATATAAAAAATATTTAAAAATAATTATATTCAAGGGTATTTAAGTAAAATAATTTACTAGTATTATTTTATTACCGTTAATCAAACATATTAATTATTTATACCATTCATTTTTATCAAATTTTACCAAACGTAGTAATCATTTATACCCAGTAATCATCTCAATAATCCATCTTTAAGGTAATCTCTCTATTTTGATAATAAAACATTATCTAAACCAAACACCCTTGAAAAGTTTTTATACATTCCTTCCATCATGGATGAAAAGGAGTTACGAATCAATTCAGTTACTTCATTAATTCATTAATTATTTATTATTGACTTAGTGTATTTATAATAGATGATATATTAGAAAACAATAATATGTGTATTCAAATTAATTTACGGGAGTGTATAATCGAAAATGAATCATTTAACTTCAAACTTAAAGCACCTTAAAGGGGTTAATACTTTAAGCATTTATATTAATAATCTTGAATTTAATTATTATATTACTTGAATTACTTATCATTTAATACTTGTACCACTAAATTAATTTCTCAACAATATAAAAGATATTGCCAAGGAAGTTAATAGAGTATTTAAGCAAAATATCAAAAATAAATAATATTTCATAGCACAGAGAATTTACGGCATTTGGTGAGAGATTCGACCACAAAAAATATTTAAAAAAAATTAAGTAGGTTGGCTATGTGCTTTTTATAATAAACTCTCAACACTTGTTTTTGGGGTATAATATAAAAATCAAGAAAGGTAAAACTAGATTTTTAGGAGAGTATGAAAATGAAATTGCTATTAAATCATTAATAAATAAGAGTTCTTTTTCTTGAGGGGAAATATATTTTCTATAAGGTTTTTGAATGGACACCCTGAGGTTAGGGAAAGAAAAGAAGATTCACGGGTTTTATAAATTATAAGGAAACTTTTATATCCTTATATATAAAAGTAGTTATCATAATAGTATAATTAGGTATAGATGTGATTTGAGTCGAAGTGAATATAAATTGCAATTTGGCTTGAGATCGATGTCTCACCAACATCATCCCACTGAAGCTCGTTTTGATAATGATTCTTTTTTTCTTCTCCAGTGGTTTTTCTATTTATCAATGATTCTTTTGACTCAAACGATTATTTGTTTTCTCTAATGATTCTTTTTCTTTTATCGTTCTCCAATAATTCTTCTTTTCTAACAGTATTATTCACCAATCGAATGAGTTAAGTTAGATCTTAAATTGATTGTTTTATCTTTGAATTGATCTTGAATAAACCCTAGCTCAAAATTAACTCATATCAAATTCACCCTTGATTAGAATACACAAACTCAACCCAAAAAAAAAAAAACCAATTTTTTATTTCCCAAATATCATGTCAAATTGTTAATGTTTAACATATTTAATAAATTGATCATATGGAAAATTTAAGAATTTAGCTTCTTTTGCTGAAGAAGAAAAGATTGTGTCTGATAACTTATCAAAAAGCGTTTGCCAATTATGAGGGTATAAGTGTTTCAATCTCAAATACGTGGGTCATATTGTTACTTACTAAATCTCAGGGATCTCTATGGAAAACCTCTGGATTGACAGAATGTTGTATACAACTTTTCAATTAGACGACATGTCATTCATTTCCTTGTAAAAAGAACGACAATTGTCATCCGTGGCCTTTACTCAATCACACAACGATTGGCCGACCTGACCTGAAAATAGAAGGCAGATTCGTCAATAACTCATTTTCATAATGAGATGACAAATCGTCCCTTGTATATAGACAAGACGACAAAGCGTGCGTAACAAATTACAAGGCCCAACGCGCTGAAACGAACCTGGCGGCCCACACTGTAAAAGCACGCAAATTTCTGTTAAAATCCGAAGCCGAAAAAGGCAGAAGCAGAATCCGAAAAAAGCCGAGAAAAGATGGTGGTTGAAAGCGAGAACCCGAAAACTTCAGCAAACACAGGAGAACTATCAAGCGCTGCGATTAAAAACCCTAACCCTAACCCTAAGGATGACGAGGAGTTGGAGGAGGGGGAGATCGTCGGCGATAATGAACCGTCGAAGAAATCAACGGCTGTGATTCATCAGCCGCACCCACTCGAGCACTCTTGGACCTTTTGGTTCGATAATCCTTCCGCCAAATCAAAGCAAGCCACGTGGGGTAGCTCCATGCGCTCGATCTATACTTTTTCCACTGTTGAACAGTTCTGGAGGTTGACAATTAATCTTTTTTCTTTTCTTTCTATATAATTTTGTGGATTTATTTGGAAAAAGATATAGGATGTTGGGTTTTTTTGGTTGATGAGAAAATTGAGGTGGAAATGTCTTGTTCTTTTTTGGTGATTTCTGTTTCTTGATTGTTTGGTTTGGATGATTGGGGTTTGTATCTGGTTAGAAGATGAAAGGAAAGGGAAATTGTAATTAGGGTTGTGGATTTAGCTTTTTATTTTTTCATTTTTTGTCGCCTGATTATTTTCTTGTGAAGCTGAAATTTTATTACTAATATTTTGTAATGTGGCCGTTTGATTTGTCATGAAAGATGCCAAATTATCATTGGAGCCTCCTTGGTTGTTATTGATTAAATTATCTGCGAACTCATGTTGTATTTGTTTGTCTCTGACCCGTTAGTGTAGACAATGAGATTGGTGCTACCTAGAAGACAGTGACAGAATCTATAGAATTTTGCATGCATATTTAAGATTTTTGATGTGTCACTTTTTTGTTTATGGAATCTAAGGGCTGTTGGACCATTTGAAGAACTTGGATAATCATAACATCCTGAATTGAATGTCTGAATTTTGTTTCTAAACTTAGCTTTCCGTTGTACTCGCTATACTTGAAAATCTGTGATTATTTTTTGGGTGCAGCAAGATTTAACTTATTTTTGTCAGGGTAGTTGAATGACTTGAAATTTTTGGGCTAGTTGAAATGAAATAAGAACAAAATGCAAGTTGTTTTGTGTGATATTTAAGTGATTTGAGTGAAAGCATAGCTTAGTGCTGATGTTTTAATGAACAATGTCATATTTCTGTAGCTTTCTATAAACAAATAAAATGAGAACAGTAGGCTGGCCTTTATTGCTTGAGATAACCAAAGGAAGCACTTTTTGTACATGAAAGCCGAAACAGTGGCTGCACTTGTTTAAGATGTCACTTTCTAGGGTGATATAGCCTATGAGCTGATCCTTTATTGCTTACAATAAATGTTAATAACAAATTTGGTCTGCTTTATTTCTAAATTATATGTTCTCACACTTACCAGTAATGTCTTTCTAAGTTTGTTTTCCCTCGAAATGTTTCTGATTATTTATCCTTCATATTTTATTCTGCATCCAGCCTCTATAATAATATACATCATCCAAGTAAGTTGGCTGTGGGAGCAGACTTTTATTGTTTCAAGCATAACATTGAACCAAAATGGGAGGACCCCGTATGTGCTAATGGTGGGAAGTGGACTTTAATCTTTTCTAGGGGAAAATCTGATCAATGCTGGCTGTATACGGTATGCTTCTCACTCTGCATCAGTTCCTATAGCTTTGTGTAATACAAAGACTAAATGGCCTTAATGTTCTGCATGTACTGGTTCTAGCTGCTTGCATTGATTGGTGAGCAGTTTGATCATGGTGATGAAATTTGTGGAGTAGTTGTTAATGTCAGAGGTAGGCAGGAGAAAATTGGTCTTTGGACCAAGAATGCAGCAAATGAAGCAGCCCAGGTGACCCTTTCTAACTGAATGACTAAATTTATTAGATATACATCCGTATGCCATATGTTAATCATTAGTTTTATGGCTTCTTAAGATGTTGACAGCTCAAGTTGCACACTTTTTTGACTTAAAATCTTAATGTTTCAGCTAAGCATTGGGAAACAATGGAAGGAGTTCCTTGATTATAATGACACCATAGGGTTCGTTTTTCATGTAAGGATATGTCATTTGATTTCTAGTTCTCCTGAATTGTTCAGCCTAGTAGATTAAAATAACCAGCTACTAATGGTGTTTGTTTGGTTTATCAGGAGGATGCAAAGCATGATAACAGGGCAAAGAATCGGTACACAGCCTGAGCTGTAGAGTTTACTAGTATACTCTAGGAATGATCCATTTTCTTGATGCAGTGGTAGTGGGGCTTGATTCTTTTTTAGGATTCCGGAGAAACTTCCAGCCTGATACTTCTTCTTTTGTTTCTTTATGCTGTTTAGTTGTTAGAATATTAGTAGTGACTCAATAACACTGGAAGTTTGATACCCTTTTATTAACTGCAGATTTTAGTATGGCAATTGGCAATGCACTAATACTTCTTTTCTCTCTCACATTTTTATTTTTATTGTTCATTAGCCTTTTAGAACGTGTTTACTGTGGGGATTAGACAAAGCAATGGGAAATGGGATCAGAATGCCCATGAATCACTATGAATCTATCACAAAGGGAAGAAGTGTTCTGGAAGGAATTAATTGGTCACCATGATACCAGAGACTATTTGATCATCCACTGGCCAACATCTAAAATCTTATAATTTAAATTCTCTCTCGGTTGATTATCCACTTAATAACCACTCCAAACTTGAAGTTTTGAGGAACTGTGCCTCTTTTTAACACTGATCCATGATACAAGCATGCACATAAAGTGAATATCATTTAGGGTTAAGGTCCAGAATGGTAAAAATGGATGATTAAATCAGATTTGCCGCTATAGGCAGACTGTACTCAGTGTAGACTCAGCTGAACAAGACCCAACCAATTCCAAGAACTGAAACTCAAGACTTAAAAATAATTAAATTTTTAGATTCAATCCAAACTGACTCAAATCCATCCTTATATCAGACTCACTTATCCAATTCAAATTGAAACAACTCAAATTGAATCTATAATTAAAAAAGAACACAGGAATAAAAGATTTTCGTGGGTGCATGCACTAAAATATATATATATATATATATATATATATAAATACGTTCCTACTTTCATAATATGATTACCTCTAACCAAAAGCTATAGCTATGCTTTCAACTTTTTACAGAATTAATGGATGGTTACAAGAACTTGTATAAACTTGCGATGGCTTTGCCGGGGCTTAATAACCTGTGTTACATATTTGATCTGTATAATTAATTACTTGTATCTAATTACAAAGCTGCCAGCCATTTCCTTCCCTTCCCTTCCCCTACAAAAAAGCATGTATTCATTTACAATATCATGTCCCCTTTTCCCTCTCGCACTACCCAACCGTATTAACATGAGAGCTGGAAAATTGGAAAGAAAATAGAAAATCAAGGAAAATTTTAATTTCATCAAAAAATCTCTCCTTCCTCCCCATCCCCATTCAGATTCAATATCTCCTCATCATCATCCCCCAAATAATCATTTTTCATAACCAAACCAATGCGCTCCAATGGGTTCTCATTATCAGGTCCCTTAAATGCTCTCTTCGACATTGCTGACCCTTTATTGCCCTCCCGGAGATGTGGGGATAAGCAAAACCCTGTTAGCACTTCAAGTTCCTTCAGAATCTCCAGGTTGTGCTCTATCTCCACAGTTCTTTCCATCTGCATATAAATGATCAATTACTCCTCTATAAGTAAGCTATTTATATGTTTAGAGGTTGAACAAAATGAAGATACAAAAAACATTATAATAAAAGGTTTACCTTTTGCAAGGCAATACGGGCAGCTTCTCTTTCTTTCTCTCGTTGCCTTTTCAACTCAATTTCTGCTTTAATTCGTGAGGCAGCCTCAGCAGCCTGGATTTGGGCTTCGATCCTAGCCTTCTCTGTACAATGTGAAAACCAGATGGTCAACTAACAGTAGAGAAATATTGGTTCCAACAACCATAAGAATCTCAGCTGGAAGGAGAAATACACATAGCCCATAGGATATGACATGAGAATTTGCACTAGACTTACACAGCCACAAAGCCTTTAACATGGGATATAACTTTAAGCCAATTGAACTTTGGTTCACAAACTTTCAAAATGAAAATGGAGCTTCACAATACCACAACATATTAAACTAATGCTTGGTTTGGAACAGAATTTACATGGTTTAGGGTTCTAATAAACCCCAGACCACCAAGGTGTCAAACTTAAAGAGGAGCATGTGTAGCAAAAACTATATTAACTTCTAATGAGTCCAAAAATTAGCACCGGACATTAAAATCAAGCACTCAAGAACTAAGTGGAGTATTTCCTTCCACATCAAGCAATTCAACGCATTCAATCCAAGAAGAAATTCAATTATCATTTTTTAAGTAGCATTACTCTCTCAGTTATTCTGACAAATGAAACAAATTGATTACAGACTCGTTCACATATTTGTGTTTGCAACAATTTCTAGCATCAAGGACAACTTTCACTAATGTATTTGTTTTTTAATACAACTGTTGTTTTCCAATTTCAACAAAGAGTCAAAGACACATGTTTATATGACCATATAATGACCACTGCAAATTCTACCATCTTTTTCTGTTTAAGCACAAAAACTCAAAAGAAATCCATAAATAACCTTTTTATCCATGGAACAAAAGTCTCAAATTTGTAGAGACGCCAAATTTTGGCTTTATTTGGTTCAGTGAATAAAACAACTATATTTTCAAAAATAAAAAATCACCAACCCAAAAGAACAGGACTTTATTTTCACGCTCAAAAACTTTAATTTCTGCAAAGCCATAGTAAATTCAGCCTTTTCAAAAAAATGTTCTTCACCCATTCCAAAACTACTACACTGCATAACGTACTGCACATAAACAAATATGAAGTTTGCTTAAATCACCTTCACGTTGCCTCCTTTCTAATCTTTCTTTCTCTTGCTGCATCTTCACAGGGTCAGCCTTGTCACCCTTTATGACAAGATAAGAGCATGTATTAGAGATAATGATCACCAAAGCACCACAAAAGCTTGCAATTTGCACATAAAAGATTACCCAAAATTACATCTAACTTAGCCTCCAATTATTTTCTAAATAAAGAAAACGGAAATACTAAATTAGTCTTACATGATCAAGGAGTGTCCTCTGCTGTGCTTTCAAAATTGTGTCTGCAAAACGACTCTTTAGCATAGCAGCACGGAGAGCCTTCTTTGGTGACATTTGTGCACCTAGGAGTGATGTTGTCCAATCTACATCAGATAAGCAAAATAGAAAAATTAAGTATAAATAATTGCTTATTCCCCTCTTCTCTAGTGTAGTTCATTGACAGGGCGAAATTAATTCCTAATCTAGGCATCACGAAATCTACGTAGTACATACTGACCTTCTGCAGATGCAGAATCTGTTGCCAGAGGTGTAAGCTGAGAACTAGGACATAAATTTCCATCATCCAATGCACTTACAGCCCCTTTCACATAATTTCCAACAGCATGTCAATGCTCAGAACAAGTAATAAGCACAAGAATATCACACTGATGAAATAACAATAGATCCTCACCATCAGAATCAGGATCTGACTTGCTCGTCAGTGATGTTGATGTACTTTTTGCTTGACAATCCTAAATTAAATCCAATGTTTTGATTGCACATTAAACACAATAAATATCTTTTATGTTAACACTTGACTCAATTCATTACATTGCACAGAACTATCATACATACCCATTTAGAAGCATCAGCACTACATGCACGGTGATCTCCACCAAACGATCTTTCTGAAGTGACATCTATGACAAAGAAATATAATTCTGTCAACTACTCAGTGCAGTATATCCTAAAACAAAGAAACAAAAGAAAGGATCAACTAACCACTTAAGGACGCATGAGTTGAATCACTAGGAAGGTTGCATTGACAAGTAGTGTTGTCGCATTTGCCACATTTTTTTGAGGCAACTGGGCTCAATGGTGGCTTGGCATTAGCAATGCCACAAGCACGTCTACCACCACCATCAGTGCCTATAAGACACATTGCAAATTAGCTCCAGTAAAGAGCCATAAAGCAGAAACTTTACTCTGCCATTCCATACCTTTCTGTAAATGTTTCCCTGCTGTCTTGTTTGAGCAGCTCTGTGATGGTCTGGGATGCTCTACCTAAGAACAAAACATAAAAAACTCAGACAGGCAAACACAGACATACTTCTATTTAAATAAAATAACTAAATGGTTACATAGTCTAAATGCAATTATCAAAGATATGCCTGAGCATTAGTTTTATTTAGAAATTGTAGATGTCCAATGTTAACAGTGTATATCACTTACTTTTGTATCTGTTGTATAAGTGGGATTCCTTACAGCCCTTTCTTCTGCTGTCTTCAAGTTCTTTGACAACAAAGGGTTATGTAAGGGAGGTGTTTTGGGACAATTATCTCTTGTATCATTGACTTCCATCATTTTTCCGCTTACCACTTTCCCCAGTCCAGCTTTTGGTCTTTCATGTGTCCATTTATCCTCCAAGGATTTCCATTTCATAAGAAAGAGATCATTCAATTCCTCTGCCATTTTATGAACATTATTCTCTGGAGGATTATAAAGCATGGCATTAGAAAATGTCAGTCTGACATCAGCCACAAACTCTTCAGTTCCATAGTACATATTTTTATTCAGCTTCATTTTTATTGTTCCCAAATCCATTGGCTTAGATATAATTGAGAAGTAATCAGGTATATTCAATTTCACAGGATCCACTGGTTGATTGAAAACCCAGCCAGCTGAATGGGCCATCAGTGATTTCAAAATGACAGAACACTGGTGGGTTATACCACGGTCCATCTTTCGCCTTTTATCCTTTGGACCCTCTATCATATCCAGGGCTTCGCGCTTGTTACCAGCTAGCACTGGAGGTCTCTCCTTTGAAGAAGCAGAAGCAAACATCCTTTTCAAATCAGATGAAGGATGTGATTTACTCATCTCCAATTGCCTAATTTCATTCCCAGAGGCTTTGTGATGCCAATTTTCAACCACTGTTACCTTATGCTCATATTCACATGATTGTGTCCCAGGAACAACTTCAATTCTCTGGTTTCCAAACTTAATCTTCAACTTCTTCTTAGTTATTACAGCTTCAGTAGCAATCATGGTTGAAACTGCAAAAACTAGCAGAAGGAGCTTTTATATTTGTTTGATTCCAAACAGTAAAACAACCAATTTCCTCAAGCAACACTGGGTAAAGCAGTGTCCTCACAAAAGAAAAAGAACATGCATGAATCACTGAACAGAGAATCCTGTCACAAATTATTGCAGTAGATAGGCACCACAAAATTCATTAATGCAGCAACATTATACTGTAGATATCCAGTTCAGCACAGTAACCAATGATAAAATCAAAGCAGAACCAATTAGATTTACTAAATCTAACCTCACAACAACAAAAAGGAAAACTATAAATCTAATATGAATTCCAGCCCCAATAAAAAAGAGTACACACCAACATAATCAGTAACAAAGTATGAACTTAATATCATGAGGAACATCCATTAACACAATTAAGCATACTAGACCCAATGTACTCAATTCCTACCCCAAAACACAGAACACCCAACAATCCAAGCATCACATATTGAATGAAAAGAAAACATCAAAACAAACAAAATAAGACATTAAAACAGGTAAATCAGGATAAAGGCAACACAGGGTGGTCAAGTAACCTTAAAAATGCTTTACTTAGACTCTATAAAAACCCCAAGAAAAGAAAATAGCCCATAACCATAATATATTTACCAAGAACAACAACTCTTAGATGTGAATTTCACCAATAACACACACCAATCTAAGCATCAAAAAGAGGGGGGGAAAGTAAGGTTTTAGGGTTCCAATACTAAAATCAAACAAATTCTCAAAAAATAACCTTGAACCAGATAAATTAACATCTAAAAAGACTAAACCAACATACAATAACAAAAACCCAGAAGTTGAATTCCACATAATCAAAAACCCAAGAGTTGAATTCCACATAATCAGACAGAAAAAACAGGTAAAGTGGGAAAAAGATAACATGAGTTCTCACAACAACAATTACGGCAGTCAGTCAAAATTAAGAATTCATTACTTAGAACAGATCAGAGCCCTTAAAAAAGACACAACCATTCATTATACCAAGAACTATAAAACTTAGAACTCAATTTTTACTAATAGCTAACAAATAAATCCAAACATCAAAAAGAAGAGCAAAGTAAACTAGGGTTCTAGATTTCCAAAACTAACATCCAAGCACGTGAACTAACAAAATTCTCAAAAATTAACACTGACCCAGATGATTCAACATAACATGTATAAAGATTAAACAACATAAACTCATTTAAAAAAAAAAAAACAGAACTCGTAACTTCGATTTCTTCTATTCAAATCTCAGCAACAACAAAAATCAGCAGGCTGCTATTTAAAAATAGCAACAAATGGGCATGAAAACACAAAATTAGACAATCCAAATTCTTCAAAGAACTTACCCGAATCAAATCAGAGCCGACGAATATCTACAACAAGTCGATCGAATCGAAAGGCGAATACTCGTATTGAGAAACGACAAGCCCTAGTATTGAATCAATCCCAGCGTTAGAGCGAGAGAAAAAGAGATGAGGTTTTGGGTTTTCGAGTGAGAGAAGAAGAAAGCAAAGAGAGTGAGTGAAGTGAGAGCAGCTCTCTTCTAGGGTTTTGATTTTGTTTTGCGTTTTCGTTCTGTCGTGGTTTTAGTTTCGCGTTGACGGCCAACTTTTCACGCGGTTTTATTGACTTCAATTACTGCTACTCACAACATCTCTACAAGTACACCGTTGTAGATTCCATACACCAATTTAAATTGTAATTTGTAAATGACATTTGTACCCCCCTTATTTGTCACATAGTGCCTTATTTTTTGGCCATTTACAGTAATTTCAATAGAAAGTTTTAATAATCCAAACGCGTGCGTTTTAATGGAAGAAAGTTACATGGCATATATTTAATATTTAGACAAAAAGACGAGTAGTATTAAGTAGCTACTTAAAAAGCCTTAAATTAGGTCTAAATCATACCCTAAATGGGAAATAGGTATAAATCATAAATAAAATAAACAAAGAAAAACTCAATACAGTTATAATTCAGAACAAATCCTATCCTAAATGGGAAAATTTTTTTATCAAGAATCCATATGTTTTAATTCATTAATGCAATTTCAAATTTTCAATTAGGAAACATGAACAGAAACCTTTTGGTTGAAGGATCCTAAATCAACTAGGACAAGGAGTGGAGTTGACCACTACAAATACATCAACACTCTTCACAAATTAACAATTCCTTGCTCTTCTCTGCAATTCGATTCAATTCAAGTTGCTGTTCAAGTTTGTTTACAATGACTAAGTGTCAGAAGGTTGGCAATAGGCTTCTTGTGGAGGAATCCATTGAAGATGACAACTCTGTGATAGCATTGCACCCACATACCATGAAGGAGCTAAACTTGTTTACTTATGACACTGTGTTGCTCGGGGGCAAGAGGAAGAGGGAAACTGTTTGCTGCGCGGTTGCTGATGAAACTTGTGATGAATCGAAAATAAGGCTGAGTAAGGCTGCAAGAACAAACCTGAGGGTGAAGCCTGGTGACAGGGTTTCTGTTCATATTTGTGACGATGTAATGGATGCAGAGAGAGTTCACATTCTGCCTCTTGATGACACTGTTGATGGCATAACTGGGGACTTGTTTCATACGTATTTGCAGCCTTACTTTGCTGAGTCTTACCGTCTTGTGCAAAAGGGTGATCTTTTTCCTGTAAAAGGAGAGATGGGGAGTGTGGATTTTAAGGTTGTTGAAACTGAACCTGGTAAGCACTGTGTGGTTACTCCTGAGACTGAGATTTTTTGCGAAGGGGAGCCGGTGAAGAGAGATGATGAGGAGAGGCTTAATGGTGTTGGTTATGAAGATATTGGGGGTGTGAGGAAACAATTGGGGCAGATTAGAGAGTTGGTGGAGTTGCCGCTGAGACATCCACAGCTTTTTAAGGCTAGTGGCATTAAGCCACCTAAAGGGATTTTGCTTTATGGACCTTCTGGAACTGGAAAGACATTGCTTGCAAAAGCTATTGCTAATGAAACAGGATGCTTCTTTCTGTGTATTAATGGACCTGAGATTACGTCTGGTATGGCTGGTGAGAGTGAGAGTAATCTCAGGAAAGCATTTGCTGAAGCTGAAGAGCATGCTCCTTCAATAATATTTATTGATGAGATTGATTCGATTGCTCCTAAACGTGAAAAGACGCAAGGTGAAGTGGAGAGGAGGGTCGTTTCTCAGCTGATGACTCTTATGGATGGGATGAAATCTTCTGCACGTGTCATGGTTATTGGAGCCACAAATAGGCCTAACAGCATGGACCCTGCATTGAGGAGGTTTGGGAGATTTGACAAGGAAATAGATATAAGTGCTCCGGATGAAGTTGGTCGCCTAGAGGTTCTTCAAATTCATACAAAGAGCATGAAGCTTTCAGAAAATGTAAATTTAGAAAAGGTAGCCAGGGAAACTCAGGGATTTGTTGGGGCAGATCTTGCAGCTCTCTGTACTGAAGCTGCACTACAGTGCATTAGAGAAAATATGGATAGAATTGATGTAGAAGATGAGACCATTGATGTTCAGATACTCAATTCAATGAATGTCACAGATCAGCACTTTAATACTGCTCTTGGAACCAGCAACCCTTCCGCTCTGCGCGAAACAATTGTAGAAATGCCCAAAGTCAGCTGGGAAGACATTGGCGGCCTTGATAAGGTTAAGAGGGAGCTTCAAGAGACTGTTCAATATCCAGTGGAGCATCCTCAAATGTTTGAGAAGTATGGCTTGTCACCTTCAAGAGGTGTTCTCCTTTATGGCCCTCCTGGTTGTGGGAAAACCTTGCTGGCTAAGGCAATTGCAAATGAATGTAAAGCAAATTTCATAAGTATCAAGGGTCCAGAGCTCCTTACAATGTATTTTGGAGAGAGTGAAGCCAATGTCAGGGATGTTTTTGACAAGGCTCGTCGCTCTGCTCCTTGTGTTCTCTTCTTCGATGAACTGGATTCTATTGCCATTCATAGAGGAAGCCGGGTAGGTGATGCTGGTGGCACCACTGACAGAATTCTGAATCAACTGTTGGCAGAGATGGATGGTTTGTCAGCAAAGAAAATGATTTTTGTAATCGGGGCTACCAATAGGCCACATGTTATTGATCCTGCACTTCTAAGGCCAGGTCGCCTCGATCAATTGATATACATACCTTTGCCAGATGAGAGTTCTCGACAGCAAATTTTCAAGGCGTGCCTAAGAAAGTCTCCTGTCTCAAAAGATGTTGACCTTGCAGCACTTGCCAAGCTTACAGTAGGCTTTAGTGGTGCTGATATCACAGAAATCTGCCAAAGAGCATGCAAATTTGCAATCAAAGAAGAGATTGAGAAGAGTATCGAAAGGGAAAAAGTGAAGAATCCTGAAGCTATGGAACAGGATTCCGCAAAGGAAGTTTCTGAAATCAAGCTCACGCATTTCCAAGGGGCTATGAAGTGTGCCCGTATGAGTGTTAGTAATACTGATCTCCACAAGTACCAGGCTTTTGCTCAAACCTTGAGTCCAGTCTCATCATCTGCTGCTGGTGGCCATTAGGATGATGCTCTTCAAGATTGCTACGAATTGATGTTTAATTAGGTAATTCTAGCATCTATTGCTGGTTTAATTTTGACACATTCTATTATGATGTTGTAATTTCCTAAGAAGTGAAAATTAACAAAGCTTTGAATGTCCTACTGCAAAATAGGTCTTATACCATCTTTTCTTAATTGTCACTATTAATTGGTAAATCTTGCATGAATCCCACAAGCTTTTTTGAAACTATTGAGTGTCAGGTGATGCTTTTCTCTAACAGCTGGATCCATAGATTACTTGTCAATTAGAATCATAAAATTTCTTATTTAAGCAACCAACCCAGATGGCCAAATCACTGAGAACATTAAATCTCATTAACTTAGAAGTTGTTTGAGGTGCATCTTCAATAATACAACATTGAGAGTGATAACACAGATATGATGACTGGAACATAAATAATTCATGTTTTTTCACTGGTCGGTGATTGGCACAAAGAACTGAAGAAAGACCTCTGGCTATGCAAGGATGAAGCCGAAATTAAAATAAACTAAACTTCCCAGTTATCGTCTATCGACCTCCAGCCATTACCTCTATGCTGTCTCTGTTCTCAGTAGAGCAATGAGCTACGCATAGATTGCCAATTAGTCAAGTGACTGATTTGGGAGAGTTCAGAAATGCTTCATACTGATATTTCACTCAGTGGTTCATATCAATTGGAACACCAATGGACTTTAAGAGCAATTATGTCATTCAGATGACATGAATTCCTATTGCATTATTCATTATGCAGATTTTGATGGCACACTCATCTGCTACACAAAAAAAATTGACTACCATGCACGAAGCTCGCTATTGCTGGTGGATACATTTACGCATATGAATCTAACAACGGCTCTCTTGAATTTTCCCCAGATTTAGAGCTATAATGGAAATACAACATTAACTGTACAATCCCCAGAAGTGTTCCAATGCCATTCGGGACCTGGATCCAAAAATATCAGAAAAACAATCCATCAGTTTCATGGAGACAAAAACCTGGGAGTATTTGGACTTCTGATGATTATTAAATCAATTCATTGAGTCTTACAAAGCATTGGAAAACCAATCAATAAAATGATGATGGACACATAATAAGAACTATAATGTATAATATCCATAATCATAAACATAGTACTTACGAAAATGAAAGCATCGTCCTTGAACATTCCATACACAAAGAATGAGAAACTCATCAAGAAGGTTGAAAGAGAAAGATAGAAGGGCATATATTCAACACTTCTTGATTTAATGACCAATTTCTGCATTAGTATTAAATGAAAACATATGAGTGGAAGGAATTGTGCATTCCCTATAGTCAAAAAGCTTTGACATTTTGAGATGACTTACAATGACAAATAGAGGTGAAGCAAACATAGAAATCAGAGAAGCAATACTCAAGTATCCAACAAAAGTCCGCCGCACACTGGAGTCAAAAAGTTTTATGCTCACAAAGACTATGATACTGAACAGTGCAAAAACTGCCATTAACAATCCAGACATCTTCAACTGCAAACAACAACCAAAGACAGTAATTCCATGCTGAATCTAACAGTGCAGAATCAAATATCACCTCACAAAATGCAGGGAAAAAGAAAACCTTTTTGGGTTTTTCAGCATATTTGATGAAGATGCTAATATAAATTAGCTGAAAGAGCACTCCAGTTGAATTAACTGTGGCAACCAATATAATACCAGGCGATACAAGGGGCATGCCATACCAGAGACAGATCAAGCAGTTCAAAAGAGCGTAAATGTAAGGCAATCCTGAGAATTGTTCTGTCGACTGGCTTCTTAAAATTCTCCTGAATGTAGGTCTGACCAAACAAACATACGAGCTTCAATTTTCATTCCTTTCTCAACTTTTAAAGGGAAAGATCATTAAACTACTTACATGGGTGATACAAACAAGACAAAAGCAAACAGGTTCCCTGCAATCAACAAATTGGTATTAGAATTTGTTTCACTTTATCTTCATCTTGTCCAAATGACTGAATTCTCTTATTTTGCTTGACATTAGGCATCAATTCATTTCACTTTTCAGCACAAACCAGCAACACAACAGAGTAAAACTGCAGTGTCGAAGAGTTTCATTTTTACCAAATATGGATTCCTCTGAAGTTTACAGTTTGCTATTCTTTATCAAACACATATATGAAAATATCAAGCAAAATAAAAGTAAGAATGCTTGTGCATCTGAACAAATTGGATATATTTTTCTTATTATTTAGCAAGTTTACAAATTAACAAAGAAGCAATAAATCTTGAACTTCCTTTTCCAATTTTCCTGCTTTTTCTCGGCAACCAGCAAACAATCCTCTTCAATTCAAACATTTTTGCGGATCAAGTAACCCACAAAATAAAGAAAGCGTCAAAAGTGTTACCATCTTCTCTCTGATCTTTAAGCAGACGACAGGGCAACTTTATACAGGCAAAAATAAATAAATAAAATTCTACAAAATTGGAACTTGAAAACAAAACGTCAAATTGCTAAAAAGAAGATAATCAAGTGGAGCTTTTGAAAGGTTTAATGAAGTTTACCAGCAACCCCAGCTGCATCACTGCAAACTGAATAAACAGCAGTGAACCCAATAGAAAACATGAGTCAATCTCTGCAATTCTTTCTCTAACTTCTCTCTGTGTGTCTTGCTTGTACTCTTGTATATAAATTTCTTTTAACTGGGTATTTAATAAAGGTATTTAATAGTTTTGTTTTCATGTCTTTGATTCTAGATATGTGATGGAAATTAACCGATCATAAACCATTGCAATTTGCATAGTTTTTGTGGATAAAAAACCTTTAAGTATGACTCATAGGACGCGAGGATCCCATTTCATATTTATCTTGAAAATTAAAATCATAAAAGTCACATGTTGATTTCGTAGTTTTTATCTTATGCTAACAACAGATGGAATCTTAAAGTTTGCAATCAATATCTTGACCAACCAGACCTATTGTTGTCTTTGAGTTAATGTTTCTATATATTTGCAGTAATTAATCCAGAATTTTTGTTATAAGGGCTCTGCCAAATGTGATTGATTAAGTACTCTTTTGTGATAGAATTTCAGGAAATTAAGATTAGCATCAAACAAAGACAAGTATAATGGGATAGATGGCAGGACAAGATGGTAACCTGGGAAACACAGTTCATGTTTATCTTTGTTTTCATTTGCATGCCGAGAATATCCATAAGGTTACTTCAGGGTAAGATATTTACTTGTTTGGTTAACAGTATTAAAAAAATTTTTTAAATTAATCTTAATTTTATTATATTTTTCCCTTTATTAGATTCTTATAAAACTTTTAATTTGGGGTTATTCTTCTTAAACTCAATTATGTAAACCAATTTGATTAAAAAAACACATGAAGCTCATAGTTGAATGGATAATGTTCATTATATATAATGGAGTCATTTTTGGAGTAATTGTAACTATGCATATAATTATTTGCCGGCTTAATGAAGAGATTAATACAAGTTGAATGGATACTCCGTTTACTACAAACGTGACAAAGAGCCTGAAAATTGATCACCCAAATGTAATGCCAAGGAGCGGGGTCGTGTTGACGTGAGAGGGGAAGATCATTTCTTATTTTATTTTAGTGCCATTCTAAAAGAAAGATGCATGCATCTGTCAACTTATGAAAAAAATTAATGGCACTGGTCTTGGCTTTGGATAGAACAGCTGACAAGACTTTAAATTATCCGTGGGAGTAGTAACAATTCACTACCGAGGCTCAACAAAGATGGCTACTCGGGGTTCGATTTTTGGATCAAATACAGGCAGGGCATGAATAACACAACTGCGGATGCCCTGTCACGGGCGGGTACGTTGATGAGTATTTCTGTGGCAGAGCCACGTTGGTTGGATCCAATCAAGGAGGAAAACCAGAACATTCAGAAATTCAAACGCTGAAGGAATTAATTCAGGACGAGGAAGAGGTTGGCCTTGGGAAGTTCAGCAAGGAATCTTGTTTTTCAAAGGGTGGATTCACCTGCCACAAAATTTTGAATCAATTCCCATTCTACTGCAAGTATACCATAGAATTAGCCATGAAGGTTACTACAAGAACTCCACAGGATCAAACAAGTGTTCACGAGGAAGCATCTGTAAGAATCACTCATAAAGTTTATTCAAGCTTAAGATTTTGTCAGACACGAGATCAGCTTTGTTAAAAATGAAGCTTGTGCTACTCCGAAGCTGCCAGCAGTATCTTTTTCTATCGTAATTGCCTCAGGCAGAATGTTAAGGAGAGAAGTGGCCCCTCTGTTGAATCCCTTTTGCTACAAATAATAACAAACTCAAGAGAGAAGACATCGTTTTATGCCATTATCATCAGTCTTTGAATTTTACCTACTCGATATATGTTTTCTTTCCTTCCACCATAGCTGGCAGGGGACTTAGCCGGGAGCAAAATTTTGCAGCTCAAATCAACTGTAACAGAGACATAGAGAATATAAAAAAAATTATTTCATAATTAGAAAGACAAAATTTTCACTTTAAAAGACGTAGAAAAAAATAGATTAAATGCACAGTTTATAGTTCGATATTGCAAAATGAAGAGGGGATCCAAATCCTTTATAAAAAATTGGGAGAAATAGAAGTAAAGAGAAGACCCTGTGCCTTACAAATCTTGCAAACCCGAATGACAGGACTTGTCAACCCAACCAAACCCGTCGGCCCTTTAATGGGTTACAGGCCTTGTCTTCCACTATCACCAGTCACCACCATCAACAAAAAATGAAAATTTCCCGCTATTTAATGTAGTAACCTAATCCTCTTCCATTCAATAACCCAACCAAACCCGTCGGCCCTTACAATTTCTTCTCAATGAACTCGTTGTTTCTGGCTCAAGATTGGATTTTTAGTCATTGAAGCTAAGAAATCACAAAATTTCAGCTCAGAGAATATTTGTTCACCAAATTCAAATAGGACTATTGCCTCTATTGAAATTGATAATGTTACCAATTCATATCAAAGAGCTTGAGGGTTGTTGTGTGGCCGTTGATACTTATTCCTGGCTCCACAAAGGGGCTTTGTCTTGTAGCAGAGAGCTCTGAAGGGCTTACCCACGTCCAGGCCTCTCTCTTTCTCTCTATACTAAATTCTAATTTATATTGCAAGATGGTTCTCTTATGTGGTTTTTATTTATTTATTTTTTTAATTTTCTTTTTAAAGTTTCAATATTTGAACGAAATGCGGTAACGGGTTTGCCTTGTCTTCATGATTGGATGAACCTGTTATGTTGTCCAGTTGCATAAGGCAGTTGAATTTTTTTCACTATTTCATCAAATTGTATAGTGGGCTTCATTAGTTAGTTTGTATTGATGATTTGGCGTTTTCTATTCTGTAGTTCGTATAAATGAAAATGCTAATTTTTTTAATAAGAAGTCAATTTTTTCCGGCATTACGGAGAATTATATCATTGCAAATTATGTTAACAAGTGTATTGATGAACAGATAATAGCATTTGTTAAACCTATCACTCTTGTGATTCTGGATGTTTGTCAGTCTTACATGGGGGTGTTCTTTTTTGATAATGTAGGCACATTGAGTATTGCATGCATAGAGTAAATATGCTGCGGCATTATGGTGTTAAACCCATTCTTGTCTTCGATGGAGGTCTTCTACCGATGAAGATTGAACAAGAGAAGAAATGTGCAAGGTATGCTCTATAAGCCACTTGAAGTTTTTGAGTCCTTAACTGGTTTTTCTTTAACTTTGCTGTCCAGAGAATCTCAAAAACTGCAGCCCAATTACCTAGGTTGAGTGAATAAGTATTCTTCTACCCATCAGCCATAAATAATTTACTTTGTTTTCAACATATGTTAAATGCCAATTTTGAGAATGAATAGAGTGATCCAATAGACTTGTGTTTCCTCTTTCAGGATAGCTATCTGTTTTGTTGAGTGAAAGACATTTTGTATGCCCCAAAAATGCAGGGCAAGGAAGGATAATCTTGCAATTGCCATTGCCCGTGAATCAGATGGCAATTTTTCTGCTGCTTATGAGTTCTACCAAGAAGCTGTTGATATTTCACCTTCAATTGCACATGATCTGATTCAGGTAAGGAAGAGGGTCTACAGAGGCATTTGTTTGATTTATTCTGAACATGATCTGTCTTCAAATCAAACATTGAATTCTAACTCTAGAAAATGTATTCTCCTCTACTGACATGGTCACTTGTGGAAGTTCTTAAAGCAGGAGAATGTGTGTAATGTTGTGGCTCCTTATGAGGCTGATGCCCAAATGAACTTCTTGGCAATCAGCAGACAGGTTGATGCAGTTATCACTGAAGACTCTGATCTTATAACATTTGGATGCCCTAGGGTGAGTAATCTAGCAATTGATTAATTTTAAAGTCTTAATAATTCCTTTCATTTTCCTGGGGGAATGATCCTTGCTGATCCGGATCATCTTTAAAATGGACAAGTTTGGGCAAGGTGTTCAGTTTCAGTACTCCATGCTGCAGAAAAATAAGGACCTCAATTTTGCAGGATTCACTAAGCAAATGGTTCTTGAGATGTGCATCTTGAGTGGTTGTGACTATTTGCAGTCACTGCCAGGAATGGGCCTAAAAAGGGCTCATGCACTTAAAAGTAAATTCAAAAGTTCTGAAAAGGTGAGTTTACTTGTGAATGAACTTGGTGCTTGAGCTCTTCCAATTGATAGAACGACAAAAGCAACAACCCTGAGCAAACAAACAATCAGGGCTTTCAATATTTTTCTAGAGCTTCAATTTTTCTCTGTTTTTCTTTCTTTCATATACTTAAAGTATTTTGGGGAAGTTCTGATGAATTTCTGTTCAATACCAACTGTTTGATTCTCTTTAGGTTATTAAGCACTTGAAGTACAGTACAGTTTCAGTTCCTCCCCTGTATGAAGAATCATTCAAGAAAGCGCTGTTGACTTTCCAGCATCAACGGGTTTATGATCCAACCACCGAAGATATTGTACATTTGTCTGACATATCCAATAGCAATGGTGATGATTTGGACTTCTTAGGCCCATATCCTTCAATCAGAACTTACCTTATTTGTCATACTCTCTCTTCACCTTAACTAATTTTTATTAAATACATCAGAAAGAACCTTAACCTTAAATACATTGATACCACAGCCCATAGCTAAAGGTATAGCACCAGGTGATCTTGAACCTTTTACTCAAATGCCATTCCAGGTAAACTCTTTGCATATTTATTTTTTATTCTGTTCCTTTTGTGTCCAAGTGTTCAGTTGAATTGTAGATTCTTCTGTTCTTCCATTGCGTGTTCAGCTATCAGCTGATGTTAGGGTATATGTTGAACCAGAAGAATACTTAAAGAAAATTACTTGTGAATCCCACAACTTTGCGTAGTTGTAGCATGCAATGAAATACACTTACAGGGAAATTTTATGTACACAATACTTTAACACTTAGCATTAGACATGTTTTGTAAAAAGAAAAGCACAAATGAAAGTCTGCATTTGCTTAAAATTCCATACTTTGCTGTTATTGTTTCTAGCACGCGCACAGCCCAACCCCCATTTTCAGGATAAATTGTAGATTTTGTTCTTTATTTGTGCTTCAATCTTCTGTCTTCTTTTAACTACCAGGGAGGCAGTGATAGTTCTCAGCTTGTGCTTGACAAAAATTCACACCCTAGAATTTTTAGGCCTGAAAGTGAAAGGAAAAAACTTGATTTGCCTGTGCAGAAGAATCTCCTGACAAAGTATTTTTGTGTCCTTCCATGTCTGTTTGTCAAATTTTATTATTATGATGATTTTGGATATATCATTTTTCAAAGCCTCTGGATAGAAATTTTAGTTTTAAGTTTGTTATTATCATGTAGGAATATATGTTTATTTCTTAATTCAGAATGCTGGGAAATAGACGTAGGTGAATCTTACCCTCTCTCTCTTCCAGCAAATGACACAAAGTCCTGTCATCATTTGCCCTATTTTCATGTTTAAGGAAATTTTTGTTTGGGATGATTCTTTGAAACATGATTCTTATTCACTAGATATGGCTGTGAGAATATGATACTGATGACTGAGAAAATGATTTTCCTTAGGTTATAGTATAACTGAGCATAAAATTTATATGCTGTCTTAATAATTGTGCATGGGTTCAAATTACGGGATTACTTATTCCTTAAAATGTGAAGGCTTTGCATCTCTTGCGGCAGAGAGAAAATTCAGGGGCCCTCGTATGTCACCTAATGTTCCAAATGCTGAGAATACTGCTACAGTAGAGGGGGTTCCTACGGAATAAACTGCCCACTGCCATCCCCAGTGAACTCTGAAAATGTGGGCAATGTCCCTCTCCATAAAAATTTCCACAATGATATTAATTTGATTTATGAAACCTTTCATTGAATGTCACTAAACTGATTGCTCTTTTGCTTTGTTTCTTTCTTTCTTTTTTGAAGGACAAAAATGGTTTGACATCTAAAGTTCCTGGTTTAGAATCTCTTCAGTCATGGTAATAATATCATTTCCTCTCTTAGAAACAGATCTAAATCTTCCTATGTCAGTAAGTACTCACTCCTTTCTCTGTTTGTCAAGTGAAAGATATGGTGGTTGAGAGTAATAGTCCAGAACGCACTTTACTTCCACAATCTGATATTTCAAATAGATCTTCTCTACAATTGCAAAAGGATGACAAAAGTAAGAATTTTACTGATGCAATCAAGGGAAAGACAAGAACAGGAAACAGAAAGGTCATTGTAAGAAGTACATATTTTCAGCATAAGCAAGTGATCAAGAATGATCAGGAGAATAAACTAGAAAAGCTTCTAGTTGAGGTTGATGGTGCCAGTGATATATCTGACAATGTCAATCTTGGGCTTTCTTCTGAGAATAGCTGTCCCCACTGCACAACTGTAAAAAGGAAGACTTTGTTAAAAGACAGTGTACAAAAAGGAGGTTCTCTAACTTGCATTTGTCTCCAGTTTTTTCCTCAGGAGGGGAAGATCTTTCTTGTAGCTTTGTGTTTTAACCGTTTCTAATTTCAGGAAAATGTGAGAGCAGAGCACATGTGTACCAGTCCATCTCTTGCAACTAATGGTGTGTATTCAATTCAGTAATTCATAGTTTACTCTGTCTTGGCAAGTAATATATTTATCAATTGATATATATGTTCTTTTAATCAAGTTACACTCGATTGAATAGCTCATCTTTGTCCAAATGAATGCAGAAGAATTGTATTTGTTAACTGGTTAGATTTCTTTTATAATCTACAGGTTGTTGTGATACTAGCATTGACAAAAGTTTTCCGGACACAAGAACTGATGAAGGAAAGTTTGGTTCCAACATTTCGCACTTAGACCATTATTCTGAAATAGCTGAGAAATCGATGGAAAAATTTGTTAAAGTGGTGTCATCATTTAGATGCTTGTCATCTGGTACTCATGCTAGTGGCCTTCATGCTCCTATCAAAGACATCCAGAATACTTGCACCAACCGGTAGTCTGTATGGTCAATGCTAAAGTTCTTCTCTGCTTTTTTAAATTGTTTACTGGTATCATTGTTAACCATGTTTTGATCCCCTGAAGATCATCTACTGCATTGGATTTGAGTCAGTTTGCATATGTACCAAATAGCCGGAAGTCTGCCTTACCATCATGGAGATTTTGATATTTGGATAATTAAGCAGAATTTTATGGCCTGCGCATCGTTGTGCTGTTCCAGCAGGAGCTTTTGAGTCCATTTTCCTTTGGAACCGTGAGTGGCACTATTCCATTTTTTTTCTTGTTCTGCATTGGCTTGTTCTAAATGATGCATTTACATTTATTCAGGACTCGTTTAAGGCCTATTCTGGATTAAGCAAGGCCTTTGGTTCTGTTGCATCTAGCACAACAGACAATTTTCACACTTCAGATCATATCCCTGCAAAATGAGATGCCACATCCAAACATGTCTTGTGTTTTCATCTATACGAAACTCCAGTAATTGTTATTATCCTTGTGATGATAAAAACTCCTGTATGTGCTGTATCACCCCCAAAAAAAAATATGTCGATCACCATTATAGCACTGTTTTTCCTGTGTTTAAGGATTTTGTATCTCATAATCGAACACAGAATTAGTAACGAGTCATTCTTGTAAATTCCACTGAGCATATGCTACTGATACTGAAGGATTAATTTGTGCCTCAGATTGGTTCTTGCTAATGTTCCATGTTCATGAAAATTTCTGCCTGTGTGATGAAAGCCTTGGTCTTGTAAGTACCCATAATCAAATTACAACGTCTTTGCCATTGTTATAAATCTGAACAGGCGAAAATTCTTCAATGAAACAGGCATATATGCGTCTGTGATTTGTTTCTTATACATGAAATCCTTTATTTTATCATTTAAGCTATCCCTTGAGGTCTGTGATTTGTTTCTTACCCACTTCAAATATTGAGATTTAGAGTATGTCTGTCCACATCTTTTCAAAAAAATGCCTAAAATATTGTAAGATGAGCTAATATATAATTGAAACAGCATCTGGGGTGTCTAGTTTAGGCCACTGTAATTGTCTGTGAAGAAGCATACGTGTATGATATGAAGATAAGCCATTGAATTTTGAGTCTGTCAGAATCCTACCATGAACTCAACAAATCACAGGATAAGGTGGGTGATGAAAAGCCCTCAAAACTATTTGATCTGTGATTAATGTGTTAAGCATGTATTTTATTATAGTAATTTAAATTACAGGAGTCCAATCGCTAGGGATTTCTCCAATTCTTTCCAACACGTATCTCTTTCTTCCTGCCCTGATCGCTTTAGTTCACCGTTTTGCATGCATTCTTCATCTTTCTTCTAATAAAGGCCATTGGACTATTTTCCACCCCAATTTTAATGCAATTACAAATATATGCGTATAGAGCTTTAAAAACTCAAACACTTACTTATAATTTAACATCTATTAAAATTTTCTGTTAGAGATAAGAGTAAAATTATTATTTTATCTTTTATATTAAAAAATATATATAATTAATCTCATTTCCTTCTTTTTTCAGGTTTTGAAAAATAATATTTTATCCCAACTTCAAACTTTGAAAAGTAATATTTCACCCATGTAAACCCTTGGTTTTCTTCACTCTGACAATAATTGAAATATTACTTTTCAAAACTTAAAAGAAAAATGAGATTAATTATATATTTTTTAATACGAAAAACTTTGAAAAGTGACATTTCACACCCACAAACCCTTGGTTTTCTTCTCTCCAAAAACAAGTGAAATATTACTTTTCAAAAAAACAAATTAATTATATATTTTTTAATATGAAAGGTAAAATGACAATTTTATCTTTGTCTCAAACAAAAAATTTTAACCGATGTTAACCTATGAGTTGGTGTTTGAGTTTTTGAAACTTCACAGATGTGTATTTATTTTTGTATTAAAACTTGGATAGAAAATACTCTTAGATTTTTTTTATAACCGGGGGCCTTGCCAATATTTTTTTTATTAATTAGAGATCTCGTCTATATTTATTGGATAGATAAATCTGAGACAACCCACAACTATTACATCAAATAAATCAAGATTTTATAAGCATAACAAAAACTTAAACCCAGATTTTCACTTTAAAAATTATAATATTGTAATACTTTTGCTAACCATTGCGGTCATTCTATTACAAGCTCCTTTTGTATTCTTTCTTGTAGCTCAAATTAGCATTGACAAAATGGGCAACCATAAAATTATTACCTTGTTTTTTTATTTTTAGTATTTTTTTTTAAATTATTCAATTACATGATAATATATTATCAATTTAATTTAATATATTATATAATAATATATCATTTATATATACAATTATATGGATAAAAATATTGTCATATACTTACGAAATGTTTTTTATATATTCATACTATAAAAAAAATGTTTAAAATATTAGTTTTTACAAAAGTCTGTAAAATAATCTATTTTAAATGATATAAATAAGTTATTAATATCACTAACGTCACCATAAGAATTTTATTTATTTAATGGCTTGTTGGCGTAAACCAATTTGATTTGATCCACAAATTCCGTTCTTTTTCCTTAATTAATCTTAGATTAACTTAATTAATTAATAAATAAAAACCCCTTAAAGCCACATGTACAAATGAAATTACATTTTTGCCTACAGAAGAAGTCCTTTCAGCCAGCACATTCTTATTGACATTATTCTATAAACAAATAAAAAAACTCTGCCAGTTTCACATCGAACAAGAGCCCTCTGACAGATGCTTCAACTCTATCTCTTTCCTTGCTGTTGATGTTGGTCTTTTCTTCAATCACATTATGGACAACCTGTGAGCTGCTGCAGCTAAAATCTTTAAACTAAAATCAATAATCAGGAACCTTCAAGCCCCATGGATTTCTATGAACAATCCTGTTTCTAATTAACAATTACAAATCTTTTTTCTTTTGTAGAAATTTTAGGTCATGTTTCCAAAAAACCGGTCATTCTTAAAATTGAATTCCGAACTCGTCTTAAATCTCTCCCCTTTAACGCACAAACAGAAAACGCCATTTTTCCCGGAATCCTTCTCCCGACGATGACATGCGGCGGAGTGATTTCTCCGTCTTCGTATTCTTCTTCAAACTGATAAACATTACCGGGGATATTAATGTTAACCGGAAGCGAACTTGATGTTACTTTCTTATTCGTTTTCTTCTTGCTCCGAACCACTCGTCCGCCTTGTTGCTCGGTGAAGTAGCTGTCGTTGCTGCTGATGTCGTCGTGGCAGCGATCCCGATCTGAGAAGATAACGTCGGATTCTTGAAACTCTTCGTCCATGATGATAATGGTGGAGTTGTGTTCGGTTGTCTGTGGAGAGAAAAGATTGAAAGGGGTATAGGGGAATTTATAGGTGAGGATGAGAGATGGTGCCAGATGTCGTCACCATAAAAGTTTGAGTACAGTCACCGCATCTGCGTGCTGAAGTATTTTGTTGTGTATGGTATTTGAACTTTATGTTGTGTTGTGTACGATAGTCGACTGCAAATTCTTACACACTACACAGCCTGGCTAAGCGACGTTTTCTTCCGGCTTACGGTTGCGGCCGCTTGACTTGAGTTTCCTTCTTTACTAATTCTTCGGTTTTTTGGCGGAATCACTTTTAACCCCCAAAATTATCAAAAATATTTTAGCCCCCAATCTATTGTTCCAACTTTCAACATACAAATAGTTGGATAGGTCTGTCAATTGAATCGGGAAACTCAAGACTCAATTTTTTGGCCCAAATATTTCAGTTTTAAGCTGAACAAAATTCCACCATTGGGCATGCCCAAACAAAAAAAAAAAATCTATTAAATTAGCAGACTTAAGTTTGAACAGAGATTGTTCAAGCTTAAGAATCGATATACCCTGAAAATTCATTATCAACATAGATATATTTGCCAATCTTTCAAATTTGTAGGGGTATTTTTATAAGTTTTTAAAGATATATAATGAGCTCAAACAAGCTTGAAACCCAAATAAATTAATGAGTTGAGTCTGAACACAAAATCTACAACCTAAATAGACAAACTTGAAGTCTAAGTATGAAATTTTTTATGAGCTCGAACTTTAACTAGCCACACTCAATTGACAATCTATAGTTTAGTATTAATGAATACAAATAAACTAATATAATATTATATGATCAAATGATTTTGAATATAAAAAATTAAATTACTCAATTAGATGAGGACGTGTTAATTTATTTGTACATCTTATTAGTCATTATTTATATATGTAAAATTATTCTAATTTCAAGAATAACCTATATGACTTCCATTTTTTGAATTGGAACGCTAAATCTTGGGTTTTTATTTCCCATTTGTATTTTCAACCCTTAAATTCAAAAATTAGGGGTGAAATTGGGAAATTAAAGGGCAAAGTGTTTTTTTCCAATAGATCAAGGGTGAACATGTTGTTTGGCCTAAGTCTCTAGAATTATTCGAGGATAATGAAAAGACTTCATTGTACGGAGTCAAAAAGGGAGGTTGCAATTTTGGGGACAAAAAATTGGCTTCAAATTTTTTTTTTTCACTTGGGTGTAATCAAGATTAAAATTGATAATTGAGGAAGGGAGAACACTTAATTGTGGTAATATATATATATATATATATATATATATATATATATATATATATATATATATATATATATATATTTGGGTAATAAGAAATTTTAATTATATTAGTTGGATAGATAAATATAAAATATAATAGTTAGATTAATAATTATTATATAAAATAATATATTAGTTAAGAGAAATTAATTAAAAAGTTTGTGGTATTATTGTGGCCCATGACCATTTGAAAATTTCTGATTAAGGGAGTGTTTAAGAGGTTAATTATGATAATTAACCATTGATTGTGAAAAATAATATAAATTGAAGGGATAATGTGTTTTTTTTTTAATGGATAAGTTGGCACTGACTTGACACACATGGTAATAATTGCCCAATAGCTTACAAAATTAAATATTGCCGTCGTAAGCTTGAAGTCCTGAATTATAAATTGACCATATTATATCATATTAGTCTCTTAATGCTAATTTAAATTGGCAAAATTAATTGATAGCAACTTTGGGTATATCCATACAAGTATCAATTTTCACATTTTGCCTCATTTTTAATATAAAAAAATTATGTGCATCACATACATTATATATGAAGTATTCTATGAAACATAATGTTCAAACCCATAATTATTATATCAAGTCTGTTAAAGATTCGTATTTACAAAAGTATTTCTCTCTATTTATATTATTTGAATTCTGATATTTTATAAATAAGATATTTTATTTTTATTACTTATAAGAGATTTTCTTATACATAATATTAGATACAGCGATCGAACTTATAACTATTATATCGATTTCATCAAAAATTTGTCTTGTATAATAACATTTTGATCTCGAAATAATTAATTTAAATTTCTTTTATAAGAGTATCTCTTTATTTATATTATTTGAATTCTAACCTTTTATAAAACGGTTTCTCGCCTTTCCCACCTGCCAAGCTTTACTCATACATAAAATTACTCTTTCAATATAAAAAATGCCATCAATAATAATAATCTCTAATCCACGTGCAAACATAAAATATTTTCATTGTTGTTGCGAAAATGATATAATGAAGAAATATAAATCATATTTTACTTGAGTTAATTACAAAATAAACAAAATTTGTTTGAATATTGTTAAGGAAGCCGAGCCGAAAGGAGCAGCCTCGTTGAGTTGCCTGCAGTACTGAAATTAGAGCATTACGAGAGCCTGTCATAGTCGGTAATGATTGCGTGAGAAGCTTCGCTGTAAAGCTACAAATCCATCAGCGTAGCGCATCCAACGGCTCCTGCACCGGGTCAGACCTCGGTCCCACTACTTTGATAACGATTAAGCCTTGGCTTGGCTGGCTGGGCCCCATTTAGACAATGAACTTCGAATACGACAATTCACTTTATTTCCGGCACGTGATACGTGGCATCATTAGGGAATCTCAATTATTCCGCTTGAGAGCCGCGTTGCTTAATTATTCCATTAATTCTTAATTAATTTAATTTAATGAAGGGAACTTAAGTCTCCCGTGGAATAACGAATGGATAACAAACGAGTAAGTCTAAATACTCGTCACTAAAATTTGTAGCTTAAGGTTATAATTTAATGATAAAATAATATTTTTATTTAATAATAAATAAAATAATATTATTTTAATAAATTATTAGACACACTTTAAATTGAATTATAAGTTAAAGTTAAACTAAATTAAATTATTTTTCGATTCATAAGTTAAATTGAATCAAAATCTTTTCAATTTAAATTCGATTAGATTTTAAAAATTAAACGAATCATTCCAACTTGAATTTGAGTTAAACCAAAATAAAATTAAGATTAAATCAATTTAATTTGAGTCTAATTATACTTTTATTGCCCAACTCTTTGTAACTCTAACCCAATTGATATAATAACAAAAATATTGTTATTTATATAAATAATATATATAATTTTATAAATATATAATATATGTGATTATATGATTAAATAATTTTAAATTATAAATAAAATAATATTTAATTATATGATAATATATTATTATTCATATAAAAAATTATACATATATTTATACATATAATTTTATTATAAATAATAAATAATATCAGTAATCTTAAATTATTAATTATAATGTTTATTTTAAGGTTAAAAGTCGGAAAAAAAAATTAAAAGGATAAATTTGGTAGTTTTGATGGGGGCAATAGGAAGAGGACAAAAATGACGAGGTGGTGGTCCAATAGAAATGAAGAGTGACAACGAGACACTTACGTACGTGCACTCTCTTTTTAAAGAAAGCGATTGATTGCCTTCAAAAATATCTTCCGCATGCAATTATTTAATAATGTGTACATATAGCCCCCCGGGGTTAGATCTGGGTGGAAAAGGGCTGGGTTTAAGATAAAGAATTTAGATTTAAGTTTTTCACGATAATTTCTTTTATTTAATAATTATGAAATTAATTATTAAATTTAAAATTTAATTTATTCAATATAGTTGATTTTATCTTAACAAACAATTCAATTTACATGAAGGTTTTCGTATATATATATATATATATATATAAAAAGTATCTGTGTATCCATCACATTTGACATTAGATTTAAAAAGAGATAATGATAAAGACTTCAATCTCATCTCTTTTACATAGTTTTCTGGGTAAATTCTGGTCTGTGATTATTCCTTTCTTGGTGTGACGTTACGGCACTTCATCTGTTAGGCCACCCACTGGCTTCACAAATTTAGTGTTAGTCAAATTTGGGTTTTGGAATTTCTTAATTTGAATCAATCAAATTTCAAACTCTATAAAAATAGGCAAGCAATTAGAATATATTAGGTATTATGCTGAAGACAAAATGGGAATTTTGAATTAATGGGCAGGGAAAACCTTCCCTAGGGGTAATGTTATTCTTTCCTTGAAGCATACAAAGACTTTTGGATGGTGTGGATTGGAAGATAATTGTTTGCTTGTAAATGATTGTTAACTACTAAGCATAACAAAGACATGTGATTAAAATTATAACCCAACTAATACAACTAGGTCTACAGATAATGCGGATAAATTTTAGAATAAATAATAATATATTATTATATAATTGAATAATTTATATTAAAAATAAAAATATTATTTAATCATATGATTATATTTTATTCTTATATGTTTGATTTGTTTTGTCTTGTTAGTATTGATCGTTATTAATAAAATTATGTGCACCATATTTTAAGTTTTCAATTGGATATTTTGATGCAATAAAATTATGTGTATCTATTTTGGATACACAAATATGTACACACTTATATATGTTATTATATGAGTAAATGATTTCGAATTAAAGATAAAACAACACTCAATTATATGATAATATGTATAAGTGTATATATATTTGTATATTTAAAGTGGGTACGTATAGAATTACTCATTTTAATGTATGATTATGTGATTGAATACTAAATTAGATACTTAAAACTGAATACGTATAATATTGTTCTTTCCTTATTTATTGCATGGCCCAAGATGACCCAGCCCAAAACCATGGTTTAACCTGAAAAAAAGGCTATCCGTAGATGGATGACCCATTTAGCATTGAGTCACTGTATGTACCAAGGTAAACATGAAGTAACACGGGGAGAACATTGTGTTTATTCATGGTGTAGACATATTTTTTACATGTTTTCTGGGTTAATTGGGAAATGTCAAGGCGTTTTGGTTTTGTAAGTTATATTATGAATATGTCAATTTTTTATTGAACGGGTAGTCTTGGGATTCCTGTTAGCTTGTTGTTGAGAATAATGGCCGAGGCTTAATTGGAATCAATGAATTTTCTAAACTGGAATGGAGTTCTGTTGTGTTTGTCGTGAATAATGTTATAGGGTAGGAGGTTGATTTTGGTGAATTGGGTTATGCACGCAAGCTGTTTGAAGAAAGTTCTAGGTTGGTTTGCGGATATTTTGCCTTGGAATTAGAATTTACCTTTGTCTATACTGGCAGTAGGTTGCCTAAAGGGGCAGCTATCGTCCAATTCTAGAATTTTACTTCTGTTTTACAATTTTTCTTCTGACTTATCTTAACTTGAATTCTAGGGTTTACGTTTCACTGGGGAAAAACCCTAGAAACGCTTTCTTTCCTAGAAGAGGTACAATTTTGGCAGCTACTCATGTTAGTCATCCATGTTAATCGCTTGATTTTTTGTGTTCTTTTAAGACTAACTGTTAAACCCCTTTCGCGTTATCTGTAGCATGTTAATATCTGATGTTCGATAAACAATTAAGTGATTTATGTTTTTGTCTCACTGTTGAAGCGTGGAGTTCCTAGCTTTTTGACTATTGGATTTACAAGAAACTATCATTTCTAAGTAGTTGATTTTGTGATTAATTTCACAGTTTTCCTCTTTTCAAATTGCTCTGGACAGCTATGGAATGGAATTGCATTTTGTATTTAGTGCTTGTTTAAAACTGGTTTAATACAATATGGGAATTTGGCCACACAATTCGTGGTTATGGATGAGCAGACTATAAAAAATTACCATCTGCACATTTGCTGTAGAAGTTCTTTTAAGTTAAGCTTTGTTCTAAATCAATTAATTTCTCACCCACTCATCTCTTAATTCTTTAATTATATGTGGCTAGTAAGAAATAAAAATTCCTCTTCAATACTGCAAATAACCAATTTTTGTTATGTTAACTGTTAGCTTTCTTTTATTGTTTTCGCGTCTTTTATGTCCACATTCACTTGAAATATGAGTTCAAATATAGTGACCAATTTTCAAATGCGGCATGGAATCTTGTTCATTACTTGTCCTTGTTGAACCCATGGACATTTTTGTGTCTCTTCTCCATTGCTGTTGGCTTTGCTTCTTGCCAAGATTTGCATGCTTATTGTTGTATGTATTTTTTATTTTTTATTTTTGCTTTGCAGTTTGGAGTTCTGGTTTACCCATAGTTTCCTGGAAAAAAGGAAGGACTTACAGAATTGTATATTTAGAGAGTAGCTGTTTCATTTCTCTTTTGTTGCATTCTGTCTCTTGGATTCAGAATCCTTCAACTTGAAAAGAAGTTGATGGTGGTTGTTTGTGGCATAAATTCAAATTGCTGTCCACTTCTCTCGTGGGGAATGAATCAGGTTTATTTTTCAGTCTCTGTTATCTTGTTCCTCATATTATCACCATATGCAGCTTATTATGCAGTTGATTTAAACTAGACTCTCAAATGAATTCAGATAAAGACGACTCAAGTAGGTCCGTTCATGGGGTCTGTGTTTTCAAATGGCAGAACTTCTCTGTTGCAGAGCACAACTGGGTTTACTACATTCACAATGAAGGCAAGCAACAAGACTTAAACTTCTTTTCAGTTTTTCTCTTTTCTTTTTGAAGTAGGCACTGTTGATCATTTATTTATTTTCAAATGCAGGTAAAAATTATTTCCCCTGTTAAGTGCCATCTCTATCAAAATGGACAGTCACAGTCTAATTCCAAAGCATCTAAGAAGTGGGTGATTTCTCTTGCTTCACAATTTACAAACTGTGACTTATTCTTGATGTTCAGTTTGGTCAACTATACCTGTATTTTGCACATTAGTTTTGTGTTTTGATGTTTGTTGTGCATTCTCTATGGAATGTGAGATATAGTATCCTTGTAAATAGTTGCCACAAGTGTTGTTTTAGACTACTTAGAAACTTTTAATCATCGAAAGCAGAAAAAAAATAAAGAAGGTGAAGAAGAAAGAGCACCATCTATGGAAGAAAAGAGAGTCATCTGGGTCTGGGAAAAAAGCCCTCACTCTTGTTCGAATTGTAAGTTCTTTGTGGCTGTTCTTGTGTTATTTATATTGGTTTCTGCTGTTACATTATATGAACTAATGGACAACAAACTGCTAATTTTCAGCAATGATATTTCTTTTAATGATATAATCAACTGCTGGTTAAATGAGAAACTGTTTTTGCCTGTGATAATTTTTTCTTGTTTAGTTGTTGACACTGGACAACAACTGAGTAGTAGTTTCTTCTGATCGCATTTTCATGTTAGGTTGTAAACCTTGAAATGTTAGGTTTCTGAGCTTCCTAATGAGAAAGAGGCTGTATACGGAGCATTGGATAAATGGACAGCTTGGGAGACAGAGTTTCCTTTGATTGCAGCTGCTAAGGCCTTAAATATGCTCAGACAGAGGGGTCAATGGCAGCGTGTAATTCAAGTATGACACTTTCACTTGCTCAAAAAAAAGCATTGCTTATGTAGTGATGTATCTTTGTTCTTGTATTACAATATTAGACACAATATCAAGCCAAATTAGAACTGCCCAGGACGATTGACCTATGAAGCTCTATAAGTGTATGCTTAGCCAAGAAAGAAAAAGAGAATAATTTTTCCATAACTTCTTCAACATATGCATCAATCTCACATTTGATTCAAATTACTAATAACAAGATATCTCTTCAGTCTATTCAAAATTAGTGTCTCAAACGAAAAAGACCTAAGTAAGATAGATCATTCATCGAGCTCGTGAAAGTTAGACTCGAACTCAGCTCGAATTCGGCTCAACTTGTTTCGAGTTCAAGTTTTTAACTATTTCATTATTAAAATGACGTCGTTTAATTACATATTAGTCGAAATGACGTTGTTTTGTATCAAAATTTTTAATTAATAAATTTTGGCGAGTAGCTCGAGTTCGAATGAGTTTGCATAGGACTGGCTCGTTCGAACCGAACTCAGGCTTGTTCGAACCGAGCTCGAGCTTGAATGGGCTTGGTTTGAATCCAACCCTACTTATACAAACGGTCAGAAGGGGAGGTGGGACTTTCATGCTCCTATGTTAGTCTAAGTCATATCAAGTTCATCCTATAGGCTATGTTTTGCTGCCACTTTAGTTGTCAATCAGTGCCTATTTTCAAGGTTTCTTGTGTTGCACTCTCAAATCTGAGTAACATGAATGATTTTTAGTAATCTGAATAAATTATGAATAAATTATGAATAAATAAGAACTTGACAGAGCTAGGTTTATCCATATGCCTATGTTAGGATCCCAAGTGTAAGGTATGAGACTTGGATCCCACATTGGAAAGTATGAGCAACTAGTGTGAGGTTTATATGGCCTTGGGCTCTCGCATCTCAATAACTAGCTTTTAAGGTGTGGTTCTCCTAAGGTTCGTATCATTTGGTATCAGAGCCATCACCATATCTCCCAGTTGCAATCGTGCGGCGCGGGTGGTGACGCCGGCATTGCAGTGTTCGCCCGGGGCTAGCAGGGAGATAGCGCATAGCCAGCCCGCGTGGGTGCCGGGGCTGCGGAGCGTGGTGGTATGTTAGGATCCCAAGTGTAAGGTATGAGACTTGGATCCCACATTGGAAAGTATGGGCAACTAGTGTGTGGTTTATATGGTCTTGGACACTCCCATCTCAATAGCTAGCTTTTAAGGTGTGGTTCTCTTAAGGTTCGTATCAGCCTACAAGTAACCTAAAATTCACTTGATATAGCATTTGTTTAAGTCAGTTTGGTTCTGTGTTGATGGGAATGAATATAGTACTATGGTTAATAAAAAAAATAATTGGAGTCATTGTCTTTAGGAGAACTGACAAGTATGTGATGTTAATTTCATCTTTTGCTGAAAATGCCATGTTTTAGGTAAACCAAGGACCATGCACTATAATGGAACATCCCATGAGCATTATGCAGGCAAAGTAGCTGATTATGAATGTACCTTTAAAGGTTATAAATTATAATGTATAATTTGTGTTATGTAGATAGCTTTCATAGTGATTATATTTGTAGCAATAAATGATGACAATATATTCCATACCATGTGGTTGCTGATTTCTATATCACACATGTATAAACTTTTGTGTAGCTGGGATGGATGTCCTATGAGTTTATTAATTACTAAATTCTCAGGTAGCAAAATGGATGTTAAGCAAAGGTCAAGGAGCCACAATGGGAACTTATGACACACTCTTATTAGCATTTGACAAAGATAAGAGGGCAGATGAGGCTGAATCATTATGGAACATGATTTTGCATACGCACACCAGATCTATTTCAAAGCAGTTGTTTTCAAGGATGATCTCTTTATATGATCATCATGACATGCAAGATAAGATTATAGATGTAAATAACATGGGTGCAATTGCATCCTACCCTTCTTTAAATGACATTGATTCTCCTGTTATTAAATTCCCATTACAACTTTTTGTGCTTTTGCTTTGCTGCACAAGAATCGCATCAATGGTATGAAGTAAACACTCTTGGTACATGCAGGTATTTGCAGACATGGAGGAGCTGGGTGTAAAACCAGATGAAGATACAGTCCAGAGGGTTGCCCGTGCCTTCCAAAAACTAGGTGAAGAAGAGAAGCGGAAGCTGGTTCTTGCAAAATACCAGTGTAAATGGAAGTACATACACTTCAAAGGGGAACGAGTGAAAGTGAGAAGAGATGTATGGGAGTATAATGGTTCAACCGACTGAACTTTTACAAGGCAAGCGTGGTAAAGAATAGCAGCCTTTTCTCAACTAGTTTTTGCTTTTTCGTCTTTAGTACAGGAAATACATAAAGAAATTGTTGGGAGCAATGTGATAGCTAAAGAAAAAGTTATAGTTAAGATTATGTCTTACACCAATGACCACGATAATTTATATAGAGTATCTATTTATTTATTTTACAATATATTTTTCAGATAGATAATACATTTATTTTTGACAGAAAAAAGGATGAGGTAGGGAAAATCCGGGTGAACACCTAATTGACCAAAGGTAAATTATGCTAATGTTATTGTCATAGGATGCAGCTTACACCACTAACATTACTACTAGGGGTGGAGTCGGACTGAACTGGGTTTGAACATAAGTTGGCTCAAAAGTTTTTAGAGGTGGTTTGAGTTCAATTCGAGTTTGTTGAGCCAATTTAAAAGAAAGTTCGAATTCAGTTTGGAAAGAAAATTTGAGGTTTGTGACTTGATTTGAATTTATGGCTCGAATTTGAAACTCAAATTTGTAGCTCAAATTTGAGACCTAAATTCATGACTAAAATTTTCAGAATGGGTAAACTTAAAATCTACAAAAATGAAAATGGAATCATATATAAATAAACATAAAACAGGCTTTTAATTCTCAGATTTTGTATAAAGAATAGAGAATGCCAACCGTCATTAACGCACTTTGCAAATTTTAACTAATCTCACATAATATCTGTATCTCTTAACAGCCCACCATCATCTTTCTTATGTAATCAAACATCCCGCCAGTTAAAAACATCTACCAAACTTATATGGTAGTCAAACAAACACAAATATGAAACTCTAGCATATTAATTAACACATAAAAACATTAGAGTTTCAGTTATAAAGATGAAAACTTGAAAATATACACCAACCGGCAATAGCAAGATAGAGATGTGTAATTAAAATTGTAACCAATTGAGAAAAATTTTTATTGGCCGTAACAACCGTCAATTGGAAAGATAATGAAAAAAATGATCTGAAGGAGAAAGATCAAGATAGATTTATGTTTGCTTGTTTGTTTTCGGTCTTAAAACCGTGATTTTAAAAAAAAAGAAAAGAAATAGATGCAGAGGAATGACAATGTATACTGAAAACGACAAAGATGAAGATGAGAGATAGTGTGGATGATGTGTGAGAATGTGAATGTCAGAGAGATAATGTTGATAAGAAAGGAAAGTCAAAAGTAAGTTTATATATTTAGTTAAACTTAAAACCTAACATAGTTTTATTTCTCTCAAGTCAACTTAAGCAGAGTTATGTCTCAGGTCGAACTAAATTGAGTTAATGGTTGGCTTACGAACTATTTCCAATCAAACCTTATCTAATTCATATTAAGCTCGTTTTTCAGTCAAGTCATATATCATTATTTGAATTTGATTCAAATTCATAAGAAACAAATTTAGATTCGGTTAAACCAAACCGAGCCGGCTTCCAAGACTGAGCGGGCTCATATTAGATCCAGGCAGGCCTAATTACCACTAGTCCAAGAATATGAGGCAAATCCGCAGTCAGATCTTAGGCTCTCGCTTCCACCTACTGCTCTTATAGTAAGAATGCACCTTAAATTCTGCCCAACCAACTTATCCATTTGAGTGTAAATTTGAAGCAAATAAACTATTTTTATAACTAAATTAACTATAAAACATCAAGAATTTATGAATTAAAAAAGTAGGATTTCCCTTATATATAATGAAATCTTTTAAAATATTTTATTTTAATTCAAATATAATTTAGATATATAGGTGACATATAATTAGATATTATATATTTTAATTTAAATTTATTAAATTATATAATGATATATTATTTATATATTTAAAAAAGAAAAACATAATTTTGTTAAACCCATGTTCCGTTTACTTTTGACTTAGAAACCAAACATTAAAATTTTCATTTAATGCTTTAATGCTCGACAGGGAAAAGTTCTTTACACTGCACATTCATAAGTCATACCACATTCACCGCCTAATCAATGAAATTTTCGGTACAACAACAGGAGGTCAATCGGCCCTTGCTACGCGTTTTCATCAAGTCTCTCTTGGTAGCTTTCTCTTTGACGAGCGACAATGCTTCTTCTTGATTTACAGTAATGCAAGGAATGCAAAATCAAGTAGAAGATGCATAGAATTTGACATATACTGTGATTCATCAAATAAAGTAAACGAAAATTGAATAAGATCAGAAGGTGTGTTTATTTGAGCAAATGTATTTTTTTTATAGACAAGAAAGAATTGCCCATGTCGATATATATGTCAGTATGATTCTCAGATGGACACATTAATGAAGTCAGAGCTGTAAAAAAAGCTATGGACCGACAACTATAGCTATGATATTGAAAATTTCAATTTGCCTGTAATGGGATCCAATCTACAAGAAACTCAGAGACCAGATGATTGAATGCAGCTAGCTTGATTTGTTCTAAATTCTTACTTTATCTCCGCGTGTAATAAATGTAGTGGCTAACTAACCTCTCAACTGTAAAAGTTTGCAATTGTGTTCATACTTTCTATAGTTGACATCTTTTATATATTTATCTTCTATATAAACAATGTATGCAGCATTTATATGACCATATCCTTCCTCTTTTGATAATTCCTTTTCGGGTTCTAGCTTTGATGGCAAGGGAAATGGGAAAATTTTGGGTGGTGGCATTGGTTTTTAGTTTGAGTTTGATTAATGGGGTTAAAGCAGCACCACAGGTTCCTTGTTTGTTTATTTTTGGCGATTCATTGGTGGATAATGGGAACAATAATCAACTGAATTCATTGGCAAAAGCTAATTATATGCCTTACGGGATTGACTTCCCTGGTGGACCGTCCGGAAGATTTAGCAATGGAAAAACTACTGTTGATGTTGCAGCTCAACTTCTGGGGTTTGATTCTTACATTCCTCCATACTCAACTGCAAGGGGCCAGGACATACTCAAAGGAGTAAACTATGCATCAGCAGCTGCCGGTATAATAGAAGAAACCGGTCGACAATTGGTAAGAATAAATTATATTCTCCATTTTTGTCTATGGTAATAACATTCGTGTAATAGTTACATTTGAATATTATTTTTCTTCCAGGGAGGTCGCATTAGTTTCAGTGGACAAGTGAGAAATTACAGAAACACAGTCCAGCAGATAGTGAACTTGCTCGGAGGTCAAAATAAAACCACCACTTATCTAAGCCGCTGCATTTTCTTAATTGGGTTGGGAAGCAATGACTATCTCAATAACTATTTTCAACCTCTGTTTTATTCCACCGCTCAACGCTACACACCAGAACAATATGCAGACATTCTTATTCAACAGTACACTGCGCAGCTTAATGTTAGTAGATATATTTAATTTCCATGTGTTCATATGTACATTATTCTTCGGATTTTGTTTTTTAATGTAAGTTTGAATGTTGCAGATCTTATACAACAATGGGGCAAGGAAGTTTGCGCTTGTTGGAGTTGGGGCAATAGGCTGCAGCCCCAATCAGTTGGCTCAAAATAGTCGAGATGGGAAAACTTGTGTGGCCAGAATTAATGCCGCAAACCAAATTTTCAACAACAAGCTCAGATCTTTGGTTGATCAATTCAACAACAACCGATCTGGTGCCAAGTTTATCTACATCAACGCGTATGGAATCTTTCAGGATATAATAAGTAGGCCTGCTGCCTATGGTAAGTATTTTTGAATAAGCTCCATTTCATTCATGGTGGAATTACAGTAAACTAACATATCTATGTAAATAAATTTGTGTTTGTTGCAGGTTTCAGGGTTACAAATACGGGATGCTGTGGTGTAGGGAGAAACAATGGTCAAATTACATGTTTACCAGCTCAAACTCCATGCCCAAACAGGAAAGAATATGTGTTTTGGGATGCATTTCATCCGACTGAAGCTACAAATCAGATCATTGCAAGGAGATCATACAGTGCTCAGTCTGCGTCGGATGCTTATCCCATTGATATCCGCCGCTTAGCTCAGCTCTGAAGATGGAGATTCTGATTGAAGTGGGACATTAGGATGAATTTATATGCACTCAGTATTGTTTTTCAGTATTATGTTGTTGTTATAATTATGGTTGGCTATAAGGAATTGTGCAATCAACTGTGTAATCACAGATGACCAAATCCCGTTCGGGGTTTGGTTTATTTTGCAATTTTATGTGGGTTTGTTTTAAGATAATAAAAAATGAGAATTGCAATAGATTTTGGCTTTTTTCACCATATCTTCCATTTTAGTAGCTACTTTGAAAATTCGAAAATACGACATATTGAGAATGGAACCATTAATTTATAAGTTCCAATATGCTATCTTAGTGCTGGATTCGAACAGAGCTTATTGAGGTTTGAAAGCTAGCTTGATTTGGTTTGAATTAGTTTAGTTTGAATTTGAATCAAGTTTGAATTAAAATGTTCGATTTATTTTGAAACTGAGTCAAATTCAAACTAAAAAGAGTTTAATTCGGTTTGGTTTTTGAGAATTTAATTTGAATTTGACTCGTTACTTGATTCGAATTATATTGAATAATTATTAAATAATATCATTTTATTAATGAGTTACAAATTCAAAACATAAATTTGAACTACATATTTAAATCATAAATTTAAACTAAATTTGAATTAATGTTAAACTTGAATCAAATTATTTTTATTCAAATAGAATTTAAACCACCCATAATATTGGTTGACAAACTTAAACAAAACTCCAAAAAAAAAACTTGGCCCAATTTGTACTCACTTTTAATATTATATACACATAATTTTTAATTTAAAATTTAATATATTTTTATATAATTTAATATTATTTTATATTTAATTTAAAATGATATAATTAGCTACCGATGACGACTGTCAATTTCTTACCGTCAACGTCTTTTTGTTGCATTGTCTGAACCATAAAAAGGGTATTTGACTTTAATGCCTTCACCTGCGATGCCTATCAATCATACCTGCCCCTTACTATCCAAGAGTATTAAATGCTGTAAAAATAAAAATTAAAAATAAAATGACCTTAGGGACAATTTATCACATATATATATTTCCAAATTCTACCAACTTTTGTATTAATCTTCAACAAAACAATTGAGACAAGTGTAAAAATTTTCTTCTTCTAACTTGAGTTAGATAGATGAACATTTTATCGAAGTTTACTCAGTTTTTTATGTACGGCTAAAAGACAATTTGAAGGGGAAATTAGTTACAATTCTGCCAACCTTCTTACGTATAAAAAATCACAGACGAAGAGAAAGCATGATCATTTGATCTCAACGGTGAAATGTAAGTCTTTTATGGCCCTTACATTAATTCAATCAGAAATATACCAAGCCCTCGTGATTTTGTTTGAGCAAAATGACCAATTCAGAGTCTTGTATAGACGAACATATGTTTTCTGAAAACCCTAATATTATGAAACAGTCAGTTTATAATTGCTTATTATTTTAATTTTATGCATGGCTCTTCAAATTGTGTATATAAAGGAGTGTACACAAGTCCTTTCTCTGTCAGCATATCTTCAATGGCGTTATTTGAGAAGAAACCATGGTGGGCAGTAGTCTTGGTTACAGTGGTGATATCAAGGCTGCAACTTTTCGTTGTAGGAGCTCCATTGGTGCCTTGTTATTTCATTTTTGGAGACTCATCGGCTGATAATGGCAGCAACAACCCCCTTCCGACATTGGCTAAATCTAATTACTCTCCTTATGAAATTGATTTTCCCGATGGACCAACAGGAAGGTTCACCAATGGTGCAACCGTTGTCGATTTGATATGTAAATCCAAGTTTGCATCGATCAATTTTTGTTTAAATTGTGAATATTTTAACAATATTTGCCGGGCTCCGAAATCCTGCTAATTAAGTGAAATCTTATACAATGTGCAGCTGAACTTCTAGGATTTGATAATTTCATTCCAGCCTTTGCATCCGGGAACTCTGATATATTCAATGGCGTAAATTATGCATGCTTCATCAGGAATTCGCGATGAAACCGGGGATCACTTGGTAAACAAATTAATGAACACAGTTTTGAGTATTTAATTGGATATCCAGACAATATTACATTATATGATTTTGCAGGGAATTCATGTTAGTGTGAATAAGCAGCTAGAAAATCACCAAGTGATTTTCAATCGCATTGCCTCTGATCTAAGTAGTAACAATTCAGCTACGCAGCACCTGAATAAGTGCCTATATTCAGTCGGAATTGGTGTCAACGATTACATAAACAACTACTTCTTGCCCCACTTCAACAATACCAGCCAACAATTTACGCCCCAGCAATATGCCCAAGTTCTTTTGAATCAGTATTCTCAGCAATTAAGGGTACCCACATAGATTTATCAAAACTAGAAACCTTTTTCCTTTTCTTCTTTTATTTTGTCATTATAATTCTAATCATACTGTCTCTCTCAATAGTTATATATTTTAGAGTTTATATGCCCATAGAGCGAGGAAGATTGCGATATTTGGACTGGCACCAGCAGGTGGCACTCCATATGCAATTGCTAAGTATCCCAGAAATGGTGCTCCATGCGTAGACAGCTTGAACAGTGCAGTCCAACTTTTCAACGACAACCTGAAGTCACTTGTTGATCAGCTCAACGATAATCTGACAGACGCAAAACTTATGTTACTGATCGTTTATGGAATTTCATCATCAGCCAATGGTACATCCATCGCCTCATAAAATAACCTACACTTCAAATGTATAGATTTTGTCATTATTGGTGACATGAAATGAAAATAATATGCATTAATTGCAGGGTTAAAGTTTTTGAACGAAACTTGCTGCCCGGCGAAAATTTCTAGTGTATGTGATCCTAACAAAACTCCATGCGAAAATAGGAGAGAGTATCGATTCTGGGACGGATTTCATCCTACTGCGGCTGATAATCAAATTGCTGAAAAACGATCGTTCATTGCTCTTGATTCACTTGATGTTTATCCATTTGATATAAGTAATTTAGTTCAAAATTGATAGAAGAGATGGGGGTGGGTGCTGTATCAGGAGAAAAATTCTCGAATTGCGTAGTAAATCATCTAAGCATTGCCTGCGAGGCCATTTTTCTAGGGGAGCTTATTTCACAAAATGTAATGCATAGATCACAGCAATAAATAATAGTTAAAAAAGAATGAGAATCATATAAGACCAATTAGGCAAATTAAAGAAAATCATTCTGTTTCAACTTACAAAGAAAAAAAAAATTGTTTCCATGTGATAATAACAAAAAAGGTTTTAAAAGAGATTTTTTTTTTTCTATATTCATCAATAATATGATAGATGATAGAATTTTTTTTTGTAGTTAAAATATTTTAACTTAACACTATTTTTTTAAACATTAAAATTATAATTTTTTCTAGTTTTAATAGAAATATAAAGAATTAATTGATAAAATTATAAAAAAAAACTTATAACATTTAGACATTATTCATTTTGTTATTCTCGCAAAAGCTAATTATTTAGGAAAATTAAAATTTTTATTCTTATTTTAATCCATGTATATATATATGTCACTTATCTCAAAGCCTAAACAAACATATCATAATAGTAATCTATTTTTCTAAAATACCTCTATTGATTTAATTCATAGATGCAGAAAGAGAGAATACTATCTCTCTCTTTTTCCTTAACCTTCTAGTGAGGAAGAAATTTTTGTAGTATGAAAAAAAAATTCTTCAAAAGAGAAAACACTTGATTGAATAATAAAATCCGTGAAAAAATCATTATAAAGGATTCAACTTGGACACAAGGGAAAGAGAGACGAAAATTGCTAAATTTATTTAGAGAATTAATATTTGTTGCAAAGATTTCATAACAAAATTATCCATATTCAGGTTAGTCTTGATTCAAGCCCGTATATTATGTATTTTCTTTGTGAACAATTGAAAATCAAATAATGTATGGTAGACTCATGCTTATAACTTCATGTAAAATTTAATTTTGTTGCGATTTTATGTTGACAGATTATTTAATGTTGTTATTTAATATTTTTTTTATTGTTTAAAGTTGTTATAATATTGTTTAATATTGTATTGATGGTTATAAAATATGAAAATTCAACTTTGAAAAATTTTCAGACAAAAAATAGGTTGACGATGCCAATCTCTTGGCGTTAACGCCAACCCTTGATGCCAAGCCAAGCCAACCCCCTGAATATATTTTTTTTGTTTTTAATTCTTCGCTCATTCATACTTTTCAAAAAAACCTTGTCGTTGTTAGATGTTAGAATTTAACGCTGACACTCTCTTTCAAACTCAAGAAAACCTGTCAAGAAACCAACAAATAACCAAATCAAATCACATGACTAAACGTCCACAAGTAAGAGAAATATGGTGATGATGCTTTGGATTCTTCCTTATTTGCACCCCCCGACCCCATTGCATTGAAGAAAACAGGAAAAAAAATACAATAGGGGTCCGAGGGTGCAAGTACGGAAGAATCCAAAGCATCATCATCATATTTCTCTTACTTGTGAACGTTTAGTCATGTGATTTGATTTGGTTATTTGTTGGTTTCTTGACAGGTTTTCTTGAGTTTGAAAGAGAATGTCAGCGTTAAATTTTGACATCTAATAGCGACAAGGCTTCTCTAAAAAGTATGAATGAGCGAAGAATTAAAAACAAAAAAAATATATTCAGGGGGTTGACGTTGGCATAAGGGTTGACATTAACGTTAAGGGGTTGACATCACCAATTTATTCTTCATCTGAACATTTTTTTAGGGTTGAATTTTCATATTTTATACCCATCAATACAATATTAAACAACATTATAACAATTTTAAACAATAAAAATAACAACATTAAATAATCTAATAATATAAAATCACAATAAAATTAAATTTCACATGAAGTCATAAGCATGAGTCTATCATACATTATTTGATTTTCAATTGTTTCATAAAGAAAATAATAACATATGGGCTTGAATCAAGACTGACCTGAATGTGAATGATTTTATTGTGAAATTTTTGTAGCAAATGTTAATTTTCTAAATAAATTTATCAATTTTCGTCTCTTTCTCCTTTATGTTCAAATTGAATCCTTTAGAATAACTTTCTCATGAGTTTTATTATTTAATCACATATCTTTTTTATTAAAAATTTATTTTTTATGTTATAGAGATTCTTTCCTCATTAGAAAACTAAAGAAAAGAGAGAAAATACTTTTTTTTTTTGTATGAGTTATATTAATGAAAATATTTTGAAGAAATAAAATACAATTATGATATTTTTATTCAAGTTTTAAGGTAGGTGATATATATATATATATATATATATATATATATATATATATATATATATATATATATATAGTTTTGTGGTTTACAGTTGTTCAACTTCTTCTCTTAACTTTAGTGATTTTGTATATAAACACATGTTACTCGTTTTTGTCAGTTAGTAAGAAAATTACAAAAGTTGTTTTCTCTTCCTTCCTGCTAATTTTTCTGCAATTTGTTTCTTCCATCAAGGGCATTAATGAGAAATAAACTTAATTGGCTGTAAATGTGAGGATCATATCAACAAAGTTTTTGGGCCCCATGAAGTTCAGGTGAATATTTCACTAAAACTTTAATATAAATATAAATATTTATTTATGAGTTTTAAAAAATTTAAAGTTTAATTTATAAACTAATTTTTATTAAATTTTTTTATTTAAGATAAAGGTAAAATTATCATTTTATTATTAAACCCTAAAACCCTAAAAATTTATGTTATTTTCTCTTTTGATTTGAAAAATAAACAAATTCTTCTAGAATTAAGTTTAAAAAAATTTATTTTCTTTTATAAACCCTAAGCCCTAAGGTTTTTAAATCTACCATAGCTCCTCCAACGATGGTGACGATAACGATCATAGCTCCTCCATTTTCCTCTCTTCTAGTTCTACCACGGTTGACAACGTCTGATAATAGGTGCCCAAACACATGCCAATGACGAAATGCGACGATTGAAGAAGAAGAGGCAAATTTGAATCGATGATGGACAACAAGAATCTATTGCGTTTTTTGTTGATTTGGCTTCAGAGGAAGATGAATTGCATGACAAAAGTTTTGTCATGTGTCGATTCAATAGAAAACACAATAGATCTGGACAATATGGTCGCGACTTCTTTGTCTTAGATTTGTCGTCGCTTGGGCTTCTTCGCTTGTTATCGGACATTGTCAACGATGGCAGTTGAAGAAGGGAGGAAAATAAAGGAGCTAGTGGTCAATGCTATCATTAGAGATGAGAGAAAACTCTAGAGATTTAGGAAAAAAAAATTACTTTTTAAAGTTGAAGCTAAGAGGTAAAATGCGAGTTTTCATAATTTAGAAGGAAATGAGATAAAATTAAATATTTTTTAATATTATTAATAAAATAACAATTTTATCATTAGTTTTAACAAAATTTTTTTATAACAGTTGGTTTATATATAAGTATTTTAAATTTTAAAACTCTATGAATATGTAGTTATTTTTACATTAAAATTTGGGTGAAAAATGCCCCTATATTCAAGGGTAAGCCATAGGTATTACTAAAATCACATATTACCTACCCTTGAATGATGTGATTTTAGTAATTCCTGTCGTCGGCAGGGAATGAAATTCCCCTTTATATATATCCATAGGTCACACAGGATAGAAGACAATAAACCCGTTATTTCAACTAAGTTATCTTGTTTATAACTTCAATTCCTTGCTTACTTTGCTTCAAATGGGGTGTGCCATGAAAGTAGGGTGGGGACTCATTAATATTCTGATGGTGATTTCAAACTTGCAACAATGTGTTCTAGGGCTTTCAAAAGTCCCTTGTTTTTTCATTTTTGGGGATTCCTTGAGTGACAGTGGCAATAACAATTATCTTGCAACAACAGCAAAGGCGAATTACTCACCTTATGGGATCGACTTTGCCCTGGGACCAGCAGGAAGGTTTTGTAATGGTGAAACCCGAGTCGACATAATCAGTTTTGTCTTCAACTCAACTTAAACTTACTGTATATTTTTGTCATTGATTTATGCTTCCCTTCTTTCTTTTCAATATTCAGTCATTTCCATGCTTGATTATTGATGGAAGGTCTTCTGAATGCAGCCAAAATTCTGGGTTTTAATAATTATATCCCATCCTTTGCAACGGCTTCGACCTCTGACATACACAACGGTTTGAATTATGCATCTAGCGGATCAGGAATTCTGGAAGAAACTGGTCGAATCCTGGTAATATAAATTGAGATATCTTCACATTGTTCTTTGTTTACAATTGGGTATTATTATCTTATCATAATCCTCTTGATTATTCTCTTTCTAGGGTGAGCTTTTCAGTTTGAATCAACAGCTACAAAACCATAAAGAAACAATAAAAAATCTCGTTGCAAAACTAGGAACTGTCGATTCAGCTACTCAATATCTAAAAAAGTGCCTTTACAGTGTTGGAATGGGCACTAACGATTACGTTAACAACTATTTCTCGATCGTTTCTTCATTTAATATGCTCCTGTATGACCTGGAGAAATTTACAGAAAGTCTTATTCACCAGTATTCTAAGCAACTAAGGGTAATCAATCAGAAAGTAACACAATGTTTATGATTTTCTCTCAACATTTTGTACTTCATCATGCCTAATTCCCTGCCTTTGCTTTAATTTATTAGATTTTACACCATCTTGGAGCAAGGAAGATTGTCCTTTTTGGACTGGGACCCTTAGGTTCCACGCCTTATACAACTAATGCTTTCCCAGTAAACACCACTAAGAATATGAACAATGGGGCCAAGCTTTTCAACAAGAAGCTGAAGTCACTTGTTGATCAACTCAATACTGAATTAACCGATGCGAAGTTCATTTATGTTAACGTTTACCAGATGATGTCGTCGGATGTTCTTCTTTCTTCTGGTAGAATAATAATCCATCTCACTTGAACTCATTGTTTTGTATAAAAATGGTGACATTCAATTGAATATTGTGCAGGTTTTAAAGTGTTAAACAAAAGCTGCTGCACAGTGTTGAATGCTACCATGGCGTGTTATCCTTTCTGCACTCCATCATGCGAGAACAGGAAAGAGTACGTGTACTGGGACGGATTCCATCCCACCCAAGCAATGAATCGAATCCTTGCACAGCGATCTTATGAAGCTGTTCACCCATCTGATGTTCATCCTTTCGACATAAGTCATTTGCTTAAGTTATGAGGATTGTGAACTGTCATGTACGTACACAATAAAAGGGACACCTGTGTTTAAATAAGTCTCTGTACTGTACCCGTGTTTAAGTAAGTCTTAGACAGACGTCCCTGCACTGCACCTGTGTTAAAATAAGTCTTAGGTAGAGTTTGTTTTCAGTTGAATAAGTCAATATGACTGTTGCTGTGTGGTTGTTTTTGTATATGTACATGTCGATTTATAGGAAAAATAGTTCAAACTATTCCTATAAATTGTCTAGCAATGATAAATAAAAATCAAGTAGTTTTCATCGTTTGATTTGGAAGCTGAGGCTTTCCTCGAATTAAATCTTCGTTTCTTATTAACTCTATTTTGATTGTCAAATAGTTAAAATAAAGAAACATAAGAATTATAATATGAAAAGTGATCTATCTTCTCTTTATCGTCCAATTACACTATCTCTCACTAAAGTACATAACATGAGCCAAATGAACTCCATGTATTTAATGCTCTGCGTAAAATTTGAAAGTATCATTGTCCCCAGGCGATGTCCTATATGAAGATAAGTAGTAATAAATATTTATTTTTGAATTTTTTGTTTTCAAGAATACAATTTCCCTCTTGTATATTTATAAAAAGGTTTTTACTTGTGGGCAATGCTTTAAAAAAAGAAAAAACCTAGCAAATCAATCAGAAAAAGAATTAGGGTTTAATTATGAGATAATAATGGGATGCTAGGGTAGAGCTAGAGATGACAAATGGGTCGAGGTCGAATGTTTTAATCTTTATCTCTATTCTCGTAAAAAAAATCTTTTCTTAAACCTTAAACTCAAAACACACTTATAAGAGGTATAAAGATCAATAGATTTTTTATAGTTTCAATAATTGAACTTACGAATTTCTTTATATAGAGTCACAATCGGTAGAACCTAGCAATCCCAGTCAATTCTAATAACCAATGTTTAATTTTTGCAAGATTTAATTTAGTGTTTTCAAATTAAAGTTGAAATGTGGAACCATGCCACTCAGGCCAAAAAAGGGTTCTTTTTTTTTTTTTTTAACCATGCAAATTGTTCATTGATTAAAGCAATTATCTTTAGAAGTTTATATTATTGCTAATTGAAATAATAATCGAAAAGTCTTATATAGATTAAAAAATCTAATTTATCTTGGGGAATCAATGCATTCTTGCATTTATATTACTATCCTAGTACCAAGGGTATACACACACACACACACGTGGACACTATTCTTACAACATGCCCTGAATACGTGGACTCTATTCATTCAAATATAAAATTGTTCTTGGAGATGCCTATATACTTGTAAGGCTGGATTCCAGCCTATCTTATTCGAGTTTGTTTGTCAATTCAATTCAAATGAGCTTAACTCAGGTATATAAGTTCAAATTTTAGTCTAAGAGTTTTATATCATGAAGTTTGAGTTTAAAGGATGTTCACCTCGTTAAACTTGTGAGATTGGAAAACAATGATTTGAATTGAATATACAAATATTGTTTTGACTAATATGTATCAAAATAACATTATTTTTGTTTAGTTATAGTACCGAGTCATGTTCAAACTCAATTTGGTTTGATATTATAGTTAAACTTGAGTTAGACTCAGGTAAGTTCAAGCTCAAGCATAAGATTTTTATATTGTTGAGCTCCAGTTTAAGGGGTGTTTAGCTTGTCAGGCCATGAGATTGAAAAAGTTTGATTCAAATAAAATATATAAAAATTGTTTTGATAAATATGCATCAAAATGACATTTTTTTATTGATTTTTATTTAATCACAGTACTGAACAAGCTCAAACTCGACTCAGTTTGATACTGTAGCCGAATTTGAGCTTGATTCCTTTCAACCGACCCAAACACAAGTTGGCCCAAGCTTGAGCTCGGTTCGATTGGTATCCACCCCTAGTTGGGGAAGATAAAAGTTTTGTACAACTTGTAAGGCTATTTGTAATCAAGTTGCAAAGCCGCTGACATTGCGTCGAAGTCTAGAGTTGAAGTTTAAAACCTTCAATTGAAGAACAGAATTATAGTTCTAGCTGTTATATTGCTTAATAAATTGAATACGTTAATCGCCGTGTCATTTATAAAGAAACAAATTCATTTTAATTTGTTTCTCTGATGGATTAAAGTTGGGGTTTAGTGGTTTATAGTTGTTCCTCTTCTTCTCTTCAACTTTATTGATTTTGTATATAAACAAATGTAACTCATTTTCATCTGTTAGTAAGAAAATTACAGAAGTTGGTTTCTCTTTCTTTCTATTAATTGTTCTGCAATTTGCTTCTTCCATCATTGATATGTGATTTTATTAATACCTACCCTTTAATACAATTTTCAATACGGGACCAAAAACTTTGTTCACCCTCACATATATACAGGTAATTAACCTTTTTTTTTTCCTTAATGGTCCTTCTCCCAACTTCTATACTAATACTAGGTTGGCCAATTTATTGGTCTAACATAATGATATTAAAGTTTCTTTTGTATGAGAAAATTTTACGTCTACTAAATATAAATATAGAGATCGAAACTCATATTATACAAAATTAATTGGTTTATGTTAAAATCGAATCCACTACAGTGTCTCTAACAAAATCTGAGAGTAAACTATTATAAATAAACTTTAATATTTTATAAATATTTTATTTTTTTTTCTAATAGAGATGAAGATTCATCGTTATATATATTCTTTGGTCACATGTATAAAAGAATAATGGCTTTCTTTCAACTAAATTATCTTGTTCATAACTTTAATTCCTTGCCCACTTTGTTCCAAATGGTGTGTGACAGGAAAGTAGGGTGGGCATTCGTCAATGTTTTGACGGTGATTTCAATTTTGGGAAAGAAATTTTTTCGGTCGGGATGGGACGCGGATTCCCTCTTATATATATCCATTAGTCACACGTATAGAAGACAATAAGCTCTTTCTTTCAATTAAGCTATCTTGTTTATAATTTCAATTCCTTTCCCACTTTGCTTCAAATGGTGTCTGTCATGAAAGTAGGGTGGGCATTCATTAATATTCTGATGGTGATTTCAAACTTGCAACAATGTGTTCTAGGGTTTTCACAAGTACCTTGTTTTTTCATTTTCGGGGATTCGTTGAGTGACAGTGGCAATAACAATGATCTTGTAATAGCAGCAAAGGCGAATTACCCACCTTATGGAATTGACTTTCCCCTGGGACCAACAGGAAGGTTTTGTAATGGTGAAACCCGAGTCGACGTAATCAGTTTTGTCTTCAACTCAACTTAAACTTACTGCATATTTTTGTCATTGATTTATGATTCCCTTCTTTCTTTCTTTGTAATTTTCAACCATCGCTATATATGCTTATTGATGGAAAGTCTTCTGAATGCAGCCAAAATTTTGGCCTTTAATAATTATATCCCATCCTTTGCAATGGCTTCGACCTCTGACATACTCAAAGGTTTGAATTATGCATCCAGCGGATCAGGTATTCTGGATGACACTGGAGCAGTCCTGATCATAGAAATTGAGATATCTTCACATTGTTTTTCGTTTACAATTTGGTATTATTATCTTATTATGATCCTCTTGATTATTCTCTCTTTCTAGGGTGAGCATATCAGTTTGAATCAACAGCTACAAAATCACAAAGTAACAATAAAAAATCTCGTTGCAAAACTAGGAACTGTAGATTCAGCAACTCAGTATCTAAACAAGTGCCTTTATAGTGTTGGAATGGGCACTAACGATTACGCTAACAACTATTTCTCAACCCTTTTATCCGTGAAAATGCTCCTGTATGACCTGGAGAAGTTTACAGAAATTCTTATTCACCAGTATTCCAAGCAACTAAGGGTGTTCAGAACGTAACACAATTTTTCTTAATTTCTCTCTAGTTTATACTTCATTATGTCTAATTCTCTGTCTTTGCTTTAATTTGCTAGACTTTACACCATCTTGGAGCAAGGAAGATTGTCGTTTTCCCAGTAAACAACACTGGCTGTGCAGAGAATTTGAACAAAGCGGCCAAGCTTTTCAACAAGAAGCTGAAGTCACTTGTCGATCACCTCAACACTAAACTAACTGATGCGAAATTCATCTATGTTAACGTTTGCCAGATGATGTCGTCAGATTTTCTTGTTTCTGCTGGTAGAATAATAATACATCTCCCTTGAACCCATTGTTTTGTGAGAAATTTGGCAACTTTCTTCAACTGAATATTGTGCAGGTTTTAAAGTGTTAAACAGAAGCTGCTGCCCAGGGTTGAATGCCACCGTGGTATGTTTTCCTTTCGGCACTTCATGCCAGAACAGGAATGAATACGTGTACTGGGACGGATTCCATCCTTCCCAAGCAATGAATCAAATCACTGCACAGCGATCTTACAAAGCTTTTCACCCATCTGAAGTTCATCCTTTTGATATTAGTCATTTGGTTAAGTTATGAGAGAATATGAGCCATATGAAATTATAATTATGAGTCAATTCTAATAAAATTCGGTCTCTTTAATGGACTCAAATGTGGTTGCTTCAATACCTCTAAATATTGTTATCCTTTTGTTAATTACTCTCGGTAACAAAATTGCCTACCTCTATTAGTGATGAGATGTCAAAAGTATTTATAAAGAATATGAAATTCAATTCAATTTTATATATTTAATATAGGAATTTGTTTGTCCTTATATCTAATTTGTGTATAAACTATGATATGTCATTATAAAATCATATAATTTTAAATAAAAAATAAAATAATAATTAATCATATAATAACATATAATTATTAATATACAAATTTATCTGACATAAATTGTCCGAACTCGCCAACCCTATAACATCCAAACACTCTTATGAGATTTAGGAGATCGAAACACATCCTGTAAAATTTTTAAATATTTTACAACACACACACACACACATATACACACACACACACACACACACACACACTCACTCACAAAATTTTTAACATGATGTCTAGGAACATAAAATAAATTTTTAATCAAGCCTCTGGCCTTATCATACGCATAACTATAAATTTACATTTTGATTTCTATTAAAAATCATGAAAATAGTTTAACTAGGCCTTCAACCTTCAACATTTCCTAAGTTTCTCAAAGAAAATCCAAATATATGTATGCAAAATGGAACACTTACTAAAGATGTTATATCGTGGCACAACCTTGGGCAAAGTCATCGCTTAACATGGTCTTGGAGATATCATGAAGGGGAAAATTCTATAAAAGTGAATTAAAAGCTCTGTGAGTGGGCAATTTATAAAACATTTTTGAATACTAAATATATATCAGTAAAATGATGCAAGAGTTCATAATATATTAACCAATTCAAAGATATTTAATTTCTAAAGAAATAATTAGCTCCATCACCACTGAAATAAAATCATTTATTGCTAATAATTAAGATTTATCAGGAATGTCACACTTCAACTAATTATTGAAATTCTTACTGAATGAACACAGAACCTCCCAAAATATTTCAAAAGTTGCATTTACCATTGAACAACGTTCATGACCACATCCAGATTTTTTTCTTTATATGGTAACATACTTATGACAACGAGGTTGCCAACAGTTCCAATGTATACTCAATATTCTGAAATAAATTTAAAGGAACAAACATCGCTCAAGTGATAAAATTATGCTTAGGGAATAAAATCCTTAAAAAGAAGATCTGATTATCAACAACTCATATATTTATTTTATTATTTGTTTCTAAACCTCTCACCAATACAATAACTTAAGCTATAAATCATTACTAATATTTTCAAGGAGAAATTTGTCATATCCAGTGGGTGTCCCTTACACAAGCAAAGCGAGAAAGAACTATTGTATCTGATATATTGAAATCTTGTTTTGGCAAAAAAATTAAAATCTATCATATTTGGGGTAAAATACTACATAGGCAAAGTAACTAAAAATCTGTCATACCTGATGTGAAATACTAAGCGGGCAGAACAACTAACATTTATTATACCTAACGTGAAATACTGCACAGACAGAACAATTAACATCTGTCATACCTAGTGTGAAATACTGCGCAGACAGAACAACTAACATATGTCATACCTTGGTGAAATATTACGCAGGCAGAGCATTGATCACCAAATATGTAACGACATATATTCTCTTAATACCATGACCTCGCTATACTGAATTAACAATATTCAATTCTACATCCCACTACAATACCAATTTGATAACATTCAACAATACAGTCATATTCATCACTGAATTAAGGTTTCCTCAACTCTACAGTTATACACTCATTAATAAATAAATTATTTAGTAACTTTACTCATCCATAAACTGAATTTAAATCACCGTCAAATCTACATGCTCACAAACACCAATTCAAATAACATTTAGTAATTTTAGTCTCCCATAGAGCTGTTTTTAAATATCTTTCAGCTCTACAGCTACATACAATATCAAATCAATTAACATTTAACAAGTTCAGTCACTTGTAGACCTAAATTAAATACCTTTCAGCTCTAAAGCTACACCAACATTAAATCAATTATTATTCAAATTTAGAATAATACATAACATTGAATTTAAGTTGCCTTTACTCTACAGTTACTTACAATCAAAATCAATAACATGCATAATAAAATCCATAATACCATTTATTAAGAATTGAAAACAAAACATAAGTTTGCATAATTTAAAATATAGTTCAAGGTTTGTTTCCCATTCACACTTTGAGCAGACCCAAAGTTGATGCTAAAATTCTTTATGAATTTTCCTCCTTCACCTATTCACACAAATTTAAAGCAACATAATTAAAATTTGAAAATCCCCAATTTAAACAGTAAATTCCAACCCTAGAGTTAATTAGATGAAAATTTGATAACTTATCCCTATTTTCCTATCAATTTCCTCTCCTCCTTCTTCTTTCTTTTTCTTTTCCCTTTCTTTTCTCTTTTTCTTTCTCTTTCCTTTTCTTCTCTCCCTTTCTCTCTTCTTCTCTCTTTTCTCTCTTCTGCTCTATGCTTTCTGTTTTTCCTCGTAGGAGAAGAAGAAAACCTAATGGCTTTATTTAATAAGTTAAAGGAAAATTTACCATGTGAACCCCATACTTAGACAATATTTCACATAACCCCATAAGTCTTCACAAATTACTATTTTGAGCTAGACCTTCCTAACAAGCACCTTTTACCCCCATGAACAAATTTGTGGGTATTTCATCATCCTTTATTAATAAAGAGTTTCATTTGTAAAAATTAAAGTTTTTTTCCAAGCCATTAGTAAGATATCAATAGATCTGTTCTTTAGACTATCGGTTGCATAAATAAGCCTAGGAATGCATAGAGCCTTAATTAAACTTCCTCACATGGCCCAAACTCTTGGATCCCGATGATCCCTCCCGAAGAAGAAGCCCGAATTCACTTTATTCTTGCCACATTGCCTGTCAACATTCCAAAATTCTATTCACTTTACAAATAATATATAATTGGTAACATAAATTCTTACAAACACACTGCCATAGTCAGATTTCTGGTTAGTTATACTCATCTAAAACCAAGTTTAATCAGAAAGATCATAATTAAGACAATCTTTTTCACTTCTTTATGTTAGTGCGGCAGGCAATCTCTTCAGAGGTATTGTGTGACTTCAATGGATACAAGGAAGAGATAAGCTTTAATTACAGCCTTCATTGAACATATCAGAAGCAGCCTTACCCCTCTTCCATTTTGAATTCTAGCCAGAATCTATGACTTATTCACAAAATTTACTTAATTTTGGAGGCATTCTTGTTTCATCATCTTTTATATCACCTTCTTTATCCATTCGACCTTGCCAATTAACTTGAGCAATGGAGTATGAGAGATCGACATTGAAACTGTACTTAAACACAATAAAAAACTAAAAAATGCCACCTTTATCTTCATCAACACTAGTAGTATTGGTGAAGTATCTGCACTCTCTCCTGGTATAAATATCCTCAACTTAATTCATTGATTAATTTCTGAGAATATGTCTTCGGAAATTGATAAGTGCTGTGGAAATTTCAGCTATGAAAAATATTGATCTTAGAGAGACATGTTGTGAAGTGGGAAGCTATGGTTTGTGCAAGCCTTCTTCAAGTCCGTGCAAAGATAGAAATGCTTTCATATTCTGGGATTCTTCTCATCCGCCAGAGATTGTAAACATTCTCCTTGCAGAGCTGACATTTAGTAATTCGGACTCAGATGTGAAATTTCCTATGGACATTCGAAGAGTGGTTGGCTTGTAATTCAGGAGCTCTAGACTAGCCTGTAGCAAAATTTAGCCACAGCAATTTTTGGCTTAATAAACATATAAGGACTAATGAATGAAACACAATTTCAACAAAGTGTTCATAGCACTGATTTTTAAGTGCTTAATTATACACGAAGAGAGTATCATAGTAGTAACAAGTTAGTACAATATCAATCTGTGGCAGGCACTCAATTGGGGTTTGCCTTAAGCATACAGAAAGCAAATCCTTAATTATATGATGACATAGTTGTAAGTCTTAACATAAGAGTCTACAAACCTACTACTTCAGGCCCCCACTTAATCAATAACTTGATTCCTGCCTCTCAGCATCCTTCAGCTTTCATCTAGGATGAAATAGTAGTTCTTCAACCATGCATATTAGCTGCACCAGAGGCAGAAAAAACTTATTAGAAAAATAGTCCTTCAGATGCAAAATCTAACTGGTTCAATGTGAAAATAAAAATCAACCTTCCCAACAACTGCAATATCACAACCATTTAATAACATCTACCTTATAATCCATAGACATCTACAAAGTTGTTTATAAAAATGATCATGCAAGTTTGTTAGGCCCCACTGGTAATAACATATCACAGGAAAGAGCGGAAGGATAAAGTTATGAAAGTTTACAAAAGAAGGATAGCTGCGAGATAAGACAGGAGAGGATTGATATGGTTGATATGATAGTGGGTCGAAAAGGTAGAAAAACTACTGAAATAAAAATTTAGGATTAAGTAATAAATAAGAGTATCTATTTAAGCAAGTAGGGAACAAGAGAATGACATCAAGTTGTTAATTGAGTTCCTTGTAAGCAGGGAAGCTTTACGAGTACTGTAATAACCAGGTGTAGCGCTTGATTAACTAAATCAGTGGCTGTAACTATCTTTCTTTCAATAACATTATCTGTTCTTTATAATTTGTTTGTTTTGACAATATATAATTTGTTTGAAAGATTTAAGTGTTTATCACAAGCCTTTTCAATAGGGAAAATTAGTGAAGAACTTAAACAAATCAAGATATAAGTTAATCAACAGCACATATATATAATGCATGAGATTAGAAGAACAAAAATATCATGAAAAAGCAAGATTAAATTGTTTTTTGATCTATTTGGTGAATGATGATGATGCATGTAATGGCTGAGTTGAAAATGGGAAACTCTTACACTAACTGAAGGGCCATCTGGTCCTGGCGTGCATAGTGATTAGTAGGCTGTAATGCATTGACTTGGAAGAAGTCACGAGAGTCAAATGGCTGAGATTGTATAATCTCATAGCTGCCCCCTCCAGCTATCAAATTCATGTTCTGTTGGCCCCCCTCATTCTCAGCAATCTACACCAACCATAGTAACTTCAGATGCTCATAAAATACCCAAGTAATACACTTAAACAAAGTAAAAGAGAGGAAGAGACCTTCGCTCGAAGGAGCTGGTTGTTGTTGTGCAAGTCAATTTCCTGCAGCGCAAAATTTTATTGTCACAAGAAACCCTCAGGCAAACAATGCATGCAGCTCAAGAAAATTAAGGTGGTTGATTTATATGGTTAGATATTAACAAATTAATGTGTGATTCCAAGCCAAGTACTATTTTAGAAGCAATAATACTTTACAATATGGCTACAAACATTATTATGTAATTAAGTAAATTTAAATTATAGATAAAATATCATTCAATGCAACAGAAAGTAGTCCGATTCAACCATTGGACGCTCAAAGTTGAAATAAAATATTGCCACATTATCTACCAATTCAACCATTGGATTCTGTTTTGTAAAAGGTTTTTTTTTGCATTTTTAACTGCTTTTCAGGTTAAAAAGGCAGTAATATCAACAGTGTCATAATAATTATGGAAACTTAGATATCAAAGGCAGAAGCTGATGTTAGAACTACTCCTTTGAAGACATTATGAGGATAGACAAACACTGAGGAAAAAAAAAGAGGAAAATCCAATTTATCTGTAGTTGTGGACACAGTTAAAATTATATGTATTAATAATAAGTACTAATTTATATAGTAATTTATATGATTGTGTGATTTTAAATTAAAAATAAAATTAACACTCAATCACTCACAAGATGATACATTATCATTAGTATACAAATCAACACTCATTATTACTATATATAGTTTTATTATTGTGGATACATTATCTTTGACTTCGTTGAAAACAATGTTAAAGTTTTCTATTAACAAAATGAGTATGATTTCAAATATTAAAAACAAATCACTAACTTTTTTTTTTAATTTATCTATACTAACTGATTTGTAGTAATATAATTAAGTAATTTAATTATTTACTTTTTAAACTCACCCAATCATATTAAAAATACATTGGTTCATATAGATTAATTAGTAAGAAAAATGTGTAAGTATATTATTATTCTAAAAACAAAATGTCTAAGAAAATAGTGTTAGGAAAATGAAACTTAATCTTCAGTGCTTGTAAACATGCCTTAATTTATTGAACAAAAAAAAAAAAATTGTAGTGCAAGAGGAGCCCCATTTCCGAAGCCAAATTTTCAACATTTTTATCAAAGTAATCGTAAACTCAGACTCAGGGTAACATTTAAAGCTGGGACCACCCTTTATTTACTAATTGAAATCAGTGAGAGTGCAGTCCTATACCTTTCATACATGATTGATAGAAAAAAACTTTTACACATAAACTACAAACAGCAGGTACAAAAAGATAGTGAGAAATCTGAACATGAAAAAGCAGAAATTGAAGTGTCAGAGATATTGAGTACATACCCTCTTCTGCATGAATTCGATTTCTGCAAACAACAGTTCATTCTGGTACACCAAAAAAGAAAAAAAACAAAAAACAAAAAACAAAAAAGAAACACCTTTTAGTGCCAGAGAAAGCAGCAGCACATACGGTCAATATCAACTTCTTAAAGTCATTACAATAGAATGATCATAGAAACATAACAAGTATGATGGTCTGGTCATTAAAATAAAAAAATGTATGGTGGTCTCTTCTTCTAGATGTCATTTTCATTTAGTTAATATTATTTGTTTCATCAAATTAAGCAATTCTATCAACTCTAAATTTTGAGTATTCAATTAGATATTCAAATAATATGTCATTAGGTTTAAGTACTTAATTAGATATTCAAATGATATAAATAAATAATATAATAATGTCACCTTTTTGGATCGGATTCGGCTGATTCCTTTCTCCAAACGAGTCTCCAAGTTCTTGAGTTCCTTGACACTCAAGGCACCTAGTGATTCACCCAGCATATTCCTGGAAATTGTAAACAACAATGTTTAGAAAAAAAAGTGGGGACCCAGCAAATATATCCAACACTTTTTTATTAAGACCATTTGATGATATATACCTGTTTGAGTTCTGAAGATTCCGAATTTGCTGCCTCAGTTTGTTGGCTTCTTGTTGGTAGAACTGAGATTCATTTCCACAAAGTGGGTTAGAATCTCACAGAAGTAATAGTCATTAAAACGTCAGTTATAATTCAAAACAGAGTTTTTGATTGAGGCATTAGAACTGATGTTCATGTTTCTTATCAAGGATTTAGTGAAGTTGAAAAAGAGTTACCTGATGCTGGTTTCCTAGTGTTCATAAAAGAAATTGGCATACAAAAATATTTATAAATTTAAAAAATAAAAAATTAATAAAAAAGACATATAGAATTTTACCCATAATGGTAACTTTCATAAACGATAATATTTTATGTATATACGGTTTGATACTAATGACTATAAACAAACTAACATACGCTTATACGATTGAGTGATTTTAAATCAGTGATAAAATTAACAATTAGATTATCATTGATTACATAATAATGTTTCAATTTGTTTGTACTCGTTAGTATCCACCATTTGGACATGTAAGTTGTTTTGTAATTGACTTGAAGAAATTCTCTAACTCCAGTTAAGCTTTTAATGATGAAGAACTTTGTGGTAAATCAAGGCTAGCTGAACAATTATAATCAAATTTCATTAATGAATATAAAGCTAGAACAAGAAAATTAAAAAGTATACAACATTGACATTTCCTGAAATCAAAATTTTGAGGCAATTGAAACAATGTAATGCCACTACCACAAGAAGTTATTTTTAATTAGTTTAATAGTTATATATCATTGAAGTGAAATAATCAACTTATTTTTGGAATTCAAAGTAAACCAAAATTAGTACCTGAGCATTAGCTTCAGAGACAGACGCAGCATGGGAGGAATCTGCACTTGCCTTCTTGTACCTTTCAATTGTTGTTTTGACACTGCAATAACAGTGCTAATTACTAATAAGAAAGTGATTTCATGGATATCTCAGATTCTTAGTAAAAAACAGCATGTGAGGAAATGCATTTAAATTGATTTCATTGGATGTCTTAGTCAAATCAGCATTTGACAAAATGTATATGCATCCACAGTCTTTTGCAATTATTTACAGATAAAAATAACTTCAAATGTAAGCTTTTATCTCCTACTAATGTTTGCGAAATTGATTTTGAAACCTTGGCAAGCACATTGTTAGAAGACTTTGAACACATAGTTTATCATAATTTTATTTTTTGGTTTTGTAATCCAAAATGTGTCTTGACTGCTTAAGCAACTTACAAACTATTAAACTAGATTTATTTTGAATTCCTTAGGTAATGTGAGACGCATATATAAACCCAATATTTCTCCTACACTTTGTTAATGTGACATTTGCCTAAAGGTATCACAGAAAGGAGCACATGGAAAGGGAAAAGAGCAAAAAAGCAAAATGGTTACAGAAGGCGACCATGTGGTAGAAGAAGAAGAAAAGGCAAGGAAGAATATATGGGGTTTGTTAACGATGAATGCAGGCATATGCATAAGCCAACACATAATTTAACATCTCCTTTTTACTGTTTGATTATCCCAGTAGTCGCTATAAGCCAGGAATAGAGAGAAATGAAGACTAATAATCAAAGTAATGTGCCAACAAAGTTATTATTGCTTGATCAAGGGAAGTTTGATAAAAAGTATTTCTTCCAGGACAATCAATTGAATTCAGTAACCTGATATCCGTGAAGGGTTATTGATCCTTGATTAGTAAAATTCAATTTTAAGGCTTCAAAGTGTTTCTGTTAAAAGTTATAACGATAAGCAATGATAACTATTTGTGGAACATTAAGAGTTGACAGTAATAATAGAAATATAATCAGAATTACTAGCCTTGAAACTCTTTAGCTATGCCATTTTGCTCCACTTAATCTTGTTCAGGTTTTTATCAAATCAATCAGTTTTGCTTTGCAATTTCTGCTTGAATAACAAAAAATGTTCATCCAAGATCTTTTATTAGTGAAATCAGTACCTCTACTCACTGTGGATTAGCACTTAAAAGTTCGAATGAGAGATTGTTCTCCTTATTATACATAATTAACTCTTCTCCTGGAAATCAACTTTGTTCAGCTTCTAACTAGAAAAGATAAATTCATACTTCCTGGTGATAAAAAGTATGATCTTTATTGTAGAAATAGTGTGGTATGTAAATTGATTCATCAGCCTATTGGTAGTTGACTCCCCACATATGATTTGCCTGGCTTACATATATGTAAATTAACATTTTCAAGTAAGATATCAATAAAATTCTCATGTAAATGAGCTCTAAAGTTTGTATAGAGGAAGAAAATAAAATCATGGGAATTTAAATTGGAAATTATGAAGAAAAATATATAGAAAAATTGCTTCAAGGGATTCTTTTGTCTAAGTGTTTATATGTAACACTAAGAAATAATTGACGGGTAAGGCAAAGATAAAAATGAAACCATTAAGCTGCTAAAAAAATTTTGAATAAACATTAAAGGAACAAATATCACAAATGATCGAAGTGTGTTTATTCATTAACAAATTTTTATAAAGAGCAATATTATATACATTCAGTTTTAACTAACCAATTGGGTATTTAAATGATTATGTAATTAAATATTACTTTATTATTAATTTAAAATCATTTAATCATATAATGATATATCATTTAAATACTCAATCGAATACTTAAAACTGAATGTACATAGTTTTATTGCTTTAGAAAAGCTTAGGCTTTCTTTCTACAACACACAAGTTTACCTTTGTTAATATCTAAAACTTACATCATATGAATAAAATGAAATCTACATCACAGCATACCTCATAGGATTAAAAAGATTTAAATTAAAAAAAAAACACTCCTTAGAAGAAAAAAGTATTAATTATGGTCACATCATGTTTATCTTGCAGTATGCAAAAAAAGATTGGCCAAAGGACTTATTCTCACCTAAAGATTGTTGTTTTCCCAAGTTTCCACTATTTAACTTTAAAAATCTCATTTACTCACTCATAGACTGTTAAATCTATTAGTTTTAAAGGTAAAATTATTATTTTACTGGTAATATTAAAAATAAATTAAAATTTTCTTTTCTTTTTCCCCCATAAACCCTAATATCTAGCAATTTCTCTTTATGTTAAATTTTAAAAAAATCACATTTTTCCCCTAGGAATTATCTTCAATATTCGACCACTCCCCCCAGTGTCATCTTCTGTGGCCTCTCCGTCTTGATAGTTCCTTTTCCTCCAGCGATCTCCCTCAGTGTATTTTCTCCCTCTAGTAGTTGTGTGACACTCATCTAGGAAGATAGTCATCTTCTTAGAAGAAGACAAGTTGTATTCTTCTCCTCATAGAACTCGTCTTCTTTTAGGAAGACTATTTATCTTCTCAGACAAGCGTCACACCACCATTTGAGGGAGAAGAAAAGTTGAGGTAAACCACCAGAGAGAGAGGAACTGTCAAGAGAGAGAGATCACTGGAGATGACACCAGAGGAAGTGATTGAATATTAAAGTATAAACCCTAAGGAGGAAATGTGATTTTTTAAAACTTGACATAAGAGAAAAATTGTTAGTTTTTTGGGTTTTAGAGGGGGTAAATGATATAAAATTTTAAAACTAATGGATTAGATTAATTTTAATGGTTTATAGATGAGTAAATGAGATTTTCAAAATTAAAGGATGAAAATTTAGAAACAACAATCTTTGGGTGGGAATAAGTCCTTTGGCCAAAAAGATTTCTCATATAATTGTGTTGAAATAAGTTTTTGTAATCATGCTGTATTCATCCAAGAATATGCGTATAGATGTTGTATGATTCAGCTACAAACACACGAATAATTAGGATACTTATTTCAATTAAACCCTTCAGATTGAATAGACAGAAAGTGACACAAGAAGAGAAAAGAAAAGTGTAATCCTTCTAACTAAAGTTGAAAATCTTGAGATAAAAGTACAATTTTTTAATGATTAATGTGGGTTGAACTCATAGTTCTTATCAATTTAAGCTTTTAATTACATCATTTTAATAAATAATCATCTTATACATATATTTATAATAAAATAAAACTGAAGAAAAACTCATAAAATTTGAAGCATGAAAAGACTTGAGTGGAAAATGGGTACACAGTTAATCCAGAAGATTAACCATGATAATCAATCCTATTGGTTATGATGAACCCTAAAGCTAGAAGATTAAGCACCTGAAAATTAACGGTCAAATCAACCAACTCTTTGAGTTAACTGAACCTATTACGAAACCTTAATGAAAGATGAAATCTCAGTCTCTTTTTGAGTCAGAGTCATCATTTCGTGAAAGTCTTGATTTGATAAGAAATATATTATATTTAAATTGTTTAATTGATATAATATTTTTTTAAATATGCACATTTCCTCCATGCGCAGAAGATAATACCTTAATTTCGTCGAGACAGTCACTGGTTGTCTCTGCCACGCTGGCATAAGACCCAGCAATATGATTGGTTTGATGACAGCAATGGTCAAAGATATGCCACGTTGCAAATATCCATTACTCAACGGACAAAGCTCTAGGCCTTGCAATAATATCCACCTCGTTCATTTCAAAACCCGGTTTCAGATATTTAAGTTTTGTAATATTTTATTGGAAGTTGTAATAAAAAAATGTAAAAAAACAGTCTTTTGGGGTCTCAGACTGAAGGTCTGAGAGGGTCAGAGCCGTCCGACTGTGAAGCCAAAGTTTTTTCAAAGCACGAAAGAAGCCAAAATCGTCAGAACTTGCTTCATTGAATCGCAGAGAAGCATACGTAAGTGGGTTTTAAATTTTATCTCTCTAAACTTGCATAAATATATCTATGCAAGATCTTCAACAAATATAAACCTCACCAACTGAGAGAGAGAGAGAGCAAATTAGACGAAGAAATGCGCAGATGGGGTGTTTTTATTTTTGCATCATTGAAGATGAAAAGAAAATTAGGGTTGAGATGATGAGGAAAACGAAAAAAGAAGCTTGTTTTAGGAATCATGACATAAACCCTTTTGTCAGATATGTAAGAAACTAAAAAATCGTGTGTGACGTGACCAAAGATTCTGTAGCTAAGATGAACCACGATCCAACCTGATGTTTGTCTGGTCCAGTGTTGAAGGCCCTAACTAGGGTAAAAAAATCCAGACCCAAGTAAAAATTTTGGAGAGTTGTGATTGGTTGGAGGTGAAATACAGAACCTTGCTATTGATTTGTTAATGTGTTTGATCGTGAAAAGAGGGGTTTTCTTTGTCATTCATTCAATTAAGGCAAGTAAAAAAATTTGGGGAAATTCAGTGTGGATTAGGGAAAAGCCCTAACTTTGGTGGTGCCCTAATTTGGCAGTGATTGGTTGAAAAAGGGAGTTTAAACATGTTTTAAACAGAAACCCATTTGGAGTTTGGGAACTCTAACGTGGGTTTTGAAGGCAATTGGTTTTGACATTGGTTTAGTTTTTGCGATCTGTACTTTTCGTTTCTTGATGTGTATAACTGACGTGCCATTAAGAAGTGTCAAGAAATTGGAGGGTTTAGGGCGAATGAAAGAGTGACAGCTTTTGTTGTAGGTCTTCTCTTAGCTTCCACAGAGAGAGAAAGCACACAAAGAGAGAGGAACAATGGAAGAGAAAAGAGAAAGGAAATAGGAAACTTAACAACAATGGAGGAGAGAAGAAGGTGATTTCATAAGTCTGCATAAATTACCAATCCTATACTTGTGGCTACTTCTGTAACAATAATGCTTCTATTTCTATCTCTTATACCAGATCCATGTTTCCACCAAACTAAGAACTTAAAATATGATCATAAACAGAAAAGAAAAAAATATTTTAAAAATTTATAAAAACCACAAAGCTCTTACAAGGAAAAAAACAAAACAGAAGAAAGAAAGACAAGTGAATCTTAGTTAGCGAGAAACTCAATCTAAACTGCCCTACTTAAAAATACATGATTATGTTCTTTCACTTTAAATCCACGCTAAGATCTATTTGCAGAAGCAAATATCTTGACCATAAAATAAAATAAAACCAAGAAATGTGTCTCATTTATAATAAGAAAACCATGTACGTACATATGGTAATATAGGAAAAGCTATGAACTTGAGAAAGTAAGCAAGATCATCAAGAAATTTAGTTGGAATGAACACGAAGGAGAAGTTAAAAATACCAAAAATTAGTGAAAAAGAAAGAAATCTAATAGCCTTGAGGAAATAAGAACAAGCTATGGAAGTATACCTGTTGTTGGAATATTCATAGAGGCGACCACGGCTGGAGAAGACGATAAGAGCAACCTCAGCATCACAGAGAACAGATAATTCATATGCTTTTTTAAGCAAACCATTGCGCCTCTTGCAGAAAGTGACTTGGCGATTAGTGGTGTTTTCGATCCGCTTGATCTCGATCTTTCCCCTTCCGATTTTTTTCTCTCTGGGGGAATCTTCCCTTGATTCGTTTGGAAAGGCCATCGCTTCAGCTACCTCATACATACACAACCCAAAAACCATCAATAAAAATGGCAATATTTTAACAAAATTCAAACATCATCTAAGTTTTTTCATCTTTTTTAAAGCTGTAGGAAGAGAGCTGTTTACATTTACACGTATAACAGTTAACTTAGACTTTGAAAACCGATCAAGAAGAACAAACAGTAAAAGCTGAATCTTGTGAAGGTGAAAGAGGAGATTTTTTTTTTACACTAAAGAGGTGTAGCAATTCAAAAGATGGATTAGATTGTGTTTTGTTTTTCTCACTAACCTTGGTGTGGAAACAAAGGATTATGGAATGATAATTACGGACAGAAACAAAGGTTCCAGCCTTTGGGGTGTATACTTAAACTACTGAACAGGAGAGATGCAGAAAATGGAAGCGAGCTTGTTCTAAGAGGTGGATATATATAAAGTATAGAAACGACCCTTCATCCATTAGTATCTTTATTTATACTTAAACTACTCTACTACTCTTCAATCTTATTTGCAATTTTGTTTAATAATCTGAACTTAATTCTAAAATATTTAATAAATCTTTTCTTTTTCTTCTTACTTTTATTTGTTTCTTTATTGTCCTTTTTAAGTGGCAGGCATGGAAGATTAAGCAAAAGTGAAGGCTAAAGTTGGGAATCACTCGTCAGATTCAGACTCCATCAAACCATCCATTTTATTTTTCCTTCATGTCAATGATGGAGGGCAATGGCATCATCAGAGAAGAGAGAGATAGAGAAAGAGAAAGAGAAAGAGAGTTAAAAGAAAGGGACGGGTGAAAACGATTGCTAATGGATTCATGAATGAGACGTTAATGGGCTCAAAACTTTATGACCAATTGCTCTCATCTTTATTCTCCATTGAAACAACATCAGCTACCATTTAATTTTCCATTATAATTAATTTGAGTTTTTGAGTAAATAGACTCATAACTGTTCTAATTCCCCATTGTTGCCAAAAGGCTTTGATGATATATATTTTATACGAAAGTTTCTTAATATAGAGCATATATAAAAATGTTATATGATAGATAGGTATCCCATTTATCAGAACTAGAGACCCCATGGGGCCATCTATCTTTTTTATCTCAAAATTTTTTGTGGTGGTACTTCTCAACTTATTCAAAGTATAATAGTTTTACTAGGACTAGCATTATGACAAAAGTGGAGGCGACTCCATGTGACATCTTCCCCTCCACCTCTAGTTGTTGAAGAAGCATTTGGCCATGAGCATCACCCATTTCTTTCCTCATTTTTTATTATTTGAACATCCAACTGCTTATATTGCTTCTGGATGGTTTATCCATGTTTGTATCCAAACTGTGACTAAAAGCCAATTCCCCACTTGTCTCGTGACTTTCTTCTTTTTTCCTGCTATCTTTTTATACTTTGGTTATGCTCCTCTTCTACTCATTTTGAGTATTCAATCTCATCTAGAGCTACCAATGAATCTCAGAAAAGCATATGTGGATGGCCATGGTCGCTCATCAGACTGGACCAAATAGTATGCTGATTTTCAATATATATCAAGAACAAAAATGTACTGAGAATATATAAAACTTTGAAAATATGATTTGGCAGTTATAATTAATTTGTTTAGAAAGCAGGCATATGCAATGTTAACAAATTTCTTCTGTGCATACAATGATGACACCATTGATGATCTATCTTCCTGGAAATTTCGATCTAAATGCATGATGTTGTGAGAAATATGATGAGGACAGGTATATGGATGGATGCTTTTCATATTTTCTTTCTGTATCTGCGGTTACACGTTTCAACTTTCTCAAAACTCTTCTCTACATCTTCTACTCATAGCTTCATGTCTAAACGCTCTTTCTCCCAAAATAGAGAAAAGCTTTGGTACGTAGTTATCTTTGCTTTCTTAGGTCAAGTCTCTTTATGATTCCCAACAACAAAATCTCCCCAAATCAACTAAGAGGACCACATTCAACCCAATTTAAACAACGTCACACGGTATAAAATATTAGGAAAGCATTAGAATGAAGAGTAAGATTGAGGGTAGGGTTTAATATGTGGGAAGTTTCATGGAAAAGCGCAGATTCGAGGGGTTTTGACCGTAGTTTTCAGGGATCGTCAGTGATGTCATTTACCTTAATGCGTGAGGACTGAATGATAAAAGGCACATAAGGAAGGAGTACGCATGAAGGGTGGATGGTGCGAATTTGGACACAAAAACCATGGTCGTTCTTGGAACATCATGGAACCATGGAGTAGCGTTTCATGCCCTCAGAATCCATCAGAATTCGGAAAAAAAGGTGTTCTAAATACTGTTGGTGCTTGTTTCAACCTCCAATTGTTCCTGTTTTCGTGTGAATACTAAAGTGCGACCTTATACTTAGGTTTCAAAGTGATTGCGTATCACCTCTCTCCCTAAATCTTTCTTTGACCATTGGAATTGAACTAGACTATAAAAATTACTTGGGTGAACTATAAGTTTCCTAATTGGGTTGGCAAGACCTATAAAGACTTGGAATAACGATCATTACATAAGTTAGCAATGTTGTTTACTTGTGTTTCACGAAATTGTGAAGACCAATTGAAAATCCGAAGCTGAAGGATTGACATGTTTAGGGAAAAAAAGGAAAGGGCAGTCATTTATTTTGACGTTTTTGTAGAGGTGATATTTAAACACCATTAATTATAAACTTAAATTAGGAGTGACGGGTGGGTGATGTATTAAGAAAGTAAAAGTATACTGGGAGTAAGTCCCATCAGAAACAAATTTTATTCTTTCTCTCTGTGAAAAGGGGTCCACTTGACTAACATTTTATTTTCGATAATAAAATTATGTACATAATATTTGTATATAAATAATTATATATTATTATATAATTAAATATTATTTTATTTTAATTTTTAATTATCTAATTACATAATAATTTATTATTATTTATATATAAAATTATATATAAAATTTATGTACATAACACTATCCTATTTTCAAAATATGTGATGCTCACTCTTCAATGCATGACCTAATGTATTTAATGCTTTTCAACCTTCACAGCTCATTCCCAACTCACTTGGGCTTCTATGTCATTTTATCTTAAAATGACATAAGAGCAATATTATTTAAAGGCCAAGACTTATTCCCACCCAAGGTTTGGTACAATCACAAGAATTAAAAAACTTAAATACCAACCAAAGTTTAGTCCATTTTCACAAATCCAAAAGTTATCTATTAGAATTTAAGGTAAAATTGTTATTTTACTAGTAATATTAAAATAAATAAAATTATATCTCGTTTTTTTTCTTAATTTAAAAAATTAACAATTTTTCTTCAAGATTAAGTTTTGAAAAGTGACATTTCCCCTTTTAGGTTTTCAAATTTCTTCTACAATTTTCTGATGAACAACAATCTCTCTCTTTCGATGATGGCTCTCCCTCCAGTGCTTTCTTTCCATCTGAAACCCTCTCCCTCCTAATAAACTACAATTAAATATTGTCTGCTTTAAGACATAAACCCACTTTAAAATCAATTGTAACAACTCAGATAGAAGGTAAGGGTTAAACCAATTCCATCAAGGACGTGGACATTGGTGTAGGGATGTAGACTTGAAACAAAACAAGACAGAGGAGTTGAATTCCATTGTTCTAAAGTAGTGTTCAAATGAGGAAATGTGGCCAACAACTCAACACTAGAATTGCACAAGTGGGTTCCATTGTTGATACCTTATTGATTTGTCAATTTTATGCAAGGATCGATGTGAATTAATTATTATTTCTAAGCCTATAGAATTAGAATATGTTCCACAATATGTAAAGATCGTGTTTCTTTGGATCATGGCAAAAGAGTGGAATATATATAAAAAAATCAAGTTTTTTAGTTGTTTTTCTTACAAACACAATTGAAAAACAATAAAATCATGTGCACCTAATTTTAAGTATTTAATTGAAAACTCAAATAATATATTATCATATGATTAAATGTTTTTAAAAGAACGATAAAATAATATTTAATCACATGATAACACATCATATAAATATTTAATTGAACACTAAAAAACTAGGTGCACATAACAGTACTAGTTGAAAAATCTTTCTTAAGGTGATAAAAGGATGTTGCAATTTCATCAAAACTATTAATTGTGCCCACTGGTGTGCAAGTGATGGTCAAACCACAAATTGGATTAATTGGCAGGCACTTATATGATTACATCTCATTAAACCATAAGTTGATTAAATATTTTTGTTAAATAACGATTTTACCTCTAATAATAACTATAAAAATTAATATATTGATGAGTATTTAGATTTTTTTAAGTTAATAGGTGGAAATTTAGGAAAAGACTAATCTTTGGGTGGGAATAAGTCTTTTGGCCTATTTAAATTTTATCAAACATAGTAATTAATTATACTCAATAATTTTTTGAATAATTTATCTTCAACGTAGTCTTTCAATTTTGATAATAAAATACTATTCAAATCAAATACCCCCTTAAAGTCTATGATACTCTCGAAAGCCTCACCACGGCTGATCATCCTAGACTCATTCTATAATTACACTTCTAGTTGAATAACATTTTTTAACTAATCAAGATTGTTAATATTAAACTCTTTAATTAATTAGCTAATTACTCAGCAGAGCCTGCTATATATGAGGGGTACATAATGAACTCCTATCCATTATTGGAATTCCCTTTTCTTTTCCTTTAATTATAAGCCCTACCATAGCCTTTAACTGTTATAGTTAAGATTCTTTTGTCATCTGATAAGGAGTGATTTTTACATCGATGCTGGCCATTAATGATAATTAACACTGTTTAATGAGATATTATAGCAACGGTTATATACTTTGTCTATAAAATTAGCTTAGTATTAAGGGAGAATTTACCTTATTTAATAAATTAATTGACTCATCACCCACAATATTTAATTAATAAAAAAATGGTTATCTTGTAATTGAGATCTCCCTCTCATATATGGAAAACCAACATTTTTTACTTCAAATCTTCAGTCATAGAGTTCATATACATACATACATACATACATACATACATACATATATGATTAATAATCTAAGCAACCATATTGTGTGCTTCTTATGATATGACACATAATTGACATACTTGGTGCTTTGATAAAATAACAAAAAATTAAAAACAAAAAAAGCTTAAATTGAAAGTTAAGCACAAATAGGGGTGGACCAATGTGAGGTCCAAGAGGGTCAGCTGACCTCTTTGCGAGATGATACATAATTAATGTATTTGGTATTTTAATAAAGCAACAAAAAAATTATATCTAAAAGAAAACTTAAGTTGAAAGTTAATGACAAATAGGGGCGGCCACAGATCAAAATGGTTTAGTTTACCCCCCCTTGATTTAAATAATTTTTAGATATAATCCTTAAATTTTTATTTGACTTCCTATAATTTTTCAGGTAATTTTTCTTGATTTTAAAAAATTTCTGATATAATCCTTAAAATTTTATTATTTCTTCATTGACTCTTCTATATTTTATTTTTATTTAACTTTGACCCTCTTAAATTTTATTTCTAAGTCCGTCAGTAAGCACAAATACACCACTTGTTGAATATTGGATAGGCAAGCTATGAGCATCTATAAAAGTTTTTTTTTTATTTCTAATTGATTCATATTCATTTGAAGAAGCTTACGTAAGGTTGTGTTTAAAGAGTAGCCTCCTCACTACCATATTTTCATGCATCGAAAAGTTATACATAATCTAGAAAAATGGTTGCATGAAATCTTTTTGAGAGATTCATATGCATGGCCTTTCTCCAATATTATTTAAGCTCATTTGGAATGTGCAAAAATGGTTTCCTTTACACCATCTTCTTGCTCATATATATTCATGTGGATTCACATGTTTACCTTTGTTAAGTTCTACTTTTGTGACAACGACTATGGTTGCCGCCTCATGCTTTCTTCCTTAGTTTTCCTTCCTAATTCAACTCCCCCACCTACACAACATAACCTAATTAATAATTGATTTCTTTGTCACTCTGTGTATATGATTTAATTTGTTTTTAGAATCACCGTTCACCCAAAATATGAAGAATTAAACTATAAGTATAAACCAATTATACAAACTAAAGTGACAACTTGTGATTGAGTAATGTGATTATTTAGTTTTTCTTTTACTTCAAAATCATCTAATCAGATACTACCACACTAAATTATATGAATAAGTTTATACAATTTGTTTGTATATATACTATTACTCAAATATGAATAAAGAGAAGATTTCAATGTCTAGCAAGCCATCTTGTCACAATTGATTACCAATCCCAATGTCATTTCCATCTTGGTGTTTATCTTGTAGGGATGAACAATTTTTCTCATAGTTCACAATATAAATAAGATTTTATGTTAATACCTATATCCAGATGATGTGTCATTATATAATTGAGTAATTTTAAATTAAGAATAAATTAACATCAAATCGCATGATGAAACATTATCTACTTATCCTATTGAATAGTCAACACATTCGAATGGTTTGTTACATGCATACATATGTACATTTCTCTAATTATATTAAGCAACTCTAACTTAGGAATTCCATTTTAGTTTTGTGTATGTGTGACAAAATTACTGAATTAATCCCATAGCCGGCTCCAACATTTCAGTATGCATAATCCATATTTCCTAATTGGTCATCAATTTAGACATGATCACAGAGCTTGTGGATGAGAAAAAGCCGTCAAGATTGCTATACACTTTCTAGTTCATTGTCTCTTTCCTTTATTGTCATGGAGGAGATTGCATGTGTCCCAATTAAATCACGTGGAAAATATTTATTGCCAAATATCTCACATGGAACTAAACTGCAAAAATTAAAAATAACAAAGTAGTAGACTGCCTTGCACGTTTCCAAGTCCTCAAATTGGGCAAATTACTTTCCACAAAGTCTAATAAGAGCAACTGAAAAAACCCTCCTCGATTTATGCATGGAGGAGAGGATTTTATAATGTTTGGTGCTTTCTCTATCTAGTAATATAGGGTTTGCTCTTTCACTCTTTTGTTTAATCATACGTTTAAACTTTTTTCTTACTTGCTTTCCCCTCCCATTGTTATTATTATTAAGGTCCTTGCTAAATTAGGTGACGTTACTGGTCATCTAATACACATCTTTTAGATTTAAGTTTATATCTTGTCCATTAAAGACACATATAAAAGAAAATGGATTTTTATATTTGAATAAACAATAAAGCTATCTACACTCATATTTGAGTATTTAGTTGGGTATTCAAATAATATATAATTATGCGATTTTGAATTAAAAATAAAATAATACTCAATCACATTATGACACATCATCTGAATATCTAATTAGATATTCAAAACTAGATGTACATAACATTACTCTTTTTCAATATCTATCTAGGATTTAATTTCCCTATTTGTATAAAGCAATAATGTGACCCTAGGGATTAGCCTAAGTGGTGAAGGATAAAAGGTCATTTGCAAACATTCAAGGTTCAAATGACCCAAACGTGTTATACCACAATAAAATTTATCCCTAATTTACCTAATTCATGGTCAATCCATAGTTGCATACAAAGAGCAAGAGCAATGTTATCTATATCCGGATGATGTTATACATAATTAAATGTTATTTTTATTAGATATTCAAAACTGAGTAAATACAGTTTTATTATAATACAAAGGGCATCATTAAACTTAATTTTTTTTTTTAATTCTATCAAATTAGACCTTCTGATTCAAGGGCTTCTTTTTCTATTGCTCACAGATATTATAATTTTTCTTCATCCTTTTTTTTTGCCCCTTAAAAAATTATTTATTTGAGAAAGAAGGTGATACTCTTTGCAATTTGCAATTATTGTTAATTTGAATTTAGATTGTGTTTAATCAATAATATATATTCCTATCTCCATACACAACTTGTCTCAATCAAGGGCACACATCATCGATACGTCTTTCACAATTTGCAGTAGCATGTGAAATTATTATATTTTTTCAGTTTCTAGTTTCATGTAATTGCTTTCTTCACGGTTCATTTTTGCTTTAAACTCACCCTCTAAATAGTATCCTTTTTATTTCTTAATGGGTCCAATTAACACCGAAGTTATGTTATTATTGGAACTAGAAAAAAGAAAAAGAAAAAAAACAGAAATTAGAAAAGAGAAGAGAAGTTCTCAAAAGTGTAAAATTATTTTTATTTTTTTGTGGAAATATTCCCAATGATGGAGTCTTTTTTACATGCCAAATGGTGGGGAAATTTTTTTTTTTTTTGAAAAAAGAGACTTCACCTCCTCTTTAGAGAAAGGGTAAATTGCAAGAAAATGGATGGTGGAGTTGTTGTCGAGAAAGAATGGCAAAACCGAACAAACCCATATGAATTTCAAGGTTAAATGACAAATTTTGGTACACCCAAATTCAAAGTAACCCAAATGGTGGAATCGTCACCATCTTCAATGAGAAAGACAAAAGAAAATTGAACATATATTCGCTAAGCATAATGGTCTGTCACATGACTGCATTCAATTTGGAAATTGATATTAACATACTGCTGCAAAAATGCAATTATTTTTGTGGTCCAATAAATCTGCCTGATAATTCAATTTAGATGACAAGAAGCTGGTGGTTTCGAAATGATTTGTCACTTCCCAAGAAAAAGACACTCGACCAAACTCATTTCACATCATACGGATTCTGGATTCTATCATATATCTGAGTAATAGTTGAAAATCAAGCAGGCCCAAAATGTCATCAGGGAATTCTGCAAGACAGTGCCTTTTTAACCAGGTGAATTCCAACTTAGTCCAATCTGAACATGTACTAGTTTAAGTTTGGTTCAAATTCAAAACAGGTAGTTTAAAATTGAATTTGACTCCGTTCGAATTATCATAAAAGGAGAAGAAAAATCACTGAAAAAAAAATAAAGTTCCAGCCAAACTGAACATTGATCTGAGCATCAAATCCACCCCTACCTTTATTCATAAACTGACTTCATTAATTCACAGCACAGCATTTTATTTATGCCACCTGGGCCTTACTACTAGTGTACATTCAGTGCTTCAAATAATAACCGAAAGCTTAGACCAAGCAAAGAATGGAAACAATTTCATGAGGCAATAGCAAAATCTGAATTTCTTTTGAAGAAAAAACAACAGGAGTAGGCAGCTCATATTCCAGAAATTATGCATCTAAAGTTCTACTTCAATGGTGTTAAGCAGTGTAAAACATAACTACAGGATTGAGTGATAAGATTACAGGAAATCACAGCACAAAGCCACAAATTTAAGTCGTTGACTATTTTGATTCAAACAACCTGTTTTGCCGACTAATGATAAGTGCATTACAAGCTTTCACATTACAAGCAAAAAGGGAACAAGTCGTACATACATGGATTTCCAAAACAGAGATGAAATTTAAGATGGGGAATTATGCAAATAATGTACAGACCTATACATTTCACAATGAAACTATGTGCACCGAGAAATGAGTGTCAAATTGGGAATCAAGATGATATATTATTATATGATTTGCTGATTTTGAATTATAGATGAAATAATATCTAATCATATAATAACACATTATCTTAATACTCATTTGTCTATGCACATAGTATTGCTTAAATTTCTATAATTTTTAAAGTAATACATTGCGGATATATGATCCAAACCCCACAAAAATCGAAGGGGAAGCTAAAAATTTTGTATAGAATTTTCATTGGCTACATATGGAACAAAAGGTATACCACCACCCTGGTAAAACAATTTTTGTGCCACCCAATTGGAAAAGGTGAAAAAAAATTTGACAAACTCACAAACTAATTGAATATCAATCCCAATTCTTCATATGCTCCTTGTTGAACGAGATGAATTACTTCGGCTGCTAGGACCAGAATGATCTTTCTTCAAAAAAGCTTCCAAATTATAAAAGCATTTCATTGTTCCGACCTGTATTTGTGACAATTAAACAATAAAATTTTCTTAGTAATACAATAACAATAACCTAGTAGTACAATCCTATGAGATAAGGCTAATTAGAAAAACAATTTATTTAAAGAGTCCATCAGAACACCAAATGAGCTGTTGAAATAATTAATTATAATAGTAAAAGGTAAAAGAGGCATTGACCATCCAATGAGACAATCAGAACACTCTTAACAGCCCATAACAATAGTTGTACGTTAAGTTGGCAGTATTATTCATATATAGCCATTTTCTAGTTAGGACGTCCTGACATATTCAGCGTGAATTCATTGCATTGGACTAGAAAGAGATTTAACAGCCCAAATGCAATGGTGTATATGCACGGTCCTAATAAACTTATATTAGGACACCTTGACCAGAGAAATATTCATTGACACACACACAAGTGTGTGTGTATACATATAGATGTTGATCATCATTATAATATATTCTCGCATCTTGAAAATACTGGATTTTAGTAATGCTTGCTTTCTCCAATGGTTAAGGATTCAAGAAAAAGTGGTTCATATTAATGGTAAAGTATGCTATCAAGACTGATTAGAATACCCACTCTCGCACACACAAAGGGAAAGAGGGTGAGTGAGAATGAGAGAGAGACCTTCCAACGCCTCTTATGACCAATACTGTTATTAATGGACTTCAGTCTTGTTATTATTTGTCTGAATGTTGGTCGCTTAGCTGGCTTCTCATTCCAGCATTCCTCAATCAACCTGCAAGCAGAAGCATGATTAAAGGTCTAATTTATCCTTAAAACAGTTTAAACCTTGATAGAACCCAGTAGTTCAGTTTAGGTTTCTGAGAGAAACTGACTTTAACTGATAGTCCACAAATCATTTGTTGTATATGAAAGAACCTCTCAGAAGAAACCTCAAAGAATTTGCAATCAAGAAAAATTAAATAGCTAAGTAAATAGACAGGACAAAGATTTTTGTACAGCTGACATCACCATATTTGTCAAAAAGCTAGGGCGTCCAAGCATTGTCTGGAACATGTTTATCTTTAGGATAAGTTAGATATTGAACTCTATATAACTCATACATCCTGAATTATAAATTTACATTTATAATGCAATTTAGAGCTACAAATGCATTCATGTCTTACCCAAAAAAAAAAAAAAGAAAGCATTCATGAATTAGAAAAAAGGTAGAAAGTGGTTTCACATATATAGGTTTATGAGTCCACGATTTCCAGCAGAAGATAGGAAATACAAATTATGTCCTTGCTTTATGTTCTGTTCCTTCTTCCATTTGAAATGGTTTTCAAAGTCCTTGTGGATCTAAAAATAACTTTTTTTTTTACTTGAGAAGATCTAGGCTATTAATTTCAGCTGAATCTCTCATTGAAGATAAACCCTTGTAAGTGAAGTCTACTTCTACATTTTGCCCGAACTTCTTTCAAATAATGCAGAATAAGAGAGGAAACAGATTTTTTGCTAATTGTGTCTGACTCTTCACCACTCTAACTAGTTGGGTCAAAGTATTCATCTAAACTAAGAAATAAGGTTTTTGGATTGTTAAACTATCATCCAGAAAAAAAGTTCTCAACCAGCATTGAATATGTTTTGATTCAGAATCTTTTTTATGACACATAATATAAATAACAGAAATCAGATCTATAAAAACCAAAAAAACAGAAAAGATGCTCCCTATGAAGAGCTAAAACAATAAGCTAGAACATAGTCTTGCTATCTATCATAAAAGTATCAAGTAATACTTAGAATGTGCATCTAACAAATATGTAAAACTTACTCTTTAAGTCCATGTGCATAACGCTTTGCAGGAGCCTTAAAAGGTGGACGCTCTCTAGCAACATATGCTTTAGGTACTTCATCATCTTGCTTCATACAAAACGGTGGGTAACCTTCAATCATCTGATGTACAGCATAACAAAAACATGAATTATTAAGCCTGTCATTCTAAATGGAATCATAATGAGCAAAATGATAAGCCTTAAGGCTCAGAACCTTAAAACAGATGCTTCTATCTTCATCCAAAAGAAAACTATAAATAAATTAAAAATTGATGATAGGTAAAGGAACCTTTAAGTGGCTAAAAGTTTCCTCACAACCAGTAAACCTTTTTTAACTTCTAGCTCAGTACTGTACACATATAATGTAGAATGGAAAGAAAGAAATATTGAGTGAAATTAATTGATCAATTCAATTTGTTGGGGAAACATTATTAGAACTTAAAACAATTGAAAGATGATGTTAGCCTTAATTCCACAGACATTAATCTGCATATAAAGTAAAATGATATCTATCAAACAAAGAATCAACCCCTTCTGTATTGTCCCAGGTAAAGAAAATAAAATTTTACCTCCTGTAAAATTAGAGCAAATGAGAATACATCTACTTTGGTATCATACTCTTCATTTCTGAAAACCTCTGGAGCCACATAACGACCTGTTGATGACAAATAATACATTTCAATTACAATCTACAACCTACAATTTTAACTAAACTAAAAACTACAGATATCAACTTTACTGAATGAAGAGAAAGTAACTGCATATAATGGTACAAGGAAGAAATGACACTTTAGCAATTAATTTCAAATGAAATGAGCACAGAAAGATCATGAAAAGAATCAGCACTAACATGAAGCATCTTCACAAGTTAGAGGTCTATCTTCTTTGACTGTGAGCAACTTGCTAACTCCAAAGTCTGCAACTTTCAGATGTCCAGAATCATCCCGCAGTATATTTCTGGCAGCTTCCCAGTAACCAAAGAAAGGAGCTAACATCAGAAAACTGAGGCAGACAAACATTTTACCTAGGAGGACATTAACATGTTGAAAAAGAACTCACGAAGGCTCAAGATCACGGTGAATAATTGGTTCTGGTTTATTCTCATGCAAATAATTCATTCCCCTGAAAATTGGATATATATAACGATGTTTCAGCTATGCTCCAAAGAAAGAAATAATTTTGCACATAACTCCAGAACTTAAGCAATTACACAGAAACTAGTGATATTAAATAAAAGAATACATAATTTCAAGCCATAGTTCTTTTCTGCATATGTATCTTAAAGTGATGCTTTGCCACATTCCTTTCAGCACCATCTAAGATTTTATAAGATGGGTTTAAACTTATGTACTACAACTTCTTTCCGCCTTCAAATGATGAAGCAAAGATGAGATTATGAAGTTCTAAAATTTTTCCAAAATCATGAAGTTAGCAAATCTGTTCACCATTGAAAAATGAAACATTTTGGCAAGTTAGACTATATCTATCATATATAAGCTTGATTCATACATAAGACATTGGAGAGCATTCTTTTTCTGTCTAAATAGATTTGCAAGGCCTGATCTACTACCTTCAGAAAAGTGAAGTATTTGAAGCCCAACTCTTAAAGCTAGATCAATAAGAAAAAAATCCTTAAAATTTGCTTGACAGGAGGAACAAGAATTTTGTATACTAGTATCTCTTTCAATTGACAAAAAAAGTGTGTTTCCATAGTTCATTCTAAGAAACTATTAGACCTTGCTTTTGGTAATGCATAACCTTAGTCTTTATACAAAATTGTAAGTAGAAGGCATGTCCAAAAGTCAAGAGTAAAGTTAACTGCAAAAATAAAGTAACAACCTTGCAATATCAAGGGCAAATCTCACAGCTGTCGACTGTTTCAGTGCTCCTTTCCTTTTCAGGAATGCACGGAGATCTCCCTGCAACATGAAAAAAGAAAGATTTGAAAACAAAGAAGCTTCAAGATAAGCAGTGAGACAAACTTTTTATTAAGTACTTTAATTGTAATTTTCCTTTTTATACAATGGGGTTAAATCCAGTGGCAAAAGAAGTAAAGATGCAGCACAGAAATTCTACAGAAATAAATTGGTCATTGTTTCTCAGGCATGTGAAATGTTACATTCTTAAGTTTTCAAGCAGAACAGATGACTTGAAAATATCGCTTTCAACATGAACAATCACTAAAATTTGTAAAGAAGCAGGAAAGCCCAATAATGAAAAAGTTAACGTGAAGACACATAAAATATTCAGAAAAGGAAAAGGCAATTATTTCATAGATTCAGTGATAGCTTTACCACATGCTAATGAATGGAAAGTTCAGGAAAGACCTTAGGTAAATATTCTGTCACAATCATCATTGGACTACTTTGTGTTACAGCACCCAGAAATTGGACCACATTTGGATGTCGAATCTTTTGAAGCAATGCAAGCTCATCCCTGAACGCTCTCCTGTGACAAATCAACTGTTTTGAGAAAATGGAGTTATAAATCAAAAAAGAAACTTTCTTTATGTATAACCTACACTTTATCTTCATCACTAATCACATCCTCTGCAAGCTTTTTTACAGCAACTTGAATACCACGCCATGATGCTATACGGAAGGTCCCCTGCAACATATTTCACAATAACACTTCTTACACACTCCTAGCTGCATATTCTTATGTAATTTAAAGCTCTTACAATTTCATGAATAAAAATGCCAGGATTGTAGCATTCCAGAAGTTAGCCAGAGAATAAGCTATCTTACAATAATTTTTAGCAAGCCTTCTAGATTTACTACCACATTTTCCTTTTTCACAGGAATTACTTTATCAATTAAAAAAAGTTTCCCTAAAATTTGATAGCATTATTTAGCAACCCATGATTCATAGCAAAACAGTTTTGAAAGAAATAATATCTCCTATAACGGCTTAGCATCAGAAGCAAGCAAATAATAAGTTCCAAAAAGCCTATATAAAGGGGAACATATTTTACCTTAGTAATATCGACGCTGTTGGTAAAATCAAGTTCAAGTGCATCAATTTCATACTCCGGAACTTCACGGGCGTGTTTGACATGCATTGGAGCCATCTACACACATTAATTAAAAGATAATACTAAAACAGAGTATAAAAACTATGGTCATAACGAATTTAAATTATTAAATCAACCTTGAATGAAAACATACCAGAGGTTTTGCTCCATGTTTCTCCAAGAGTTTAATCACATCATGATTTTTATAATATATAGCATCTGCAAGGGGCTGTTTAACCAACATTAGGTGAATCGGTAACGTTACCGGAGCTGTACCGCAGTAAAGTTTCATTATGATTTTTCACTCACCGTGCTTCCCCAACGATCTTTGGGGTCCACGTCAGCGCCACGTTGGAGCAACAATTCCACAACCTCCGTGAACCCCTGGCAAGCCGCCACATGGAGAGCTGTACGGTCATCGATATCACGAAAATTTACATCGATGCCCGAATCCAAGAGCTCGTTAATGCCTTCCAAGTCACGCTCATTGGTCAGGTACATCAACCTCACCTCCGGCTTGATGTCCTCGCTGTCTTCTTCGCTGTCTACCAGCTCCGCCTCCTTCCGCTGCCGATCCGGAGCTAACGACGATTGCTTTAGCAGCTTCCTCACTGGCGCCTTCGTCTCCATTAAGTCGAACAAAATTAAGCAAATATTATTTCTAAAAACCCTAAACTCTAATCAAGATCGAGTTGAAAGAGAGAATTATGTTCAGCAATTTTAGTAACGTCTATAGTATGCGTTTTGAAGTTTCAGAGTAATGATATATATAAAGGTGGGTAAGGTTGACGACGTAAGAAGAGGGTAAGATGCGTTAAGAGAATATTTTTCATTACGGCGTGCGCGTATCCTGTGCAATGTAAGAAGTTGTTGACTAACCTACACGACAGTGCTTACGACGCACGGGATCTGAACGTACACTAATGAGCATTACGGCGACAGATACGGCGTCGTTTAATGAGTTAATCTCGTGATTGGTAGTTGTTAACGATCAAGGGGTCGTTTCTAGCCGGTTAACCCTTAACTTCTGAGAATTTAACATTTTGATTGGTTGAATAATTGAAAAGAGACATGGGTACTCACTTTGATAAATAATTTTGTATTTATCTTAATTTAAAACTATTTAATTATATAATAATACATATAAATATATATATTTATATATAAAAATAAATATATATAATTTTATTGTTTAATATAAAATTAAGGTGAATTTATTCTTATTTTGAGTAATTATATGATAAATAATATGTTTATATTATTAGTTCTTATTTGATCCATTATGTCATTTGAAAACTCAATCATCTGACTACTGATAATTTTATCCTTATTTGATGGCAGCTCAAATTTTCTTGACTTTGTAGCGAAGTTAAAGATTGGGTAGATGTAATTCACTGTTCAAGAATCTGCACAGAAGATTACTTTTCTACGTTCATGAGATAAAAAAGTGGATAAGATTTTGAACTTTGACTAGTCTTTACAATGATGAGGCTCCAGCCAGCCATTGTGCACCTTTCTGGGAAATGAACAGGCGTTGACTATTGATTATTATTGAGAACGCGTGGCCCTGATCCTCCAGAAGAAGATGTCCATCCCAAGCTGCAATTTCTCCAATGTGTAAACCAACTGCCAATGGCCAGGCAAGGTCAAACCCCTCAAATCATTGCATCTAGATGCACCTGTCCCTGTCCACATCTATTCCTCCGTCTGTTCTTATCAGCATTGCAGCCTCTACTCTCTGTTATATTGCTTTTAATATACAAGTCCAATGAACTTAGGTGAGACCTTGACCTTGTATATTTTGTCATTGGTGGGAAAATTATCACCTTCAATGATACCAGGGCTGTAATTCAACGTACCAATTTTCTTCATTTTTGTCTTGCATTTGATTAAAAATGGTAATTTCGACCGAACTTTAAGGATTTTGGTCCTTTCAAACTCAATAAAGAGAAGATTTTTGATAAAAATAAGAAAGAGGACGGAGACATGGATAAAAAAATCTTTATAATGAGGGATGGGTTGTGGACGATGATACATATGTTCCCTTCCCTTCTCACCTCTTTCCCTTTCCGTTTTCATCTCTGTTTTTTTATATTAATATATTTTCCTAAAATATTAACATATCTTTATAATTTTAGATTAATTATATTTTTTAAATTTATTTAAGTTTTTGTTATACATATTAAAGTGATTAATATATTATATTTGTGATATTTGAAATAATGAGTTGGTTTTAATTTTATTTAATTTTGTTATTTAATATATTTATATTGTGTTTAAAGAGTATAAAGAAAAGATTTTTCCTTGTAAGTACAAAGAGAGAATTTTTTCTTGCGGATACGGGAAAGAGATAAGGAGGAGATTTTTCATCGGGGAGGAGACGGAGATTCATTTGCATCCCCATAACGAGGATTGAGATCCCCTCTCCACCCCTCTCTGTTGTCATCCCTACATTTGACTGCACAAAGTTTCCTAGATATTTCAACACCACATAAAGTCATTATTAGCTAGTGAAACTTATAGATTGATATATGTATCGTTAGCTGCATTTACACGACAAGTTGAAGACCACTAAATGGTAGGTCAAGAAGGTACTGGATATTGTGTCAAATAATTTGAGTGATAAAAATAAGATAGTCAAGTAAGAAGACATAAATTCAAAACATATTGAAGATATATTAAAATTAAACTTTTGAATAAGTCATATCATTTAACAGTCTTCACCTTGCAAAAATTTGTCTCAATAGAAGGTCCGTTTAACATTGAAAAACATACACTTCTACATGAAGCTCAAACTCTTTACTATTTAGCAAACAATAACTTAACTTCAAACAATGTTTGAACTTATCTGATGATAACACCTTTGTCAACATATCAACCATATTATTGTTGATTTATACCTTCATCAACAAAACGAAGAAACCAACTCTCTAACTTCATGGCACCTCACAGCACTGTGCTTAGTTCTCCTATGGTATATGATTCTTTGATATGACATCAACTCTTTGAACCATATCGCTTCTAAGGTTACCACAAGTTTTATTGTAATTCTATTTTTGTCAGTCTGAACATATATTGTGTTTTGACCATGAGTATACCAACAGTCAACGGATTTGTTGATGGCCAAGCCAAAAACCTGAATGTTAAATCCACAAATTATGCATATGAACAGACATAGAAACGCCCATGTTCACATCTTTACTAAAAATTTGGTTATTCTTCTTTCGTGCTTACGAGAATTAGAGTTTCTTTATCTTGCTCCAACCAATTAACTTATATCGTATGCATTTTGTGGGATCATTCTACATTATCAAAATTACAGATTATAAGCTGGTGACACTTATTTTAAGGATATATATGCATGCATTAGACAAGAAATAACCAGAAAACTAAACATAAGCTGCATATAATAAAGGCAGCAGACACCATGGAGTGTTCTATTTATAAACTGTACGCAACAAGTTGAAGTAGATTATCGTACGGTGGATCTTGCTGCAAATTATTCAATAAAGGATTAAAAGAAAAGTTAATTGGGGCTGAGATTGTACTCAGCAATCTTCTCCCAAGATGTGAGAGTGTTATCCGAAGTGGGTGTTTTCCACAGCTGAAGGCGAGTAACCGGGAAGCTTAGTTGCCCAATGCTCTCATCAAGAGAGTAAGCTCTTTCTTGAGCCTTTTTCTTCTCTTCATCTGTCAGGTCCCCATAAAGCAGGCTTATATGTGGCATATAAGCTGCAAAGATTATGCAAGGCTTCATTGTTAAACCACAATTACTCATCACAGAAGAACCATGTATTAGAGTCTCACAAATTTAAAATTGAAAGGTAACCAAAAGAAGCAAAAAATGCAGTTAAATGATATCAGCAAGTACCATGAACCCAAGAGGCAGTTAACATTTTATATATGCCACGTCAAGCAATAAAAGAGTTCATCTTTAAGGTACATGAGTCATGAGCTGATGGGCAAGAGCAAAGAGGTTAACTAGTAACCTTAAAACTTCAACATTTATGCATCATCTCTCCCTCAATCATGAACTACAAAAACCTTGTGGTAAACAACTTATACAAGTAGAAGAAGAAGAAGAAGAGGATTCAGCTAGGCAGCCCCATTTCAGATTCTTAATTTATATAGATACCTACTGTGAGCAAGATCAGGAATCATAACTACAGATAAAAAGGTCCTTTTCAGAGAAATTACTCTGTTACAGGGAGCACAATCACTCAATGCCATCAGAAATAACATGTTTAGCTTATTCACAACATCATTTTGGTTAACAAATTATATGTCTTTCATATATGTTAGAAATTTTTACAACTAGCCATTAATGTTACCGGCTCGTACAAAGGCTGTCCCCAGCATTTTTGCACTATTTCTTAACCAGACGACTTGTCTACTTTCCCAAACAAATCCTCAACTTCCACAATACATTTTTTTTTTCCCTTCTTTTAGCATTTGTACAAAGTTTTGTGTAGAATGACAATTTAGACGTTTCTTTCATCAAATGGGCAAAAGAAAAGGCTTTAAACAGATGCAAAAGTGTAAACAACTTACGTGTTGCCGATTTGAACCCAAAAATGCTACAGGACTTTGCACTAGCTTCCACCACCTGAAAACAAAATCCCATTTATAGATTATAGATTACTCAATTAAGGTAAGAACAAATGCCACCCAGAAACGAATGAAAGCCTAATTCACCTCAGTTGTTGGATGAATCAGCAAATAAACACACTGGTAAAAGAAAGTCCCAGTAGCCACACTATCCACACTACAATTATAAGCCTTGAGCCCATCACACGCAGCTTTGAACTTGGCCAACGCATCAACCTGCGTCAAACTGACCAACCCAACGACAGTCATATGCGGCTCGAACTGGGGCCCGCCGAACTCTGATCGTAGACCCTCCATCAACTTCTTGATTCTCGGTATCACATCTTCCGGTGGAACTGCCCACACCGAATAATCATTCTTTTGAGCACCGTCTGTTGTGACTGTAGTTGCGGGAACATCCATGGTTATCAAGAAAACAAGAAGAGAGAAGCCGACGACGCCAAGGAATGCTAGGAATCTAATGAAGAACAGATCTCTGAACATTCATGAGACTGTAAAAACAGACTAATTGAAATGAACCCATTTTTATTCCGTTTAAATAATTCAAAAAGAAAATTAAAAAACGAATTTTGATGGAGTTGCTGAGGAGGCGTAAGCTTTTTCTTGGCTTTTAAAAATGGCAAGGGGGACCGTGAGGACGATGGCACATGGAAGAGGCATCTGGAATTTGTTGAAGACGTCTGAGGAAATTTAATCCAGTGTTAGAGAAATGTACTGTGTTTAACGTGTGGACATGATCTTGACCGTCAACTGGAAGATCTAGTGAGAGATTACATGATTTGGTGATGTCAATCACAATAAAATTTCAATTGAATTAGGATCCCCTCACATAACTTAGGGATCAAATTTGAATAAAAATAGAATATTAAACATCAACAAAGAAATAATATAATTTAAAAGGATTAAATCATAAATTTGCCATTTGTAGTCTATGTTTACAAAATATTACTGGTTCTGAAACGATAAATTAACAAGAAAGATTCAAGAACACAAATGAAGCAAAAGGGAGTCCATTTGAACACATTGATCTACATGATATAATTTATTTATTAGCGACATTCATAAAGCACACCATCGTGTTCATACTTATGGGTAGGGAGCCGTCGTTTTCATCTGAGTTTTCTCAATATCGATGGCAAACCCCTTGCCATGCAGCTTCCAGTAGTCAGCCTGCGGGTTGGTCCGCTCTGGCTCTTCAATATCCACCCTTGTAGTCTTTATTGCTTCGGTTGATATGTTGTATTTGCCGTCCCTTATCTGCACCAGCTCTGGCTTCACCGTCCCCATCTTCACTCCTTGCGGAGACATCATCAGCGCTGGCGCTCCCAGTGGCAGCCCATCGCCTTCATTTTTACATTTTTGCGGTTAACTTCATACCTCAAGTGTGAAAAAACGCATGCATTTAGATGTGTAATATTGATTTGATTAATTACCTCTATCCACCTGCCATGTGCACCAAAACTTGCCATAAGTTTTGGTCAGATTTTCCAGCTCTGGTTTCATTATCATTTCTGGGACTCGAGGATTAACCCAGAGGCCTGATTTGATCTATATCATTCGATAATTCCATAATTAGTCACTGTTTACATTGAAATTCAAGGAAATACAAGTTTTTATATGTAATATGATGAAAACCTCGTAAGCATGAGAGTGCCAAAGCTTCTGCTCTTCTTTTGGCAAACCTTCAAAGATCTTATGTGAAACTATGTATTCCACTCCTGTACAAAATGCAAAAATCTCTAGCACAGCTGACATTCAAGAACTATACGTAAAAAAGGAATTATTTTGTAAAATTTAGTTACCAATGAGTCGGCCGGTGGAATCATCGCCGTCATAAACGGCGCACTGGAGGAAGTCCTGGCTGAGTCTGGTGACATAGTGGTGAGTCTCAATCTGGCGAGATAAATCGTGGCTATACATAGCAAAGGTGCACACATGTTGGTTCATCTGCTTTATGGGCTTCAAAGACTGCATCATCTGAGCGCCTTTGTCAAGCAAGTGCTGATGTACCGTCATCGGCGCACCCGGTGGCTGTTTATCTCCGTAGGGAGGTGTTGGTTCCGGAGATTTGTCACTGGAAGCCATTGAAACCGCACAGCTTAAGTGTTTGCGAATTTGCGTTTTGATGGGTTAGTTCTGTTGAGCGGGTGGCGTGCTGAAGTTGTTTATAGAGAGAGACAAGAAACGTGGTGGCTTAAAGAGAGAGCACGTGGACATGCAGGGGGATTGAGGTGGTCGAGGATTGCGAGGTCAGTGGACAAATGGAGTACACTTGGAGATGTTCGCCATTTTTGTAGGAACAAAGAGTGGCTTCTTCAAGTGATAGAAAAAGTTTACATTATTTTTTAACAACCAAATTACTTAATTATGAGAAACAGTTACATAAATTGCAGAGTAATATTACACTTTCTGAACCATGAACAAATTTATATGAAAGAAACAAACACAATGGATTAAACTGCAGCACTTCGTCTCTCATTGTTCCAAGTGGGGACTGCTGATTTGGGGTCTGTACTTGTATCTTCTAGCAACAAACAGGTAAACCAAGAAATTTATGAAGCTCAATATGGAGAGCAGCCAGTAGAAGAGGTTCAAATGGTTCCTGTTAAGGTTGTTGCCCGCTAGCCACCCTCCACTTCTAGTAATATCCTTGGTTGCACCATTCACTATGTTAATCAAAATGGTGCTGAAGTAGTAGCCAAGTGCCATGGAAGTCCAAAGAAAGCACGTAGAGATTGATTTAAGTGCAGTGGGTGCCTCTGAATAGAAAAACTCTAGGAGTCCTACGTATGTGAACATGTCAGCAATTCCAAATATGAAGTACTGAATTGATAGCCAAAATACGCTTATAGGCAATGGCTGCAGCACAGGGATGGCATCAAGCATATCGTGGTCTTGTGCCACGCTTTTGCGCTTCACTTCTATTATTGCGGCCATGGCCATGGACACACAGGAAAGAACAAGGCCAACGCCTACTCGTTGCAAACGTGTTATGCCTGTTGGGTGGCCTGTGATTTTCCTTGCAAAGGGCACAACTATCCGATCATATACAGGTATTATAATGATCAAGAATACAACTGGGATGATGAGCAGTGAAGCTGGTGGCATGTTGAAAGATTTAGTGATGCTTGTGTCCATTGTGGAGCCTTGTTGGATGGAGAAAGTTTGAAGTTGAGCTAGACAGAGCGTCATAATAATGGTGCAACAAAATATTGGAACCATACTTAGTAGGATTTTTGCATTTTCTACTTGTGTTACCCTGCAAAGTTTCCATGGATTTGGAGCTTCTGTATTTCCTTCAGGTTCTGTCTGGATTGCTGCTCTGTCCAGGCACCTGAACATTTATGCAGCAGAAGAAAATTACACTTGTATTATTCTGTTTTAGGTGAGACATTATCAACACTTTTTAACCAAGAAAATTGACCTGAAAATATCTCTATGAGGTAGAAATTCTGTTTCTACGGCAGCTTCTTTGTCCTTAAGCTCATAAAGCTCTATAGGATCTTCAGGAAGTTGAAGATTCCTATTACGGAAGGCTGCAACATATACCTGAATTCAATAAAAGAACAAATAAATCATTCTTAAACAAGCATGCGTCCATAAAACTGATATACGGCTGGAAGCTCTTTTTATACACAATCAAATCTGAATTCTGTGTAGTCTATGACATGATTATGAATTCAAACCTGCACAATTTCGATGATGGCACTAGTCCCTTGAGCAATTTGGATTCGGTATAATGGCAATCCAGCTCCAAAAATGATCACAGACAGTAATATAGCTATAGTACAGAGACCAAATCCCCCATCCCATCCTTTGTTGTCTTGGATCCACACAATGAGAGTTGAACTAACTGCACCACCAAGGCATAGGGCTAGCAAGAGGCCATTGAAGAAGCTGGACATATTCCTAGCCTCTTGTGGGTCTTTCTCATCAAATTGATCAGCACCGTGAGAGGGCAGTGCAGCTTTGATTCCTGCTGTCCCAGCAGCTATCAAGTAGATTGCAACAAAGAGAAGTGCAGCTTTACCACCTTCAATTTTCTCGCAATGAGACGTTGGATCGAAGACATTGCAAGGAGGTGGCCTAAGATTGGGGTAATGCGCCTGTATTGTTAGTAATGCCAGTCCCTACATAAACAACATACGGAAGAAAAAAAAGTTGATTTGCCAATGAAGTCCTCGGCTTCAGAAAGGAAAACGAAATCCCGTGAACATCTTTTTAATGGTGTCAAAATGTTCTATCTAAGTGTTAGTCATTTTGAGGATTGAATTTTTACAGTTATTTATACGCTTACCAGAAACTCAACACTTCCTGAAATTAGCACAGCTTTATATCTTCCGATGTAAGTGTCTGCAAGGAAAGCCACCAGAATGGAGAGGATGTAACTAGAGCCCATAAAGTTTGTCACTTGGTTAGCTGCATCAGCTAGTTCCATATGCAAAATCCCATTGAAATATGTCACAAAGTTCACAGCCAGTGCAAAAGTTGCCATTTGTTCGAAACCAAACGAAGCTGCAATCCGAACGCAACCCAAAATTAGAAAATAAAAAAAATTGTTGATGGAATACAGAACATATTCTATAGAAGAAGACCTGATTTATGCAATAATTCTTGGACAGAACTATGCATTAATATCTTTAGAATATTGGGTAGAGTTATGCACCTAGTATGAGCAAAGAAGTCTTTTTTCCCCCATGGTTAGACTTAACAGCTTGTCTTCCTTTCCAGTCCACTTTTCCTTCAATATGCTCAGGTGTCTCCTGCAAGGAATAAGAAATTCTTTTGGAATAAATTTGGAAAATTGAAGACAGAGACAAACATAAATTGAGAATCAGAAGGTACCATAGCTCCTGGCTAGTTTCCTCAGGTGCCTGTGCAGAAGTGTAACAATATGTTCACGTTGTTTCAAGCTGAGGCAAAGCACTGTATATATAATGGTTCAAATACTAAATATGAAAACATATTATGCATGACCACTTCTCAGGATTTAAAAATTACAATGCCCTTTGCATGAAGGTGGCTTCATCTGTGGGTCATGAAGGTGGCTTCATCTAGGTGAATCTTGCCGACTTTGAGAAAGAGATTCTCATGGAACTGTCAACTAATGACTGGTCAACAGGATACAGACAGATTTTGTGCCATTTGGGTGATATCTACAAGGGGTAACTGAAATTCTTTTACGAAGTGCTTCTATGAAAATCTGTCATTTGAATATAGCTATTTCAAAGAAGCTAAATTACAAGCAGAAAAAATTTGTACTTGTTGAATGTGTCTTAAAACAGTCAAAAGGGGTGCAAAAGTCCTTTGAGTGCTTGTGGTTGTTTAGGAATTATGTGAGTCAAGCAGGGGCAATATGGTCATTGCTAGAGTTTTTTAACCTAGCTATAAAGCCTTTGCTTTTCTTCTCTTTTTGTAGAGAGTCAATGGAAAACCTAAGAAGAATTTCTCTTGATTTTTCTCTTGAGTCTGGTGCTATTAACTTCCATGGTGGTCCTTGGGTTGTCGTTGGCTAAGTTCGGTCAGTCAAGTTTAGTCATCCTGTGAGAATATTTTGACTGTTTTTGTTAAGTGTATTCTTGGGTTAGGTTAATATTGCATTAATCTTGTAGTCTTAGATATTCTATTGTATTTTGGTTATATTTGAACTTTAATATAGTGGATTGACTAAAGGAATATATCTACGTTAGATGTAGGATTTTATTTACGAAATCCGAATAAAATAAAACTTGTGTATTTTGTTTCTTTTATTCAATATCTTAGTATTGTTTACAAAATCAATAACATTCTTATACGAAAATTATAACAGTATTGTAATACAAAAGCCTCCCAAGACTTTAACCTCTTGGAGAAAAATATTCCCTTTTTGGCAAGTCATCTCAGCTGCTAGTGTTTAACAGATAAGCTTAATGCTGCACATAAGAAATATCTTAAACACACAATGATGAAAGGTACCCAACCATTTGTTTCACCAAATGTCTCTATTCAAGCAGCCAAAGAAAAGGCCATTTATGTTACAGCAGAAAATAATGCAAGTTGACGTAGAAAGATTTAGATGTGATCCTCCATTGAGTGATTAAAAATTAGTGAATAGATGCCATTTATCACTGGATTGGTCAGAGGTGGGGCAACAAAATTTTCCAAACTGTTCAGTTGCTTTCTGTACAGCGTGAAACTGACCATGTATGTCTTTAAAGGAGGTTCTGCAACTTGGTTGCCGGCTGAAATGCTGCTGCTTCCATGTCAATATTGTTTTCATCACTAGCATTAACCACAATGATGGTTTTTCAATGTAATTTAGTTGAAGTTTCCCTACGAAAAACAATGGAAAAGTTTATCAGATTTGTTTGTTAAAAAGTTTTTCTCGAAAGAGCAACACTATATGCAACCAGTTTTGAGTATCAAAATAATATATCATTTTGTGGTTGAATATTATTTTATCATTAATTTAAAATTATCCAATCATATAATGACACATCATCTAAATATCCAATTTGATACTTAAAATTAGATGTACATAATTTTATTGTTTCTTGAAATGAAATTAGCCTTTTTCAAATTCATCTAAGGTTTTCTTGGACTATCATTTTATAGTTGTTTCTATCATAAATTGGTATTAGCGCTAGACTCAAGTTAACCCAAACTTGAACTTGCTTCAAATAAGCTCAAATTCGGTTCGTTTCAAAAGAGTCAAGCTTAAGTTTAGTTCAAGTTCGATTTAAGTTACATATTGATTAAAACGACATCATTTTGTATTAAAATTTTTAGCTCGTAAACTTGACAAACTAAACACTCTAAAACTCAAACTTGAATATATTGAAATTTCAAATTCGAGCTCAAATATGTTAAAATTAAATATACATAATTTTATAATTTCTTGAAAAGGAATTAGCATTTTCAAATTCATCTAAGGTTTTCTTGGTCTGTCATTTTATAGTTGTTTCTACCCAAAACTGGAACAAACTCTTTTTCTTGGGAAGTTCTCTATCAAAAGAAAAATCCAAAAAGAAAATAATGAAGTTCCATAATTTTATAACATAAATTTGGTACTGAAAGAATGATACAAGTACAGAATCTGGCCACAAATCTTAACAAAAATATCTCAACAGGTAATACAAGCTCATCAACTAAAATACAACCTAAAAAAAATTGTTGTCAACTTCACCTGGGAAAAAAAATTACTTTAAACTGTAAATTTAACATGCTTGATATTATTCATCCACCAGACAAACCTAAAATAAAAAAATTCAGAGGACAATATCTTTAGACAATCAATGATGTAACTATCGACTACGGGGCCAGGGGATAACAAAGAACATAATGTACAGAAAGAAGAAGGAAATAGATTGCCTGTGCAAAGAATTTTGACTATGGTTGAAACTGGAAAAAGGGGGGTAATCCTACAAAAATAGAAATAATCAATCAATAATTCAGTAAGGAGTACTTTACACGCAGTACAATCTTTCCCTTATCCACTCCAAGCTTAGCTCCTGTGACCAACCAATGGCCTGGTAAATCTTGGGGTCCCTTCAACATTTCAGTCAAGTCAACAATTTTTGCCAATTTACCAAGGTGGGTTGAACTATCTTCCTTCTTATCATCAGAGGTTCTTTCAATTGCAATTGACGAAGAAGCGCTACCAGGCTTCTGTGCATTTGGAGGGATGGAGGGGCTGTGATCCCATACAGAACGCCTTATTGTACATCCAGGTACTTTGGAGAAGAGGAGCTTGAGGTATAATACATTTTTGGCACCGAAATCCCAAACACCAAGCTGAGCCCCTGTGACGATGTGAACACCAGAGAGGTCTCCAATGCAAGTGTCGGTATACTCTATTGGTGCAGTGCTTACATGGGAGAAATTCTTCCACTTAATGGGCTCAAACCAGCGGCTGTCTTGCTCCTCAGGACCTTGCCACCTCGGTGCACCTATAGCGACGTGGGCATCCCAATGTGGTTGAAGGATTTTTGGAAGGGACACTAGATGCTGCAAATGAATTTCAAGTCTGTTTTGCTTGCTGCCCTCCAGGCCAAGTTTAAGTCCGGTGACTGGTTTACGGCCAACTGTTACCTGCAACATCATCATAATAGTTCTTAGCCTTAGGTGAGCTACCTTCACATTTACTGTGAAGGGGAAAAGGTTTTTTCACTTTTAAGATAATATCTTAATTTAACTTTTCTCTTCTGAAAAATAATGAGACAACCTAAAGCAAGAGCATGACTATTAGTCTAGCAATGCTCCCAAAGTCAAAATTCTCGCTCATACACACAAGTCAAAGAGGGTGCAGCATCGAAGTTTCACGATTGTACATTTTCACAAGAGAAATGAAGATTGATTATTCCAAGAGAAGCCACATATCTTTATCATATGAGCATCAAGTTCTCGATTACTTGGTATTTAATTTTCCATGGACATAAACATTTCTTATCTTCCTTTTTGCATGACTACTACCAAACATTACCTCATGCCATGGAAAAAGACAAAAATGAAGTCATGGTAGGTTAAGCTTAAAAAATTGGGAGATGCAATTAATCTCTGATAAACTTGGAATTAAAGTAAATTACATTTCATTGATATTTTACATAAAAATTTCACAATTACATCTACTACTGAGGTTTTTCAGAAATTTGAACAATACCTGGTCTGGGCTGATATAAAGTTTAGGACCCATTAAGCTGAATTGGAGGGAAGGACACACAGGCTCCTTCCTTTGAATATTACTATGTTCTGGAGCCCAAACTCGAGCAATTTGAAAATCCAAGAAATACTGCAAATCCTCAATAGGTGGTTTGTCTGGAGTAGAATGGATAGTCAACGAATTAGTATTTAGCAACACCAAAATAAAACATCTCTAATAAATACAAACATATCTAATTCAGAAAAAAAAAAAAAAAAAGAGCATGATTCCCTTCCAATCAAGTCCACAATGGTGCTGTCATAGTATTCTACATGTTCAACAAATGGATCACCGATTTGACTACTAGAACAAAAGACAAGGAACAAGGACAACCAAAAAGCCAAATAGTGTAGTTGGAAATAAGTAACTCTAAAATCATATAAACTAGGAACCTTTTTATTTAATTTTTCTTCTGATTTAGAGAAGACCAGGTTTGTTCATGTCTCCAAAGCTTTGGAGATGTGACTGGAAAATTGTTAACTCAGCCCCTCAAAAGAACTTGCAATATGTTAAAGTATGACGAAGATAGGGATTGTAAACATTCTTTCTTGTCATCAATGAAATAAAATACACGTTTAAATCAGCATTCAAAGCAAGTGAACATCTAACAGTTTGATAAGAACTTACACTCCAAGTATAAGTCGATCGCACGGGCCAAATGCTTTAAACCAGGAACTCCTTCAAGCAGTGAAATGATGGGTATAAATGTCATGTTAATCACATCAGGTGCTGATTGTACAGTCTCAGCCCATTTGCCATGACTCTGCTCCAGATCATCACCTCCTCTCCTCCTAAAAATGACTGTAACATCCTACAGCAATGATTTTTCAATTACAGATTTTCCCACAGTACAGAACTAAAAAGAAAATTTCAATGCAGTAGGTAAGCAACAGGCTGAAAGTGCTGTGATGTTTTCATCTTAAGAGAAGTAGTAGATATAGAACATTTAAGTCCGACAATAGCTTCAATCTCACAAAATCTAAGAAGTAATAACATGATATTACCTTGTCCTTGTATTTTAAGGGGCCAGCATTTAAGTGGCTACTTGAGTCCAGAAACCTCTGATCCCCAATTTCTTTCACATAGTCCTCAATATCCATCACTGACAAAAGCGACAACTGGTGTTGCCTGATATAAACTACATCTCTTCCACCAATTGTTACAGAAGTAACAATATGGGTACCGTAATTCTCAATAAAGCTGCAGGAACATAAAAAAGGAAAAAAAGGGAAAAGAAATTGGAAATCAAAACCTAGTGCTGTTCAATCCATAGGAAAAGTTTAACTTCCTTCTCTATATAACAATGGAGAAATTTTATCTAAAAACCATCACATTCCAATTGGTAATGGCAAGAATGATCATTAAATAAAATAAATAAATATAAAAGGGAATAAAGAAAAAGTGTATAGAATACAAAAGAATGTGTGGGTTCATTATATCCCAAAGACACACAAACCATAAGTTTTAGCATACTACAAGTACAATCTCAAGCTGGAGAGGCACATATTAGGCCTAAGTTAACTAGATTCAGCATTGCAAAGAACAATACTATCATCTAATCAATTTGCAAATAATATCTGCCCCGGTGCCCTTAAAAGCACATAATTTTTCTTCACAATAAAATTGGTACATGATTATTTAGAGGAGTTGGGTGATTTTCTTTAAAGTTCTATTACATTTTAACACATCAAAAAGTTTTCAGAGTTACATTCAAAGATGATGGATTATCAATTCATAGAATATAAACAAATTCTAATAATCAGAGAAATATCATATGAATAATAAATAGAAAATGTTAAGGAAAGTGAATTCACACAGAGAAGCTACAAAAAAGATGGTGTGATGAAATGTTTACCTTGCCAAGGATGAAGGATCCCAAGAATAAGGAACAGCACGCCTGATTTCTTCACGGAGATCTAAATTTAGCCTTGCTAACTTAACTTTGTAGAGAGGAATGAATTTTCCAACCATTGCAAGGGATTTTGTAGCCGCCGCATCCACTTGCCAAGAACCCGTGAAATTGAACATAGCATTAAAACTTCCAAGCGGAATGTGTCCTGAAATACCAGATTTTTTATTGAAGTATCCTGCCATCTGGAATTTCAAGCATCAATGACCACTATTAGACATTGATAAACAAGTATGATAAAATTGCAACAAAAAATAGAATCATTCACTGCAATCAGAAAAACTCAAGCCAAACGTCTGATATATATGAGATATTCAAACAGACATGAACAATTGGAGGCACGAGATGGGCATTCTATTCAAACCACAACCAGATTATCTTTGCGAACCCCAAAAATTGAGGCTTAACAGTTACAACAAACAATAAAACAACAAAATCTTCACTTGAAAATGGTAATTTAGATAAATCTTATCCCAATATAAATAATAAATTTATTCTCTTAATTATACAGGACAATGATCACAAACTTCAATTCATGATCAGAAATCTGTAACACTCCATCCAGTTACAGAGAACACAGAGGAAATGGGAGAGAAATGGATAGAAATAGTGACACAATCATCAAAACCTAAAAAGTAGTAATAATGCACATTCTCTTATTTTTTATCTGTCTTCTCTTGAAAGGGCTCATGGCTTCAATTGCATTACATTAGCACAAGTGAATTAGAAGTACCCAATTTTTTCAAAAAGTACATACAGTCCAACCAGTCAAGCATTGCTTGTAGCTGCCAAATTATGACAGGTGTGGGCATCATTGTGACAGTGCCCAACCGATGAAAAATGTACTGCCACACCATTCTACATTTGCTTTTGGCCAATGGTATAACAATAAGCTATTAGCCAGAAGTGCTGTAATCTAACCATCCTATTTCTCTATTACCTTTGAAATAGCAGAAGAACAACAAACTTCTTCAGTTCAACTAAGAATCACCAGTGAAAAATCATAACACTCCTCCCATCAAAATTTAACAATTTACACGTCAAAATAATGACACGGACCTAACCACCTCTGAACCCAGCAAAAACAATCGAAAAAAGGCCATATGAAGCACCGCAAGCAATAATAAATCATTGACCCAAATTCTCATTTTCTCAGGAAACAACAAACTGAGACCAAACTAGCAATTAAGATGATAAAGCATTAAAATTCGAACACACCCAGATATATATTTCAGCTCGCGAACAAAAACTCCACAAAATAAAACAGATCAAAAGCGAAAAAATATATAAACTTTCTAAGAAACAATCACCTCATGAAAACTACAAACAGGAACTCTCTCAACGCTTCTCTTGCCTCTAGAGCAATCAATATCAAAAGAGACATCAGGCACCACGACAGAATCAGACACATGAAGATCTCTAGCATGATCTTCATCTAAGACAACAAGCCTGGACCCAGGAGTCCCCTTGCAGTAAAGAAGCCTAATATCAGATGTAACATCAAAGCCACGACCCAGAGCTTGGATTGAGTTGCAGAGAGTAGTAACAATTTGATCTTCCATAGAAGCAGCAGCAGCAGCGGCGGCAAAAGATTCTGGTTTTAGCAGTTCATCAAGGAGAAGAATAGTTTCAAATATATGTAATGATTATATTAAATATTTAATATTATGTTTCAAAGTAAAACCAACAAAAACTAAAGCTTTATGAGTTTAGTTTAGTTAATGTTGAGTTGTAAATATGGTGGTGGTGGGGCAAGTTTGGGCATTGTAGTTGGTGAAGAGTTTATGCTGTTGTTGTTTTAAGACATTTGAGATTTTGACTTTTGACTGAAATTATATCCAAAAACGCGTTTTTGTGTTCTCCGGTTTGCTTGTCTTGTCTCCGTTCTCAGTTGACTGGTCTTCCTTAGATCCTTCAACTTGTTCTTTTCTCCACCATTATTGAATATTCAACTATTTATTAAATATTTTTCTATATTACAAAAAAAAAAAAAACCCTCCTAAAAGTGGTTTTTGAACTGAGATTTTGGAAAAAAAAAATCCCAAAAGAAAATTTGTTTCCTCTGTTCATATTATTTTTCTTTTTCAAACAAAAACTCTGACTTGGCGTCTAAAATTGGTGTTACTTAGTTGAATAAATAAACAAAACAAAAAAATGCAGAAAGGTTAATGAAATGGCCAAACGACTATTTCCCACCCAAGGTTTAGCGTTTTCTCAAAAGTCCCCCCTTTAACTATGGAAACACCAAACACCCACCCATGGCCGGTTAGATTTAACCAAACCCTAACGGCTGAAAATTTTATCTCCTTTTGCTCCCCTAAACTTTAAAAACTGAAATTTTCCCCCCGCCTAAGTTTTAAAAAATGGCAGTTTCACCCTAGGGTTTGGTTTTGAAATCTTCGGCGACCTCTCCGACTCCGTTGCCGACGGCCGCTCCCTCCCGAAGCAACCTCTCCTTCCGGCGATCTCTTTCCTCCCATTTGGAGGTCCGATCGACGCCCGGAGACGTCGTGGGAGACGAAGACTTCGTCGGGAAGACGAAGTTCTTCGTCTTCCCAGAAGAAGACCTCTGGGAAGACGAAGAACTTCGTCTTCCCGACGAAGTCTTCGTCTCCCACGACGTCTCCGGGCGTCGATCGGACCTCCAAATGGGAGGAAAGAGATCGCCGGAAGGAGAGGTTGCTTCGGGAGGGAGCGGCCGTCGGCAACGGAGCCGGAGAGGTCGCCGGAGATTTCAAAACCAAACCCTAGGGTGAAACTGCCATTTTTTAAAACTTAGGGTGGGGGAAAATTTTAGTTTTTAAAGTTTAGGGGGGCGAAATAGATTCTATTTTAGTTTATTTTTAATATTATAGCCAAAATGACGATTTTACCCCTACCACCGTTAGGGTTTGGTTAAATCTAACCGGTCATGGGTGGGTGTTTGATGTTTCCATAGTTAAAGGGGGGACTTTTGAGAAAACGCTAAACCTTGGGTGGGAAATAGTCGTTTGGCCTAATGAAATTGAATGAATTAAACTTTAGGCATGTGCCTTGGAGCGCCTATCATAATAGAGAAATATGTATAAAAGCTCTTTCTGCGTCAACGGTCTATTTAATTTTTTAGAAGCTCACGGAAGAGTTATGGCAGAAAAGATGGAAAAAAAGGTGTAGAAAGTCAAAATGAGCCATACGTCAACTAGCCATAAGCCAATAAAGTTGCATTACCATGTTTTATCTTGGGCATCACCAATTTAAAGGATATTTTCAATTGGTTTTTTTTTTTTTACAGGAAATGGGCTTGTTTGAGTATTTTATTGCAGTGAGCATTGGTTTTGACATTGAATTAGATTAAAAAATCCAAAAATTGAGTCATGATCAGTGAAAATAAGAGTTTGGTCATCAGTCATCACCCACCAAAACTGATTGCTGTTAAGAAAATAAACAAGTGCATTGCACAACATCATTCACCAAACATGGGCAACAAAGAAGCTTGTCTGAGCACGGACTCATTGGATATTTGACCAAGACAGAAATATTACAGAAAATATTCTCAGACAAACTTAGAGAAGCAGTTCAGGTTTGCAAATAAAAATTATAGGAAAGTGAAATAAATGATTCATCCAAACTAGCTCTGAATTGAGTGGACAAAGATCATGGGGTGACATAAAGTTTCTTATGCATTTGGAACTGGTAAGAGTAGAGATTATGTGCAGATGTTGTGGAAGAAACAAGGGAAGATGTTTAATCTGAAGAAAACTTTTGGGTCAGGCTTCCTCTTGAACTCTGGCCTTAAACGGTTTCAAATTGCAAATCTTTGCTATAAATATGCTAGGATCTGAGATCACATCCTGAATATCTGTTTGTTCCTTGAGCATATTAACTGCCTGTGTCATGCTAGGCCTCAATGATGGAGTTGCATTGCAGGCTGACAGGGCCATTTTTATCATCTTTTCAGCCTCTTGTTGAACACTTTTGCCAAATTTTCATCCACTACCTCCATCAGGTTCCCTTTCTGCTGCAATATCTTGCAAAAGAATATATTATGTAAACTTTCAACAATGGACTCACATCAACAGTTATATCTATGTTATGAAACTGACCCAATCAAGAAGGCTAAAGGATCCATTTTGTGCCCGATAACATGCATTGCTCTTCTCACTGACAATCTCCAAAGCAACTACCTCAGAGCTATAAACATCAGCCTTTTCAATTAGGTAACCCTATAACACGTATTTTGGAACCATATAACCTCTGGTATCAAAGGACATGTTAGAACATTATACTTTCAGGTAGCAACATAAAATGTTTAGCTTAAAAGCTTGTTTCAATAAATCCAAGTAACCGATTTTCAGAAGGCAGTGATTTGGTGTAATAACAGGAGTGCAGGTTATCTTGCCTCCATTAATTTTATGTTTCATTCCAGAGCTAAACATATTGAGCTAGATATAAATTACATAAGGGAGCAAGTAGCAGCACATTATTAGTTGTTCAGTATTTCTTTATTGAATACCAGGTTGCTAACATCTCTACTAAACCATTATCTACTCCTTGTTTTGAAAAACTTTATTTGCAATTACTTGTGTAGGTCAGTTAACAGTTAAGGGACGTACATAACAAGATAACAGGGAATCGATAGACAGTGATGATGAAGGAAGCAACTCCAAAATTTTGTTCTGCAATTCAGCATGACCAACAGCAAAATGGTATGTTTTGAGAATATGTTCGTGTCCAAGGACTCGAATAAGGAAAGACTTGAACGAGGTCCCAATTTTTCTCATCTGTTGCATAAGTGTTGGTGTTCAGGGGAAGTTGAATAAGGGAGGACTTGAAATAGGCCCTGCATAAGTGTAAGGAGACTTAAACGAGGAAGAAATTGAATGAGGTTATAGTGTTTCTCGTCTGCTACATTCTTTCTTGTAAGTCAGTCACTAGAATAAAAGATAACTGGATTACCAACCTGGATTGTAGACCTTCTATAACCTTTTATATATTCTTATTCAGTTAGAAAAGTTTTTAAGATCACAAATATCTTTTTTGCTTACAGATTTACTCTAAGCTTCTCCATAAGTAACATGATACCGTCTGTATTATACATTAATCATGGGAAGATTTTGAGGAGGAAGCAATCCAGGAGGGGCATGAAGTGGAAGTCTGAGCCTTTGATTTTTGTATGTGATTGTCTCTTACTGCTTTAAACATCAAATAAGACTCTTCATTAACTTCACAAACCTCCTGAATATCAGAGGAAGAAGCAGGCCAGGGCCTGGCTGATACCAAGAAGTCAGCCTTATTTTTCTCGTACGTATGGTGATCTTTTGGAGTTTTACTTGAATCTTCACTACGACTCCCTGCTACCAGGACAGCATCCGGAATAGCAAATGTTCCTTCTAGCATGCTTACCACTTCAGACATCGTTGGCCTTAGCGAAGGTGAAGCATTGGTGCATACAAGCGCTACATTAATCATCCTTTCCGCTTCAACCTTGTCAAAATCAGATCCCAGGTTTTCATCCACCAACTCCCTTAGCTTCCCTCTGTGCTGCAAATTAAACGCCTGGACATCACATATTCAAAACAGCAGAAACAATTAACAAAACCTCTCATTATTTTACTTTAACTCTTATAGTTTTCTGCAATCAAGTTCTTAAAAAATCTTAGATCAATGATAATTTCTCATTTCAAAAGAAGGTCCCAGCTAACAAAGAATGGTAAGATCACATATGAAATTGATACAGAACAAAGCAAATGACAGAAATTAGTGAATTACCCAATCTAGAGGACAAGAGCAGTTACTCTCTGGCACATAATTCAAATTCTTCTTCCCACTAACAATTTCCAAAGCCACAACTCCAAAACTATAAACATCTGCTTTGTAGGTTAAATAACCCCATAGAGCATATTCTGGTGCCATATATCCACTGCATATCAAAATATTATATGTATTAACAATATACAAGATATATAAACATGATGGTTTTACCTAAGAGACATGTAGCTTACATAGTGCCAGCAATTCGAGTGCTAATATGGGTTTTCTCCTCCTCATAAAGTTTAGCCAATCCGAAATCAGATATTTTAGGATTCAAATCTCTATCAAGTAGAACATTGGTTGTTTTGATATCTCTATGGACGATTTTGAATCTCGATTCTTCATGAAGATAAGCTAAACCTTTAGCTACTCCAAGACAGATTTTCTGTCTTGTTGGCCAGTCTAATTTCAGTTGACATTTTTCACAACCTTACATTAAGTAATCCAAGAAATATTAGCAATTAAAAGAACTAATTTATAGATTTTCTAGTATATATTCACGATTTTTTTGCTTTAATACATCAATCAGATAATGTCATTAGCTAGATTAAAGGCTTACCAAATAAAGCATGGGCAAGGTTATTATTTTCCATGTATTCATATATCAACAAAAGTTGATCCCCTTCAATACAATATCCATAAAGTTTCACAAGATGTGGATGTTGCAAACACAAAATCATGCTTAACTCGTTCAAGAATTCACGATTTCCCTGCTTTGATTTCGAAGATAGTTGTTTCACGGCAATTGTAGTACCATCTAATAATTGACCCTGCATCTCAGTCATACAAAAATAAGCAATAAAAGAAAAGTTCATATACTTTGCATGAGCAATGGAGATAGTTCTATGTTAAAAATAAAAACTACGAACCAAAATTAGCTCATATACCTTGTAAACTGGTCCAAATCCACCTTCTCCAATCTTGTTGGCAGAATCAAAATTGTTCGTGGCAGTTTTAATTTGCTTCAAGGTAAAATAACTTGTGTGGAGATCATCTAGTCCTTTAAAATCTGCCCAAAAAATAGCAATATGTTCCCATTAAGTTTCAAGAATCACATAATTATTGTCTTAATTTTAGTTTCTTATCGATAGGAAAAATAAATGTCATATAAATTCGATAATAAACTCAAGTAGTCCAAAAAAGTTTCAAGGTAAATTAATAGGGAAAAATAAGAAGTTGTTTCTTACATAATTTTCACTCTTAATTTGAGAACTTGTTCTAAATCAAACAAATTCTAATATATATATATATATATAAATACACACACACACACACACGAGTAAATCTATGCCTAAGTATCTTCTTCAACTACAAGTCATGAATTGCATTTCTATACTGTAAAAAATAAAGATACCATTGTTAAAGGTGATAAAGATTCTAGTCTTCCTAATCAACTTCTACGAAGTTAATACTGAGCAGCACATAGAATTTTTTTTTTTAAGCTGTCACTTCTCTATTTGAATGAAGTTCAAACCTCTTTCTCTCCCACTCTTAGTTCCGAAGTATCTCCAACATAGGATACAAAAAGCCAAAAATATTGTAAAGAATCCTACAACACCAACACTGATAACAATTGGTAGAATCTCCCTTTTTTCCTCTCCATAATGCGGTTTGAAATCTGCCCAGAAGAACCCACCAAGCAATTAGGGTAAAAACATATATATACACAAACCTGGACAGATATTATACCATATTTTATACCAAGCTTCTCAACACTAGAGCATGTCCGCTTACATTGCTGAAACATGACTGTAGAATAATTATAGTGTTAATCAATTTACAAAATAGAGAAGGCAAAGGAAACCACTCACTGGGATCTACAGAAATAGCTGATATGAGAGGCCCATAGACTCCAGCTTTAGGAATTGCAACAGTGCCTTTGCCACCCCAAATGAAGCGGATCTCTAAAATGTTATTTGTAACATTGGCCTTGTACTCTTTTATAACTGGCTTTAGAACCCCAGAAGCAGCAGCTTCTATATCAAAATCCTTCTCAACAAGTTTGTCCTGCAAAATGAACAGAAAGTAATACAATCTTAAATGTTATTTACTGAGAATAACATTTATCCGAACCTCTAATCCAAGGCATTGGCCTTAAGAACATATATAGCTAAAAACATGGCACAAATGATGACACAGAATTTTGATATTCCAGTATCCGTATATCTCACTTTGAGAGACATCAATTGCTATCAGGAACTCACAAAAAAAATTATTCTTGATTGCCATTAATTACCTTAACATAGATATTGAATTTGCGTCTGCCAAGGCTCCTATACGTTTTGTCATTTGTGAATTGGATCTCTGCAAAGTGTAGTCTCACAGTGTAACTACCATTTTCTAAACAATATCCAATATAAGAAAGTGTAGGACCAATGCGAGCATTAGTGTATAATTCAGAAATCTGTGATGACTGCAAATTTGCAATGTAATTGCTGTTTTGCTCATCATCATCATCCATGAAGTCCCCAGTGCTACTGAATCCCCAGTAAGTATTGGCATTAAAATAGAATGTTGCAGCACCACCACCAATTCCTGCATCCCCTTCGAATGTCTTGCCATTTATTTTTACAGTTTCTCCACCACAGTTAATGTACAAAGAGTGCCTATCTGTGAAACAGAAAAATGTTGAAGAGTAAATACGCAAGGAGCTTTTAAGTTAACTAAATTGGCAAGATTTTCTCAACCATTCTAAAGAAATCATCTGTTTTATGAGGATACTTATCATACTTCAATCTTTCTATTAAACACTTTGAGGAAGAAAAACACCGATATAAAATATAAAAAGTTGATTTCACACTTTTCTTAATTAGTTTTTGCCCTTTTTTGAGAAAAATTAAAAGAAGAAAATTATTTGAACTAATATGAACCAATAGTAATAAACATGACAAAAAACTGTAATTGTGGGAAATAAGTAACCTAAAATACTTACACCGTTGACATTTGAAATTGTCCACGCATGGAAGAGCTCCACTTCTAGTTTAAACCAAGAAACAAAAACAGGTAAGCACCATGTAGATACTAAGAAAAATCAAGATCACTTGACTAAGCAATGGCTATTGTCAGAAGAACTATTCTTTCATTAATGGTAGCGCATTAGAAAATCTCATACCAACTTAACATGCTGAAATTTGAATAATGGAACTTTTAAACTCAAGCATCTGTCTTTCAAGACACTAAAAAATCTTAGAAAAGAAAAGGTGGAAAAGGAACCAAGATCAGAGGATAGCTTGATTTGCTATATCGATAAACTTCCTGATAAATCATCACTCACAGGAAAAATATCAAAACAAAAACTGAACTTACATGTTTTTCTCCACTGAGGAGCTTCTGAACAAGTTCAGATTTAGATTTCTATTGAGAAAACAAAAGAGGAAACAAATGTCAGCACCTAGATACACAACATAAGTTTATAACAGAGCAAAGTATACAGAACTGATTACTTAATAATTAAAGTTAGAAATGTACGGACGGTTTCTCCAGACAAGCAGATTGCTCAACGCTTTCCCAACTGAAATTATTGTATGAAAGATCCCTGCATCCAAGAAACAAAAAAATCTTTTCAACAATGTTAGAAATTTTATGCCTAAGATGAAGCAATTGGAAGATGCATGAGTGTAACACCCCAGGTCCAATAACCCGGTCCACTGTTAAGATATTGTCCACTTTGGACACACAGTCCATCATGGGTTTGCTTCTGGGCTTTGCAACCCAAAACGCGTCTTAACAGTTAAGGAGCTCATAAGCTATTTAACCAATTCAATTCTCCCACCACTAACCAATGTGGGATCCAAAGACAGAACACACACAGACCCAACATCTCTCCCATGCTTTGTCGATGTGGGATTCGCCTAGGGGTATCACATACACCCCCCCTTACGGGACTCAGCGTCCTCGCTGAGGTTTGCCCCACCATAGTTCAAGAGGACACGCGGAGTTGCTCTAATACCATTTGTAACACCCCAGGTCCAATAACCCGGCCCACTGTTAAGATATTGTCCACTTTGGACACACAGTCCATCATGGGTTTGAGGGCGTCCTCCTATACATTAAACTTTGGTTGTTCTATAACCACAAGTAATCAAAAAGAGAGAGCAGCAGGACAGTAACATGAATGATGTCCATTGCCTCTCACTATCATCCAATCATCTACATCTCTACATTCTAAAACAAAATATGAGAAGGTTAGAATGTGAATATCAAATCCAAAGTTCAGTACAGCTACTGGTGAAAGAATAATTGCAGGAAAAACAGTTTATAAAATCCAATAAAGATGGAAAATCCTCAAAAATGGTACCCTAGACCAGCATCAGCAAAATTAAAAGGATAAATAGATTATTTTAAAACAAAATCATATTCTTTGTTAGCCCGCACTAACTACAAATTAAAGAAAGATTAGCATGTATAGAAGCTTGTTGACTCAATCAGCAATCTCTTAAGGAATCCTCTTGTTTTTGGAAAATCCCCCTACTTCTTTCCCCACTTCTACTTATCTAAGGAAAAAACCTCTCAACTAACTAGCTTTCAATATATGCAAATATGATAAACAATTCTTATAACAAACGATAGTACATTGATGTGATTATGAAAACCAAATGTTGTAGCACATTCTCATGGCTTTATCAAATATTAATTTCAATTGGAAAATATTTTGTTATAGTTAATACTATTGAAATGAAATGCAAACAAGTTTCTCAAATAAGACAAATGAAGAATCTAAGCATTTCAAGATAGGATACATACACATTGGATCCTTTCTTCAAGATTGACTTTGGTATATTCCCACTAAGAAAGTTGCTACTCAGAAAGCTGATCAAGGCCAGATAAGCAGTTAGCATTAGACATTGATAAATTAATAGTTATGTAGGTCTAGAACTCTGGTTTCATCAACTTACATGAATTTAAAAAGCCCATAGATGTGATCATAGGGAAGTTCTCCGGTTAGCTTATTGAAACTGACATCCCTATCCAAAATTACAAGATAAATCTTACAATTATTTGTATATAGATGTAAACCTTAGGCCCTAATAACATCTGCTGATCAAGTTCATGCAACAAAACATTAATTATGCATTAATTTGAAGGAATATCTCTCTAATTGAAAAGTAACAAATGGAAGGCAACTTATGTTCAACCACAGTGGTGATTAATCTAAAAGGAGAAGATACCAATTTATGGACAGAACATAGAATTACAATTAAATTACACATATAGGAGTATGAATATATTTGCTTGACTAACGTAAGCAAATTGAAAAAGATAAACTTATATAAGCAATTCGTTTTTAGAGAAACTTCAAATTTTAACATTGACTGCTAAAAGACTAGGAACAAATTTTTTACATACGTCTTCTGTGACTTCGAGATTAATTTATTTGACACACCTTCAGATGTGATACATTGAAGAATACTGCACAGAGGGTTTTTATTCCTCACATCAGGCATGTTAACACATTTTAATAAAAAAACGAAGAGTCAATACACGCCTCAAAGTGATTGAATTTGTTGATCCCGTAGTTGAAGAAGACAAGGAAGCATCCAACTGTATCACAGTACCAAGCTTGCAAAAGAGTAGTATCAATGTTATTACAGTTTCATGTATGCTATTTATAATGTTGGGATTCACTTTTATATGTATTGTTAAGTACTATTCTACCCAGAACTAGATCTAAAGTAAAACCTAACAGAAGTTTTAAAGGTTTAACACACCCCTTCACATGCAAGGCTAGATTGAAAATAATCGATCATATGATAATCACCACCACAACCACAAACACAGCAACAAAAACAAAAGTTAAAATTTAGTTAACATAACAGAGGGAGTCAAACACAATACTTTTGGTGCATTTAAGTTTAATGTCAAGGTAATTAACTATTCAACCCAAATGCTTAAGGTCATGACCAACAATATTATCTAAGGTCTAAGGTAATAAAGATTGCACATTAGAAATGAAATATTCAACATACTTACAGCAGTCGCAGATTATTAAGTCCCCAGATATATTCAGGTACCTCTCCTGAAATACTGCAGTTCTTCAAAATTCTGGAAATGCAATGTTGTTACTCAGGAGATATATATAAGTTGAATAGTTTTACTCATCCATAAACATGATATAGAAATGACAATAAACCTACATCCTTCTAATGTTTGACATGTTTCTAAGCTCAGGAAAAGTTTGACCTGTTCCAGCTATGTCGCTAATCTTCCTGTATATAATAGTATCATTATTAACAGATCAGTAAACTGATATTGACACTAATCTAATAAATTAATTTATAAAATCATTCAGATCCTTGTGATAGAATAGTTGAGAAATATTCACTCACAATTGTATTACATTTTCCAAACCAGAGATGGATGGTGGAATGGGTCCATCCAGTCCACTTCCTAGGATTTCTCTGCATCAACCCAAATGAATCAATCAAGAACATTCAAGAAACAAATTTAAGTTCAAGAGATTCAAGGGACCTTACAATCTCCGAAGTTGTTTCCAGTTTTTTATGTATTCTGGTATGCTCCCATTGAAGTTGTTGTCATTAATCCTACTGCATTGACCAACAAGAATTGGATTACGGCTTATTGTCCTGCCAAGTGAATACCTTTTAAACAATTTTATCCAAAAGAAAAAACTTACAAGTCAGTTAAATTTTTCAGCTCTGCAAGTTCCATAGGCAAATTTCCACTTAACCTATTGGAGGACAGCCTCCTGCGAGTAAAAATTAATTGGTCCCCCAATGAATGTCCTAATCACACAAAGAAAGAAAATGAAGACGAAGAAGCCTTGTAAAGGACCTTACAAAGTTTCCAAGTGTACTAACTTCCCCAGCTCTGAAGGGACTGATCCAGAGAATTGGTTCACTCCAAGGTCCCTGGTATATATCCATTACATTGCCAAGTAAACAAAAAAATAGACAACAGACTCATATCCAGATACATGCCTATACACAAACACAGAAAATATTCTAAGAAATTGTTAAAAAATTACTAAATGATTGTGTTTGCATTTTGATGGAACAAGAAGTCCAAGCTATTGAAGTTCATTCAGTGCTCATCTAGAACCAAGAAAAGTGAGAAAATGAAAATGGATATTCTCAATATTCTCAAAGAAGGTACCCATCTCATTGAACAAATAGAAATTTGTGATTCCTTTTTGATGTCCAAGAATACTGAACGAGTTTGGAATTTCATGAAGTTCACAAGAAAACAAACTAAGTTATGATCTGTTCGTTTTTTCAAGTCCATATATCAAATAGATATTTTGCCCACTATCTACAATCACTATATAATTGCCTCAAACAAACTGTGTAAACAAGTCCAAAACTTACAAATATTTGAGACCAGTAATATTCCCTAAAAAGCTTGGAATGTTTCCTGATAATCGATTCCCAAAAAGAGAGCTGTCAATTAATGATTGGTTCATTAATTTCATGTAAATGTGGTTCTATTTTCTTGAACTGATAAAAATGATGAAGAGATAACTTACATGTATGTCAATTGCAGAAAAGCCCATTTGCTTGGGATCGGACCACTTAAATAGTTATAAGCAAAATCTCTGCATACCACAACAATATATATTTAAATCTAGAATTTTCCCTTTTATTTTTAACTTCTTAATTGCAAAGAAACTTAAGAGAAATTCAAAAAAATAAACTAGCATTTGACCATATTCAGTCTGTATCTGAACAAAAGAATTAAAGTTAATTATAAATTTTCATTTGTTATATAATTAATTCATTTCATCACAATACGTTAGATATTAACAGGAACATGCTACTCACCCGAGAATATATACATATCGATAAAAAACTTTTCCTTTTTAAACAAATTATGTAATTCATTTAAATGTAATCCAAGTTGAAAATGCATGAATCTAATATTCAAAAACTTGTGTTATGATATGTGTCTAGATATATGTACTCACATCTCTTGAAGGTAAGGAAGATGAACAAGCTCAGTTGGAAGTATGCCCGGGAGACTAAAAAGCAGGATCTTTCTGAAAACCAAAACAAACCCAAAATTAATCACAGTGCAACAATATTCTCAAGATTGAAAGTTAGGTAATTAGAGAAAGAACCATCTATTGTGTAGTAGGGTTTGGGAATGAAGTGCATGTCTTGAAAAAAATAGAAGGCATGCTAGGTACGGAGGGAAAAAATTAAGGAAAGCTGCTCGGCCTCAAAGGTTAAAAAAATCATAATCATAGCAAGATAATGTCTGAATGGATAAATAGTTGGGTTTAGGGCACATAACTTGGAGCTCAAATTAGATTGTACAAAATTGACCCAGCATATTGGAACAGTTCAAGAAATATTTTAAACAAGGAGAAAAACTGCACCCAAAAAACTTATTTGTAAAAATTACCGTGGAAACAATTTCGCAGACAGTGAATGCAGATTGAATATTTAGAAAACCGGAAACTTACAGAGCTATAATGTGGCAGGTGTTGTTCTCAAATGCACAGTCACAAGTAATATTCCTCCGAGGATCCATTAAAAGAACTGGTTTTATATCCACATAATCTTCACAAGCATCAGAACCGAAGGTCCAGTTAGCTCCCATTGTTTTAACAATTTGATTGAGCACCTCAACTGCATAAGAAAGCCATTAACAGAGGGCCGCACACAACACAAAATAAAATTTAGAATAACCAAAGGTTTCTAATGGACCAAAATTAGGGATACCCAGAACACGTGTACTTACCTTCATCTTGTGGCAGCCTAGTAACAGCAAATATATGCATGCATAAGTAAGCCAGAGCTATACCTGATACAAGAATCAAATGTTTGTGGGGAAACATTTCTGGGAAAAGAAAATAAACCTGTCTTTTTGCCTGTGTTCTCCTGAGCTATATACACTATTCTCGTGTCTTCACTCTGATTTCAAGCTGTAAGAACAACGACATAAAGAAAATGCAAGTTGCATCTTTTTAGTCCCGTAGTTGACATCTACAGGAGTACAATTGACTGACTACAATTGACTGACTAGTACGATAATACTCTGGATGATGGTCAATTTGTCATATTCTATTGTCTGTGAATGCCTTTTTTTCCAAGTGAACCCCGCTCTTCAAGGAAGCTTACCACATGCAGACATGCTGTACAGAATTACAGATCCCTTTTGACTTTTGAAATGAGAGCTAATAGTAAACTGATTTCAGACAATGATATTTTCTTTTCTTTATCAAAAAATTTTATATTGTTATGAATAGAATGGAATGAATTGCAAATTAAAAATATAATCTTAGTTAATCAATCCCAGTTTATGGAAAATAAGAAGGAAGAAAAGAGGAGGCAAGAAAGAAGAAGCAAGGAAGCTTTAGATTGAAGAAAAATGTATATCACATGAAGAAAGGAGGAGTATTTATAGGAAATTTTACCGCCCCTCCAGTCAACAAAAATGACAATTTTCCAAGGCATTGAACTTTTGGCCAAAGTCAAATTCATGTGGTGGAAAAATCCACCATGTATAACATATATTACATTTTTCTTCTATATATTATGCTTGTCTTCTTTTCTCCCATACAAATCCTTAAGACTAACTTCAAAAAACATAATAAGAATAATTAGAAGAGAAAAAAAGTTTTTCTTTCGAAATGAATCTCACTATGGTGGTTTCTTGTAGGCTTTGACTTGGAGAAACAAGTGAAGATTCAACAAGGTCAAAGGCTTGCAGAGGACGATACCATTCCATACTTGGGCTGCAATTCATTCCATGGTAGTCTCTGATAGACTTTGAACCTCAACTCAAATTAACTACTTTCTATAAAAAAAAAAAAAAGGAAAAACGTAAAAGGTACATCTGTATTATCTATTCACATGATCTGCTCTAAATCAGAGCAATTCCCAACTTCACCATCACCATTATGCATTGCTCATGATGACCACTTTACTGATATTTCCACTACTCATCATCACCACATTCTCAAACTAATATCAAAACTTGTCACCAACTGAACAGTCCATAAACATCACTAAGGGGAGAAAAATTGCCATTTTTCCCTTCAGTGTCAAAATTGAGTGTTCCATATATGTAATATGATGCAACCTTTGGATAAAAAGTTACAATTTATAATACAGGTCTCAAAATTTGATACATGAAAAGAAAAAAATAAATGTATGTATTTGCTTACAAGTACAATTCAGATAGTATATATACCTTGGACAGATTTTGAGGAACCTGTCTGTCTGTGACTGTCCCTTATGGCTTTAAACCTCAAATATGAGTCTTCATTAATTTCACAAAAATCATTGGAAGAGGAACCAAATAAGGAGATATCTGATGTTGGATATGCCAGGTCCTGATTTATTTGTTTATGATGATCTCTTAAAATTTTAAACCTCAAATCTTCACTGTGAGTCCCTGATAAAGGTACTGCATCTGGAATGATAGATGTTCCTTCTAGCATGCTCACCACTTCAGACATGGTTGGCCTTAGTGAAGGTGAAGCGTTGGTGCATATGAGAGCCACTCTAATCATCCTTTCTGCTTCAACCTCATTGAATTCAAATCCCAACTTTTGATCCACTAACTCCATTAGCTTTCCTCTTTGCTGTAAATGAAAGGCCTGGACAATAAACAATTAATAACCAATATTAACAATAATAATGCTATCAAAACAGGGCCATGACATAGCCCAGATGCTATTAAAATTTTTGTTTCATCGACTGAGAATTGGACTCTTCACTGGCTTTTGCAGGAGTAAGTCACCAATATAACTTGCGACTTCAAAAACATTTCTTCAATTTTTTTCTTTAAATCACCAATAATTCAATGTTTTCTTATGGGGTCTAGAGCAGAAAAACTCAAATATAAATGTCGAAGAAACATGCCGAAATCAATATGTGATGATACAAATCGAGGGGTAGCACTATAACATCTTAAGAAAATAAACATATTGAACATAAATTACTGAATTACCCAATCTAGAGGACAAGAGCAATCTTCATGTGGCACATAACTCATATTGTTTTTTCCAGTGACAATTTCCAAAGCTACAACTCCAAAACTATAAACATCTGCTTTGTAAGTCAAATAACCCCACAGTGCATATTCCGGAGCCATATATCCTCTGCATGTAAATAATGATGCATATACGTTTAAATAGTAAAAAGAAAATGCTTGTTATGAAAGAGGCACCTATGCTTACATTGTACCAGCAACTCGAGTGCTAATGTGGGTTTTCTCCTCCTCATCAAGCTTAGCCAATCCAAAGTCAGATATTTTAGCATTTAGATCTCTATCAAGGAGAATATTGGTGGCTTTAATGTCTCTATGAACAATTTTGAATCTTGATTCTTCATGAAGAAAAGCTAAACCTTTGGCTATTCCAAGACAAATCTTCTGTCTAGTTGGCCAATCCAGTTTCAATTGACATTGGTTATAACCTTCAATATAACCATTCTAGAAATGTTACCAAAGAAAACTAATAAATTTTACATGTATATAATCACTATGCTCCTACTATACATTTATTATCTTTTATGATAATATCAAGCAATGTCGCTGAGTTAAACCTACCAAACAGAACATGAGCAAGGCTGTTATTTTCCAAGTATTCATATACCAGCAATAATTGATCCCCTTCAATACAGCAGCCATGAAGTTTTACAAGATTTGGATGTTGCAAACACGAGATCATGACTAGCTCATTCAAGAATTCACGATTTCCCTGTCTTGATTTTGAAGAAAGTTGTTTCACAGCAATTACTGTACCATCTGATAACATACCCTGCATCAATGGTCATACCATAAAAGATGCATATATTTTAAGCAGACATTGAGGGAAGTTCTGCATTAAGAAAGATTGGCGAATGGCAGTTAGGTTGTATACCTTGTAGACAGGTCCAAATCCACCTTCCCCGATCTTGTTTACGGGATCAAAATTGTTAGTGGCAGCTTTTATTTGCTTTAGGGTAAAAGAAATTGTTTGAAGATCGGATCCTTTTATATGATCTGTCCAAAGAAAGAGAAATAAATATGCTTTAAATGAGTTGTCCAATTCCTTTCTTTATGTTTTTCTTTCAAATATATATTGATGGACAAATATGCACATCATCATGCAACCTCACAGCTGCTAGGCACTATAACATATTCCCAGATATGTTTCATAACTAGACTAGAATAGCACTTCCAAGTTTGACTTCAAAATTCAACAGAAAACTGAATATGTTTCATAAGATGGTCTCAGAAAAGAATCATGAATGCTTAACAAGGCAGTAAGGAAAAATCTAGTGCTAGTTAGGTCATAGAAGTTTCAGTATTAATAGACTACTTCAATATTTTTTAGGCTAAATACTGTCAAACAAATGCCATTAATACATATCTAAAAGTTTTTTGAGAATGAAGTTGAAGTTTTCGAAGAGGCTAAAAGATTATACTGCCATAAACAACTTTTCCCATGGATAATTATTGAACACCATAATAATGTTTTTGCTGTGATTTTTCAATCTGAAAGAAGCACAAACCTCCTTCCTTGCCACTCTTGGTTCTGAAATAATATCTCCAGCATAGGATTCCCAGTGTCACGATAATGAGACATGATCCTAGAACAACTCCAACAACAATCGGTGCAATATCCTCCTTTTTGTGTCTGAAGTCTGCCAGAACAACCCACCAAGCAATTACAATATTAAGAAACATATATGCTAACTTGGAAACAGAAACAAAATGGAGTATGCACCAAGTGTTTTGGGCATGAAACAGAAGTTCAAAAGTATGTTGACTGGGCCCAAGCAAATTGTCAGCTATCAATATGATGAAAACCTATTTGTTTTTCTTACGACTGAAATTGGATAACAACAGGTAAAATATCAAGTTGAGCATCCAAAGCAAGACTATTTGTCCATCTTACAGATAAAAGATATCTAATACTTAAAATAGCCAATATAACATCCAGACTATCTGGTAAGATATAAGTCACAAAAATTGATTATCTATAGGACATCTTAAGAACTTTTATACTATCCCAAGAGACCTAATTACCATGCCAGTTAATATCTACTATACCAAGGTGTTCATATATTTTATTTAAATTATGCCAAATTTTATAACAGTGATCATATTTCCTCTTAGTACTATAACATGTCTAATTCTATGACTACGTGATTTCAATTGTAACATAATCTGCAAAATTGAGTTACATGGATTCAACAGTATTTAAATGCATAACTAAAATAAAAAGTAAATGTAACTTTATAGTTTATACTTTACAAAAGCAGTTCCATTTGCATTGTTAAGAGATGAAATAGAATCTATTATAATGATAATCAGCATGAGGAGAAAATCACTCACTGGGATCCACCACAGAAATAGCTGATACAAGAGGGCCATAGACTCCACCAACAGGGATTGCCGTAGTCCCTTTGCCAGCCCAATTGAAACGGATCTCTAGAATGTTATTGGTTACAGTGGCATTATATGGTAATGCAACTGGAATGAGAACCCCAGCAGCTTCAGCTGCTATATCAAAATCCTTTTTAATTAGTTTGTCCTGCAATGTGATATCCAATGAAACCTTTTCAGAATGTTAATATACTATAGGTAAAAACTCCATCTAGCCTATGCCTATCATCTGAACTTTGGATGTTCAAGAACAAACTTGATCATTGGCACATGCTTAGAAACATCTTTCACAAGAAGGTAAGCTAAAATGAAGTATAAATTTATTAATTTTTTGTAGAACACATATAATATCGTAGATGCATTTACGAAAGAAGAGTGAACATTGAACAAGTTGTCCACAAAAAGTTGGGATCCATTCAATGGATTATAGAACTTTACACAATACGGAAAATTAAGTACAATCAACACAACAATTTAATAGCAACCAACTGTTATCTTGCTTATAATTCTTCATATTATCATTCATCTAATTCTCAAGAACTTACAGCCAGAAATATCTCCAAACTGCATCTTTTAATAATGTGAAATTACCTGAACATAAATATCAAATTTGCGTCTTCCAAGGCTGCTATATGTTTCACCCTCTGTAAACTTGACTTCCGCAAAGTGCAAAATCACATTATAGTTCCCATTTGCTAAACAATATCCAAAATAAGTTAGTGAAAGAGGAGCTTTGCGTGCATTACTATGCAATGCAGAAATCTGTGATGAATTTGAGTTCTCAATGTAATATTTGTTTTGTTCATCATCATCATCTGTGAAATCTCCAGTGCTACTGAATCCCCAGTTTGAATTTTCATTTAAATAGTATGTTGCAACACCTCCACCAACCGATGCATCTCCTTCAAATGTAGTTCCATTAACTTTGACATCATCTCCACCACAATTAACATGAAAGGAGTGCCAATCTGATAAGGAAAGAGAAGTAAATTTCAGATGGTATAATTAAAAGGAATTCTAAGATATTGTTCATGCATTGACAAAATCAAAATCCAAAACTTTCCAACTATTTGCTGGATATTAAAAAATAATCCTGTGAAGATAGAAAGTGAGGAAGACATTAATATCTTAAGTAATAGAATTATCTATTTTTGCTTCTCCATGGGCCTCAAACTCCAAACAGGGTACAAATGCATTTCTTGATTCACTCAATTTGGGGACAAAATATGCTTAATTTTTCTATTCCGTCTACTTTGGTTTTAGGGGGACCGTTTTTTCTCTTGGTTTATATTTTTTCTTTTTGTCTAGAACAATATCCCCTTTTGTGGAAGGTGACACTACAACAATTGTAAATATCTTCTTTCTTGACAAATTATATCTTTCAGTTTCTTGAGAAGAAAAAGGAACTTGAATGGTAAAAGCTGCAATGTACTGGGAATATTTGTTATATATATCTTTCTATTGATCTTTAAGAAATCAAGAGATTTGAAGGTAGCAAGCCATATAAGAGAGAGCATTGTAATTGAAGAATATAACATCTTTACGATATTTTTTTCCACTATAGCTTCAGCAAGAAACAGCGCATAAATTAAAACTAATAGAAAGAGTTTCAAGCTAACATTCAAATAAATTATGATCTAGAATGGGACCCTTGAGATTAACAAGCTTTATTCTATCATCATGATTCCATAATCCAGCTTTACAACACTTGGCTTTCCAGCAAGGTTGAATAGGAATATTATTTTGCAGGACACAGAACATTTGCAATTCCGGAAGCCAATAAATGTGCAGCGAATTTAAAACAACTCAGTGAACTGTATATATAAACTTCAAGATAATTTATTAATACTGGCTTTCCAAATAACATACTTACATCGGTCACATACAAAATCGTTCCTGCATGGATGAACTTCACTCCTAGATGAAGTCACAGAAAAACAAGATTAGCATGGTATCAGCACTATTTATGGTCAAGAATATGTTTCTTTCATGTGACTATGAAAAGAAACAAAATGTTTGTATATCTAAATTTGAAATACAATGCAAGTCCACTAAGGAATGGCTATCATGCATGAGTAGAATTGTTGCATTCTGTGACAGACCAATTACAAAACACAGAAGGAAAATCTAGAACTGCTGTAACATGATAAATGTGCAAAATTAAATTTCCAGTTCACACCCCAAATAGAGAAGAATTTCGAAATAAAAACAAGTGGAAAAGAAAAAAGATTGGATGGCAAAAAATGACTAACTATAAATGCACACTCCTTGATGAATTGATTGTTAACTCTGCCAACTAAGCCGCAATAATAACAAGCACTGAGAGCAACTTACAAGTTGCTTTTCACTGAAGAGCTTCGAAACAAGTTCAAAGATAGATCCCTAGTGAAGAAACAACAAATTAAGGCAGTACCAGCACTTAGATCCACTTAAAAGAATTGCAAAATAGACAAGTAAATATAGTAAATTATTTATTTACTAAAAGAGAGAAACATACTGACCGTCTATCCTGACAAGCAGGTTGCCCGGGGTTTAGCTGAGTAAAATTATTGAATGAAAGATCTCTGCATGCAAGAAAGAAGCAAACAAGGAAATTTCATATACAATGGTGATGCAATTGGAAAAATGCACAAACGTTTTTCTACAGACATTTTTGGTTTCAAAACTAATCTAAGTACTGGAATAGAAACACAAGAGCAGAGTAACCATTGATTGTCAATCAACCACCTTCACCTCTAGTATCTACAACATTAAATCTCAAGAGGCTCAACCAGAGTGGATGAATATAAATTCTTATGAAATATTGAGGCACATTCTAATGCCTTCATCAAATGTCAATTACATATTGATTTCAGTTCACAAGCACATAAGCAGATTATTGTATTTATAGATGTCAACAATATATAACAAGCTTAGACAATAAATAGAGATGCTTTCTTTACATAAATCAATTAACTTTGTAAGATCAAGATAAGTTACACACAGATTAGTTCCTTTCCTCAGAATTGACTCTGGTACATTCCCACTGAGAAAGTTGCCAGTTAGAAAGCTGATGAAGCACAGAGCGATCAGTTAGAATTCTTGACATAGTGAAATTAGCAATGTAAATCTAGAAATTTGTTTTATTAGCTTACATGAATTTCAAAGTCCCAGAAATTTGAACATTTGGAAGTTCCCCAATTAGCTTGTTAAAACTGAGATCCCTACCCAAAATAAATATACAAATCATAAATATATAGATATATAGCATGCATATTTTTGATGCAGTATGACCGAGGGTTTCATCAGACTTGTAGGCACCGCAGGGAGATTGTTTCAGATATCTGTGAGGTTATTCACGCCAGGATCACTACCATGGAGAACAGATTCACGATTTCGCCACAGTATAGGGCTATCTGGCACTTGCCTAACACTTAGACTCTTTTGTAATTTTATGGTTTGTTTGTATTGTTGTTTTGAGAGCCTGTGCTCTTTTTGTGTCTTGTTTTGCGACTTCATTGACCATGCTTAGGGTATGCCCTTCGTATTTTTGTACTTTATTTTTTTCCTATCTATAAATCTTTTTAATTTCTTCAAAAAAAAAAAAATTTGATGCAGTAGCACAATGAGTCTGCCTAACTAAGGGAGCATATGAGTACATAAAGAACGATAAAGAACTTTTGTTGACTACTTGACTTATTTTTTGAAATCTGTTGCTTATATGATAAGCAACCACTAAGATTGAAGGAGAATCATCAACTTATGGAGAACATAGAACTATAATTACTACATGTGATGTAAAGACATCTCTGCTCAAGTTAGACAGTCAACTGAAAAGACTTATAAATAAAATTCTGTGAATTAAACCACCATTTAAAAGGATTTTAAATTACAAAGTAACTATAATAACTTAATTAGGTATGTATCTGCTGCTCCTTTGAGGTTGATTGGTGCAGTACACGTCTGAAAGTGCTTTGCTTAATGATACAGCCTGCTGGATATTAGCTACTAGCACCATGCATATTTAGGTTTGTGTGACTCTGAAAGACAACAATCAGTATATGCAATATGCGCAAGACAAACTAGTCTTAACTGCACAACAAAAGGCAGCATAGGTAGTAGATATATGAAATTGATTAACAACAATGTAGCATACTCACAAGATTCGCAGATTATTCATTCCCCAAATATATTCAGGTATCTCCCCGGAAATACTACAGTTCCTCAAAATTCTGAAAACCCAATATTCATGATATAAGATATAACAATTGTGAATGATGGTACTTGTCCATCAACATGATAGAAATGGGCAATGAAAACATACATCCTTCGAATGCTTGTCATGTTTCTAAGTTCAGGAAATGTTTGATCTGTGCTCTTTATGTCACTAATCCTCCTGAATTTAATGATGTCATTAAGTATAGGATCTTAAAGTAACATTATTAAATAAAATTAAAATAATACATTTCATAATTTAGATTCTTGTAGTGTAATAACTGAGAAATATTTGCTTACAATTGATCGAGTTTTTCCAAACCAGAAATTGAAGATGGAATGGGCCCTTCCAGTCCAGTACCTTGAAGTTCTCTGTATTAATTCAAATGATTGATCAAGAACATTAATGAACCAGAATGCATGCTGAAAAACCTTTGAGGAAGATCTTACAGTCTCTGAAGTTGCTTCCAGTTTTGTATAAATTCTGGTATAGTTCCATTTAAGTTGTTGTCACTAATCCTACTGCAATGTGCAAAAAGGAAGGAGTACATCTTACACTTCAACAAAATTAGCCCTATAATCTTATAGAAAAAATTAGTCAAAAGCTTACAAATCCGTCAAATTTTTCAGCTCAGCAAGCTCCATTGGCAAATTTCCACTCAACCTATTGGAGGATAGTCTCCTGCAATGAAAATTTATTCATGATCCACTGAATATGCCGATCACACTTAGAAACTTAAAAAAAAAGGCATTTTAAATAACTTACAAAGTACTCAAATTAACTAACTTCCCAAGCACTTCAGGGATTTCTCCAGAAAATTGGTTTGATTCAAGGTCCCTGTTAAAATAGATCCATTGAGATTACTAATAGACAATGTTGTCTAGAAACTAAATCAGGCTCATATCCATACATTAACACTACCACACACGTATACACACACAAAGATGTCTTCTCACAGTGATTAAAGCATATCTTCCCAAGTGTGTGCATTTTGTGAAATAGTAATTCAATGACTTTGGAGTTTCTCCACTGTCCACTGGATACAGGGAGCATGAGGGGAAGGAAACGGTCATCTCCTTAAATAAAAAACGAAATTTTCTTGTTCGTTCCTTTTGTCTAGAAAATTGGGATTTTGCAGTTCACAAATTTCAGCTCGGTATGAAAAGATATATAGTCAGTACATACAATTCAGTGCACCAAAGAAATTTATGCAAGTGAAGGTCAATGCTTACAAGTATGTGAGACTAGTAATATTCCCCAATTGATCTGGAATATTGCCTGTCAATCGGTTTCCAAAAAGTGAGCTGCAATAACAATCAAGGATACTTCATTAATTTGATGAGAGAAATACAATTCAAAATGCTTTAACAGACCAGAAGGATGCAGATTGGCTTACATATATGTCAATTGCATTAAAGCCCATTCATGTGGTAAGCTACCGTTCAAATAGTTATAAGCGAAATCACTGCAATTTAGAACATCAGCGAATAAAATTTGAATGTTTTGCCTATTTCTTACTTCCAAACTGCCAATAAACTTAGAAAAATTACTGATAAACAAAAGGAAACTATAAAGTACAAATTACATATGTGAAGACTCTATTTATTCTCACATTTCTTGGAGGTACGGAAGCTGAACAAGTTGGGGGGGAAGTGTTCCTGGAAGGCTGTAATACATGAATTTTCTGAAAATGAAAACAAACCCAGAATTAGTTCCATGGCAAAAATGATATCAAGTAGTCAAAATTTGATTTTTAACTTGGACCCAAAACTTAGAAATCGGTCTCTCATTAATGTTAAACTAATATGAGAGTTGCTGATAAAAGACAAGTTCAAAGAAACCTACATGGAAACAATGTGGCAGGTGTTGTTCACAAATTGGCAATCGCAAGTGATTTTCCTGAGAGGGTCTGTTGCCAAAACTTGGCTTACGTCGAAAGAGCCTTCGCAAACATCAGCAGTGAAGTTCCAGCTATGAGCTCCCATGGTTTGAGCAATTTGATTCAAAACATCAACTGCATCACACACCCATCAACGAGCACTCATAACTATTTAATAATTGGATCACACACATCCATAAGCTTTTAACACAACATGATTCTGGTAAAAGAAGTAACATGAACATGATGGGTACTGTACATACCTTCATCTTGAGGCAGAGTAGCAGCAACAAGAAGCTGCATCCATGAGAAACTCAGAGCAAGAATTGACAAAGGAATTAGACGTTTGAAGAATAACATCTCTGAGAATCAAAAAGGTGAGCTTTCATATACGTCATCAGAAAAAACTAAAACCATAGAACATTGATAGTTATGGCAACATCTATAATTAAATCGGATGATTTGGATAAAAACTCACTTTTGGATATGTTTCACAAAAAAACAACCAATTGAACTATAGATAAATTTTGGTGGGCAGTGTTGCTATTTCGGATTTCAATTATTGATAAATAGTAAGAGTCAATAGATTGAAAATTGTGTAAGTAAAGCAAAGCTGCCAGCTTGCATGCATGATTTTGTTTGTTTATATTGAAGACATGACAAGCTACCGTGCCTAACTAATTGAATTGTATGTGGTCACGCAAGCATGCATTTATTGAACACTTTTTTCCAGGAGAATGACTGCCGCCACTCTCACGTAGACCTGGCCACGGGCCGGTTTGGCCCGTGAACCGGACCGAAACCGGCCCGGATAAACCCGGAACCGGAATCAGCAGACCCGAAACCAGACTGAACCGGAATCGAAACCGTGACTCTACGGTTCGGTTCAGGTTCACATAAATTGGAACCGTAGAACCGCCAGTTCACACCGGTTTATGAACCGGGGGTTTACTGTGCTTAATCAGAAAAAATTTGAAATTTTTTTGATTTTTTTTTAAATTTTATTTAAAAAGGCAACGGTTCCCTGCACAGGAACCGTTGCCTTTTGGAGGAAAAATTGCACCTGCAATTTTCAGTGAAGTTACGGGGACGTCCCCTGCAATTTTTGGCATTTCAGTTCACCCCCCCTATTTCTAATTTTTTTTAAAAAAGTTTTTTTCTATATATATCCATTTAAATTCTATTCTCTCAAATCTCAATCTCTCTACTCTCTCACTCAATCTTTCAAACTCTCATTCTCATTCTTTAAAATCTTAATATTCTCTCAATCTTTCAATTCAATCAAATTTTCTTAAATTTAATTAAATTCTTTCTTAATTTTTTATTAATTTCAATTTCAATTTTTTTTATACAATTCATAATTAATTATAGAATTTATTTTTATAATTAATTTTATTTATTATTTTTTTATTATCTTTTATAATTAATCATATAATTTATTTATATAATTAATTTTATTTATTATCAAAAAATGACAAGTAATGGAAATTATAGAATGTATTAGAATTGACGGTTCAATATCGGTTTCGAACCGAAACCATCGGTTCCGAACCGGGGCCATGAACCGGAACCGATGGTTTCGAACCATGGACGAACCGTCCTGTTACGGTTTCAGTTCAGGGTCCTTATATTTTCGAATCATGAACCGACGGTTCCGAACCGAAACCAGCGGTTCATGAACCGTGGCCAGGTCTACTCTCACGGTCTCACTTGAATGTTGACCATTTTCAAATTTCCAAATTAGGGTTGTAAACTTGTGATCCAATTGAGCCACTCTAGCCCGGATCGATGGTATTATGGATAAGCTCCCCCATTAAGCTTTCAGCTTGAGCCCAGGTGACTGATTCAAACTTGTATTATATATATAAATAATATATATAAACAATAATATCTCATTAGGGATGTTTAAAATTGACTAATTGAACCGATTGCTAATTTTTTAAGTCGAATCAAATTTTCAGTTTAAAAAAAATTGTAAACTAAAACCAAAACGATTTAAAAATTAATCAATTTTAAACTGAATCGATAATACCTATTAATCGAACCAAATTTTCAGTTAATCTATTTTAAACCAAATTCTAAATAATTATCACATTTTATTATTTTTTTCTTTTTCTAAATATATTTAAGAGAAATATTTATAAATTGGTGGGGGCTGAAAATCATATTCCTTTGTTAAATTTTCCCTAAATATTTTTATATTCTTGTTGTGGAAGGGAAGAATTTTCACTTATTGACCAATTTATCTATTGGGCCAATTTGTGGTGGTCTTATTATAACACAACAAATCACATCAAATTTTATGTTATATAGTTTAATATCATAGTTGTCTTGGGTTGTGATTTATGAATTTTTATGTGATATTCATAGATAAACTTTTTATTGATAAAATATAAAATAAGTATTTAATCTGTCTATATATTTTATATTGATCAGAGATAAAAAAAAATTTGATTAATTAAATAAATTATAAATTCTTTAAATTGTTAACATACATTTTGAATTATAAAATTTAAAAATAAAATTATAATAAATTATATATTTATAATAAATAATATATTAATAATAAGGCCAAAGGACTATTTCCCACCCAAGATATGTTGCAAAGCCAAGTATCCTCCATTTATTTATGAAAACATCAAATGTTCACCCATCAACAGTTAAAATTAACGGCAGTAAGAATAAAATCGTTATTTTCTTTATAATATTAAAAATAAACTAAAATATAATCTCTTTTTGCACCCCTAAACTTTCAAAACTAAAAGTTTCCCCCGGCCTAAGTTTTAAAAAGTGGTAGTTTCAGCCTAGGGTTTCTTTTGAAATCTCCGGCTCCATTGTCGATGTCCTCTCCCTCCCAAAGCATCTTCTACCTCCGACGGTCTCTTTCCTCCCATTTGGAGGCCTAATCAACGTCGAACATCCGATTTTCGTCTTCCCAAATGAAGACAGAGCTATCGTCTTTGTCTGGGAAGACGACCGTCTTTGTCTGGGAAGACGGCTCCCAGAGGTCTTCTTCTAGGAAGACGATCATCTTCCCAGACGAAGACAACAGCTCCGTTTTCGTCTAGGAGAACGAAGAGTTTTGTCTTCCCCGATGAAGCTCTTTGTCTTCCCCGATGAAGCTCTTTGTCTTCTCCGACGAAACTCTTCGTTTTCCATCGCTCTTTCGACATCGATCAGCCGTTTAATGGGAAGAAAGAGACCACCGGAGGGAGAGAATGCTTCGGGAGGGAAAGACCGCCTACAATAGAGCCAGAGATGACGCCGGAGATTTCAAAACAAAATTCTAGGTTGAAACTGTTATTTTTTAAAACTTAGGTTGAAAGAAATTTTTAGTTTTTTAAGTTTAGAAGGGGCAAAATGAGATAAAATTTCAAGAGGTTAGGGTTCCGTTAATTTTAATTGCTAATGAATGAGTATTTAGTGCTTTCATAGATAAAGGGGGACATTTGACATTGCAGTATACCTTGGATGGGAAATAGTCATTTGGCCTAATAATAAATTAAACTATTAAACCATAAATATTACACTTTAAAACACTAGTCTATAGTATTATTTTTTATTTTTTATTTTTTTTATATATATATTTTTTAGACCATATTGAATTACCCTGTAAACTAAACTCTTGAGCGTTTGATTTGGATAATATTTTATTACCAAAATAGAAAGATTACCTTGAAGATAGATTACTTAAAAGATTACTGGATATAAATGATTATTATATTTAATAAAATTTGATAGGTATAAATAATTATTATGTTTGGTTAAAGGTAATAAAATATTACTAGTAAATTATTTTACTTAAATGTCCGTAAATATAATTATTTTTAAATATTTTTCATATTATTTGTCATATTAATTAAAAATAAATTTATTTTTATCTTAAAAAATTAATAAATACTAATATAATTATAATAAAATTAAGATTAGTTTGGTAATCTTTAAATACTTAAGGTGAAGGTGGTAATCAGATTACCACCTATATTATCTGCTACGTCAGCATAGGTAATAAAAAATTACTGTAACCTTTTATTATTGATAAACTAAATAAGAGAATAAACGATATATTACCAAGGTAATCTTTAAAACCGATAACCAAACGCCCCTTATATGATCTGGTATGACTCACAAAATCGCGGGCTATGCTTTTTCGAGGGGCTGGGCCCGGCCATGCCATCCCTTATGTCAAGCTGCATGTGATGGCAAGGCCGACGATTACCACCTGCCTAGAATCTGGTTGCGTTAGTTCACAGAAATGTAAGAACGGAAAGAGTGTGACAGGAGCCAAAATGGAAATTTTCAATTGTAATGTAATTGAGTGCAATCCCTAAACCTCATCACCAATCTTTTTAATGGACTCACCAAATCCGACCAGCGATGACGGCGATGAACTCTTCTTCGACGCCCTTGACGACTTCGCTTTCTACGATTGCCTTCATACTGACCAATCTGATCAGTCCCCGTCGGAATCGAAAGATTTTCCCTCTTCAATACGGCGCCGTTCACTGTCTCGTCGCCGAAGTCAAATTCATCGAAACTTGAAGGAGAGTGAAATTATTTTCGAGAAAGGATCGGACTCGTCTGTGGACCGCGTTGACTCATCCCGAGTCAGCGATGAGAAGACTGATGAATCGACGGTAACTTTCGAAAATGATGACCCAGTTGGTGATTCTGTTGATTCGGCTGACTCAGAGTCTTCGAGTTTGCTAGTATATATGGCTGGGTTAATGATTAAAGCAATTTGGTTTCAGTTCAATTTGCTAATTATCTTCCTTTTATTTCCTATATCGATTTTGTCTTCTTTGTACATGCTTGTTATTGATCCATTTGGTACTATAAAGCGTGGAAGAGAGTATCTAATGCTAAAGTTTTATGATTTATGGAATTTGATCTCTGGCTTTGTTAGGCCTTCGATTCATGACCGGTTAAAAGGGCATGAATCCATATGGAAGCTAGTTTGGCGATTCGGTTGGGGCTTGTTCTGGTCTATTTATGTATGCTTCATGTTGTGTGGGCTGTTGCTGTTGGCAGTCGTGATTAGTGGATTTTTTATGAGGTTTTTGGTGGAGAAACCAATTCAAATAAAAGAGACACTGAATTTTGATTACACAAAAAATAGTCCGGTTGCGATTGTATCTATTCTGTCTTGTCCTGGTGTTTTCTGTGGCTTCAATTGTGAAGAGAAGAAAGAAGCTTTAAAGAGTTTAGGGTCTCGAGTTATACCGGTTGGTCATAAGTTGCAGGTTACTGTCATGTTGAAATTGCCAGAATCGGATTACAATCAAAAACTTGGGATGTTTCAGGTAAATATTTGTTGCAAAGCATGTGATTCCTTTTGGTTATGTGTTTTTTTTTTTTTTCCATCTTTCAATTAAGTTAATTGTCTTTAATCAGTCATAAGGTTTGTATTACTAGTAGTAATGACTTAGTCGTTTGCTCTATTTCATGCTTCAGCATTTGCTATGGTTCGAACTTCTTGTTTGCACTAAAGTTTATTTTAATCAGTATCAGATAAGAAAACTAAATTACTCGGGTGGAGGAATTTTAAATTTCCAGCTAATTAGTTGTTACTTTAGATTTCCCATATGTGCAAGATAATTTGGTTGCTTATAACTGCAACATTTCAATTTGTAAATTTGAAATAGTAGTCTCTCCTTGCAAGTTGCACTATCATATTATATTCAAAAGATTATTTCTTATAGAGGATGAAGGGGTCTTAGAAGAATATCTTAATACTTTGATATGGCTCTTATTCTGAAAGAATTTATTCCTCAGATTTTTAGATAAACCCAATTTTTTTTTTCTCCCTCATCTAAGTCAAGTTTCATGACTTCAGGTTGAAATTGATGAATGTTATGTAATGAGAATGAATACTAGATTATGATCTTGACAATAAGTTTTGGTTGTTGTGAAGATTAGCTAGAACCTTTGGAGAGAAATGACGGTTCATCATAACATCACAAAGGATATGGATCTTAATGCCAGATTACCTTAACATTATAGCACTTGCAGCACATGGACTTATGTGAACTTAACCACTGGTCTCTTTTTGTTAAGAAAACCAATATAAGTTGTCTTTTTTCTAATAAAAATAATTGTTTCATATTCCAGTACCACTAACACATCTACTTTGAATCTGTTCTTAATATGTTCTGTTTAGAACATGATACTTAATGTTATATGTAATCTCAAAGCCACTAATTTTAAGGTTGATTATTTCCTCTTTACTTTTAATGTCAAGCATTTTTGTTAGCTATCCTTTCCTTGTTCTTGAGATCTGTACAATCCATGTTCTGCATATTTTTGAGAATGTAGAAGATGAATGTTGCTCTGACTGATTTCTCTTTTTGCTTTGAAGGTCAGAGTAGAACTCCTTTCTGCTAATGGCAAATCACTTGCGAGTTCAAGCCATCCTTGCTTGTTAAAATTCAAAAGTGAACCTGTCCGTCTTCTATTGACTTTCCTTAAAGTTGCTCCTATTGTTGCAGGTTATGTATCGGAATCTCAAACATTGAATGTGAAGCTTACAGGTTTTATAGAAGGGGATATTCCTACTTCATGCGTAAAGGTGCAAATTGAACATCGAGCAGAATATGCACCTGGTGCTGGTATCCCTGAACTATATGATGCCTCCCTTATCCTTGAGTCAGAACTTCCATTTTTCAAAAGAATCATATGGTATTGGAAGAAAACCATTTTTGTATGGATCACCATTACATTGTTTATGACAGAGTTGTGCTTCACACTAATCTGTTGTATTCCCATTATTCTTCCAAGACCAAGACCAAGGGGTGGTTCTGCAAGTAATAGTGCCCATCGAAGTAGAATCCAGTCACAAACTTAGTTAAGGCCATGAGGCTTCAACAGAATCCGGTATCAAACTTAGTTAGGCCATGAGGCTTCAGCAAACTTGGTGAGATTGATGTTTGTAAAGATTAACATCACTCAGGTCATTCCTAACACATTCAGATTTGTTGTATTTTGATTTCTCACTTATTTGTTCATTCTTTTTTGCCACTATGTACATGTTTTTATGTTGTAGACTCAACACACTGTCAATAAAATAATCTACATGTTGGAAAGAGAATTTACTTGAGTATTTGATTATCATGTTCTTTAGCTCTTGTTTTTTTAGCTTGGCATGCAAATGGACAAAGTTCTTATATTTTAGCATCAGGTAAAGTTAATTCTGAAGAGACCATTTATGTGTGCCATTCACCTTTGAATTTTCAAGCTTGAAGACTTTCTTGACCTAAACTTAATTGAGTTTTGTAGGGTCTTATTATTCATCCTCCTTTTAAGTTTTCAATGTCACATGCACAGAATGAAATCTTTGCAGTACAATTTGGATTGGTCTTGATCATTTTCATAACAACTAGACAGAGTGGATTCGAAGTGAGTTGAGCTTAAATAAGGGTTAGCTCGAGTTTGGTTCGAATTTAGAACAATTAATTTAAGTTCAAAGTCACGCTAGCTTGAATGATAGACAATGATATTGGATAAAACAATAAGTTGTTGAAAAAAAAAAGTCAAAAAAGAGTTCTAATGAAGAATCTTTGACAAGCTCTGAAGTTAGAACTTCAGTTCAAATTTGATTCATTTAAGTTAAACATTAATTTGAACCCGAATTGGTTTAGATTAAATTCATCTTAAATTTAATCGATGTTTTCAAAAGGATTCACATGACTTGCGCATTCTTTTCAAATTTCTGTCATAAAGTGGATAATGCCCAATAAAAGAAGCATTCAACTCACCTCAACTTTCGAAATATGAGCTTTGTTCTAGGTGAAAGCAACCTGAGTCATGGGACTTGGGATACGATTTTGAACAACAAATTAGCTCATGAAAGAAAACCGTTCTTATCTTATCCATATGCCCATTCATCTTACACAATTTTCCTGTCATCCATATCACAAGTAAAACCGAAAGAGGCAATTTTCGTTTTCGCGTGTTACGACCAAGGATTCATGTTCATACTTCTTTCTTCAACCAATTTATTCCTTTGAATCTGCAATCTGATAGTGTTGAATCATGACTTTGGCTTAATTGTTGTGACAGGAATAACTTCATTTTTGGAACAAACAAGCTTAATCATAAGCTCGTCTGACCCGTTTCGAAAATTAATCAGTCGACACAAACCAACAAAAAGTGCACAACTGGAAGATCCATTTTGTTCAACTTTTCTCTTTGCGAAGAAATCTAAAATCATAAAACAAATGGTGTTTCCACAACACGTGGAAAGTAGGGGAACTGCCAAAATCTGCATACGGGTCAAAGATTACTGCAATTGAATGGTGTATTTTAATTCATTTTCAGCACAATTTAATAATAGGGCTGCAGGATCGGTCTTCGGTTCAAACGATAGCTTCAACTCAAGTTTCTCTAGCAACTTTGTCACCAATTCGAACAGATTTTTTGGATTCAAACAAAGTTCGAACCAATCTCTGTTTGACCTAGATTCAATTTGAATTCATCCTATAAAATTAATGGTGTATTTTCCTCATTTCATTAGTCTAAGACCACAATTAACAAAGGAATAATTAATGATAGCATTAGAGATTAGAATTGAAACAAATGATTAAAGGAAACACCAAATATAACAAGGTGCCACTTTATTTTACTTTTATTCTGTAATTAAACTCTTTAATTGAACTTTTAGGCATGATTCATGCTCTTTAGAAATGAAGAACTCTTTGTAATTTCCCGTAAGGACTTATCTGTGTACCTCACCGTATTGTACATCCCAGCCCCGGCAATTGCCCCAAGAACTGGTGCAATCATGTAAATCCATATACCCTTGTATTGGTTTGACACAATGGCAGGTCCCAAGCTCCTTGCAGGGTTCATTGAAGCTCCCGTTATTGGCCTGCACAAAACAGAAACTAATAGTTTACTTAAGCTGGCCTGTGCTAAGCTCCAATATGTGTTGAATATGACATGTTTAATTAGTTTGGACTGATTAATTAAGTTAATATACCCTGCAAACATCACATTAAGCAGCACTGTGGCACCGACAGCGAGCCCCGCAAGCTCTCCAATCTGCACGAGCACAGAATTATCAAAATCTTGTAATGTTTCAGCATATCATTGTCAATACAGATAAATTTAAAGATTAAGTCGTTGTCCATGTCATTGTTTTAACATCAAGAGTCATACATTTTGGTCTGTATTAGACTGATTCATATTAAAAAAACTTCACATATCTGAACTCCTATCTTGTTAAGCAAGTTAATTGGCTACCCTATTGGGTGACTCTGTATATCTAATCATAAAATTAGCAGAAATGATTTGGTGAGGTGAGAAGGGAGATGAACTGACCGCTCTGTTGTCAGTGGCAACTCCGGATACAACAAACATGAGGTAAAAAGTGATTATGAATTCAATCACAAAAGACTGCAGATCAGACCCAGACGGTGCTGTTCCTGCAAAGTAATCATGCTTCCCACGGAAGAGCAATCGAAGGGTTCCGGCCGCCAGTGTCGATCCAATAACTTGGGCTGTTATATAAGCTGGTACCTGGAACATTGAAGCAACATAAACTTGATAAACATTTTGATGTCAACACTGGCTGCAGGCATAACAGAAGTAACAGAAATAGACAAATAAGTTATTAATTAACATTATCTGAAAGGGTTTTCAAAGTTGTCTTGGTGGTGTGGTTTACCAAATTGATGAAAAATTTGCCTTGAGGCTTAAAGTATTGGCCAAGTTTTCACTCACCTGTTTCAACGGAAACCTCTTGCAGGTTGCAAAAGCAATAGTGACAGCAGGATTAAAATGGGCACCAGAGATATGGCCAACGGAGTAAACCAGCACCATCACCGCCAGTCCCCACACTATTGATATCCCAGGCAGTGTCACAATCTTTTCATTGTCCGAATTCACCACCACAGCCGCACAACCAGCAAAAATTAGAAAGTATGTGCCCAAAAGTTCAGCTATAATCTGCATAAGCATAACAAGCAACAAATCGATCACCCTCACAACAAATCCAAAAGCAAAGAAACTTTCCAATAAAATCGAGAAGGGCAAGAGTCTTTAGTCACCTTCTGAATGAAAGACACAGAAAATTGTAAGCTGAAGTCTCTTTTAGTTCTGCAGGCAGAAGGGCAAGGGGAATTTTCATCATCTTTAACGTTGACAGCGACTTCATTGCATCCATGGCTCGCAGCAGCCTCGGCCATATTGATAATGATCAAAAATGAACACAAAGATTGACTTTTAAAAAATTACAAGCACAGTTTGCGTCTGAAACTCAAAATAAATGATGTCCAATTTATGGACAACCGAAGAAAGAAAGAACCTTCAAATAAGGTAAAAATAAAGACACAAATGGCAACGTGGGATTCGACCTGGACTTTTGCATATATAGCGGTTATAAATTTGTCATAAACTATATACTTGCTCAATTATATTTGTTCATTCCAAAATCTACAAAGCATCAATTTAGCAAACTATCAATCAAGCTTACTCTTTTTAAGTTAACTTATCTACAACAGTAAGAGATAAATTTTACATTGGTAAAACAAAGGAGATATCTTAAGTTTGTGTATAAATCACTCATATTTTGTTAATAAGATATGAATGTTTAAATTATCTGTAAGCTCATGAGCTGTTAAGATGTTTTTTGAGTTATAAAGTTCAAAAACAAAACTACAATAAATTATGAGTTCAGACTACTGTATCAGAATTTTATAAATAATATCAAATTTATGTTACATTTTTTTTTTAGTGATGATAGGATAAAACGATGAATCGTATAAAGTGGTGAATGTGGCACCACAAAAAAAAAAAAACTCAAATCGGTAAAACATGAAATAAATATTAAGACTATATATACTCACAAATCTCACATCAATAAAACACAAAAATATATTAAGTATATATATATATATATGACATCGTTTGGTAATGACTCATCTGTTGTTACCTTATTTTGTCTTACAAAGACTAAAAACAAAAATATGTGTATAAACAAAAAAGTCATTTGGAGGCATTAGTCCTTGTAATAAGATTTTTTTTCAAAAAATTAAAAAAAAAAAAAAAAAACCTTGCCAATAAACAATTTATATTAATTTTCAAGTATTTGTTTATCAGATTTCTCGTTATCAATTACTATACATGTGTATAATTTAAAGATTTATACCAGTTACTGTAGCAACATTGAGGATAACTGTGATATTTAGTACAATGTTGTTAAGTAAATGAAATGGAAAATTTGGACACAAATGTCATCTTCATTCTTCATTTCAGAAGCAAGCTGGAAAATCAGTTGAGCTTCATCTTGGGCCTGCAATATCAGTTTTTGACTCACACGGCCCAAGTTTTTGACACTTAATAAATGTGAAGCCCATGGCCCATTTCAATTTTGTTGAAGATCCCCTTTGTTCCCTTTTTTAACCCCCCGATAACATAACTTTGTTTTAAAGGAAAAATCATCTTACTTTGATCTGTTTATCTTTGATTTCAAAGAAATACGGAGCTAGAGATAGATAAGGGAGGCAATTGCCCCCTCTTAATTTCTAATTTTTTTTTTCATGTTCATTTAATCATATAATAATATATTGTCTAAATATTTAATTAAAAATAATATTGTGTACATGAACAATGAGCATTAAATTGATTGATTAAGTCAACATATTCATTCTATAAGTTAGATTCCTTCATTGAACTTTTAAGCGCATCTACACTCTTTAGAAATGAACCATTCTTTGTAATCTCATGCAAGGGCTTGTTCGTGTGTCTCACCGTATTGTACATCCAAGCCCCGGCTATGGCACCGAGGACTGGTGCAATCAAGTAAATCCATATACCCTTGTACTGGTTTGACACAATGGCAGGTCCCAAGCTTCTTGCAGGGTTCATCGACGCTCCTGATATTGGCCTGCACAAACCAGAAACTAATATTTTACAAGATCGCCTGTGCTAAGCTCCAATATGTGTTGACTATGATGAGCTTAATTAGTTTGGAATGATTAATTAAGTTAATATACCCTGCAAACATCACATTAAGCAGCACTGTGGCACCAACGGTGAGCCCTGCAAGCTCTCCAGTCTGCACAAGCAACAGGATTATCAATCTTGTAATGTTTCAACATATCATTGTCAATACAGATAAATTTAAAGATTAAGTTATTGTCTGTGTCATTGTTTTAACATTAAGAGTCACACATTTTGGTCTGTATTGACTGATTAATATTAAAAAACCTAGACATATCAGAAATCCCATCTTGTTAAGCAAGTAAATTAGCTACCCTATTGGATGATTCTGCATATCTAATCATAAAATTAGAAGAAATGATTTGGGGAGAAGGAAGATGAACTGACCGCTCTGTTATCAGTAGCAACTCCGGATACAATAAACAAGAGGTAAAAAGTGATTATGAATTCAACCACAAAAGACTGCAAATCAGACCCAGACGGTGCTGTTCCCGCAAAGTGATCATGCTTGCCATGGAAAAGCAATCGAAGGGTTCCAGCCGCCAGTGTCGATCCAAGAACTTGGGCTGCTATATAAGCTGGTACCTGGAACATTGAAGCAACATAAACTTGATAAACATTTTGATGTCAACAGTGACTGCAGGCAAAGTAACAGAAATATAGACAAATGACTGATTAATTAACATTATCCTAAAGGCATTTCAAAGTTAGCTTGGTGGTGTGGTTTACCAAATTGATGAAAAAATTGCCTTAAGGCTTAGAGTATTGACCAAGTTTTCACTCACCTGTTTCAATGGAAACCTCTTGCAGGTTGCAAAAGCAATGGTGACAGCAGGATTGAATTGGGCACCAGAGACATGGCCAACAGAGTAAACCAGCACCATCACCGCCAGTCCCCACACTATTGATATCCCAGGCAGTGTCACAATCTTTTCATTGTCCGAATTCACCACCACAGCCGCACAACCAGCAAAAATCAAGAAGTATGTGCCCAAAAGTTCAGCTATTATCTGCATAAACATGACAAGCAACAAATCGATCACCATCACCCCATCCAAAAACAAAGAAACTTTCCAATAAAACTGAGAAGGGCAAGAGTCTTTAGTCACCTTCTGCATGAAAGAGGCAGAAAGTTGCAAGCCGGAGTCTTGTTTAGTTTCGCAGGCAGAAGGGCAAGGGGGATCTTCACCATCTTTAATGTTAACAGCAACTTCATCGAATCCATGGCTCTCAACAGCCTTGTCCATATTGATAATGATCTGTATATACAAGAAAAGCGATATGAATACAAAACAAAAGGATTTAAGAGCAAAATGGACACAAAGATGGATTTTTAAAGAATCACAAGCTCAGTTGTTGGCTGTTTACGTGCAAAGCTCAAAATATTAAACTGCCGAGGCAAGGCAAATGATGTTCAATTTGTGGACAACCGAAGAAAGGCCCCTTAAACAAGGGAAAAAGAAAGAGAGAAATGGCATGGTGAGAACGGACTTGGACTTTTTCACAGATATAGCGGATGCAAATTTGTCATAAACCATATACTTTCTCAATTATATTTGTCCATTCCAAAACCTACAATGCAGCAATATGGCAACCATAAATCAAGCTCACTCTCTCCAAGTTGGCCAAATGACAATTTCCCACCCAAGGTTTGCTGAAATTATTTTTCCACCATTAAATTTAAAAAATTCAAATTCTCACATTTTATTTATTTCAATTAATGAATTTTGTTAAGTGAAAAGGCGAGAAAGCTTTTTTACATAAAATTGTTTTTTTTCTTTTTTTTTTTTTAAGTTTTTATTTTTCTTTTTCCATTTGCTCTTCTATTTTCCCTTATCAAAAGTTTAGAGGGCAAACCGCAATTTTAAAAAATATTAGAGATGTTAAAAAGATTTTTTATGAGAGCTTTGAAATTCAGAAAAAAATCAAGAATGTTTTTGAAATTTTTAAAATTTCAATATTCACCTCAATAATTGTCGATGAAATTTTGAAATTTTGAAATTTTTGAAATTTATAAAACTACCAAAATGCAAGATTTTTCTTTTAAAAAAAAAAAGATCTTGCCAATTTGCAATTTATATTAATTTTAGGATACTACTTCACCTTGTTTTTAAGTAGTTGTTGATAAAATTTCTCATCATAAATTGATATATATAGTTCATAATCTTACGTAGAATAGACTACGATAGCAATATTAAGAATCTGATAATAGATTTTAATATCTACTATGACATTGTTATATAAATGCAATAAAAAACTTAGATTTAAGGTGGTTTTTCAACATGGTTTCGCACATTGTTCATGAACATACGATATTAATAACTTTAAGAGAATGTTCCATCAGAGTGAATATAAAGACTACAAATGAGGGTTCTAAAGAGGATTTGACAAAAGAGGGAGGCATTCAATGGGATTATTAAGTTTAAAGGCTTCATCGCTTAATTTAGTGTTAATGTCGGATGGATCATAAGCTTGGATAGAATATCTAATGACTATTTGTGTTTATCTCATGTTCCCCTTTTTCTTTAAAAATTATTTATAGATTCAAAACAGATGATATATAGTAATAAATTATAAATTCGAAATTCAAATTTGAATATTAATTTCTAAATGATTATATTAAAAATAAAAAGTTATTGTTTTTTATTATAGGTATGACATGGTAATTATGTCAATTGTCGAACACATTCTCTAATTAAGAGATATTATTGGACTAATCAAAGTATGGAGGCCATTTGTAAATATGTTTTTCAAGAAGATAATTTGTGGGAAGGGAATACCATAAAACAATATTAATTTAGCTTTCCTTGATCAGCAGGTAATCAACTATCATATTAAATCAATGTTAATATAATTAGGCAGCCCTAATTCAAGATTAAGGATTCAAAACTAAAACATAAATGAAGGGCTAGTCAAAACTCAACAAGGGGATGGCACCCATCCAAAAATAAATGAAATCTAAGGCCTAAGTCAATGAGAAATATTGCTTCACTCAACCTATAAGACATCAATATGCCTATATTTCCCACCAAATATGATCATACAAATTCAAGTAATATTAAGTATACAATTTTTATATATAACTTTGTATACAAATAATAATATATTATCATGTGATTGGATAATTAAAAAATAAAAATAAAATAACACTAAATTATAAACTGACACATTATTATTTGTATACATAATTTTATTATACAGTATAATCTAAATTTTTTTTTCTTAATTCTTTAACCCCTATTGTGTTATGACTACACAATTTCTAACTTCTCTTTTCCTGCATACTAAGCAAGCAACCAATCAGCCAACCCAATTGATTACTAATTAATATTATAGGTAAACCAAATCAATTAGTTCCACCAACATTTTGCATTCAATTGGATCTAAAATTGCACAATCAATATTCAACAATCGAAGTTCCGTTAGGCGTTGAATAAATAAAATTACTAATTTTGAATTAATAATAGACGTGGGTGCACATAACATTGTTCGTGTAATTGCTCTAAATTGTCGAGATACAATATTAATTAATGCATACTAACATTTATATCATCAATTTCATCGTTTTGCTAATACTTTGTCAATTTCATCGTTTTATCAAGTCATTAACATATACAATTGATTATGGTGCACTCTTTAGCCAAATACTAGTGTGAAAATATTGTTTCAAGTTTTCAAGATGCATAGTGCATGCCAGCCTCATACAGTCATATCATAATATATCATTGTTTGTGCATAAAATTACATATATTATTTACATATGTTACGCTACTCTTACTCATTTTTCTACCATTCCCATTAATGTTGTAGGAGACATGAAGCCGTTTTCTACTTCCATGTTTTCTTTTTGGATTGGACTGCGTGCAACACTTGAACTTTTTCAAACCCAGATGGGTCATTCTTTCTTTGCCGCTGTTCCGGACTGTGCTTTCACACTTGAAATTCTCTGTTATTAGCTGATTGGTTTGGTGAGAGTCGCCTCAAAGGCTCTCCCATTTTCAAATTCAATGGAGATTCAGTATAAAAGACTGCTGTGGCAATTCTCTTTATGTAGAATTTGCTCATGGCTCATGCACTGCATATATCTTTGCCTTTTTAATTATTTGGTTATTAGTGACCTAATTTGCTTATTATGAGATTACTTAAGTTAAACACTAACATTAATTGATTTTACTGATTTAAGCAATTCCTATGTCAGTTCCATCCTCATTCCTGTTGAGAAATCCTCTTTACGTTCGGAGAGGGATGAGCTAAAAAGCCATCTCTATTCTTCATTTTAGAAGCAAGTTGGAAATTCAGTTGGGCTTTTTCTTGGGCCTAAAATGTGTGAAGCCCATGGCCCATTTCAATTTTGTTTAAGATCCTTTTTTTTTTTTAAATATAAATTTTTACCCATATAACTTTCTTTTTTTTTTTTAAAAATCATCTTACTTTGATCTCTTTATCTTTCATTTCAAACAATTACGGAGCCAGTGAGGGACAAGGCAAGGAAGGCAATTGCCCCCTCTCAATTTCTAATTTTTCTTTTTTATATTCATTCAATTATATGGGAAAATATTATTTAAATATTTAATTAAATTTTCAAAACTAAATATATATTCTTTTTTTATATGTTTTATGTATAGAATTATTATTCTCTATTATATATATAATTTTCATTCTCAAAATTGACTTCTTTTTTTTTATCCCTTTTTTTTTATCTCACCATGGGTATTATAGTCACAGCACATCAATACAGAGTTATTTACTTTTTAGCCCCAAAATTTAGTTAAATTAAATAATTTCCCATAACTTTTTTTTAAAACTAGCCACCTTTACTTGAACAAAAATATAGCTTCGGTTCCGAACCTGTCTTTTCGACCGTTACATACCGAACCACAATTTAAACCCCCCAACGCTCTCCAGATGCAGATCCCAAGTTCCATTCCCCAAATCTCTCCCTCATTTTCTAAGGGAAAAAAGATTCTGCAAAAATGGTGGCCAAGTTTACCAAAAAAACCCCACCTAAAGTCTCCAAGAACCGCTATCGCCACCGTAGGAAGTCCCCCTCCAAATCCGTTGCCACCGCCAACTTCATCTCCTCCATTAACAAATCTTTGTACTCATGCAAGCGCCGTCTGGCCAAGATTTTCTCCAAATTGGTGTGTATGTCCACCCCAACTCGCAAAAGCAAAGGCTACAAGATATTGAAAAAAGAACAAAAAGATCACCCTGAATCTGAAGATCAAGTTCTTGTTCCTAAAGTTCTTGTCTTCGGTAAAGAAAACGTTCTTCCTCCTCTCATGTCTCCTGAGAAAAAGACCATTTTTCTTGATCTTGACGAGACGTTAATCCATTCAAAACCTGACCCTCCTCCGAAAAGCTTTGACTTCATTGTTAGGCCGAGAATTGATGGAGAATTGATGAATTTCTATGTTGCAAAACGGCCTGGTGTTGATGCTTTCTTGGAATCAATAAGTAAGAAGTATGAGTTGGTGATTTTCACGGCGGGGTTAAGGGAGTATGCGTCGTTGGTTCTTGATAGGCTTGATGAGAAGGGGGCGATTTCACATCGGCTTTACCGTGATTCTTGCAAACAACATGATGGGAAGTTTGTAAAGGACTTGTCTGAGATGGGAAGAGACTTGAAGAAGGTGGTGATCGTTGACGATAATCCAAATGCCTACATTTTTCAGCCGCAAAATGCAATTCCGGTGAAACCCTTTACCGGCGACGCCAATGATAAGGAGTTGTGTAAGTTGGCCAAATTTTTTGAGTGTTGTGATTGTTGTGTTGATATGAGGGATGCTGTGAAGGCATTTGGTCCTTTTATTGTTGAGGAGAATTGTATTGAACAATGAATTGCTGAATTTAAAGAATGCAATGAATTGTTCAAGTTTAGGTTTTAGGGATTGAATTCAGATGCAAAGTTTCTTTGCAGGATGTAACCATTGTACTTTGGCAAGTTGATCGTGTTTGTTTATCTTTTCTTTTTTGGAATCTGATCTGAATTTCCAGATTTAATGAGAGTAAAAAGGAAACTCTAGATTTACACATGTTCAGGGGGATTATGAAAAATCAGATTACACATGTGGAGTAGTGGAGAGAAGATTCCCTTTTTCATTGTTTCCAGTAATAACTTAAAAAGGAATATATGATTGTGGTATTTAGCAAATCAAAGCTGAGTTTTTGAAATTTTCCCAACAGAAATGAGTTGATTTTGCAGAAGAAATGGTGCACCATAATTTTTCTTGCATGGTCATCAAGCAACTTTGATTGTTAGACATTTGTTTTAAAGTTACCTTGTAAAATACAACATTTTCTGTTTTATGAGGGTAATATTTTCTTCTCCTGCTGCAACTCAGTCTTTTACAATGCACCAACAACTTACAACAGATTTTCTTATTTTAAAATGTGACTTGAGTATATGCTCTCAGTTGCATTGATTCCTTGCTCGGATACCATGTGTCCTAATACGATCATTTCACCTGGTGCTAATATGTTTTACTCAACCCGGTATCCTAAAAGAGCTTAATAATCTCTTCTGTGGGCCATTAACATTTCAAAGGACAGGGGCTGATTCGCTTGGGGGCCGACATTTCAGTCAATAACCACAGGAATTTTCCTACTACACACTTGGTAACTTGAATTGGCAGGACTGTCTCAAAGTTTTCTGCCAGATAGAAAATTTTAAACGAGATTAGTAATAAGGTATACCACAGCAATGGCATGATCACAAGAATATTTGGTAGGCAGAGTCTTGACAGTTTTCTGCTTTATAGAAAATTTTAATCAGAATGATAATAAACCAGTATAATGCCACTGACTGCTTTTTTCTGGTTAGAAACATTCCTTCACACTTTCAAGTACAAGGCAATCAATATTACCCACATCTAGTTTCTCCCAAGAAAGTTGTTAACCACAACATGTGATCAGGTATGAGACACTGTTTCTTCAAGCTAAATATAAGCCTCTTCTCTCGAGCACACTTCCGTAGATAGTATTCTATCCAGTAGTTTCAATTCAAGCAACATAACCATGCTTCCTCCTATATTCTATCAACTTCACAAACAGGTACTCATAAATAACCCCGAGAAAAAAACACCAACATAGAATTGCAGCAATAGTTTAAGTACAAAACCTTAATTATGAACCATAACATCAGCCATTCAATTAAGATCTGACCTCTAAACAAGTAAACACTAAACAACATAAAAAGTTAAAAAGAGAAAAAAAAAAAAAGTTTCCTGATTTGGTGTAAAGCCATCGAACATACTCCATAAATATAGACAAAATATTCCATGTAATAGCATAAAGAGAGAATCTATATATAACTATAATGGACTAGATGCTTCTATGTAAATCCTAAGAGGGTTTACTTTGATAGCCAACAGAAAATATTGATTAGAAAAATTCTATCGTAAAAGCATGACATCTCATTTTATGCTTCTGCAATTTCTTAGTCATCAACATATAATAAAAATGTCTTTTGTGCTCAACATAAAATGAAGAGATGTACCTGTCCAACTAGAAACTTTCTCAACATCTAAAACTATACAGTTTCAATAAAACATACCAACCAAACATAAGAAAAGCCAGAATTTGAGAAGCAAAAGCACATTCCAAAGGGAGGACATGAACACATAGTGTCAAACTAAATTGATCCAAGAAAAATCCCTTCATTGTTTTCCTTCAAGAATCAGAAAATTGTCCTCCAAGAACAATAATTTTAACTCAATCCAATGTATATATTAAAAGAACATGGAAAAATCCAATAATGCGCCAATTGAGAATGATTTCTGTGCGATAACTTATTTCTAATATTTTCCAATCCAGAACCAACTCCATAAATTGAATCAGCAATCACAAATCACCAACAGTCTATCCCAATTCAAAAACCATAAAGTAGAGTGGATTGATACAATACAAAGCAAAAAACCAAGCTCACGCAATCGACAAACTGCCGATGGAAATGAAAGGTCATGAATCACAAGTAAAGACCTGGTGGGGCAACCTCCAAGCTTCAGTTTTGGAAAAGCAACTGTTATCGAGAGCTTCACTACGGCACCATCGGCACTTAGGGTTCTGAGAGCACTGAGATCTTGACAACATTTCATTGCAGCTAGGAATCTGGCCGCGTTCCCTTTTAACTGCCAACAGATTTCGATTGGAAGACGAAGAAAAAGAGATTGATGTGGGTTCGAGATGTTGCGCCGATGAAAATTGAAAGAGGGTTGATAGGAAGATTAAGAGGATTAGCATCAAGACAGATGTTCTTCTACACACCGTTGTCGCCATGGGGAAGACAAAGACACTTCGATCTTACTAGCTTAAATTCAAATCAGAAATAAATGTATCCCACATCGCTAGCATACGCCCTGAGCTCAGGTGTATTTATAGCTCAATGAAAGACTGTCAAGGCACGACCTTACTTGAACAGGATCTGTTCTATAGGCTTGTACCTCTGTGTCCTTGTGTTCTAAAGAGACAGGATATCAAGTCTGGTGGATGAACACTGACCGTATGATCAGAGCGTGATTAACAGCCCTGTGAAACCACTATTCACTGGTGCAGTAGAGGATCGTTCTCAGCCATTCAAGGTTGAGATGATTATACGGTTGTCTGACAGACTCTCATATGCTTTTTAAATGAAGTAGAGCCACCAACCACTGCCGGTTTTGTGGAGGATTATTTTGTGGTGACTGTTCTAAAGGACGGAGTTTATTGCCCACAAGGTTTCCAGTTTCAGATCCCCAACGTGTCTGTGCTGTGTGCGACTTGAGTCCGTCCAACCATACTTGATGAACCGAGCAAATAATGCTGCTCAGCTGCCAACCCATGACCTGACAGATCTCAGTACATTGAGATCCTTGGTCAATTTTCCATGGGAACAGTCCATGAAATATGAGATTTACAAGACAACAAACACAATTCGAGGTTGTAGTAAGGTAGGATTCAAGTTCCAAGGATGTTCCATTATTGCTTGATGCATATCTCCTTCTGTAAAAGCTGTTTATATGCATAAGCCAATGAATTGTGGGAATCATTTCTAAGTTTTAAAAAATACTATGGATCTATCAGGGAGTATGTTAACTGAGTGAACATGTTAGTCCACCTCAGATTTCTTCTTTCGTTGCCCAAAAACCTGGAAAAATTATGTCCAGTGGAGGAGCTTGCATCTAATTTGGAGAGATGAACTCTTTGCTTTAAGTTTTTTTAGCTTGATCAAAGAATTCTGTAATGTTCTTAAAAACTGCATATTTCTCAGTATCTTAACTTAATATTTCCTCAGAGGTTGGGATGTCATTTGACGAAGAGCAAAGGGTCTTGCAATACTTTCTATTGCAAAAGTAGGGATGATAGTTACCTACAATATTGGAACAGGTCTTGTTATTTTGCTCGTAGAGAAGACGGCTTGTGGTCTCCACCATCCGCCATTTCTTTATTCGGAGTTGGATGGGGAGCTCAGGTGAAGTAGCTCTTCTTTGGCAAATTGGAACTTTAAAGAGGCCTTAATTTCTGATCTCAGTCACCTTTTTGTTCTTGTTTCATCTTTTCATCATCATGGCGTTATTTGCTTACAGGCTGGAGGAGAATTGACAGACTTCATAATCGTTTTGCAAACAAATGAGGCTGTGAAAACATTTACTAGTCAATGTGCATTTCTCCCTTGGAGTTGGCTTGAATGCAGCAGTTGGCACCGTGGGACAAGCAGTTGAAGCCCATCTACGGGCTGGATATGGTGGCTACGCTGCATGTTATACATAAGCTGCAGTAAAGGTACAAATTTTAATGGGGCTTTTAGAAGTACCATAAATTTCTGTAAATCTTCAATTTTCCGGGTTCATGTTTTTTAGTCTCTTTATTTTTTCAAGTCATTTTCTTTTATGTGCACTATTCACATCGGCTAATGGAAGTTAATGATTCTGGTGCGAATAAGAACAAGAACAAGATTGATTCAATTTTTTTTCCCTTTTCTTTTATAAAATATTTTTATACTTAAATATGCAGGTGCATTCGTTGGATGTTAATTGGAAGGAAGCTTTTTCACCACTCACACAAGAGAGAATTCCTGTTGCTACGGCAGCCAATCCATAACTGCATCAGATATACTTCTGGGCTTAACGCCCATGCCTCTGACTGTAACTATCCTCTGTCGTGCTCTCAACGATCTATACCAGAAGTTTCAGAGATGATCTATTTGAAGTTACGCTGAGATTATTTGCTTGTAAAGGGATACAACGTACAAAGAGAAAAGAAAAAGCAGTGCTTGGAGCAGGACAGTTCTTTAGCCACGATGTACAGTATCAAAAGGGTAAATATATATCATGATTTTTCTGTAAATCACAACTTAGACCTAGAAAGCAATCACTAATTTAAGCATCATTGTGACCATATGCATCCCTTCTATCTCGCAAGCAGACACCATAATAATAATCCAACAACATGGGCATTAATAATAATTCGCTTTCCTTCCTGATCCAATTTCTATCAATTATTATAAAGTCACTGAGGGCTGGCATGCAATAGTTACCATAATAATTATCCAACAACATAGGCATTAATGCACTAGTCTACCATGATTCACCTTCATTCTAATTATTGAACATTCAACTTTTCACCTCGTATGTGCTGGCAAAACCACTACAACTTTGATCATTTTCCTTGTGCAAATACTCCAAGTCTTTTGTTTTTGTTTTGATGGAGCACATAGTTTAGGAAGAAGGCATGCAATGAAATAAAATTAAACTGAGGTAGAGGTGCACTAGTAATTTCAAAACAATCATCTAATTTTTGACATCCCAACTCCCTTTTAATCACAAACCAAAAATCACACCAAGATACCAAACACAATGTACTGATGCTGCGATGGGAAATTCTAAATGTGATGAAGGAAACAAGGAACATATGTATGAATTGAACCAAAGGGGCAAACTTACCACCATGAACTCTTTATAATTTCAACTTTTTGTCCTTTCCTTTCTTTCTTTTTTTTTCGGTTAGGAAAATAGAAAGAAAAAAAGGGAAAAGAAAGATAATCCTACTCACTGTACTTCCAAATTCAGCTGCCTTGCCCAACTGTAGACACTAGATTATTTGAAGAGGAATATTGCACAAGCAATGAAAACGCCAAATCAAGACACTGGACCTCTTATACAATTTTTTTATCTGCAATAGCAACACAAACATACAGAATGAACGAAAGGATGCATTGCATATAGAATGCTGAATCCATACAGCCACAAATGAATTTGAATTTACCTGGTTCTGGAGTTTCCAAGTGTAAGTTCAAGATCATCAGATACACATTCCTCATGGATCCTTTCTCCTTCCCAAGGCTTCACTAAACCAGTTGCATTACAGCCAAATGCAAACTCAGCTGCAATACCATCTGTCATTGGAACATCTGCCGTTTGATCAAAGCCGGCAGGAACTGCAGGAGAGCAGGTCCCACTTTGTCCTGGAGTCCACATTCGTGATGGTCCACCTGACAAAACCTCCTCTCTAAACCCAAATGGATTTCGTGCAACAAGGCTGAATGTAGGAGACGAAGGACCACTTTGGGGAATCTGAATTCCTGCAAGCCATCCTGAATCAGGTAGGACTTGGCGGCTAGGACTTGGTGGGGTTGATGATGGCAATAAAGAATATTGCTGCATGGGCCAGGCTGAGCCCACAGCAGCGTCATCCCAGTCATTTTTTGCTCGAGGAGTTCGGGCAGTTGGGGAGCTCAATGGAGGGGTCACTGGGGCACTTATGGAACCTGCATGAATATAGAGATGGTGGGATTGTTTAGATGAAATTGATGATGTACTAGAAGAGAGGTTTTTGAGCCATGGTATAAGGAAATTGGCATCAGAACCATTTGCGTTGGCAGCATAATGAGATGCCCTTGGACTAGGAAAGGAAGATGAGGCAGGACTTGGATTGTAGGATACACATGGACTTGGCTGATATGACGAGCATGGACTAGCTGATGCAGACCCTCCTATAATGTCCATGCGTTCTACAGGTTTGCAACCCTACAAAAAGGCATAAAAAGGAACATTAATGGACAGAGCAGAATTATTCAAACAACTTTATTAATATAATATGATTTCATCTGGAAAAAGATTTATTATTGTAATAAAAAAAATGACAATTATGAAATGCACTGTTGTCCAAACAGACACTTCTTACCTTATCATATTCTTCCCAGCTAAATTTTACGTGTTCATGGGTGATAAAGGTCAAAATTAAATTCCTCTGTCATTCTGATATTCGTGTGAAGTTCTACGCCAATTGTCAATATCAATAATTAAAAGCACAATTCATTGAATGAACTAGAATGGCTGACACGCAATTCTGAACTAAATATCTTCTAATACAACCATCAAAACATACTGATGTCATATTAATTTGATAAAATTTGTGTGGACAAAATCAACTGCTAAAAAGACCAATTATCTTAGATTAAGTTGTCCCGTTATATTCAATTCCATATTAGTTTGAAAAACAATTTATAATATTAAACTGCTCCTATAGTCAATGGTGGCCTCCATCACAGAAGTCTTAAATGGTACAACTTATTTTATCCAAGAAAATGACAACATTATCTACCAATATAGTGATCTCAATTTCCTCCCAGACCCCACCACATATATTAATCAAACACTATGCAAAGGTTTGAAGCACTAAAATCCCTATTGATTAATAATTTTCAAAGACAACATCAATGCAGAATGAACCATTTCAACCATATAACACGAATGCAGAATTGAATATAGTGAACTTATAATAACCACAATTAATACAACAAGAGCCACCATATCGGCCAGTCGTCCAAATAGCAAATATAATGATGGGTAGTGTAGTAATTTCGACCCGACAAGTAACTATATAATACATTATGAACCTCATAACACGCTATCTCCCAACATTTTACTGCCTTAATCAAAGACATCCCACACGCTTTATCGTCTAAATTAAATAATTATTTACGAAATAAGGAATCCAAGGATTCGATATCTCCTTTTCTCATTAAATTTACTGCAAGTTTCAACAAAGCTTTTCAACAATTAATAAAGCAAACCCACCTGCCCACAAAAAAATAACCCGGGAATCTCGCGAACAATGTTATTAAAATGACCGAAATAACCAAAATGACAGGAAAAAGAGTAAAGGATGAGATAACATGTGATGCAAGAAAAAGTTTTAGCGATAACACGTTAAGCGCTTGGAAATCGAGAATCCACAAAAGAGGAAAAAGAGAGTTTGAGCACAGAAACAACAGAGCTTGCATTAAGTTCAATTCAGTTAAAGAATTGAAAATCAGAATGACGAAAATGCCCCTGGAAAGGAATAGTTCTGATGACAAAAGATGGATATGATCGTCTTTTAAAAAAGTAATCTGAAAACTCTGTCCTTCAGTTCGTCTCGTTGTTATAAGAAAATCAAAAACAGGGAACGACTACTTCGATCTTGTGTTTTGCGCTACCGGCTAGAGTAATATTTTTTAACAAATACAGGTAAGCAAACAACCAAAACAATCTCAACCGTCGATCAAATAACATCACAAAAAGTTATCTGACCAAAGCCGTGTAGCTGACCGATACAGGTCACTACGACAGCTTGAACTTTGAATGAACAATTTGTTTCCATTAATTTCCAGAACTGATTTCAAATTTAAGATCTATATAAAAATTAACTATACACAGTTACAGCTTAATAATGATTACAAAATAATAATTAAAAATTTAATAATGAACGGTTACCTTTTTGTAAGTGGTGCCGTCTTCTTCAACGGTCCAACCGGCTTCATTACAGAGAGCTTTCAAGACCTCGTTGTTGTCACAGTGTTTAGGCAGTTTGTAGTTACCGTACATTCTCAAGCCTGAGTAGATCTTGGAGGCGATGGCTCGTCTTCTGCGCTCTCGTCTCTTGTTGTTTTCCCTCTCCTTCCAAGTCGGCATTCTCGTTCCAGACGTCATGTTTTACAGAACTTCTGTTGGTCCAGGAAACGACGTCGCTTATGAGCTTTGTTTCATGAGAAGGGTAAACAATCGGAGAGCGAGTGGACTGTTCGCAGTATTTTTATAAACAGATGGAGTGGTTAACCGAAGTGGCGCGGGCAGAAGGTGAGCTAAATACAGAGTGTGAGTGTAAATGGACATGGAAATGTAAGGAAATTACCAGGGTGCCATTGCTGTGCTTTATTCCGAGATCACGGGGCTAACACGTGTTTAGGCTTTTTATAAATAAAGTCCCGGTGATGAGGCCTGTAGGGTGTGGGCTTTCCGCGGTCCCTACGTAGCCTACAGCTAAATAAAGGTAAACGGTGCCGTATTGTTCCTCGTCGTATTAAATTGTACTGCTGTTTCGATGGTAAAACGGTGTCACTTTGTTGTCCGTGTGGATTTTACAAATGATGTAACTGCATCAAGATGTGCTCAGGGAGGGGCTTCTTTCTCTCTCTGTGCAGTCTTCACGTGACAGTGCCACTTGCTCCTTTAGCGTGACTAACGAGAAGAGTGACTTATTTTAATTAAATATTATTAGAAAGCCAGGTGTCAGGATTTTGTTGGTTAGTATATGTGGGCCGATCTGACATGTGCCACCCCCTCCCATGTCTCTTTAATTTAGCTGATTTATCATCTTGAGCTTCACTTTCACAGATAACTCAGTGGAACAGCTATTATGAATGATAAAACTGTGTGATTACCATTTTGCCCACCATACTAGGAATATGACAAAGCCCTGGGGGGACATGGATGTGGGCTGAAAACTCTATCGGCCTAGAACCAACATAGGTTATTTTCTAAAATAAAGTTGGTTTAGAAGCCAGACATGGGTCGTGTAATCAAGTCCTATGAACATAATTTTTGTATTAAATAGTGAAGAGTACTCTGGTTTTGGGATTTTCTCATAGGCTGTTTTTTTAAGTTGTGACAATAGAAGACAATATAAGTGTAGACTATATTTCTTGTCATTAGCACAAGGATCTAATAAGAGATTTCGACGCATTTAACAGTATGATATGAATAAAATAAAGAGAAAAAAATAATTTAATTTAAATATAATTTGATTTAATAATCAAAAAACTTATATTTATGATGTATTATTAGTTTTTTTTACAAGTTATATCGAAAATTATGTGTATGATTGGTAATTGGCTAGGCAATTCTCTACCTTACCTGCACATGCCTCTTCTATCTCCCCATTTCTTTTGTATTATATATAAACGAAGAGAAGAAGTTATATTTAGAAAAAGAACCTACTTTAATTATATTCTATAATTATTAAAAAAAAAAAAAACAGTTTTAAACGTCCAGCTGCAACCATCAAGTTGTTGTCAAAAGTGGGGCATCCAAAGCACACGTGCGCCGCGGACTCCAACCGGCAATGAATAAATTGGATTAAAAGGAGTGAAGTTGGGTCCGCCACCCCCTATGGGTATTAGCCATTAGGTAGCTGGTAGACGGCTCATTTGTAGCAAGCAAGCGACAAGAGAGTGATGTGGCAGGATAGGGCCAATTAACGAGGCACCAATTGCGGGAGTTCTGAACAAATCAAATCATGTCCGTTAAAGTGGTAGGGTCACGTGATGGCCGATATGCCCGCCACCAATGGGACACTCTAGCGCCGATTTAAGGTGTAAGCTTGGTTGGTTGTGTTGTCTTTTCAAGGTTCTGTTTTTGGACACCTCAATCTCAACTATCCCTAAAAACGGAAAGGCCAAATGAGTATTTTCCGCTTAAGTTTTTATGCCATTTTAAAATTTTAAAATTTCACATATAAATTAATTTTTATTTAAAATTATAAATAACATAATTATTTAATAAAAAATTTAAATTTTAGATAAAATAAAATTATAAAAATTTTAAACTAAAGAAGATAAATGTAATAAAATTTTAATTTTTTTATTTTTTTATTAAATGATAAATTTACTTTAAGAACATATTAAAACTTAAATGAAAAATAATCTCTAATTCACATCACTTTTTTTTGGATCATTTATTTATTAAAAAAATAAAATGGAAATTACAATTAAAGACAAAATGGATTTTGCTTTGTTTTCCATAATATCTTCATCCTCTTACTAGAGTTACAAATGAATCGAATTGAATCAAATATTATATTATTAGAGCTTAGCTTGATGAAGTAATTATAGGGGTTCAAGCTTAAATTAGACAAGTTTAGATATTTTTTACTCGAGTTTGAGTTCAAGAGTAAAGACTTAGTTTAAACTCTACTCAAGATTTAACAATTAAAACCTCATAATTTGTATATTTTTAATTGCTTCATATTTAAAGTCAAATAGTTAGATTTTAAAATTATAAATGAAAATTTTCAAAATTTTAAAATTTAGTGATATAATACTTGAATGGGGCAACAAGCTTGTGAGGTCAACAATTTGAACAACACAAGCTCAAACTCAATTTGAGTATAATTTAGTTGAATTGGAAATAGCTGGTAAGCAATTCAACTTGTTCATGGCCTTAACACTAACCCCGTGAGACCTAATGTAAACACGATTGCTTATCAACGAACTAACCCCTACTCCCTTGAGGTTATAAATATGTATTTCAATTTGATTGTATTTTGATTAATTGAATAACATAAAGAAAGTAAAAATCTAATAATAATTTGAGCAATATTATGTGCATTCAATAGTAATTATCCAATTATATATATAGATAATTTGTTATAATATAATTATATTTTATTTTATTATTAATTTAAAATTATTAATTATATAATAACACATCATCTAAATAATACAGTTTTATTGTAATAATTTTTTTAATTGTATATAGACAATAATAATTTCTGTCTTGTCATTGGAATTAAATCCAACTCATCCATACGCTCCATGCTTGGCCTTTCATTTTCCGAAATCATAAGCCCTCAACAGGACCCGGCCAGCCCAATTGCCAATTGGCAGTTAATCAAATTGTAATGTCGGGTCAACCATTTTAACCCTGAACCATTTAAAACTCAATTAGTGAAGTTCATTGATTTTAGCCTACTCAATCACTTTATAAAGCCAATAATTAAACCATTTGAGTAATATATTTTGATTGGATCAATAATCAAGTTGATCCAAAAACTAAATACGTACGTCCCAAAATTAGGTTCGAGAATCTCATTACGTTTTAAAATTGTGAACGATTGAAATAACAATCATGAAAGATTACGTGTCTAAATTGATTTAATGTTTTAAATGTGAAACAAAGTTGTGTTGGCATATCGAATTAGACTTCAACAATACAAAATAATACTAAATAGGATAAAATCAATCGTACAAATCTACTAGTGTCGATTGTTAACCAAGAAATCATTAAACATGTCAATAGGGAAACATAAACGCCATTCTCATTTTTACCATTGTTTGAACCTATAGAACTTACAAGGCTTAAAAGATGGTTAACGTGCGTGTGACACTGACCAGAACATCTCCTATTGTGAGCCAACTGTAGCCCAAATGGGTTATTCAATCTAACAAATACCAATTTAATAACAAAACAATGGAAGATTAAACACCCCCGCCCCCCTAAAGTTTACCGTCATCACCCCCCAATCCTACAAGTTTTTAAAATTTAACATAAGATAGTGTAACTCCATCATTTTGATCAAAACACCCAACAAGAACATGTGATTTGGGATTGTAATCAAACCAAACTGAATATTATTAGGCTCAAGTTCAATTCGATTGAATTCATTGCTCAAGCTTAATATAGAATCTATTCACTTAATCTTGACTCGACAAATTATAATTAAACACCATACCTTATATATGTTTATCAATTATCATTTAATTTATGTTAACATTGAGTTATATATGCGAGTTTTAAAAGCTAATGGATCTGATGAAATTCGTTATACTAATATATAAAAACCTAGAGATAAAAATAAGATATTTGGGTATAGATGTAAAATTTTAAACTTTTATAAATTTTTTAATAGTATACTTAAAATATTTAAACTCAGTCTAGGCTCAATATTATTTAAACTAAGTCATAAGTTACTCCTGAAGAACTTAATTGCATATTAATATTATTGACAATATCACAATCATTTAACAAAATAAAAACTTATATTTAAATAAATAAATTCTGATATTAAAGTGATAAGACGGTAAAACAGTCGGTTAAAACATTTATCGTAAAGTAAATAATTATGTTATATGTAATTAATTTTATATATTTAATTAAATATTGATTTATTATATTATTATATAATTATATATTATTTTATTTTTAATTTAAAATTATTTAATTATATAATAACATAATATTTAACTATTTAACTGAATAGTCGAAGCCATGTGCAAGAAGGAAAAACAATGCCGCTGAAGACCCTGGGCGATGTCGAGGGAGGTTCTGGAAAGACAATGGGGTTGTAGTGAGACGACACATGTAAGAATCCACATAAGCACACACGTCACACAAATACAAACAAAACTACTGCTATAAATAGAGTAATTAAAATAATCAAAATCGGACAGAAAAAGGCAGATATGGAGGGAGCCAATGATCTCGCCACAACTAAGCAAAGCTGCCTGGTGTCGTTATCGTCTACCAGTACCACTAGTCAATGCCCTTTGTTTTTTCAATTACTCTGCATCTGCTGAAAGGGTACGTTTATATATATGTATCTCTCTCTCTCTCTCTCTCTCTCTCTCCCTACTCGGTTCTAGAACGACAATCCCCAAAAATTCCCGTACAAGCTTCAACTAAACGAATTAACCTGCCACCGTTTCTGTTTGGTAAAACATCTGACACCTTGGATTCATTTTTGTGGTTTGAGTTTTTTTTTATTTTTATTTTTTTAGTGGAATTTAATTGAGATTGAATATTTGGGAAATACAGGGATTGATTGCTGCTGTGGTTAGAGGCTTGAAAATATTTTGGGGGTTTTGATCTGGGTTTGGAATTTCTTTTGAATTTGACTACTCTTGAAGTTTTGACAAATCTTGGACGACAAGTTTCGGGGTGTGTGGTGTGAGGTCAGAAGGGTTTTTCTGTTCACTTAATTCTGCAGCTTGGAATTCGGGTTCACTAGATTTGAATTGTTCCTTGATTTTGTTAGTATTATTTTTAGCTGTAAAGAGCTTAAGGAAAGTTGTGCAGTCTGATTGGGTGTTTATTAAGAGTAAAGTTTTTTTTTTTTTTTTTCCTTTGGAGATTCAAGAGTTGTAAATGGGTTTGTAGGAATTTAATGGTTGTAAAATTCAATGGAGTCTAGCAACTTTATGAGATCACTAAAGATGTTGGGTTTCATATGAAACAGTGACGGAAAGAGTTTGCTTTTCCTTGAGATTGAAACTTGGAGTGGATATTGAAGTTTTTTTATAAAACTGTTTGAGCTTTGTCTTTTCGTGCTAAAAATATCCAAGCAAAGTGAGAGTTTGTGGCAGCTATTAGATTTCGGGAATTTGATTAGACTTGAAGGTTTGAAATGGATGACTCTCAAGGCAGTTCAAATTCGCTTCCTCCTTTCCTTTCGAAAACATATGACATGGTAGATGATCCTTCGACAGATTCAATCGTGTCCTGGAGTGCATCTAACAAAAGCTTTGTTGTGTGGAATCCACCAGAGTTTGCTAGGGATCTGCTACCAAGATTCTTTAAGCACAATAATTTCTCAAGTTTTATCAGACAGCTCAATACATATGTAAGCCTATATTGTTTCATTTAGTCGGTATATTTTGTTTTATTCAATATTCATGAAGTTAATGCATATGATGATATTGACTTATAAATTTCAACAGGGTTTCAGAAAAGTTGATCCCGAGCAATGGGAATTTGCAAATGAGGATTTTGTAAGAGGTCAGCCACATCTCATGAAGAATATCCACAGGCGAAAGCCAGTTCATAGTCATTCTCTTCAGAATGTACAAGGCCAGGGAAATCCATCAACTGAATTGGAAAGACAGAGTTTAAAGGAAGAGATTGAGAGATTAAAAAATGACAAAAAATTGCTTATTTTGGAGCTACAGAGGCATGAGCAAGAGCGGCGAGGATTTCAATTGCAAATGCAGCTTTTGAAGAAGCGTTTTCAGCATATGGAGCAGAGACAGCAGAAGATGTTGTCTTCTGTGGCTCAAGCCTTGCAGAAACCAGGGGTTGCCTCAAATCTTAGGTCACAATTGGAAACTCATGATAGAAAGAGAAGACTTCCTAGAATAGGTTACTTCTATGATGAAGGCAACATTGGAGACAATCAGATGGAGACTTCCCAAACTGTGGCTAGAGATAATGCTGAGAGTACAAGTACTTTGCCACCAAACACAGAACAGTTTGAGCATTTGGAATCCTCCTTGACCTTTTGGGAGAATATTGTGCACGATGTTGATGAAACTGCCTTTCAACCTAATTCAAGCCTGGAGTTGGATGAATCTACAAGTTGTGCAGATAGCCCAGCCATATCTTGTATACAACTTAATGTTGATGCCCGGCCAAAATCTCCTGGAATTGACATGAACGCTGAGCCTGTTGTTGCAGCTGCTTCTGATCCTGGTGTGTCGAAGGAACCAGCAGCTGTGACCACTGCTCCTGTGACAACCGGTGTCAATGATGTATTTTGGGAACAGTTTTTGACAGAGAATCCTGGTTCTACTGAAACCCAGGAAGTTCAGTCAGAAAGAAGAGAACCTGATGGCAGAAAGAAAGAAAGCAAACCTGTTGAACATGGCAGATTTTTGTGGAATATGAGAAATGTAAATAGTCTTGCAGAACAGATGGGGCATCTAACTCCTGCAGAGAGAACTTGATATTGTTTCATTGTTTTTTATTTTTTTCCAGCTTTTGATGCCCCATTATCTTTCATAATAAATTTAGGTATGAATGGTTGGATCTGGCAATAAATAGATGTTCTATATTTGTAGTTCATTGTTTTTCAGAACATCATGATTTATTGTTGTGCCACTAGTCCATTATGCTTTTTGGTTCTAGTTGTTGTTATGATTCAAATGGCCTGTGTCGACTCTGTTTCAATCATGTTTTGCTCAATTTGTTATTTGAAAAAAAAATCAAAACCGTTTACAAGCAAACAAAAAAGCTCAAACACTGATGTTGTGTTTAGGCAAGTAGCTGAGTAATCTTTAACCTGTCTTAATGTTTCCCTATTAAGATATGTTCGCTGCCTATCAATGTGGTGATTCACATTTTTTCTTGAAGAACATTCGTTTCTGATCTAATTGTTACTGGTCTTCTCAGTTGATGATTTGTCATTCTATTCATGCTACTACTAGAGGAATTTAATAGATCCAGTTGACCTCAGTGAGACTTCCCTTTACATGTCTTATGCTTTTTTCCTTCGCTTTGATGTGACCTGATGGCTTTTTATTTCTTGTTTCGTGTTAGCTAATTTAATTAGTGATTTTATGGCTCGTTTTCAGAAGCCGTAGTGATCCATAATCATCTTAGGTTTTCTTCATGAGTAGCTTCAGACTAAAGGTTGGGAGTTTGATTGCCAAAAAATTATTTATATATTGTACTCATGCGAATGCTAAAGCGAAGTTGCCAGACTATCATTTTCCTACCAAGAGTCAATTTGAATGCTTTTCTGGCTTTGTTTTTTATTGGTAAGCAAGAGTATATTACTAAAACCAAAAGAGATAATCTAAGCTCATCTTGATAAACTATCTCAACAAAAGTAGGATAAGATAACAAACTATGCAAAAGAATTTCTTACCACTTTACATTGCGCAAAGGGCACACTATACATCAAGACCTCCTAACTAATACCCATATAACTTCAAAGGGGAGAGGAAGCACAAAACAAAGCACCGAGTTCCCAAAGTGAGGGAAGCAGCAGAGGCATACCCAGCTGGACAACACACCAGGACCGGAACTAAAACAATTATGCAAGGTGCAACACCAAGGCTTAGCAAAAAATTTTCAAGCAGGCAGCAGCAACAGACTTGAAGCTTTTTAGCAGTGGAGAGCATCAAGGCAGCAACTGATTTGAAGCAGTTTGGCAGAGTAGTAGCAATAAGACTTGGCAGGAAGAAGTTCCAGGCAAAGTAGCAACACCAGATTGCTTTTCTGGTTTTTACTTTCACATTAATTGGGTGATCTGCTTACTGTTTCTTATGGATTGAACTTATAAGATTGCTGCTAGGAACACCCATGTTTTTGCCACTGTAACACTAAAACATGAGTTCCCAATGGAACACCAATCTTTTAAGATAATTCTTATAATCTAGAAAGACATTCATGTTACATATTAGACTGAAAGAATCAGTCTGACCTAATAATTTACTGATTAATTGATTATTTATGCCCATTTCTTCCTATCAAGACATTTCATTGTTTCTGATTACTTCCTGTGATAATCTAGATGAGCATGCATAGTTTTTGGTTGACAACTTTGAAATATGTTGAACTACGGTATCTGTCTGTTCCACGGGCCGTGTTTTGGCAAAGGTGGTCTTGTTGGTTGCCATGCTAGTTGGGATAGGGTTAGGTTGTTTATGTCCACACCAAATGTTTGTGTCATATTGTGTTCGTCTTGCTGATAACTGTGAGCATGCAATGCATTTCTTTCAAGTTGTGCACAGGTAAAGGGCATTTGTGATCATGTATGGTGCTCAACAGCAGAAATCTGCATAATTTCATGCATGACATGGCAGAGAAACTCACATACACCAATATATTGCTTCCATATGACTGCTGATCATCTTATATAGCTCCAATGCCTGTGGGAAAGAAAATTCTTTCCCTAGACATGAAGGTATTTGCAGAGCTTCACCTATCTTCTCCTTGAATTTATGTTGGCAAGTTAGGAGGGATGAAGTTCTGACCAAATTCATGTCATTTGACAGTACACAGCTAAATTGTTACTTTAAAAGAGGCAAATCATTCTTGCAATTCTGTATTTGATAGGGGGCAGGCTTGCTGAAAAAGTCAGCTCTTCTGAATTTTATGGTTGTAGATGATGCAAATGCCAAAAAATTCTCAAATCCCACCTTTACACGTACAAAACTGAAACTATTCTAGTTGATGAAAATACAAGTGGCGTCAAAGTTGACTCTTTTGTGAACCTATTTGTTACCAAAATCTCGTCTCCCTCCCTTCTTCACAGTTTACCTACTTATTATGAAGAAGATATTGATGACATCGGGGTTCGGTCGCTTGCAGGAAGCATAGCACTTCCTCAGAAAATGCTCGGTAGTCAGGCTACACATAGCACAACTACCTTCAAGCTTTCCGCCACAAGCACATGACTATTTGCTAAAATTACGTGGGCAACAGATACTTGCTTATATAAGCCATTTTTGGAATAGAATCAGTAGCCGTGCTAATATGGCTCTCCCAGCACCAGTTGAAATCCAGCTAGCACAATTAGGGGAGGATATTCTCTTTAGTGTTGACAAAGAGTGGGTACACAATATCAATAATCAAGTAGCAAGTTACTTTTTGTGATAGTTAGAAGGCTTCGATAATTAAACATGTTTACAGAAACAATGGTGAATATTGTTTTGTGTTGTAAGTATTTCAATCTTGATCAACTCATATAGAAGTTAATGAATGCCAAATTTATCACAGGCAGATTTCCAGCATTGGTATATACCATTGTGAATATTGAATATAACCATTACGAAAACAAGTCAAGAAACGAAAAGTTTGGGAGATACCAATGAGTACATCTTTGTCTCACTCTCAGACCCCAATTCTCTCATTCACTGATATGGCCACTTCCCTTACTGAAATTCAGCAAGCTCATGCCCACATGCTCAAAACTGGTCATTTCAACAACACTTTTGCTGCAAGCAGACTCATCAGTTTTGCCAGCACAAACCCTGATCCTCAAACTCTCTCTTATAGTCACTCCATTCTCACTCGAATTCACAACCCGAATTCGTACACTTTTAATATCCTTATCAGAGCTTATGCTAACAGTCTCAACCCACAAAATGCACTCCCAGTCTTCCTTCAAATGTTGAGTGGCCATGCAAATGTTGTTCCTGATAAGTACACTTTCACTTTTGTGTTAAAGGCATGTGCTAAATCTGGTGGATTGAGAGAAGGAATGCAAATTCATGGTCATTTGTTAAAGATTGGAATTGGGTGTGATTTGTTTGCTCAAAATACCTTGGTTCATATGTATGCGACATCCGGGTGTATTGAAAGGGCACGTAATGTGCTTGATAAAATGCCGAAACGAGACGTGGTTTCTTGGAATGCTTTGTTAAGTGCTTATGTGGAAATGGGAATGATTGAGTTAGCACGCGAGTTGTTTAATGAAATGGATGAAAGGAATGTAGAATCTTGGAATTTTATGATTTCGGGGTATGTAAATGCTGGGTTGGTTGAAGACGCTAGACGGATTTTTAATATGATGCCTTCAAAGAATGTGGTTTCTTGGAATGCTATTATCACTGGTTATGCGCATGCAAGTTGTTTCAATGAAGTTTTGGTGTTGTTTGAGGATATGCAGGATGCGAAAGTGAAGCCTGATAATTGCACATTTGTCAATGTTTTATCTGCCTGTGCCCGGGTTGGAGCTCTAAGCCAAGGTGAATGGATTCATGCTTATATTGATAAGAATAGGATTGAAATTGATGGTTTTATAGCTACTGCTCTTGTTGATATGTATTCCAAATGTGGGATCATTGAAAAGGCTATGAAAATTTTTAGAAACACTTTGAGGAAGGATGTTAGTACTTGGAATTCAATGATTTCTGGTTTAAGTATACATGGTTTGGAGAATCTGCTTTGCAAATATTCTCTGATATGAGTGTGGCGGGTGTTGAGCCGAATGAAGTGACATTTATAGGTGTTTTATCTGCATGTAGTCGTTCAGGGCTGTTAGATGAGGGGCGTGAAAAATTTGATCTCATGACTCATGTTTATAGAATTCAACCAACAGTTGAGCACTACGGCTGCATGGTGGATTTACTTGGTCGACAGGGATTACTTGAGGAGGCTGAGGAACTCGTGAGAGCAATGCCACAGAAAGAAGCTCCCGTGGTCTGGGAAACACTTTTGGGTGCTTGCAAAAACCATGGTAATATAGAGTTGGCAGAGTCTGTTGCTAAGAAGCTCTTGGAGATGAATCCTCAAGATAGTGCTGGGTATGTACAGTTGTCAAACATGTATGCATCTATTGGAAGATGGGATGATGTTATGGAGTTGAGGAATAAAATGAAGGCACAAAAAGTAAACAAGGAGCCCGGTTGTAGCATGATAGAAGTGGATGGAGTAATTCATGAGTTCTTAGCTGGCGAAGGAATAATTTCCTGAGCAAACTTTACCATGGAAAGTATGAATTAGACAATTCAGAATGCAAGCTCTTCTTAATCAATCCCAGAGCTCACTGGGTATTAAACCTGAATTTCATCTTAGAGTAGCAGTTGTTCACTCTCCGATGTTGGCACTCTATATCAGTTCAATTAAAGCCTACAAGTAGCCATATGCTGTGGATTGTAGAATGAACAAGAATAGGCGGTAGAATTTCGAGAGAAAAGGGGCCTTCAAACCCATAAGTGGTGCATGAAAATTACAAAATGATAGAATTCTGCTGATGGGATGTTACAATTATTTGTGCTTGTAAAATGGAACCTCTTCTTCTTTGGAACATGGGAGGGGAGAATGTTGTGGGGAGGCATCTAGTGATAGGGTTCCCTAATTGTAAGTAGCCAGCTTTGTACTGTTTATCACCTCAAAATCTCTATTCTTTTAATACTTTCAGTTCTACCTATTGTCAACTTAGAAGATATTGGTTGCATGTGCTATAAATTTCAAGCAAAGATTTCAATGTAAATGAAATTAGAAGCATAATATTAAAACACTAATGCTTAACTATTGACAGTATTTTTACAAGTTTTCCTATCATTAGCCAACCATTAGTTAATTATGGAAATAATTTTAATTCTGTAATTCATTGTCAAAGCAGGCCTGGTTCATCTCACACCATACCTGCCGGAAAACCTTGATGATGAGATCATGGTATTCATCAGAATTCAATGTCAGATAGCATGCCAAGAGCTCTTCGAGTTCTTCTGGCTGGCTGATCTTTTTCTCCATGATCATCTCATTCATCGAGTCTTGAAAGTCTTTTTGAGGATCAAATGATGTTTTCACCACAGCAAAGCTCTCTAGGTTTGTTCTTCGCTCCATTGTTTTCTCTTTTCCCTTACTCATCCTCAGTTTGGCTTTCTTCATGTCCTCAAGTGCCTTGATTCTTGGAGAGGAAACTTTCACCTTGCTACTCTGTTTCATTCTTTTTTTCTGTACTTCTCTGCTTGTGTCCATAGATTTCCCCTGCTTCTCATTCTTTGATTTTAGCTCTTTTATCTTCATCCGTTTCAATTCTTCCCAGTCTGAACTCATTTTCTTTGAAGAGGTTCCATAATTTCCATTTAAACTCCCTGCTGCAAATACACTATCTTCTTCAGCGATGGGATTACAATTTTTCGACATTCTTGAAGAGTGATGATGCCGCTTCTCTAAATAAGCACTCATTAACTTGCAATTCTGTCTCTGCATCATTTGAATTGTTCTTAACTGTTCAAATTCCAAGTTGTCTTTTTGAATTGATTTTCTTGATTTCTCTTCTCTTTCACATGAACCCCTTGAAACTTTTGGATTTCTCTTCAATGTCTTTTCAGTTTTCACTCTAGGTGTCATGATAATTGCTTCATGTACTTCAGTTTTACATGCATCCATGCGAGGAAAAATCTCTGCATTGGTTGATGAGTCTCTAATCTTCTTTGAATTCAAACTCAAGTTGTCAAACATCTGAATCTCTTCTTTTCCCATTAATGTTGTAGCTTTTGATCCAGAACTCTGCCAAGTTGAAGGCGGAACATCAAACTCATTGTCAGAATTATACCAAACTGAGGTTAAAACACTCGTACTACTCTTCCCCTCAACACCCTCTTCGCCAAATGATAATTTCCAGAAATCATCACCTTCCCCACCGTAGAATCTACCTCCTCCTCTGGCATTACCACATGAATTCCACTTAGCCTCAACGTGCTTCACTTTACCTGGTTTTGGTTCCACATCTCTACTCTTTCGCTTGAACTTGGAAAGCCATGAAATGGGAAAGACATGAGAGATCAAAGAAAAAGAAGAGGGCTTCTTTCTTCCCCACTTCATTATCTAACGCTAACAGATAAGTCACTTAATTCTCTAAATGAAAACTGTTTGATGAAGGAGATGATCACATTCACAAAAACTGAATGGATAAAAATGATGGAGATTAGAGGCTTGTAGCAGTTATGTGGCGGTCAGGCTGATAAATAGGTTCCTGGACTTCTTACTTGCTTTTGTGTCGGCTAATTTTTCTTCCTTTTTTTTTTAATCTTTGAGGTTCAAAAGAAAGAACCGCTCTAATTCATGTGACCACTTTGATTACCTTTTTCTACTTTTTGGTCTCCACTTAAATAGATTATGCCCAGTAGGGGACCTAAGCAACATGTACATTTATCAGAAACTCAGCTAACCCAGATGCCCTCTCTCTTTTAACAGCTATTTGAGAGACAATTTTGGATGATTAAGACTGACTGACAGTTCACTCTTTGGATTTCTCTCTTTAGTCATTTCCTTCCCTTTGGTACTAAAATAAAACTGATTGTTGTTCCTTCTTGTGCTTTTTGGCTTTTCTACTTTGTGTCGTCTTCTTTTAGTCCAACTTTGGTACATATTCTCTGCTGTAGCCGAAAAATCTCATGGATTAGGCTGGCTAGAACTATAGACTAACCCCAACGACTCTTTGCTCAAATAGATTACTCCAAAGATAAGCTACTTTGAAGTTCCCATATCTTATCTTCTGCAAATGCTTAATGAAATTCAATAATTTTTATTTATTAAATCGGTTTCTTTTTGGCTCTGTTTCCTGTAAGCTTTTATGGGTAATAAATGTTCCCCTCTACATTGATGTAGCTGCATACCAACAAATTGCAATTTTTTTTTTTTTAAAGATTAGTCATCTCTCATTTAAAAAATATATAGAAAGGGTTTATCATTTTTTTACAGGCACTTTTTCTTCCTCAGAATATACAAATTGCCTAATCTTACAGTGATGACAGCATAGAAGAAGAAAAACCTGGTAACTCTTTTCTTTTTCCTATGATTTGACAATTCTGAAATAAATTCTGTCTGAGTTCACATTGCCAGTGAAGATGAGTTAATCTAGTTTATAAATCTTGAATTGTTTCAATTAAGTAGAAATATTTTGGTAGAAAAAATAATTTGGCAATGGTTCTGGTATCAACCTCTCAAGATGGTTTACACCTCAAGTACAGAATCAACTACCTTTTCTCTTGCTTCACAAATAATGAAAGCATCACTTTGATTAAAAGAAATCCTGAAGGCCACAACTGTTGAGTCTTTAAACTTGGTTGTTGGTTCATCCTAACCACTCCTGTACTGTTTTCTTCAATGTAATGCATACCAGAATATGCATTTTATAATGTTAACAATAATAGAAATATTAATGTAATCAAGAACATTATTGAAATTAAGTTAGAAGTTTCTATATAAAACAAAGATGGTAACAGTTGGCAGAAATCAAGGACTTCTGCAAAGATAACTGGGTTTGTCATTTTCTTTTGTGGTAGGCAAGTCAAGATCCGACAAATAGATTACGCATAAAGCCACCCTCTATGATTCAGAATTTGCCCCCATAAGGGGTTAATAAAAGTGTTGATTTGACTGCAATTTCACCTAATAATCAGAAAACTACAGAGGGCTCATAACTTGGACTCTTAACAGTATTCAAGGATCAGAGTAAGAATAAAGTATGAAGATATTTTTAACTTCTCTTCCTGGAAAAACCTGTGGATTACCAATAGTATAGATAATGTTTCATTTTCAAATCCATTCAATACATTGTTTGGCCAATATTACTTCTCTTTTTTTTTTTTTTTTCGAGAAACCCAACTTGAATCGGACTGTTCCTTCGGAGCCAAACCAATAACATTCCACAACTACTACACAGAATAATTAGTGCCAGCTGTGGAAACAGTAAATTCTACTGTAGAAAAAATTGAACTGCGGAAGAGATGGACTTGTCCTTTTCCTTTCTGGTAGGAAAGTCAAGGACTAACAAATGCTTAAGCATCAAACTACCATCTAAGATACAGAATTTGCACCCAACAATGGGCAATTCAGGAAAAAGTAATGATATCTTAGTGCTGCACAGCTTTACTTGCACCTAATATTCAGCATGGGAAAGGCATATAAGGTAGAGTACGTTCTGTGCATTTCAAAAGTAGGAACAAAATTTTCAAGGCAAAATCTATGAAGTTTTAAATAAATGAGTCCCATTCCCGCTTTCATTGAAATTTATTGATTCTTTCATACATAAAAAGCAAAGAAACTTAAATTCAAAAATATGCTTCATCTCAACTTAGCTTGAAATATCATCAATGGCTAAACTCAGGAAACCATGGAGCTTCTCTGTTGTTATAGTTACAGTTCTGGTTTTTCTTTGCACTGGTTGGCATGCAAGTGCCGAAACTGAGTATATATCAGCACTAGGTGATCCAGGAATGCGAAGGGATAGCCTAAGATTGGCCATTGAGTCATGGAATCAATGCAATGAGGTAGGAGAAGAAGTTCCTCACATGGGAAGTCCTAGAGCTGCAGATTGCTTTGACATATACAAAGCTTCTCCAGAGTCAAATGGTTAGTTCCCACTTCTCTTATTTTCATTAGATGTCAGCTCACTTATAATTTGGTTCGACATATATAGTAAACAGCACTAACTCAAACTAGACCGGTTTCCTTTTTTATCTCATCTTGTTCGTGGAGACGATAAAAGAAGATTGTCTTTGTTTATCTTTTCATTGAAAACAAGTCTGTCCTTGAAAGTCATTGAGTTATTTAATTACTTTCCAGAAACATATATCATTTTTTCTTTTTCAGTGTAGAACAAGTAGTTATTCTTTGCATTATATTCTTATTTTTGGCAAATAATCATGTATAGAAAAAAACTGTTCCATTTGCAACATGCTACCATACGCATTGGTCCACAGAGTCACGGAGGCAGACAACAAGCTAGGGGTTGGAGACCCTTTTCTTGGAGTGCAACCAGATGCCCTATTCAATGTAGACCTTTATGCTGCAGAGAAGGAACTCTATTTGGGATCTAAATGTGAAGTTGAAGACAACCCAAATCCTTGGCAATTTTGGATGATCATGCTCAAGAGTGGCAACATGGACACTACCGCAGCCAAGTGTCCTAAAAACGGGTATAAAGTTGGACCATTTGGCCCTGATAATGGGTTCCCTTGCTTTGGAAAAAGGTGCATGAATCAACCATTGATGTATCATGACTACACCACATTACAGGGGCCAAATAGGACTACTCTTAAGGGAAGGTTTTATGGCTCATGGGACTTGAATGCTGATTTGAGTAAAGGATTAGTGGGTAATATTTCTTACCATTCTGTGGATTGGGAGAAAGAGGTTGGTAAAGGAAGTTGGGTTTTTCATCATGTCTTGAGGACTTCAACTAAGTATCCATGGTTGATGCTTTACTTCAGATCAGATGCCACGAAAGGGGTGTCTGGTGGCTATCATTATCCCACCAGGGGTATGTCCAAGATTGTAAGTTATTATGACTTTAATTTAGTTTTATAGAAGCATTTCCTTCAAATTTGTAAACTTTTCCAACAAGTAAATCAGGTTGTTGGGCAATCATTTAAATCCCAAATGTATTTTGCAGATTCCAGAATCACCAAACTTTAAAGTAAGGTTCACTCTAAATGTGATCAAAGATGGGGGCCCTAGCAGCCAATTCTACCTAATGGACATTGGCAGTTGTTGGAAGAACAATGGACAACCTTGTGATGGCAATGTAACATCAGATGTTACTAGATACAGTGAAATGATTATAAATCCTAACACAACTTCATGGTGCCATCGTGACCACATTAGCATATGCCCACCGTACCACACATACCCTGATGGGACACGCGTCCACCGCAATGACACTGCCCGCTTCCCCTATGCTGCTTATCACCTGTATTGCTCCCCTGGAAATGCAGAGCATCTTGAAATGCCTTACACTTTATGTGATCCATATAGCAATCCTCAGCCTCAGGAGATATTGCAAATTTTGCCGCACCCCGTTTGGGGTGAGTACGGCTATCCTACTAGACAAGGAGAAGGTTGGATTGGTGATCCGAGGACTTGGGAGCTTGATGTTGGAAGATTGTCTCAATCTTTATATTTTTATCAGGATCCTGGTACTTCACCAGCTAGGAGGCAATGGAGGTCCATTGATTTGGGAACTGAAATTTTCAAAGACCCAGATCAAGTTGCAGAATGGACTGTTAGTGACTTCGATATCCTCGTATCAAAGCAATGAATATGCATGATACAGAAAGAGAGAGATTAGGTGCAAGTGAAAATATCAATTAATTGTATAGCAAGTTTCTTCAGCTTCAATCCAAATGATTTCTGTCATTTTTTCAGCATAATAAGAAAATGTCTCAACCAGAATTTGTGCAGCAAAACTTTGTTGGGTGTTTTTTTTTTTTTTAATTTACCCTTCTTTTAAAATCAAATTCAAGATTTTAGCATCTCATAATCCTGCTCATGTAATTTCATTTTTGTAACAGCTCATTCAATTTGCCACCTTGTCCAACTAGCCAGGAGATCTTTTCTTGAGCATGATTTATTAGGAATTTACAGAAACATTTTAAATATCAAGACTAACAATACGTGAAATAAATGATCACACAAAAGACAAGATATTTAACGGTGTTTAGCATAACTTGTCTACGTTCACGGATGAGGAAGGAATATATTATTATTACAAAAATACATGTGTGACACATTATATAATATCCCAAAGGAGCGATTTGTCAAAACTTTAAACTAATAATATCTTAATAAGTGTTTCTCGAGACTCCTCTGTATATTGACAAATTTTGTGAAACTCTCGTATATTTCTCTATCTCGTAAACTACTTGATTCTCACAATTGTAGATTATGAAGATATACAATCTCTATTGAGAAATATGTTCCTATACATGTAAAATTGTTATTATTTGTATTATCTTATTTCTATTTTAACAAGTTTTCTTAAAATAATACAAACTCAAACTTCAAAAGCAAACCAAAAGAGGAAACCAACCAAGATTCTGAACAGGATTGATGATGGTAATTAATTAAAGTGGATAATTTCTAATGACATATATGTTATGGTCTATCAAAATTGAAATATGGTTTAATGTCATTTTGCTAAGATTATAGTGGAAGTTTATATCTATAAATTAAAATTTTAATAAAACTATCGTACACATTTTTAGTATACAATTTAAGTAAATAGACAATTTGTCAAGATGTAATTGGATGATTCTGACTTAAAAATAAAGTAATACTGATGATATATTACCTTTATATATAAATTGTATATAAAAAATATATACATAAAACATTATTTTTAAAATTTATATTATAATATTGAAAAGCAAATTGAGAGAGGGGTTCCCTTTGTGAGAAGAAATTAAAAAAGCAAAGAGTTGACTTGCAAAGACTTCTTGTATTATGGGGTAAAGAGGACCCCAAGTCAAGAATGATGATGAACAATAAGTTAAAAGCTGGAGAAATTGCTGTGTAATTTCTGAATTTGGATGCATTATTTGAACAAGAAGGAATTGGAAGAGACAAGAAATTGTTGTTGATTTTAAGTCATAAAGCAGGTAGCACAGCTGGAGTGAATTAAAGCCAAGTTCAGCAAAGATTAGTTTGAGTTTAATTCGAGCACAAACTAATTTGAATGATAAACAATGAAGTCAGCAAAGATAACGGGTCATAAGAGAAGAAGTCGAATAATATAAAAAATCACTAAACAAAAAAAAAATCATTGTATGAGAATAACTCTAATGCAAAATCATTGTATACCCTCAAACTTGAATAAAATTATTAAACTAAAGATTTAGGTATAGTTCGATATATTTAAACTATACATAAATTTGACTCTAAATTAATTTAACTCGAATTCACTCCTAACGAAAAACCCCTTTTATCGTGTATAATAAAATACTAAATAATATATATATATATATATTTTTTTATCATCTTATTTATAATGTTATTATAAGTATGTTTATATAATAATATACCTCCCAATGCTATTGAGATATTATCTCTACCCATAAATTCTTACCGTAAGGGTAGAATAGTAAAATTAAAAAAAAAAAAAAGCTAATCTAGATTTCCCAATTTTCATATGTAACCAAAATTAAAATTGAATTCCTTCTTCAAAAGAATAAAAAAAATAATATATAAAAAGTTTTCCGTTGCCGGGAATCGAACCCGGGTCTCCTGGGTGAAAGCCAGATATCCTAACCGCTGGACGACAACGGATTTGCTGTCCGACTTCTCTATCGAAAAGCTTTATAACCTAAAATTTATATGCCCTTTTGCCAAATTCTTGATCTTCTTGTGAACTTTGAATTACGCATTAACTTTAATATCAGAAAATTTAATTAATAATATCGACTACCCAGCACACAGTATATGCAAAAGAACAAATGTCAAACTAATAGTAGTGACAAAAATTGAAGGAAAAGAATAAACAATCTTCTTAAGTGCACCGCCGGCCAAGAAATAATAATCACAACTCTCATGTGCTCAGTTTTGCATTGCTTTGCCTTGAAGATGCTGATCACTCTATAACAAAATCCCTCTAGAACAAGCAAGACTGGAAATGGGAAGATGACAGATGCATTTTTATTTGACACCATATACACCAACTTAACTTGTGACCGGGGCAATTGAGATTGACTGCCACAAACTTTGCATCTTTTAAAAGACAGAATCTGTATTCCCAAATAAATAATACCCAGTTTGGGATTTCTTCTTATCAAGAAAAATAACCGAGTAATGCCATTGTGACATTGGCAATGATAACTAAACAAAAAGAGATGAAAATATAATGAATCAAATTGAGCCACTCTTTTGTTTGATTCCTTTACTTCTTTTAATGATAAAAAGTTTAGCATTCTTGCAATAAATTAAAGAAATAATCAAAGAGATGAAGCAAATCATGAGATATAGTAACATAATTTCTAATATCAGAATGATTGGTTCATGTCAACTACCACTATCACCACCACAATCTCCAATTATTTCCCAGTTAAATGGCCTGCTTGTGTATCCATTTTGTCAGCCTGCCATTTTATCTTAATCCTCTAAAGCACAAGGCTCATGGTGATGCTTTTGCCCCACCACATCCAATCCAAAAACTCTCAACTGCAATAAGATTTTGCCTACTGTATATCCCAACCAGGAGTGGATTTAACTGGGTATCTTAAACTCACAAAACTCTTTTTATATGTTTTAATAAAGACCAATTTCAATAGTGCCAACAAGAATAAAGTATGCAGTTCATCAATGCAACTTTTTTATGCAACATCAGCAAGTTGGTGCGGGTCTGGCGTGCACCAGTCATTGGAATCTAATGCAGCAAAGTGTTAGGCACCAGTCATTGGATTACTGAAAATGACAACCACTAGGTTGATCTCCAGGAAGTTCCTATTATTGAAACTTATTCTAGCCTTTCTTCAGAATCTTCACAAAAGCATTATCGGCAGAAATATGCCCTATTCTTGTGCTTTTTTGCACAAGGATCTAACGTCCCTTTTTTTGACCATCCAGATTCCTATATGCCTCTTTCATCACATGTGAGAGTTTGAAAAAATAAATTATGCCATTCAGATCATGACATGATCTTCAGCATCTTTTTACGATTCTCATGAATGAGGAAAAATAATAGATAGTAACAGCATCAATCTGCTCAGCCATATAACGTCATACAATTTAACCTTTAGGCCAGCCAAAAGCTAAATTTAACAGTCATATGCAGTACACATGATTTTTTTTTTTAGCTTTGTTAAGTGTATTTGATGCACAATATTAATGAGCAAAGTGAAAAAACAATCTGGAAAGTGCCTTTTTCTTAAGCATCTGTAAACTGCTCACATTTTATGTTGAGTATTTTCTATTTTACTTTTCTAAATCAATAAGCATTACACATGAAAATTTAAAAGAGCTCTGCAACATTTGTCATTCCACCAACACATGTATGGTATCCCTGTAACTTTCCATATTTTATTAACCTGAGATTTCAGTGAAAGAATTTGTAACTAATACCAACAAAAATGTTAACATATTTAAACAGGGAAGACAACACCCAAGGAGTGGCTGTTTACCATTACAAAACAGACACAGACATGGACATAGATACTGAGACATCACTGGTGAAACTTGAATCCCTATTTGCAGCTGAGTTGCTAGCAAATACATAACCGACACCCAGTCCACCAAAATGCAAGGCAGCATTTTCACACCTTTGAAACACTCTGGCAAGGGATGCTGCTTTTCTTCTTGCCCGCTTTGTACCAGTAAACAACAAAGTCTGAAGCAAACCAGCCAATGCTGGAGCTTTAAGCACCCTCTCAGTCGTGGCAGCCCCACCACTTCTGCACAGCTCAAGCAATGCTGCAACTGCATTCTCTTTCCCTCTTGGTGTCCCACACCTCATCATTCCCATTAACCCAGCCACAGCCATTTCCTCTTTCTCCACAGCTGCAGCACCAATTTGCTGCCTAACTATTAAGGCCAATGCACCTGCTGCTTCTTCTGCAACCCCTTCAGTTCCCAATGCTCCAACTAGAGAGGCAACAGCCCCTGCCTCTATCATTCTCAGGCAGTTATCTGTGTGTGTAGATAGATTAAATAAAGCTGTGACAGCATCCTTCTTCCCTCTTGGGGTTCCGACTCTCAACAACCCCGCCAAGGCCTCAACTGCCCCACTCTCATCAGCTATTCTCTTCTTGTAGTCATGAACTGCAGAGAGGCTAAACAATGTTGCTGCAGCATTTTCTCTAGCTTCTGTTGTGAGTCCAAACCTCAGAACTTCAACAATAGATGCCAAACACCCTTCCTCATCCATGATAAGACTTTTGTTCTTCTCATAAATTGATAGATTAAGCATTGCAGTAACTGAATTCTCTTGTGCAACAGGGTTATGAGATGAAAGTAGCTTACGAAGATGGGGGATTGCACCAGCTTTTGCAATAAAAGCACGGTTTTCTTTTCCTGTTTTTGCTAATAAGCGTATCTCCCGTGCAGCCACAGTCTTTGCAGCCTGTGACCCATTGGCTAGCTGTTCAATGAGAAGCTCTGCAGTAGCTCTATTGGCTTCAATTGCAGCTTTACTAGGCAGAGCCGCAGCAAAAGAATCAGCAGATGAATCTGTAGTCTCTGGAAGGTCATAAGGAATTCCATGAGCAGTGCACCACTGAGTAATCAAATTCCTCAAAGCTCGATTAGGAATAAGACGAGTATGGACAAGAATTTGCCCTGTCTTTGGACAAGAACAGTTCCCTTCATCCAACCACCGGGTGATTGAGCTCCTATCATAAGTCTGTCCAGTTGAAATTATCACCGGATCATGCATCAAATCTAACGATATTGGACAACAGAAATCCTTAGGTACTGATAAGAAAGTATCCGCAATCTCTTGAGTAATCAAACCTTTTCTTGGCTTCTGATTTCCAATTCCCAATGCCACCACATCTTCCTCGTATCCAAATAGCAAAAACCTGCAATACCGTGTCACCGCAACAAACCCATTAAGGACAGCAGCAGATGGCTCAACATCTCCCTCATGATTGACAATCTGCTCCTCCAAAAACTCAATCTCAGTTCTACAACTCTTTGCATCTTTAATCTCCAAATTCTCCACAAAGAAAGATCGCAACTCCACATGATTTGGTACTCTCCCATTCTCAAACTCATCAAGAAAATAAAAACATTTAACCCTCAATGAATCATCCCTTTTATCTATATACAATTTAGCCTTCCTAGCATGCCTCTGCATAAGGTCAACCTGCTCCCTAACGTCTTCACTCAATTCAACATCATTAACAGGAAAAACATCCAAAAGGGTAGATATTTCTTGATTCAAATCATGAAAATGCCCCGAAATTGAATGATTCTGAATCAAAAGCCAGAACTTACTAGACTGTTCACAATAATCAAGCAGTATTTTGCACCTGTAAAGAAGCAAGTACAGCTCCTTGAAACACAGCACGGCCGTTGAAGGAAGAACCGAACCCGAATCCCTTAAACACTCTAATAACACACGAAAAACCTCAACCTTTCGAATCAAAGAACGAAAATTCCTCCGCTGAAAGAAGAGAGGTTTGTTGGAAAAGCAAGAAACAAGCTCAGATGAAATAGTTACAAGGGTCTGTAAAAGAGCCACATCGGTCAAGTCAACCGGAGCCAAGAACGCCTGTAAAGAAGGTGATCTCCGTCTCCGAAGAGATGAAAATATGGCCGCTGTAGCCATAAACTATCTAAAAATGAACAACTCCACCCAACAAAATCGAAGACTTTGATGCAAGTAGATCTAAAGTTACTATAAAAGCAATGATAAAAAAAAAAAAAACCTCAACTTCTGTACATATAACAAAACCAAAGCAAAAAATAACTATAATGAAACAATAAAAAAAAAAGTCAAAGTGAGCAATAGTTACTTCCTAAGAAAAATCCCTCACTCTTGTTATGTTGTTGGTTGAAGAAGAAGAAAAGGGCATAAATAAATAAGGTAGGTTTAAAAGTAAAATTAGTCTATGTGGCGTATGCGCGTTTGTTAGAAAAAAAAAAAAAAAAAGGAAAAAGAGAGAAAATTTGCAAGGTTTTAGTTTCAGAATTGAATTCAATGGAGTGGAAGGGAGTTGTTGTTTGTTTTTGTGAAAATGACTTGAATGGTTTCGACGCTTAAATTATCCAGATTTCTCTTTCTTCTTTCTCTTCAACTTCACTACAAAATTTCCCTTCAGATATTACTACACCCTTTAATTCCAGAAATTGAATATTCCTGAAAAGCGAAAAAAAAAAAAAGTAAGATTGATGGGTCAGTTTTAGGGTTTATTATTTGGAAGGGTTGACTAAAATACAGGAGGCGGAGTTATCGCCATTTTTTACCGTGTACTGAACTCAACCTCCCCCCTTCCAACTCCAAACTCCCCTTTTTTTTAATCTTAAAGTATAATGTTGAAAAAATGAGTGAAAAATGGAATTCATATTGGAATTTAGTTTTCTTAAAAGTCAAATAACTATTTCCCACCTAAAGTCTGCTGAAATAACAAATTTTTACCTTTTTAAAATTCCAAAAAAAAATAATTTTATCAATAATTTTTTTCATTAGTAAATATCATTAAATATAAAAGAATGGAGGTTATCTTACATAAATTTTTCTTTTTTTATTTATTGTTTAATTTTTATCTTCTTTTTTTTCTATTTTCTCTTTTCAAAGCCCGTGGAACAAACTAATTTTTTTTTAAATATTAGAGGTGTTAACAAAATATTCAAAGGGCTAAAAATTTGAAAAAAAAAAAATCAAAGGTATTTTTAAATATTTAAAATTTTCAATATATTTCTCAATAGTTTTAAAAATGACAATTATATATCAAAAGATAATATTTTATATTAAATATTAAAACAACTTTTTAATTTTAATAAAAGAACAAAATAGTCTTTTTTGAAATAAAACTTAACAGATTCACTAACATAAGTGGAAAACATGAGGGAATTTAGTTTTCTGAAACTTAAAGGGAGAATTTGTCGTTTCATCAAACCTTGGTGGAAAATAATTATTCAACATTTTTTTAATTAATTACCTCTAATTTTGAGTACTCAATTAGGTTTGGGTTTTATAATATTATATAATTAGGTAATTTTAAATTAATAATAAAATAATCTTCAATCGCATAATAATTTATTATTTTAACATTTAATTAAGTATTTAAAACTAAATATATAAAGCATTATTCTTTTTTCAGGTTAAATAAGAATGAACGTGACGTTCATCAAATGAAAAAATTTAACCAAATATTAATAATTGAATAAAAATTGCCTCCTCATATTCAAATCAAATACCAAATCCTTACAAATGACAAATAAGATGAAAACAAATTTAGGTACAATAAAACCTACCCCATTTTAACAATTTAATTCTCTAGTAGTCTTCAATTTCATGTGGACTTGTATTCTTAGAAAACAAAATTGAGTGAAGCTTGGTAAAATGGGTTATTTCTATAAATTTAATTGCAATAAATCCATTATTTTGTATAATCTTATTCTCATATATGTGATATGTTATATCGACTAATGTGTCATGTAATAAAGACAAGTTTTTGTAATTATATCAGGGTTTGATAGTCGAATTTAAAAACTTAAATACTAATATGTTATTTTAATAAAAGTATGGAAATACCATTACCTAATGAGCTGGCAACTTATCATCTAATTGCCCAACGTTGAATTCTATGATAGAAACAAACACAATTAGATTGTTTACACCATTTCCTTTCTACATGTGGGTTACAAGGAAATGAAAAAGACAAATTTAAATTTGTTATAAAATTGGCAATGTGGACACTAAAACATTGGTGTTTACTCATTCTTTGTTTCTCTATACCAACATCGATCGTTTCTTCATAATTATCAAAACAATTTAGTAATTAATTTATATTTATATTTTTTACATGAGAAGAAATTATTTTGTATCATTGACTATGAGACATAATTCACAAAGAGAAATCGTTAGAGAGCGCAAAAAATGGGTTGAAGAGTCTTCCCACTTGTAAAACCTATTGAAATTTGTGATTATTAATTACAACTGACAATTGACCTTTAAGTTTGAAAAAATTGATTAATTATTTTTGTTTAGAGGGAGAAAAATGATGTCAACAATTTAATTGTTCCTTCATCAAATTCAAGATAAGAGATAGCAAAGGTGTGGTAGATGACAATGGAGGTAAAGAGATGATGCGTTAGGTTGGTGTTAGCCTTATCGATGCCTCTAAGGTACATAATAAATGATATTTTCAATTTTTTTAATGATTTGAAAGTTTGAGGATGACAAAGTTATTACGGAAAACTTTGGGTCAGAAAGGTCGATGAACCTAAATTTTGAACCAACTGGCAGTAAATGCCAACTTTAAATTAGGTCTTGCCGATCCCCACAAAGTCGAGCCATGCGTTTACTGTCCACGTGCTACGTGTCAGCTAGCGATTAGTCTGATAAGAAAGTCAACCTTGAATTACACGCCATCACAATGCAGCCATGGTTGCAGTCACGCCACGTAGATAAAGTCAACCAAAAAAAGTCAAAGAAAAGGAAGGGCCTAGGTTGAACCATGACCACAGCTGGGCCGGTTTAATCGGCGACGTGGAGAATTGGTATTTGAAATTAAATAGTCACGGAAAAAGAGTGAGTCGAGTTGGGTTTGGGTGAGTCATAATTGCCGGCTGTTTCGCGTATACTTGTGGCGTGAATGCGACACGTGTATCGATTCACCATACAAAACAAGTGGCTGCCGCTTGTGATACAGCTAAGTCGACGCGTCATTCATTCAAAACTCAAGAACACGAATCATGATACACATTTCTGCTTATATTTTTAATTATAATATATGCTTATCTTTCTTCATGAATTTTGAGAAAATTATTTTAGCTTAATGGTCCGAGTCAAAATTCGGTGCACCGGATGACCGATCCATGAACTAAATTTGTGATTAATTTATACTTAAAAAATTCTTAAGTCACAATTTGAATATAAATTAAGCTTCAGGCCGACAAATTATTAGAAATTTCAGTATCTTAATAAGAATATTATTATTATGTTTGGAATTATCCGGATACTTCTGCCGGGTTGAAGTCGCCTGATTACCAGTGAATAACAAATAACAAGTACCTCCTTCAGGTTTATTGAACTAGCACAATTAAAAAAGTTTCAAAATGTAACAAAGCTCCCCCAATTTTCAATAAAATAAATGTACCATTTTACCCTTAAAATAATATAACCTAACATGTTAGATTTAGAATTAAAAAAATACCCTACAAGCGAGGGTACATTTGTTATTCTGAAAATATTGTGTCAAAATTGATTTCTTAGTGTTGAAAACTGGGTTAATATTGTTAGTTTCTGAAAATCATTGGGCGTGGAAATAATTTGATAAAGGAAAAGAAGGTATTGTGTTATTTCTATACCGTGGCCGATTGTAATCAGACCTCGTGCATTGCATGAGGTACCATCTAACGCATTGTCAGTATGCATTACCTAACGCATTGTCAGCATCAATTGAATATAAAAGCATTATACAGTGTCGTTTTGACGGTGGAATCAGGAGTTAGATGGTAGGAGGTAGGTAATATGTTATTATATAATTAGATAATATTTTATTATTAATTTAAAATTAAATTTAATAATTTTTAATATAATCTATTAATTTAATATGAAAAAATTGGATTAAAATTAAGTTATTCTAATATAAAATTTATTTCAAATTAATTTGATATGATTTGAAATTAAATTAAATAATATTAAGGTCCATATAAAAATAACTCGATAGATATAATTTAAATCAATTTTAATATTTTAAAAAAATATTACTTTAATATAATTTATTAAGGATAAATTATAAAAATATTGAAAAACAATATAAACTGCAGTTAAAACCTTTACAAATTACTTATAATTATAATTTTATATAATTGTAATTATTTATATTATTTTTTATTCTTATTTAAATATTTTATTTTATTATTAAATAATAAAAATGTGATTTAATAAATTAAATTATTGATGTGTTTTAAAACTTTTAGTATTTAATTTTTAGTCAATTTATAAATAAGGTAAAATATTATATTGTGTGTTTTTTTAATAGTAAGTTGGGGTAATTTGATAAAAAACTTAATACAATAAAAATACTTTAAAAAATGAAAATAATAAATAATTTTTGATCAATTTAGATCAGATCGAGTTAATTTGAGTATTTAAAGGTTTGATTAGATTTAAAAAATTTCGATATGAGTTTAATTTAGATCAAGTTAAAGTTAAAAATCTTTGACAAAAAACTCGAATTGATATAATACAAATACAACCCAATAATACAATCGATCAGATCTAATGTAAATGCTCTCAATTGAATACTCTAAACTGGTGGAAGATGTCCGTTTTCCATGTCTTCCATTCACGTTGAAAACAGACAAGAGAAGAGCTACAATTGTCCACACGTCTATTTAATTTTCAATAAGTGAAAGCGGCCTCTGAAAGTGATGATCAATTCATTTGTAAAAGATATTAAATGAATGAGAGAAAAAGATTGTCTTCCTGCAAAGGATGGAGAAAAGTTTGGCATTCCTGGAACCCAAACAAGCCGACTAGAGGACTTTGAAAATCTGGCTAATACCAATGAAAATGACTGAAACTTGTGCCCACATGGTTGTTTTTCTTTCACATTTTTCCTGCTTTAAGTAATCACTTAATTTGAATGCTTAAATTGACCTAAAAGGCTCTACAGTTGATAAAAACTTGCAGTCAAACTCAGAAGGTTGAATTTGATACCCAGATATCAAATAATCAGTTTGGATTCAGAAATTCATTATCTGAAGAACAAAATTACATTTTGAAAGAGGAGAATGGCAGGGAAAACAAGGGAAATGGCTACCAAGATTTACAGAACTTGGGACTGAAAAAGATCGGCAGAATGTAGAAACACTCTTCTGTAGCATTTCCATACGCAATTCAGATATCTATGGCAATGAAGCAAAATATGTACAGGCCTTTTTGGCATATAAATTATCTGCAGATGCCGCAACTCAAGCCTTCAGAACAAATTTGTTTCTCCTACTCAGCCAAGCTTAATGTCTAGCATTGATCATTATGGGGAAGTAACCAACATGTTGGAGAAATTGAATCACAAAACATCTTAAAATAATTTAGAGGGATGAAGGAAAAGTGATATGATTAAACATATGAAATTCGCTGAATGAAACTTTGCTATTATATTTCTTTCCGAAATTTTCTAATCTGAAAAAACTACATTTTATTCAAGGATTGATAGGTAGAACTGACCTTGTAAACGGCAATAAAATGGCTAATTACAGAAGTAATATGAATGAGTTGCACAGCAAACCGTTCAAAGGCATATCAAATTTTTTATCTTGTGCTACCTTGGAGATTTAGAAGAGAGGCACTTCCCGCAGGAGACAAGCTTCAGCAATGAATGTGGCTTTCGTGTTCTAGTTTTCAAGCGAGAAAGCTGCAGATGCACACAGAGTATTTTAAGATCAATCACATTAAAATTAAATCAATGGTTCACATCTTCTGAAAAATCTAGTTAAGATAATGATGCTACGTTGCAGTACCGCTTCGGCAGTGAAGACAAATTGTTACCACTAAATTATAGAACAAATGCGGTTATGATGGGTCTAAATTTCCAGATGCAGTGCCTCTAATTCCCTATGAAATAATCCATACTATCTAAAGTTAATGTAAATTATCGTGTATAAATATCTATCCAGTGTATCATTATCAGCTAAGCATCCATTAATTTATTCTCTTCCCCTCAAAAATTAGTTTGCCTAGATTTGAATTAGCAAGAAATCATTATACATTAATATGCCTTTGACTCTTGCTTCCATTAATAAAATCATTTCATTAAAATTCCATTGCTTTTTGATTAATAAAAGAAGCACCATATATTGATGGATAATCAAATCACTTAGTAAAATGAGTGATAGGTCATATGATGCTAAAATGAGTATGTAATAGGTCACATGTTGCCAAAATGAGTAATAGGTCACATTTGGCCAAACTGAGTATTATTCATAGAATTACACTGTTAGAACTGAATACAGATTGTTGACCAAAAGATGAATTACCTTCCGTCGAGTTACTCGAGTTGCTTTCCAGCAAAGCAAGTTTCTTGATCTAGGCTCCAATCTCCTGTCAATTATCAAATATAAGAGCCACAGCATCTATGCTTATGATTAAAGCCTTCATAAAATAGTATGATATTCAGAAAAGATTGATTAATTCAAGTTTTTGGGTCAAGACAAGACTTCTTAGTGAAACATAACTAGAACCTACTTAAACTCTACTGAAGTACAGTTGGAATACCTAATTTTAAGAACAGCACGTATTCTAACTAAAGGTTAACATATATATGGAAAAACCACAAATACTTACAGGTTCTCTTGTTCAAGCTTTTCAGCAATTGAAACTGCTCTATGTCTTGACCATCCACTTCGCTGCGTACATCCTTCTGCCTGCTGAAGTACATGTGAAAGGGAAACCTTGCTTCTCACAAGGCTCTGGCTCTGGCTTTGACTTTGTTCCCCAAGTTTCCTTCTTTCCAAGGTAGAGGCCAAGGGTGATTTCTTTTGTGAAGCAGATGCATCACCCATCCATGTACTCCCACCTCTTTTATTGTATACTGTTCGACTGCCAGCATGATCATTGTCTTTGGTTTCCCGGGGAGAAGCTGGCACTTCAACAATTTCATTCCTTGCCATTTCAAGAGATTCAGCGTGTAAAAGCTGTGCTTGGGTACTTGCATTATTAAAATCTCTATCTCTTGTAACTCTTTTGTTAAGTTCAAGAGATCCAGCCCAAGGCAATCTGTTTCCCGCTTTAGACTCCACATTAGTAAACATCTGGGAATCTTTAGAGGCTAAGCTATGAGGTGAATGAAACCCTGTCCTACTATTTTTCCTTGATTCACATCTAATTTCAATTGTTACCGGACCAAGAACAGATTCAAATGCTTGAAAAATGTGATCCTTAAACTTTTCTGCCTTAGATTTTGTGAGATGCGAGCTAAAAATCAATTGCACAGTTGGAGCTGAAAGAAAGAACAATCAATGCAGACGAAGAATTAGACATTGAGCAATTAATGAGCACAATCTCATTAATAAAAATATAAAACATAATATCAAGTACGAGCCAAATGATTGTCAGATAAGCCTCTGGTATAGCAGCTAAAGGAAATACCAACAGAAAGTTGTACTCACGCAGTCTACACACATATGATAGGCAATGCTTAACAAGGTATATCTCTAGTAAGGGAAAGGGAATATGAAGCATGGATAAGCAGCCTACAGTATCTGACGATTGCATTAACAGTTATCATTATGAATATGATATATGTCAACAAGGTGACATCATCTTTTGGCAAAATGAAATCTGTCCATACCGACAAAAATTTCAATGAAAGTAAAATATGACACGATTAAAAGAAAAATCACGTAAGAATACATATATCATTTTTTTTTTCAAAAAAAGAGAGCCCAAAAGCTTAACTTCTAAACAGACTAGCAATATATTCAATCGAATGCATATAATTGCAGTGAAGGAGAATCACAATTCTAGTAACAGGGTAGCCAAGGACAATTGAAATAAAAGTTTGGGGGCATAAGTAGTTCTTGCAACTGCTTCAGAATATCTACACCTTGGCAAGCAAAGGTCCAATAATCAGCTTAAAGTTTTACACCTACTTGGAAAAGTAAGGAAAGGCAATACAACAACTCAAACTTTTGCCAAAGTAGATGCAGCCTGGCTAATACTGAACAAAAAGGCAGTCAGTGTCAGAGATGACGCCACTGTAGGGCCAAGGGGGCATTAGGCCTGCCTATTTATGAAAAAAATGAGGTTATAATTGTAATTCAGAAACTAAATATTTACAGGGCCCCCTGACAAAAATTAGGTATACATATATATGTTTTTTAAATTTGGCCCTCCGGACAAAATTTCCTGCCTCCATGACTGGTCAGTGTGAACTTGATAATAAAAGACATGAGACAGCCTAACTAATTAGTAAACATCTAAATACCGTTTAGGGAGCATTAAAATCAAAGTGGGCTATTGAGTTTTGAGCGACAATAAGAGGTAAAGTTAATATTACAGAGGTGGAATGAAAATTCTCCACATGACATCTTACACTCTACTTCCACGTCAGTTACCCGCTGTCAAGAAGATATGCCTGCTTTTTCACAGTAGTACACAACTAAAAGGTAGGGAGGGTATTTTCATCGAGAGTCAAATGGAAGCATGCTCCAAAACTGGTAGAACACACATGCTAGATAAAGACTAAACTTGATGGAAGAAAAGGGAAATGAAAATTTAGTATTCCAAGTTGCAAAAGAAGTGACACTGGTCAGTTGGTTGCATCACAAAAGTGTTTCAGTTTACTAACATTCTGAAGAGGATGAAAATATAAGGGATGACACATGCACAGTTATATCCATTTGACTTGAGCAAATGACTAAGACCGTAGGGAGCTGAAAGTGGTAGGAAACTTCAGGTTTAGCATGAAAGAAGAGGAATATATTGGCCGAACTGTTCTCTTGACATTTGAAAAAAAGCAATGAAAGGGGAAATTGAGTGAAATGATGAGAGAAGATTACCAAACGCATAAGGGAAATAAAGGCATTTTGTTTACTTTGATTCAAGCCTTTATGGGAGAAAAAAATGAATGATATATACTTAGATTTTTAAATATCTTATTAAACCAGCTTTGAGATCCAGTGTTCCTGAAGTTCAAACTCAAAAGCCCCCTCAATGATATTCAATTGAATTCAAAAGCACTAAATTTTTCAGTTTAGTTCAATACTATTTCAGGTCCACTAAACAGCACCAAAAATTATTACCTTTCAGAATGCTAAGAACTCTCCCGCACAATATAGAAATAGGAGGCTGAAAATTTTCAAAATCTTTCTAAATGATACAATAGCATAAATTATAAGATGCTTAAAATGAGTATAATGCACATTAGGATGTACCTGCACCAAAACTGACAGAGATCAACTTTCCTTCTCTGTACAAAAACTCTTTTATACCATTATTTTGAATCTTCTTAAGCACTTCCAACCAGATTTCTTCAGTTCCAGCATGGTTTTTGCCTGAAATCTGCCTGCCACTCATTCTAATTGCATCAGTGGATGTTTGTTGAGAAGCAGTCCCAGCCCCAACATGTCTTTTTCTATCTATACTAATACCTTTCATCATGCTATTACTACCGATATCAACAGAACTTCCACCATGGAAATTTTTCGATCTGACATTCATTGACATGCCTGTCTCTTTATTAGAAATCATAGCTGGGTCACCACTTTTCCTGGTCATATCTCTTTTACCTGCATTATCTAGGACCAAGGGACTATGATTAAAACTAGTATCAGCAGAAGAACTCGGCAATATATACTGCTGATCAGGAGCAAGTTGAAGCAATGCAGCCGTTAGCCATGTTAATTTATCATTTGACGTCCTCAGTTGTTTCTCAGCCTCAGATAAAGTTTTTAGAGCTTGGCGCAGTCTCTCCATATCTTCTTTTGACACTGGAATCAATAAATTTATTGCAATATTTCTAGAAGAAGAATAATCTTGAAAACAAAAGATAAACTTAAAAAATGAAATTGATAAAGATTTGAACTGCAAAAGTTTAAAAAATTAAAATAAGAAAAGCTTAATAAATTAAACGTAGTTGAGGTAAATGAGCCAAAAGGGCTTCTGACAGCACCAAAACTGTTCAGAAATTTGGTAAGCAATGTACAGCTGTTACACAGGAGCTGCATTAACCTAATTCCAGACACAGTTTTTTTTTTTTTTTTGGGTATTGTAATTAATGCTGCATATACATATTTAATAAAATCTAATACAATTAGCACCACTTACAATAGATTGGAGGAATTTGTTAATTATTTGTCATTGTAGAAACTAGGGAAGAAGCAATTTTTATACTCACATGGTTGCCTTTGAAAGAACCTCCTTCTATGCATGTCTTTTGTGAAATCATAACTCCCAGCAAGAACATCTGTTATTACAGTAGCAAGTTGTGTCATCAAAGCTAAAGGCTCCACACCAGTTTCCATTATCACCCTTAGGTTCTTCACAGTGTTTACTGTGTCTGCAGATAATGCTAAATCAAGAAGATCCACCAACTTTTCATCAGAGATAAGCCCAACCTGCGAAAAGCCAAAGTCACAATATGCATAGTGAAGCACTTTCTTTAGATCATATAAACAGAAATTTATATCCTGAGTCTCATACAACCATGCCTACACACCTCCAACCCCAATTCACAAACTATTTGGGTGGGTGAAAAGCCAAGCATGGTAAGAATTTGTTTCGTTGTCAGTAATGTTTTTTTTTTTTTTCCAGTTGAACAATCAGACCTCCGAGAAAACATACAAAAAGACAAAGCACCAGCTATATATCCAAAACACTCAAGTCACATATCAAAACAATAATCAATTGTCATCTGATGCAATATCAGAGACAACTTATCCTACAAAATTTGGTCATTAAATGATAATTACAAAGTGTTCAGAAGACATACAGCTTGGCAGCACCTTGGTGTATTAATAGTCAGACTAGTCTATCTACAGGAAAACATTTCAATAGCATTTGGTTTACAGCTTACAACTATTTCCTCATGGATAACAGAAACATTTAAGACATTCCAATACAGGGAGGGTATCATGTAAAATTAGTCTTTACTCACAGAGAAAAGAAGGAATGGAGACAGTCATGTTTATGTTTATGTTGGTTATTATATGTACTCATGAGGAACTCATTTCCTCATGATTACATATAATAACCAATATAAATATTAAGAAATTAAAAATAAACTAAATATTTTCATTCTGGATCTAAAAGAAGAAAGAACTTACCAGTTCTTGAACCAGCGGAACTGAAATTCTCTGTCCAAGCAGACTGAGTTGCTCCAGAGTCATCTCTGCATCCCGCAATGATCCATCTGATCTTGATGCAATAAGTTTTAGTGCATCCTTCTCAATTTCTATATCTTCCTTGGATGCAATCCACTGCAAAGTATATATGATATCTGCATCTTTCAACTTTGGGAAAAAAAATTTCTGGCACCTGGATATGATTATATGAGGCAAAACATCAAGGCTTGAACTGACAAGAATAAAAACCACACGTCTGGGTGCTCGATCGATGACCTTCGATATAGAACTCCAGCAATCTGGGGACAGAGTATCACAGTCATCAAAAACAAATATCCTATATTGTGATGATTGCTTGGAGATCACCATATTGTCAAGTAGATTCAGGATGCCCTCAAAGTCAAAATTACTGATCGGACCAACTTCACGTATATTTCGACTTTTACCCATATTATGAGAAATGCAAGAGTTACAAAAGCCACAAGGTTTGGGATGTTCCAGAGACTGACAGTTCAAAGCTCGAGCAAAAATGCGAGCACAGGAAGTTTTCCCTGTGCCATGAGGTCCATAAAACACATATAACAACCCAACTTTCCTTCTCATGACAGCATTGGAAAGAGCTTGTGCTACCAAATTCTGTCCTACTAGATCTCTGAAAGTTCTTGGCATGTATTTTTGTGTTAAATTTTGGTGCCTCCCATTGCAGTTTGCACCTAATTTATGTTGATCACCAGATCTACCTCCAGAAGCAAGGTCAGAATCAATATCGTTCTTCAGTAAATGGTCAGCAAAGATACCTAGCTCCCCAGAATAGTTGTGCACCCAAGCATTTTCAGTGCTTTCTTGAGATCCAGAGGCCTCAACAAGTAGAGGTAGAGCCTCTGCATCTGATTTAGTGGATGAGGTTGAATGATCAGATGCCACTGGCATAGGAATCTCTCTTCCACAGGAAGCTGCACTCCCTTTCCTTGTCTTTGAATCTGACAGACCACAAGAAGTTAAACTTCTTCCAGCCATGTCAAGGAATGTTTTACCTCTATGATGAATTCTAGACCAGTTCCATGGAATGCCACACCCATTTCTAGGAGCCCTTGTGACATTTTGATCTCCATACTCTTCTTCATCCTCCTCTATGTGGTATCTTGGGCGTGCTGAACCTTGAGCCAATGAATTAGAAGCCACAGACATTTCACTCTGACCTTTAATATCCCTCAAGGCAGAAGCAGTTCGGTTTCTTCTGGTCCCTCGAAACTTACGCCTTTTTCCCCTATTCAATCCATTGGAGTAACCACGGATGCTGACTTCTGGTTCTTCACCAGTTTTCTCCAGTTGAGAACGTCTACCATGAAATTGGATGTTTGAAGATATTAAATCATCGCTGTCCATTGGAATATCATCCAACTGCTCAGAGAGGGTCTTAACCCGAACATCTTGGGATTGCTTCCCCTTTTGTCTACTCTTTCTATCTTTACTCTCAGAGTTATCTGAAACAACATCTTGAACCAAATAATTACCATCTTGATCTTCTGGAAGCTCCTCATTGCCATCCAAAAAATCAGTCCTACTTTTCCGACTAGATTCTTCTCTCCTAACTCTTATACCATCACGATTTCCACTTTTGTTACTACGTTCACTGATTGCTGCTGCTACTCCTTCATTAAGCACACCAACCTCAGCAGGAGCAACTTGATGGGCAACAAAATTTGGTAAAGGAGGTGAGCTTCCTGACAACCTGCTACTATCCCTCCGATGTTCAATACCAACTGACCTTCTTCCCTCCCGGATAGTGGCATCCTTGTCGCCTTTCTTAGAAAGCAAATCAACAACTGAAGGTGAATGCCACGATGGAGGACTGGCAGAAGGATCCCTAAGAGACCGTGACCTCTGAAGGACCATAAGGTCCCTCATAAGGGACCTATCAGCCAAAATGGGGCTCTGCTTATGCATATGATTCTTCAAGTGAATGCAATTGGTTAAATGTATGTGGTTACGTAGATGATCACCAATATCACCATTCGCATCCTTAAGAATCCTATCACGAACAGCCTTGGTCATGATCAGAGCATTAATAAATCCAACAACAGATTGTCTAGTAAATTATACAAACAAATCAAACCAGATTGCATTCTCCTTTGATTCTATAGCCGCCCAAATCTTCACAATTATATCATTATGAAAAAGGAAACAACTTTTTTTCCCAACTGGGTAATGATACTTCGCTGATTGTTTGGAGAAAACCTACAACACCGCCAGAAGATTCAAACAATAAAAAATCCACAATAATAAAAAAAGAAGTTGAAACAACTCCATCAGCAATAACGCACCAAAAATTTCAAAATTTCTTTCAAGAAAAACAAATTATCCGAAACAACAATCGTTTGTCACTCAGAAGGCAAAAACCCATTCCCACAAACAACTAAAGAGAAACACATAAATACCTGAAACCCATGTTCCAATTTAAAAAATCAAGCTTAGAAGTCGAAAACAGCAGCAATGGCGACACCTTTCAACATCAATATACAAATAGTGTAACAACAGCAAGTAGGGGACGGTAAAGTTTCACTCTTAAAGCTAAAAAGCCTTGAAAGATCAAAGCTTTTTAATCAAATAGGGGCGTTTTGAGAACCCATGTAGTAGCAGCAACAAAAGGAGAGAGAGGAGAGATAAATGAAAAGAGAAGCAAAGGAAAGAAAAAAAAAAAAAAGGACAAAGAATAAGTAAGGAGATCACTCAAGTTAATTTGCCACCAGCAAAAACCCAAAAAGCAAAGTGAGCGTTTCAACCATTAACCAATTAGATCTTTCTTTCTTTCTTCCTTTCTCAACCAACTTCACATGCACTTCACCACCTGGGGTTTCTTTCAAACGAAAACAATAGCCCCCAGAATAGCAAAAAACGACAACACAGTGAAAAGGGAGTAAGTTATCTGCAGAGTGTTTGAGATAGGGAGAGATAGTGAAAGAGTGGAGTTCACAGAGAGAATTTGTGGAGAAGGAGGTGGTAACGGGTGAAAATGAGATCTGTTACACTCACAGACAGCATGTCTCAAGAGAACACAACTCATGTGCGCATTTGTTTGAGCTGAGCATGCAAACTTTGGTTTCTTTTGTATATATATTTATAATTTTCTTCTGCATATTTAATTCCTCAGAAAAAAATGCGGACATTATTTTTCAAGTTTTTGGATTTTGAATGGGGACCAAAAAGTGCTTTCTGTTGAATTTCTTGCAGATTTCTTAGTACAGGTTTGATTGGACTCTTCGAGTGGCAACAATTGAAAAATCAAATGTAAAAACCAGTGATGGGGACTTTGAAAATTTTATATATATTTTTATATTCAATGGTTATATGTGCAATTAGATTTTATGGACTGTAAGGTTCTGAGTTGCTGACAAGTTATGTGTTCTTTGCAAGTTTGAGTTCAGTTTAGGAAATGCAAAACTGTGGGCAAATTTTTTCCAGCTTCCGTGTTTTGATTCTTTCAAGGGTTTCGTTTTGGAATCAAATTTGAATAATGTGGTAAAGTTGTGATTAAAGATGCCAAAAAGAAGAAGGCCAAAGGACTATGTCCCACTGCTTTTTTGTCAAATTCTCATAATTAACTTTGAAAATCCTATTTATCCACCCATACGTCGTTAAAACTAACAACTTTCCCCAACCCAAATTTTCAAAAACCATATTTTCCCCTTGGGATTTCCAAACCTTCATATTTAATTTTTTCGACGATGACCAGCGATCTCCAAACACTTACTCTCCCTCTTCGACGACCCCTCTTTCTGACCATACATCTTTCAACATTATGTGGCATCACGTTGACAAAGATGACACGTTATCGTCTAGATGAAAACGACTCATCTTCGTTCAAAGATGAAGACGACGAAAACTTTTTGTCGAAGACGCTAACGATAACGCTTAAGAGGGGAAGACGCTGAACGGTTGGAAAGAGGAGACGTTGGGAAAGAAGAGACATCATCCAGAGATCGTTGATCATTGTCAAAAAATTCAATTCGAAAGTTTGAAAACCCTAGGGGGGAAAATATTATTTTTGAAAACTTGGGTTGAAAAAAATTATTAGTTTTTAGGGTTTGAGAAGAAAAATAAAATAAAATTTAAGTTTATTTTTAATATTAAAGATAAAATAATAATTTTGTCTTTAAAATTATTTTTTTTAATAGACTATAGGTAGATAAATGAGATTTTCAAAGTTAATAGTAGAATTTGAAAAAAAAGGCATACCTTGGGTGGGAAATAGTGCTTTGGCTACAGAAGAAACAAAATGTTGTTCAAAACCATAAAGTGAAAAAAAGTTGTTCTGAGGATATTGTTCAGTTTTGGACTGAAGTACAGCTGAAACTGAGTTAACTCATCCATCACCTGTTGCCTCTGCAGCCTCCATCATGGCTGCAAATCAGCCAAGTTGCTTGTGAGCAAATAACAGCTTGACCCGACTAAATTTGAATTTGAGGTACTTAAATTTGAATTTTGAACTGAAGGAGAGCTTAAAGATAATTGACTTAGTGTACTCAGAAGCTCATAGCTAGATTTCAATAAAACATATATGCCCTTTAAAGTTTGATGTCTTACATTTACATTTTTTAAATAATAATTTTTATTTTTTTAAATTTTGAATATAATAAATAAATTAATAAATATACAAATCGAAAATTTTTAAATATAATTATATAAGAATTTAGGAGTCAAAGATATAATTTTTAAATTAAACTAGAGTTGAGTTTGAGTTAACCATTTTTTATCTCAAGCTCGAGCTCTAATCGAAATTATATTAGTTCGATAAGTTTGAGTGAAATATTATTTAATTTGATTTGACTCATATGCACCTTTAACCTTTGTAAGATTTCTTTATCGTTCGTATAAATACTATTGCTAAAAATATAAGTGACTAAAGTTTCTACAAATCGAAACAAAAATAGACTATGTCTTACCATTGCTAATATTATGTAGGTAAAACCAAAAGGGTTTAGGGGGTGTATTAAAATGACAACCAAACTTTTGTCCTTGTGAATAATCAAATGAATGACATGGGGGGTGATTGGTTATTATAAATAATTATTTGTTATGATCCAGTGTGGTCCAGCTTATTTCCCAAACGGTGATGACTGATTCCATCGCAACTGGATCTTTCAGAAAAAACAACAATCACTGTCACTGTCACGGTCACAGTCAACTGCGATGATGTTTCTTTCTGAGCCATAATCCCCTGCTTTTCAGTCCACAAGGATATCCTCTGACATCACTACTGTAGCAAGCCACGTAAGACTGTGTCATAAAATCTGACCGTTGCGTTGGTCATCCAGAATAAATAAATAAATAAATTTTTTTTTTTATGTAGATTTTCAATTTTCAATTTAAATAGAGCTAATAAATAGCAATTACGGTGAATTGGACAGAGACGATGATGGCTCTTCTTAAATTGGGAAAATTGAATCGAAAAGAAATGCTTTGACAGGGATTTTGGGATTTGATTGGATCCTTCATTCATGTCAAATCAAATCAATTTAAGGTTTAGTCTAACAAACTCATATAAATGATGTCCCAATTAAATATTTAAATAATAAATTTTTATATAATTAGATATAATTTTAATATTAATAAAAAATTATTTAATAATATATTAATTAAATATTTAAAATTAGGTATATATCATTTTATTGTATTTATAATTTTTTTATTTTAAACTCATTTTTAATTGATTTCTTAAAAAAATTAGTGTTAAAGTGAGTCACGTCAAATGCAGACATATTTAATAACACACTCATGTTTAATGCAAACATGTTTTAACAGTATGTTTGATTTAGACAAATCTAACTTAAGTTAGATAACTCTAACTTGAGTTTGAATTAAGTTAATTTAAATCTAAAAAATCGTTGATAATTTTATCTTTTTTTATTAATTTTTTATATTTTTAACCTTTTGAAATTTGAATTGAATTTAAATTAATTTTATTTTGAGTTTGAATCATGTACCATGTAATAACGTTGTTCTTGTTATAATATTAAGGGTTCTTCATCCTAAGGTTGTCATTAAAATCCAAATTAATGTTATTAGATGGGACATACTAACATGATAAATATGATGTATTTAAATATTATATAAAATGGGTTAATTTTATACCATCAAATGAGTGGATTAAACTTAGTTTAATTTAAATATGGATTAATTTAAACTTAATTCAAATATAAAAATTTAATTTGAACTTAAGATAATGATGTGTGATAGGAAAATTATTGAAAAGCACCAAAAATAAGAAAAAGAGTCATACTGAACAAGAAAAACAGACATTCTATTTCGTTGGAAGCACTCTTTTTCTCCCCCTCTGCCTCTCTGCCAAACCTATCAAATCATATACCAGCACTTAATAATTATAATCTATAATATCTTTTCCAAAATTATCAAAATTTCAAACATTTTTGTCTACCCATTTTAGCAATTGGCTCTATAGCATATGTATCAAAACCTTTCTATATCCTTGTTTCGTCTCAACTCACAGATTCTATAAACAATCTTTTCAATGCTATCACATGTGGCCAACAGGCCAAGGTGGGTCTTCCTGAAATGTCAATACAATCCATCTGGATCTTCTTGGATTCTCGATGCAAATCAATAAAAGAAGCCGTGCGGTTGTGGCTATGGACCACAAAGAGTTTGGCGCCTAGTGCGCCGCTAGAAACTTAAGTATAATGTACATTATTATCAATTTCCATAGCTATAAAATTAATTAACCTAAGCTCTCTGTCAGACTAGAAGGATTTTAGAGCATCCTACATGAACAACAGAATATATAATGTACACCCCATTTGGGGTTTTATTGGGACCACCGATACCATCACTGTATTCCTTCTTGTCTATACGTTTCCCATCACGTTGAGGCTTGAAGAAGTTGAGGTGAGTAGCGGTGTGACAGTATTTTCCTTCATGAAGTTCTGCAATGACAGCAGATTTGTCACATGGAAGGTGGTTCTTTGATTTGTTTCCCTTATGGACACTGACATCCAGATCTAAATCAGCTAGAGTGACAAAGTATTTTCTTGATGGGAAATTTCCCAGAAAAAAGAATTAAGCAGCTGGGTGTAAGAGTTAATTAGTATGAAGCCATAAATGTAGAGGAAAGCAGTGGAAAGGCATTTCAATGTCATTCAATAAATTAGCATGAAGTTGATGTATTTTTGTGCCTTTTTACAGTTCATACACAACCCAATTTCTCATATGTTCAACAATTTCAACTACCTAACCCGTGAAGCCAAAAAAGAAACCATTCACATTATTGCCAAGCCGCTATATTATAAGTTAAAAGCAGCTTTTGACAGTTAAAAAACACTTCCCTAGTGGAAGTGCTTAATAAAAAAGCTGAATTGAAAGCTTCTTCTTCCAATGCAAATGATTAAGATTAACAACATTAAACAAGAGCATGGTGATGTAAAAGATAGTGGGAAAATCTTTGACTGGCTGGCTGGCCCTCGCAAATCTAGTATCAATCTCTCCTTATGAAATTAATAGATGAGAAAACTAAAAGGAATCCAATGTGGCTGACCTTATTGTAGATTTGTTGCTTTATTTTTGACCTTTTATATGAAGGGTGGAGGCTATAATTTTTACTCATTGGAAAAGGGCCTTTGTGTCTAGTTCCCGAGGGACAAAACTTTGGTAATGTGTTCCATTCTGTTATATTTTTTTTTTCATTACTTTAATGCAATCACTAATATTGGTATTAAGTAGCCACTTAAACCACGTGATAATGTGGCAACTTTGCGGCGTTCTTGCGCCTCAACATGGTGGCTACTGGCTACAAGTACAAGGCTATGGCAGAGTTTGGTGCAGCCCTAATGTAGGCGTGCATTTTAAACAATATAATTTACAACATCAATTATACAATACATTAAAAAAAAAACCAATAACTTTGGGGAGAAAGACCATAAAATGAAAGAGAACTGACACAAGGAAAGGTGAGATGCCCTTTGGTCGACAAAGAACAGAGAACCCACCTGTCTACATGAGCTTTGGCAGGTACTATTAAAATGACCCATTTAATGTAATATGGTAGTGTGGCCCAATTGAGGCATATCTCTTTGTTCCTCAATAAGTTGTACACAAACTAACCAACATCTTAATAAATGCGTTTAATTTGATGAAACTTTGTCAAACAACCAATTGGACGAGAATAGATAAATTTAAATTATATAGAATTTGCCCTAAGAGGTAGGTGGAATGATAAAAAGTGGAAACAATCAAGCAACAAAAAAAGTATAGGTTTAAAACCTATTTATGATATATCAAAAATAAACTTTTAACTTATCTGATACAACGATTATGAAACTGATTACTGGACAAAGTTTTATCAATATAGTATAATTAATTCAATTTCAAAAGAACGATTTGGTTTAAATAAAGATTCCTCGTTAACAAAAAAAAAGAAAAGAATTAAATTGAACTTATAATTGTCTATTCTAATATGAAGTTACATTGGAAGAACAAAATTTTTGTTTTTGATTGATGAAGAATGTTATGCAACATATTCTTTCTAAACTGAGTCGGGCCTGGAAAGCCCCACTAACATATTTGAGTATATGCAGATTGTTTCTGCTTACCTACAAAGCGAACTCTCGCATGAGCAATTTATGTTGTACATAAACTTTGATTGGTGACACATTTTTTTTACTAGAAGGGATAAGGATATTAATTTACATGATCTACAGTCTAAATGGAGCACCATATTGGTTATATGATCAATTATCCCAAACCAAATTGGTTGGCTCACATAAGACATACTTTGGTAGCTCTTACTTGGCAGCTGCAACAAAAATTTCAATAATGGTTAACCTCTGGGGATGAATAACAGGGAAGGAGGTTAAGGATGGTAAGAGCAGTCACCTCTCTCATCAAAGCAGAACGCCAAATACTCACTCTGGACAATCACACCAGCACTATCAACAATTGCCTGTGCAAAGGTTATTTCAGCTTCAGCAGCAGCCCGAAGTGCATCCCATATCTTTGATAAGAAAACAAATTTTTTTATTCTTCATATGTTGTCTTCCTCCACAACACTATGGAGTTGATTGCGCCTCCAAGGAAACTTTGTTCAACTATGTTAACTGCACAATATCTATTTTACATGAATGTCGGACTCATCACACTCACAAAAGAAGCGGGCTCTCACTAATGAAGACAAGTTATTCATTGTCAAAGTTAACTTTTAGAATTCAGAGACTGCTATTGCATGCATGAGCTTGTGTACTCAGCAATACCCAAGAGAAGAAACATCATCGGCCTAGCCACACTCCACATAATTTTCCACATTAGCTTCAATTTAAACTTCAATTACCAGGTATTGCTTGTTTATTGTTCTGAGTCTGACTAACCATGTCCATAAAACTCTGGCTGCTCACCATAAATTTTAAAGAAAATGTCTACATATCTCGAAGTGCTAAACGGTAATGAGGTGGAAAGTTTAATTTCTACATTTGACCACTAATAAAGGTACAACCAGTGAAGCATCATCACTGGCTAATGAATGTATTTAACATGAGCATGCATCCAAGTTCCAAACCCACAAGGAAAATATAGAACTGAAACCAATTTGAGATAAACAAGTAAAATCTTTCAGCTTGTAAAGTAGCAATAAGCTTAACAGCATGAACACAAACCAAATAAACAGAAAAAAAAAAAAAGTCAATAAGAGCTAGATTTTTAATGAATTGTTCTCCCGCACCAAACACTGGAGCTCAAAAATTTTGAAAAAAAAGTGATTCCTACCATAACTACAAATATGCATTCATAGTTGGCAACTGGTGAATGCAATTATATAAAAACATACTAAAATAGACCAATGAAGCACTACAAAAGTAAGAATTGCATTCAGTAATATCTAGGAAGTCAGTATTGAATTATTTTGACCCAGATAAGATGCCCTCTCTAATTCCTATTTTGTTGTTACAAATGGATAATAGCTTACTCCAACTCCAGGATCAAGATAGTACTTTGTCAAATGAATCTAGAATCCGTATTTGAATGAAGAGGCCAAGAATGGTATAACAAGCTTCTTATACAAATAACTGACAGAACAGAAATCTCATTTCATGGTATGAAGAGCTTCAAATACAAATCAACTGACTAAATCAAAGTTCTCATTTTACAAATTCAAAGTAGACGCAGCAGCAGCGAACAATTTTTATCATCATCCAAAGAGTTGAGTCTCATAATACTGCTTTAGTCACTTTTTGAGATCTCTTTTAAGTTCTAGTGTTGCAGTAAATTCAGTGCCATATCATCAAAGGAAAATGCTACAGTATCACTATCCTGAGAGTTAATTTAGCTCTTAATCAATGTTCATACTAACTAGTAGATAATTGCTTTCTTCATTGAGGTGAGACATTATGACAATGCTGGAAGATTTCTTACAATATTATCCATTCACTCTCATAAGCAAAATCTCTACATCTACTGTTACATATTTTATCATTATTCACAGATCTCCTGCGCCCATCATAACTTTCCCCTCTCAAAAAATGGTAAACCCTGTAAAATTCATAGCCAAACATTGCACATCCAGTTGATAACAGTGGCACGCACATTTGCAAGCACACGCTCCCCTACATGTATCCACATCTGACTCAGAATATGCACAAGAACGAAAGATGATGAAAACCTCTCTATAAAAAAAAAGACACATTTTTCAACTAAATCACCACATTTGCGTCAGGAAATCAACCCTTCATAAATCTCAACAGGAGTGAGCACTGTAAAAAGAAAATGCTTTACAGTTAACATTTCAAATATCAGTAAGTTTGATGATTTGAACTCCAATGTCAATCAATAGCCAAGTACAAATTGTATTGCAAAATTGAAAATAACCAGTCAAACACCATAAAATAGTTGTTATTAACAACAATAACTTATGTAAAATTGATTGAAGGAACCGTACCTTTCCTACCACCACATTGAGAAGCAGTATTCCAGAATTCATCTCACAACTGCATAAGTTGCCTCATAGTAATCGGTTCAGAATGCCTCCAGGTTATGGCTACCGGATTTTCTTTGTACAATCTGTGAGACTGGGACCACATGGTATCAAAACAATACCATCAAATTCAAACGAACTATTTTACCCACAATCAAAATTTCAATTTCAAAATGCTCACATAGAGAACAAAAACAGCTAGAATTTACAAGTTATACATTATGAAAAATAATATATCTCCTAGCAAATATACTTAATCACATATAATCAGGTAGAACAGTCGAATGTGGTTGATTATTCAACATTCCAACAAAAATTACATCTAAATTCATGGTCAATTCTTTTCATCATGAATATCAACAATAAACAAAAGATTCGGAAATTTCCATCTATATTATAATCAGACGTCGTTGTAAACATTAATACACATACATTAGCATGAAAACATTTTAAATTGTTGATTGGTGAAGAACAAGTCCAACATGAAATACTCAAAACATTGCAGAGACGAAAAAGAATTTAAAAAAAATAATAAAGATGTTGTTTACCGTCTCCATTGGCGCGCGTGGATCCAGTAAAACCCCTGGAGATAGCGGGAGAAGTCGAGAGAGAGAGAGAGAGAGGAAAATTCAGAGGCAATACAATAAGATTTAACAATATGAAGAGTTTAAATAAGGTTTAAATAGGTTTGACTATTATCCAATTTCCTAAGTCAACTTTGTTAATGTATTAGTCATAGCGGACGAATGTTGAAAATTTATCTGGAATGGTATTAATATTAAAAATTTATTTTTCGTATTGTAGGTTAAATATCTTTATCTACAGTATAATTTTAAAAAATTAATTATTATATTATTTTTTTCAAAAATATTACAAATATTTTTTTTAAATTCTTAAAATTTTTTTATATATTTTTATCAAGTTATTTTTTTAAAGTGTATAAATTTATATCAATAATATATGTTATAGTTTCTTATATACTTTACAATACGTATTATTTTTTATTTATATCATATTATATAATATAATATATATCATATATAAAAAAATGTTAATAAAAATGATAATAACAACCCATTCTCAAATATTAGTTTAAAATTTTTATTAAATTCTCATAATATTTTAATTTATAAGGTGATTTTTATTCTATTTTTGAATATTGGTAAATAATATTATATTTGAAAAATAATATCATAATTTTATTATATTTTATATAGATTTTTAAATAATGATTTAAATAATTTAATTTAATTTAAATTTATAATTTAAATTGATAGTGTTGTTGACTCAAATGAATGCGCTTTTTATTGTGTTTTAAAACTAATTTTTATAAAAAAATAAATAAAAATAGATTTATTTTCATAATATATGGCTCAAACCGATAGCCCAATTCAATCAAAATTTATAATTTAAACTGTCACGTTAGCTCATTTTCGTTCACATCCATCAGTCATAAAACTAAATATATATATTTAAAAAAAGGAAAAAAAAAAAAATGTAAAAACGATTACTTGCACAAATTGATTGTTTCATTTCTCCGCAGTCCGCATCCTCTAGCTTCCTCACCTGTCTCTCTTCTAGGGATAAAAAAGTCGATCACCATTTTTTAGTTCTCCTGAACAACGAAAAAAAGAAGTGCGAACTGTGCTAAGCAACCATGAATATCTTCAGATTAGCCGGTGATATGACTCATTTGATGAGTATTTTAGTTCTTCTTCTCAAAATCTATGCTACCAAATCTTGCTCCGGTAACTCCTCCACTTCTGTCATTTTCAGTTTTCAGTATCTTTTACGTCTAACACTGGAAAAGTGGTAGAAAACGAAATTGAATTGACGGTTTGATTCTCATTTTTTAATTTTCGGAATATAGTTGTTTTGGATCTTTGTTCGTTATTGCTGTTGAGACATTTATGAAGTTTAATTTTATTTTTTGTTTTCTTCGTTCGATAGTCATTGGAAAATTAGGGTTTCGAAGCAGAATAATATAAAATGTGAATTCAGTTGATTACTTGTATTAGGGACGGTTGAATTTAGATAAACTGACGTATGATCAATTAGTTTGTAATTTAAGAAATAAGTGGCGCTTTAAGAAGAGCCGTGTCTGGGTTGGTTCGGCTTTGATTTATCATATTTTTGGATTTTGTTTTTGATGATTTAGGGATTTCGCTCAAGACTCAAGAACTCTATGCACTGGTGTTTTTGACGCGGTACTTGGATCTGTTCACGGAATTTATCTCTGTTTACAACACTGTGATGAAGGTGGTATTCATTGCGAGTTCTCTAGCAATTGTTTGGTGCATGAGGATGCACCGAGTTGTGCGGCGTTCGTATGACAAAGAACTTGACACTTTTCGGCACTACTTTCTTGTTGCTGCGTGTTTTGTGTTGGCTCTTATTTTAAATGAGAAGTTTACATTTCAAGAGGTGAGATTGTTAAATTTGCTCAGCTAGATTCATGCTTTTGGGGTTGATTGACCTGTGAACTATAAATATCTATGTTTTTTTTTTTTTAAGTTTTTTTGGTTAATGGGATTCTTGCCTTTTGCAAGAAAAGGCTATTCTCAACCAGTTTAGTTTTAAAATTTTGTTACTACTGAAGATTTATAATTACATTTAGTTTATGGTGCTTCCCTTGTATGGTAGAATGATGAGGGAGGGTGATATAGGATGGCTTGGGGAGAATTATATTTTTGCAGCTTTTGGTATGCTGTAGCCTAGAGAAAGCTAGGATTTAGGTTGTTCTATCTCAGAAAGGGCTTTAGGACTTTGCCAACAGTTGCAAAGATAAAATTGTCCAAACTATCTTATGTCACTAGAAGTTTTTTGCATAAGCCATCTGTATTCTTATCTACAATCAATATAATATGGCATAGCTCGCTGTATGCTAAGGGTCCAAATATTGTGTTTATGAGGAATAAAAAAGATGATACAATGGAAAAGCTAAAGAGTAGTGGCAGATGGTGAGCGTAACCCTTTTAAGTATTAACCATTTAGCTGTGATGGAATCTGTTAATTTGTGTCAGTATAGGAGAGTGGGGCTGGTGCTAGTGTTGGGTAATGAACATCTTCGACCATTATGTCTCTGCTGGTAATATCCTTTTAGAATTTGCTTCTACCCACCTGTAAGCTGGGACAAGTTAATTCAATTTTATTCTTATAGAGAATTGTGAGGGTGGCTTTGGAGTATTATATAACATTACCTCCAGTTTGTATACCATTGATGTTTGGAAAACAAAATAATGAATTATACTCATTGTCTTAGGTAGTCAATTACTGAAGTCTACTAGTAGGGTAAAGGTGGTACTAGAATAACTTTGCCTATGGTGAGGTGGTAAATATCCAAAAGGAGGGCACACATGTAATGTTTATATGGATGATGGAAAAATAGTTCTGGTAATGGTATAAAAGTAAAGAAGAAAGAGTAAGCAACCAAAAAGAAATTACTGGACAATCAGGAAAAGGTGTTGTTTAGCCTGGGAGGATTTGGCACCTCTGATGCCAGAATTTCTTTTCATTTTCATTCGCATATCTGTTTTTTTAACAATATACTTTCTGGTTCCTTATGTTGACTGGAGAAATTCTATAGATTATTGGATCTAAATACAATCGGCTGAGCTGTTTCATTGCCCATTTGTTGTGATTTTGTGGTGGGATGCATGTTGGTTTTGCTGGAAAATCATTTAGTGGTTTGAGTTGTTGACAGGGTTCTATCATATTGCTGCTATTTTGAATTGCTGGTTTTACTGAAATATCTTGATTACTATTTCTTCCATTTTATTAGCTCTTGTTATGTGAGAACAAATAATACGTTAATAATAATATGATAATATGTGAGAACAAATAATATATTTTGAGTTCCATGCTGTTGTTTTGCTGTTCATTCTTAAATCTGAACATTCTTATACATTTGTGCTAATGCAAATCTACTTCCAGGTATTCTGGGCATTTTCTATATACTTGGAGGCAGTTGCTATTCTTCCCCAGCTGGTATTACTACAGCGAAGTGGAAATGTTGACAATTTAACAGGGCAATACGTGTTCTTTCTTGGGTATGGATATGTTACATTCTTGCTATAGAAGGTTCTCATTGATTTATTCTCCATAAATGAGGGCACTTTATATTGGTTGGTTAACTCGACTTCTTCCTGTAAGAGCACCTTGTACTGGTCGATTGCATACTTTATTAAGTAGCGATGCACACTTTTTGGAGAACTTAATAGAGGAAATGGTATAGGAAAATGCATTTTTTTGCTGGCTGAATTAGTATGGTTACTTTGTGAATTGTTTTAGCAAAAATTTTGGAATTTAATCGCTATTTTGGGAATGTTACGTTGCAAGGCAGAAAATGCCTGCCTTGCCTTTTATGACATTAAGTAAGTTCTTCACTGAAATAGCATGGTTGTTTTCCATTTTTATCACCTTAGAGTTAGACATAGCTCAGCAATAAGAATCCTATTTGGAACTGTGATAAACAGTAAAAAAGAAAAAAATATTATTTTGTAAACATATAGGCCATCTTAGTGTGAGATGTGATTTTCTATTGGGGCATGAAAACTTTATTTTCTATGTTGTGGATATTAAACTTACAAATCATGCTGTTGATTTGCAGAGCATATCGCGCACTCTACATTCTCAACTGGATTTATCGCTATCTGACAGAGCCACGATTTACTCGATGGATTGGTAGGCTTGATCTTGAATCAAGTAGAGTTTCTTCTGTTTTGGCTATTACCGCATGTATATCTTGCTTGACTGCCATCTTTTGTTGTTGATTTTTCAGCTTGTTTCTCTGGTATCATCCAGACAGCTCTCTATGCCGATTTCTTTTATTACTATTTCCTTAGGTAAAGATATATGTGGCACCACTTGATTAAGTTAATCTTCCATACATTTTTCATGAAAATGTGTATAATGAAGATCTTCTTTTGTTTGTGCAGCTGGAAGAACAATGCGAAACTTCAGCTGCCAGCCTGACCAAGCAGGGATGTGTAAAGTGTTGGGCTGAAGTATTGTTGTAAGTGTTTGCTCAAAGTGGTAGATGAAGAACTCGCTGCTTGCTAATACCTGTGAAGAGGGGACGTGATTAAGAGCTATTTTTTATTAGAGATAATTACTCATGTTTGTAGAGGTTTTTTGTTTCTAAAATTTCTTCAGAGCCTTCTCACTTCTTCTAGCATGATGTAAAGATGTTGTTGGGAAGGCAAATTCCAGATCTGCCTGACAAGATGTTTTGTAATAATATCCTTTGCAAAATCACTCATTTTTCTTTGGTTGGACCTTACTACCAATGTTTACATTCTGTAATACTTGCATGCTTAAAATATTGCTCGGAAATTTCTTTTCTCCCCGATGGATGGATTTGAAATCCACTATTGTCGATATCAATATTAAATTCCTCACTTAGAAGTACTTAATAGTTGTAGAGTTAGACATATTAGAATCGAGGTTTCATTTACTTGGGATTTTCTTTAAAAGGTAATCCAACTCTAAAGGTGTATTCAAAAAAAAAAAAATTTGAAAAGATTATGTTGGAGAATCTTAACTTCATTTATACTAAAAACTTAAAAAATAAAATTACATATGTTAAAAAAACAAAAATAAATTATATATTCATAATAATATAAAATTAATTAAAATTAAATACATGGATTATAAAACTAATGTTAATAATAATAAATTAATTAATTTTATTATTATATTACCAAAAAATACATTGATTTTTTTTCCTCTGAAACTCGAATAAAATTTTATTGATAATTATTATTATTTGTTTTTACAAGTTCAACAATGATCGAAACCTTTCTTATCAACTTGAGCAACAATTGGGCACAGGTGTCGACAATTCATTGGTCTTGTCATCGTGGCAGTCATTTCTGACCGCAACGCAACGCGATGCCAGTGTGAATAGTCTTCATTTCTTTCTTTGAAGTGTGTTTAAAAACTGGTAGTTCTTTATTTGACTGCCTCCCTCCCTGCAAGGGTTTTATCATTTCCTCCGCTCTTATCTTTTACTGAATCCAGTCGCTTCGGGCCTTTCCTTTTCAGTCAAAGCCTCCCTCCCAATCTCTCAGACCTACTTCCTCGTAAGTTTCTTAATCTTTCTCTCTTTAATTTAATCTTAGATGTCGTTGAACATCTGCTGATTGTATTTCTGATTTTCCTTTTGTTTCGTGTTTGTATTAATTGCATGCACAGGATTATAATTATTAACATCTTTATTAATTGTAATTTATTTTGATTAAACCAGTGACGCTCCTTGTAATTGTTGATTAATTTATTAGCTTCCCTTTCGAAATAGGATATTGCTTTGTTACAATCAAAATGCTTTCGCTTTATAAATGCGTGAATGGTATCACGCAATTTGTATATCTTTAAAATTTTTGCCTTGAAAATTGTTGTTTTACTGAATCAAAATGACAGCGTGGATTATCCGCTAATTGCATGCACGTTATTGAATCCTTTTGTATGAATTGTTTACTTTTGGTAGATGGGTAAGTAAGATGTTTGGAAATGGGTGGATGCAGGTGATTTATCAAGATGGGGGGAGGATTTAGAGTGCTCCATCTGGTGAGACCGTTTCTTTCGTTTCTGCCTGAGGTTCAGACTGCTGACAGGAAAATTCCCTTTAGAGAGAAAGTTATTTACACCGTGATTTCCTCTTCATCTTTCTGGTGTGCAGTCAACTTCCACTTTATGGCATACATTCCACCACGGGTGCCGATCCATTTTATTGGATGCGTGTAATCCTTGCATCCAGCCGTGGAACTGTGATGGAACTTGGGATCACGCCCATTGTGACATCTGGACTTGTGATGCAACTTTTGGCTGGGTCTAAGATCATTGAAGTGGACAATAGTGTTCGTGAGGATCGTGCACTCATGTATGTGCTGTAAACTTTGTTATTGTTTGGTTTAATATCTTCTGTTTGAAGTCTTTTAATTTTTATGGAAGAGTTTTTGAAGTATTGCTATAGGTGGTTTACAACTTAAATTGTAATGTGTCCTAGTTTGCTTTGTGATATGTTTGCAGGAATGGGGCTCAGAAGTTGTTGGGTATCCTGATTGCTGTTGGTGAGGCTGTTGCATATGTACTATCAGGAATGTATGGAAGTGTTGGTCAACTTGGTGTTGGGAATGCTATTCTTATAATTGTTCAACTTTGCTTTGCTGGAATTATCGTGATTTGCTTGGATGAACTTCTCCAAAAGGGATATGGTTTGGGCTCGGGGATTTCTCTTTTCATAGCCACCAACATTTGGTAGGCTACCATTTTTTTTTAATATAAACTTCTATTATGATGCTATGTGATTTTGGAATAATAAAATTTTTCATTGACCTTGCAGTGAAAGCATTATTTGGAAAGCTTTTAGCCCCACGACAATCAACAGTGGCCGTGGAGCTGAATTTGAGGGAGCTGTTATTGCATTGTTCCATTTGCTGATAACAAGGAGTGACAAAGTTCGTGCTCTCCGAGAGGCTTTTTACAGGCAAAACCTTCCAAATGTTACTAATCTGCTTGCTACAGTCTTGATCTTCCTTATTGTTATATACTTCCAAGGTTTCCGTGTGGTGTTGCCTGTGAGATCAAAGAATGCCCGTGGACAACAGGGTTCATACCCAATTAAGCTATTTTACACATCCAACATGCCTATCATTCTTCAATCTGCACTTGTCACAAATCTATATTTCATCTCCCAGGTATGCAGGAGTACATAATATAGGTTAGGGCTGGATTCGAACGAGTCCGAAATAAGCTAACTTCAAACGAGCTCGAGCCTACAACTTTAACATTTTTAAGCTCATGCTCGAGCTTTGGAGTGTTTAGCTTGTCAAGCTCACTAGCTAAAAATTTTGATACAAAACGATATCGTTTTGACTAATATATATTAGAACGACGTTGTTTTAATAACGAGTTAGTTAAAAACTTAAGCTTGAGCCGAACTTGAGTTTGAAACGAGTCAAATTCGAGCTTATTTGAAGCAAACTTGACAAGCCCGAACTTGAGCTCAATTACATGCAAATCGAGCTAAGCTCGAGCTCGGCTCAATTCAAATCCAGTCCTAATATAGGTAAATTATATGGTTTACTATCTGTATAATTGCATTATATATAATACTTCTTTCTGTACAGTTGCTTTACAGGAAGTACAGTGGTAATTTCTTTGTAAATCTGTTGGGTACATGGAAGGAGTCTGAATATTCAGGCCAGTCTATTCCTGTTGGTGGTCTTGCTTACTATGTCACTGCACCGTCAAGGTGACAGCTTGTTTCTATTCCATTATATTTTCTTTTATTTGTCATATTTTGTTCCAGTGCATAAGTGTTATCAGGGGCAGTTAATATATTTTGTCTTTTCTATTGCTCTTTACATGTTCTGATATTCAATTTTTCTGTATCTCCATTGCAGCTTGGCCGATATGGCAGCCAATCCTTTCCATGCTCTGTTCTATCTGATTTTTATGCTGACAGCATGTGCACTGTTCTCTAAAACATGGATTGAAGTATCTGGCTCTTCTGCCAGAGATGTGGCTAAGCAGCTCAAGGTATTTTGAGATGAAAATTTTGGTTTTCTCATGCCTTATGCATTTGATCTCTGTTTGTTGCCATCTGATTAGTTTGGGTTTCTAAAGAATCTTAGACATGCTAATATCTGAAAATTTGTTTTATTATCATCCATGCATAATTTGTAGATAAGAGATAGGCTTCCGCATAGTACTGCTGACAATTAATCTGTATTTCTCAGTTTTTTTTCCTATCATCCATAAATACAAAGGTTAACCCAGTAGAGGCCCCAAATGGGCTCATGGGCCCATTACTTTGTAACATTTTAATGTTTAGTTACCTCCCATATGTTAATAAAATTAAATTTGTTAAATAATTTTTGAATTAAAGCTAGTCAACATCAAAGATGAAATAGCTTTATATCAAACCTAAATGAACTCCACTTATAAACATTGAACTAAATTATTTATAACATTTCAAATTAACTTAAAACACAAAATTTTTCTTCCTGTATCTTCACTATTGGAATTCTAAACTCAGGGAACATAGTTGAGATGCTATTTCAATTTTGGGTTATGGCCCAGTCGCCTTCTAAGAGTTATATCAACTAAACTTGCTGGCTTCTAATTGTGACACTAATTCACAGTTATCTATCAGTTGCAATGTGATGATTTAGAATTTGATGTAGGAAAAGCTAATTATTATTTTTCTCTCACAATCATTAGATTGCAATGTATCAAGAGTTGGAAAACTTGTCTCAACATTTTAAGTTAAAAATTCAAAAATTAAATTGATATAGGTTTTAATTCTCGACATTTCAACTTATTCATGAGAACTTATTGGTTTTGCTCAATGATTGTCTTTCCACTATAAATAAAAAAACTTTTTTAACAAGAAACACTGAAATATCAACTACAAAATTGAATGAGATATCAATCATAGTCATACGCTATGAAATTATGTTGTTGTATTGATTAATATTTCTATCATGTATCACTGTCAAATAGTGAAAATTGAATAGAATATCATGAATATCAAAATTTTAGTATTTTTTCTTCTATTAAAAATTTAGTATATATTATTATTTTATCTTGCCTTTGTTTTGATTGAAATCCTCTGTCTGTCCCTGTATATATAAGACCCTATGGTAGTTTAGTTAAACATCAGTCAAATTGTTTTTGACCTATTATCTGAGTATTCTTTGGTGTTGTAGGAGCAACAAATGGTGATGCCTGGACATCGAGACTCAAATCTACAGAAGGAACTGAATCGCTACATTCCCACTGCAGCTGCCTTTGGAGGAATTTGCATTGGTGCACTGACAGTCTTGGCAGACTTCATGGGGGCAATTGGCTCAGGAACTGGAATTCTACTTGCCGTTACAATCATATATCAGTACTTTGAGACATTCGAGAAGGAGAAAGCCAGCGAACTTGGCTTCTTTGGCTTTTAAACTCTAGTAATCTTGTTTTAGAGGGGCTGGTAGGTGATAAGGAGCTTCCTGAAGAACATCTTGAATAGTTCAAATATTTGATATAGGTCTCACTCACCTTGATAACACGCCACGGATAGAGATGGTCAGTAACTTCCTTTTCTACGCATGTTTATTTATTTAATTTTCTTCTTGTAGTGCCTGGGAAAACTTTTGTATGTTAAGCTCTCTGAAATAGATGAAAACATATTAAGCTTATTTCACCATTTTTCTTCCTTTCCTTCCTTCAAGCAAAATGGGGTCACCTAGTTTTATTTGTTTCTCGACGAAAAAATAAATATCTACCTAAAAAATTAAAAATAAAAACAAAAAAAAAAATGGGTATTTGATAGATAGATGATACCTAATTGAGGCTGCTTTTCAGAAGGAAGTTAGGTTTGAGGCTGCCTTTCAGAAGGAAGTTAGGTTTGAGGCAGCTACTGATTCACACAAATTGACTCGTTGGTAAACATAAGCACGTTCTCAACCACGATACTACCTGAAATTCAGACTCCATTTTAAGGCAAGTTTTGTTTGACAGCTTTCCAAATTTCATTAGAGGTAGTAGAACTAATGAATGGAGGTGTGCGAGTAAGTCCTACCGCGCTGGGCCCTCAGCCTTGGATTTTTTTCACAATTTGGGCTCTGAGTCCGTGACTCACTATCAATCCAATTCTTTAAACTTTTTCAAAATGATGAAAACGTGGTCGTAATATGACATTCACAATTCTCTGAAAGCTTCCTCTCTTCCCCATTTTATTTGTTTGTTCTGGTTTTCAATGAATTTTGTTTATCAATTACAAACATCCTAAGTTTTGACTTTTCTTATGTTGTTGTCATCGAATATATTCCCCCTGTTATTCATTTGGGTGCTTTTGTCTAATTCATATATACCCGTACAAAGATATAATTATGAATATGACGGACCAGAGAAATACTAATTTACTTATATATTTAAGGAAGTATGGGTTAAGCCGAGTAATGTGACTTGTACCGATTTTAAATATATAAATAAATATATATTTATATATATTATTATATGATTAAATATTATTTTATCTTTATTTTAAAATCATTCAATCATTTGATAATACATATAAATATTTATCTACTAACGTACTTAAAATGAGTATGCATAATTTTATTAGAGTGAAAGATTGGATGCTTTCCACAAACTTTTAATGCTAAGAAGTTATAGTTTTACAATAAAATTATGTGTATTAATAATAATTATTAAATTTATATGCAAATAATTTTATATTATCATAAGTTTTAATAATTTTGATTTAAAGATAAAGTAATATTGATTCACATAAAAATACAATTTTATTAATATATAAATTAATACTTATTGTTCGTATACGTAATCTTTTAGAAAAATATTGTTATTTTCCCCTGATGAAATTGATATTTTTTGGGTTGCTTTGCTTGAGTTCCAAAATTGGGAAGTACATGAAATGTACTCAAATGATTGTTGCCGTATATAAAAGAAATAATAATAATAAATGCAATCAAGCAAAAAAAAAAAACATTTCTCCTTTTTATACTCCATTTGAAATTATTTAAAAGGAAATTAATAATGCCACTTTTTTGTATTTTATTTTATCATTTTTCAAAGATAAATATTTATTTATAAACCCACATCACTTAGATAAGTATTTTATATGTTGTGACAATCTATAATCATAAGGAGCAATATTATGTGTATCTATTTTTGGTACATAATTCATGTACACAATGATGTATTATCATATAATTAGGTGATTTTAAAATATATGTCATCATATGATAAAGAAACATCAAATCATATGATAACATCTTATCTGTATATACAAATTGTGTATAAAAAATAAAAACACATAGTTTTATTGAATCATAAGTATCATTATATATTTATTTTTTCCAATAATTTGGACACGCATTATGCCAATTAAACTTGCTTTCATTTCTTCATTTGGACGCCAACTTTTGTATTATTCATTGTTTAATCCATTGCAAATGATCTTTCTTTGTAAAGAAGTTCAGCTCCAACATTTTTAAATAATAAAACTATATTCATTTTAATATTTAAATAATATATTATTATATAACTAGATAATTTTAAATTATAGATAAAATAATATTCAATTACATTATTACATATTATTTGAATACTCAATTAAATATTTAAAATAACGATAAAATTATATGTACCTATTTTGAGTATACAACGGATACATACTTATATATGTCATAATATGATTAGGTAATTTTGAATTAATAATAAAGTAATATTTAATCACATGATGACACATATAAGTGTGTATTTATTTATATTTTTAAAGTGAGTACACATAATATTGCTATTAAAACAAAGGTATATGTAACATTATTCTTTTTGAAATTGAGGGTTCAATGTTATCAAAATGGATGCATTTGAATTGGGATTAGGGTTAGATCATTTAGTTTTTAATGTTTAATATAGGTTTTTAAATGTTTTTGATGTCACGAGAAAGAAGAAGAATAATGAGATGGAATGAGGGGGACCAAGCCATTTAGCAAGTTTCATTATATTATATTTAGTACTAGATTGAATGTTATCACATTCTTATTATATTATAATGTTTTGACTCTCCCACTTTTATGTGACCAAGTGCCCACTAAATCCATGGAGAGTTGAAGGCCATATTTTTGGATTTCCAAAGACCATAGGATTTGATATTTAAAGTTCATGATCAAGTATATGAATTTCAAACTTGCCTCACTTACAAAATACCCAAAATATGATTTTCATGATCATATGCTAAAATGATTGTTAGTTTAATAGGTGGTCATTGTCTTCCTTTATGAGATTGTCAATTGGCACAACTAAACTCTTTGTATAACATCCTGAGAACATCTATTTTCGAGGGTTAGTTTTGTGTATATTTATTATATATTTATAGTCATTGGTTTCGTCTTGCTTTATACTCATTTGAAGAACAATTCTAACTCTTGATTGATTTGTGTAAGGATAATTTAATCTTATCTTCAAGAACACACATAATTGTATTATTACACTTTTTAAGTTTAGAATAGCTCTTTACCCTTGATATCACCATGAAACCAATAAATCTTGTACACTATTTCATATTGATATCTATGCCACGATGATTTCCTTAGAGCCGTGGCAACCTACACTATATTTTCTTAATTAAACCAAAAACCATTTCACTTAGAAATACCTATTACCATATGGGTGACATTTCTTGATTTTCAAAGACTAATATACCCATTTTTAAGGCTTGGATTGGAATGTGACTCTTTCAAAAATTACCAACTTTTCTTTGTGTTTTACCGTCTCCCAAGCAATGCTATTGATATCAATGAGCACTAACACCACTAGCAATTGATCCATTACAACCTCCTTAATTTCCTACATTAGGTAAGGATTTGTTAGACATTGACTTAAACTAGATAGATTTCATCATTAAGCTTTAAATTATTTGTTTCCCATTTTAAAACCAAGATGGTCCATCCAATTCTTAGAGCCCCAAGATTAGTTTAAATTGTAAAGCAAGCCCAATTTGAGCATGATCTATAATGATAGCATGTTACATGCTTCCATGTTCCTAAGAAACTTGAGTCCTAGGGCTCTCACTTTGAATGGATTTTTCTTCATTTCTTCTACCAACTTCACTTCATAATTAACATTTTTAGTGATTGTATTTCTTATCTTGCTGTCAAATTTTCTTCATAATTGGTCACTGCCTCTTTATCTGTCCTACACTTCAACCTTGTTTTGGTCACTGTCTTCTTTCGGCCATGTCCTTTTATAGAAATTTTCTTCTCTCTTCTGATTTGGAGCGTTGCACACTGAATTAATTTCAACCATTTCATGCTGGAGAGACCAAGTTGATTTTTCAAGTCATGGATATCTCCTAATTGGAAGCTTCCACTATTCATTTCCCAGCTACTCGGTCATGTCATCTCTTCCAATCCAACTCTCGTATAACTTAAATCTATTATCATTCATGAATGGGTAATATCTTATTTTTATTTATACAAGATTAACTTCGAATCATATCAAAGTCAAATATAAACTATCCCCAATTTTAATTTGTCAACTTTAGTATAAATTCGAATTTATTTGAACTTGATAAAATATATATAATATCATCAATAAAAAAAAAAAATTAATATGTTAATAAATTTAAACTAAACTTGAACCAAATTTTCTTTGAATTAGGCTAATCTTGGTAAGAAATAACCAGAAATTTTAACAAGAATTACATAAATTATACTGCCATGCCACCGGTTGGCAGTGAAGAGGTTTGTGTTTAGTGTGACACTAAAATCGAAACAGTTAGATAATCTATCTGAATTTGCTCTCAATGCAGTGCAGTTCAGTTCCCCTGCCCGGCCTCCATCATCCCACAGAAACTCAACTGTTCCCTGTTCTCACCGCTCTCCAATGTCCAATCATTTTGTCGATGCTTCCCCATTTACTCCAAATCATCGCACCCATTTCTTCAATATGTACAGTTTCTCCAACCGTAGAAGGATTTGGCAGTAGTTCAGAATATAATCAAACTGTGAAGTTGAAGCAGCTCCATTTTTGGTATCTAAATAGCTGGAGCCTGGTTTCATGGGGTCCATTTTTTCCCTTCAATCAATCAATCCAATTCACGTTGGCTCCACATCATCATCACCATCTTCTCTCCACTGCAGCACTACTACTGTAACATCAAATCAGAGAAAATTTAAGTATTAGTTCATATTCATTCTATTATTCTTCTTGTACTCTGCTTATTGTCTCCCTGATAAATTCATTGTACCTATTCACTTTTTTTTAAATTTTTATTTATTTTCCTGCGCTTTAATTCCCATCTTTTTCATTGTTTTTATTTATTTTTTATTGTATTTATCCCCACATATGTCTCCGGCTCCAATCAGATAGTCAAAGTTTTTTGCTTTACCAACTTTCAATCACAACACAACCCTTTCTGCTAAGTTTTCTCTCTTCATCTCTCAATTTTGGTACTTTCTTGTCTTCCTGAAATGGAAACGGTGAAACCCAAATCGTCTCTCAACGGCAAGAGCAAACTGGCCAAGACGTTTCAGAAAGTAATCAACTTGAGAAGTGCAACCAAGAACATGGCTTCAAACAATGGGATTGGAATTGTATCCTCACTTCACAGCAGAAATTTGGAGAAGATGATTCGTTTTGTATCAAGAGAAGTCACAATAATCACACGGAAAAGCCTGGAGATCCCCGGGCTCGGCGTAGGGCCGTCATGGAAGCCCTGGTGGCGAAGCTTTTTGCTGGAATCACTTCGATCAAAGCTGCATATGCCGAGCTGCAAATGGCTCAGAATCCATACAACAGTGAGGCGATTCATGTGGCGGACCAGGCTGTTGTTGATGAGTTGAAAGCTATATCCGATTTGAAACGAAGTTTCTTCAAGAAAGAACTCGATCTTTCGCCTCAAGTTACTATAATGTTGGCGGAGATTCAAGAGCAGCAAAGCTTGATGAAGACTTATGGGATCACTATCAAGAAACTTGAAGCTGAGTTGAGATAAAAGAATCAGAAATTTCCTCCTGGAAAAACAGCTTCAAGAGGCCATTGCGGTTAATAAAACTATTGAAAAAAGATTAAACGCAAGCGGGCCCATATCAGTCCTCGACAATCTTCAGCTTTCTTATTTGAATCTGAGCCACTTCGTTCAGTTTCTTCACTACACATTAAGATCCGTGCGGAGTTTTGTGAAGTTAATGAACAAAGAAATGGAATCGGCTCACTGGGATCTTGATGCAGCAGCCAGAGTTATAGAGCCTGAAGCCATTTTTACGAACCCCAGCCATAAATATTTCGCCTTTGAATCCTTTGTCTGCAAAACAATGCTTGAAGGTTTCAATTTTCCGAATTTTTCACCTAATGAGTCTCAATCTTATAACAAAGTCTCTCGTGAACAATACTTGAACGAATTCAAGAACCTCAAATCGGTGAATGTAAAGCACTTTCTTTCTCAGAAACAAAACATGAACTCTGGTTTTGCTAAGTTTACTCGTGCCAGATACCTTCATTTAGTCCACGCAAAAATGGAGTGTTCACTCTTCGGTAACTTGAACCAGAGAAAGCTGATAAATGGTGGAGATTTCCCAGATTCTGTGTTCTTCATACATTTCAGTGAGATGGCGAGAAGGGTTTGGCTTTTACATCGGTTGGCATTCTCATTTGGTCAAGAAGTTAGCATTTTTCAGGTCCCAAGAAACTGCAGATTTTCGGAAGTTTATATGGAGAATGTGAGCGATGGCTCAATTGCTTCATGTGAAATTCCTGATTCCATTGTTGATGATTTCCGTGTGAATTTTACAGTTGTTCCTGGGTTCAAGATTGGGAAGACTGTGATACAGAGCCAGGTTTATTTGTCTCCGGTGTCATAGAATACTCCGGCAAGTCGTTAATTTATATATATTTTTTCTTAAAAAGAAAATCGGTATAATTGTATATTGTACTAGTAGTTCAGATGTGAAAAGAAATGATGAAAAGGCTGGTCTTAAACGCTCTTCTGGGTTTAAGTTTCTATTTTCGCGAAATTTGCAATTTGGTTCAGCCACATTTCCTGAGTGGAAACAGAATATTCCATTTAGTTTGGCTTCTTGCGTCTATCCCTACGGGAGCAGTGCGGTTTGAATTTGGATCAGTATTCAATTTGAATCTGTCAAGTTCAGCTGAAGAACAAGATTGTTGAGTTTGAGCTTGATACCGGATAACACTAAGTTGAGTAAGTCAAACTCAAACTGAATATTCTGTCTTTAAACCAAACTTAAACTTATCTTTGGTCGAGTTTGGTTGGATTCCAAATTCCACCTATGAATTTTACAAAAACATTTGCATCATGAAGTTTCATCTTTAGTGTCCCTACTTCACCGAAAGGACTATGGATTGAGCAGATGATGTTCACACGCGTGCATCAGTTCTCTTTATCAGACCAATGCAGGAAACACAGTTGTTGCATGAGATATAAATGGTTGTAAAGATGCCAGTTTCTGTCATCTTGGACAAATATAATGATGTCTCACTTCTGATACACTTTTTGTTGTCAAACTCTGCATGTGCAATTGATCACTATCCTAAGTTTTGTATTTGTGATTTCTGGTGCATTCACCATGGCAAAATATTTTTACCTTCTAACCGAATTGGAAGAGAAGGGAGATAACATGGAATCATCAAGTAGCTAAAACAAATAAAATGCAAGGCATTTAAAGAGATTAAATCGAAAAGATTTATGTAGTATTTACAGGTTTATTAAGCAAAGGATTTATCAAATAACAGAAAAAATTTCACCCGGGAAGGGAAACAGGCCCTAACAGTTGGAGAAACTCTATTTCCCACCATCAAAGTCTCATTTGTCATGCCTGAACACCAATAAGAAAAAAGGTATGTCACCTACAGGATTTACCTAACAATTGCTAAGGATAAGCTTGCTGCCTTTACATGTATGTGACGAACTATTTGAGTATTTCATTCACTTCCAGGTCAATCTCCATGATTCCAGTATGCCCTTGAATGCTCTACTTGTTCAACGTTGACATGGAAAGATTAATTTTTTTCAAAGTAAAATCCCACTCCCCCACATCATCAAGCCCTTGTTGTCTGTGGCATAAAAAATTCAAGTGGTCGATGTTTCTCCATTGGCCATCAGACCATCAAACAAGACACCATACAATATCTTTTTGAAGAGGCTACTTCCAGGGTGTCATCCTATCCAGATTTACTTAAGAAGAGTTAAGCCAGAGTTGGAGAACTCACCGGGGAAAAGTTTCAAATGGATCTAGGCAACTCATTCGGAGAGGATGGAGGGTCTGAAGCATCTGCAAGTGCGACAAGCATGTTTACAACCGCTGCTGTATCATCCAGATAGTACTTGGCTTTGCTCGGTTTTTGTCCAACAGTGCACGCAAATACAGATGTATTAGATGAAAGGACACCATTTGTCACAGCACTGCCTATGATCTCAAACATGTCTTCATCAGATCTGTCATCACCAATACAAAGTACAAAATCAACCTGCCTTCCTTTCTCTGCCATTGCTGTGAAGATCTTTTCTGAAACCACACCTTTACTGACACCCTAGAAGCCACCAAAAAATGTTAGTTAATAAAATTAGCTTTTTACAAATTCAAGAAATTTTATCAACTACTTTAGAAGCATCAGAATACCATGTAGAAAACCAATGTAGTACAAGAAAAGTTGCACCATTTAGTTTTAAGAGCCATCAACTGTCCATAAGCAAAAAAATTACACAAGGGCTTCAAAAATATTCTCAGATTAGCATCATGATGTTCAATATGTGTACAGAACATAACAGGTATCATAAAAACTAGGAGTGTTTACCATTAGTTAAACTTTGACATGTTGCATGCGTAAATAGGCAGGTAGCATTTTCCTGCCCCATTCAATAGTTGAAGAAAAAGCAAAATTATCATGGCCGTTGGTGACAATATGGGTGGCTTATTTTCTGCTCAAAATAATCAAGATTTAAACCTAGGATTTAACCCATCCTATCTCATCCCTTAAACACCTAAGAGAACAACTGCTTAGCATGGTTCTTATATGAGGCAAACTTATGGAGTCGTGGACATGATCTCAGTACATATCTTGTCGGTCATAGCCAGAACTAAATAAAAAAGACACTGAACAAAGTAGTTTAGTAGCATCTTCAACTGCTTATGCATGTTCATGACAGCAAAACCTGCTGCCTGAAAAAACAAAACGTATATATGATAACTGATAAAAAACACATGCATATAAATAGTATGTTGAGATAGATACCTGTGGCTTTACTTCTACAATGAATTGACCGCTTTTTACAGCAACAGGCTCATTTGCAAGTACACTTTCAAGATGGTCCAACATTTCCTTGGCCTGACTAGATCCAAAAATGGGGTCTGCATCCCAATGATGCCAGACCAAAGCACTTTCTTTGGTCTCAATTGAAGAACCATCAGTAGATTCCGTATACAATTTCATAACAGGCTCAGCAATCTGCATCCACCCAAAATCAGCACTCTGCCCACAAACTTCCCAGTCTTCATCTGCAGACCACCTGATAGCCACACAATTTAGTGCTAGTGCCAATGGCTAAAAAACATTAAAACGCACAAAGGCGTAGTAAATACATACCTCATGAAGTAACCATGTTCAGCAGCAATTCCAAGTTTTTTGCATGGAGCAAACCATTTGCCTAAACTTTCCCTTCCTCTTCCACTAACAACAAATACAGTGTTCTTGGGATCATCACAAAGAGTGTTTATGTTTGAGATAACTTCTTCGCTTGGGGCCTTGTTGATAGAGGTTTGGGGCATTACAGTCCCATCATAATCGAATAGTATAGCTCTATTTTTAGACCCTAAGAATGCAGAAACAAGGGCATCAATTGACAACTTCCTGAAATTTGGATCAAGTGCAACAACTCTGAAACCAAAGCTCAGACCAATTCCCCAACATCTTCTTCTGAAATGATCTTTGCAAGTCCTTTCCATGTCTTGGAAGAAGCTTTTTGCCCAGTAAGCCACATCATGTGTACTAACATACCTATAATGCTTCTCATGCCGCAACTGCTTCTCAGCATTGGCCATAGAAATTGCCTCATGCATTGCCTCTGCTGTCGTCTCAATGTTCCATGGATTGACCCGAATTGCACCACTCAGTGAAGGTGAGCATCCAATGAATTCAGATACTACCAGCATGCTCTTCTTCAGTCCACTTAATTCAGAAGAGGACTCTGATCCAGAGACTCCCTGTCTGCAAACAACATACTCATATGGGGTTAGATTCATCCCATCCCTTACAGCAGAGACAACAACACACTCAGCAATGGTATAGTATGCAGCTCTTTCACTGAGGGAAACCGGCCTGTCAATGAACACAATTGGTTCATAACCAGGCCGGCCATATGTATCATTGATTCTCTTACAGGTTGAATGTATCTCAGCTTGAATTTCCTCAAGATCTTTCCCTCTGCCTCTAGCAGGATTTGTAATCTGTACCAATACTGCCCTCCCCTGCCACTTTGTGTGCTGCTTCAGCATATGTTCCATCGCTAATAGCTTCAAGTCAACGCCTTTAAATATGTCCATATCATCAACACCAAGCAACACAGTCTTTCCTTCAAACTGCTGTTTTAGCTCCTGTGCTCTCCACTCCTTATCTGCAAGTCTCAGAACAGACTCAATCTGCCCCATGTGAATCCCAACAGGCATGATTTTTATCCCAACAGTCCTTCCATAATACTCCAATCCAATATAACCTCTCTTTGACTGATATTCCAAACCCAACATGCGACTACAACAAGAAAGAAAATGCCGAGCATAATCAAAAGTATGAAAACCAATAAGATCAGAATTCAAAAGCGCCTTAAGAATCTCTTCCCTCACAGGTAAAGTCCTATATATCTCTGAGGAAGGAAATGGACTGTGAAGGAAAAACCCCATTCTCAATCTATTAAACCTTCTTCTCAAGAATGTAGGAAGTACCATCAAATGATAATCATGAATCCACACATAATCATCTTCTGGGTTTATAACCTCAATCACCCGTTGAGAGAAAATCTTATTTGCTGATACATATGCCTCCCACAAAGACCGGTCAAACCTTCCCCCATGAGTAGCCGAAAATGGAAGCATATAATGAAAAAGCGGCCACAAATGCTGCTTACAAAATCCATGGTAAAACTTTGCCAGAATGTCTGCTGGCAAAAATGCTGGCACACACTTGAATCTATCCAACAAAAGCTGGGATACATCTTCTTGTTCACTCATATCAACATCTACTCTCAATGATCCCACATATATAACTTCCATGTCTTCAGGCAAACCATCTTTTAACTGTAATAATAAAGAATCCTCATCCCAGCTAAAACTCCACCCTTTATTATCAGGTCTACGCTTGGCTTTTACAGGCAACTGATTCGCTACAATTATAACACGATCTTGAACAACCGAGGATGGTACATCCGAGTTCACACTATTAGCCTGATCATCATCAAGCTCAGAAATGACACCAGGAACAGTCATTACTCTTGGCAATCTTTTCCTTTCACGAGTTTGGCCCATGACAGGAAAATTACCGGATGCTAGATCTAAAAGATTGGTATACGATCTTGACATCATTTTTAACCACTTCTTGTTGTTACCCTCAACTCAAATAACACACAACAAGATCTCCGATGTCTAAACCAGACCCAAGGTTTGTTCCTTCGTGAAATGGCTATAATTTCGCAAGATCTGCAAAACGTTTAATAAATATCACATCATTAATCAGCCACCAATAAAAAATCACACACAAAAACACTATTTCACATTAAATTGAAACATCATCAATCATTTATTATCACTTTCAAAAAAATTCATGATTGCAATGAAACACATAGTCTTTATCAAAAAACTCTAATCAATATACAATTAACAATCCTTAAATCAACTTAAATAATATCAATAATTAAAAGAAAAAGAAAAACTAACCTTAACACAGCTTTGAAGAACAAAATTGAATCTTTATCCAGTCAAGATGGATAAAAAATCAAAACAAAAAAGCACCAACAAAAACCCAAATATATATCTCCGTAGGAAGAAAAAGAAATCTAGGGTTTGGTCTTCTATATATCTGAAGAACCACTCAAATTTACAAATCTCTCTCTTCTTTTCTTTCTCTCTCTCTCTCTACATACGATACAAATGGTTATTCCTTCGCAGTTTTTTTATATTTTTACGATAATAAAAAATACGAAATTAGAATAATTTTTTTAAAATAAAGAAGAGGATAAGGGTTGGCCAGTGGACTATCCGGTCATGCCAGCTGGCAATACCGAGTTCCTACCTCACGCGCTCTTTCTCCCTCTTCGCTTGGCAGAGGCCAACGTGTCAACTATTCAACCTGGCCTTGTTTTCTTACTACTTGCCACCTGGTTGCGCCACGTCATTCCAAGTAATCCATCACATGTTTCACGTATCACTAGAGATCTTTTGCTCCTACCACTGGGATCGTACCACGTAATTAATTTGTTCCAATCCAACACGTGTCAGTAAGTGGATGAAAGAGATTCGGGGAAGTTTGTGGTCCAAGGTGTACCTGAATAAATAGAATGAGGATGGCGAAAGCAGTCCAAAGCAGTCATCCGTACATGGTGTAAAAAGTTTGCGGATAAGATGGAATAGGGGTGGTGACTAGTCAATTAATGCGTCTCATATGACAGAAAATTGATGACGTGGCGAAACGGGGTTGGGCAGTGCTAAATGGTCACAGTTTGTGCTGTTGTGCATAAATAAAAGAAAGGAATATTCCTGGTTGGGGGTGTGACTGAGTTGGGTTGGGATACGCCTAGCTGAGGTGACTTTCTTTGAAATAAGGTGAGATATGTCCTTTTGTCCTTTAATTTTCATCATTATTGTCTTTCTTTCAATTGTTTTTGGAATGGATAATAATTTATTATTATTATTATTATTAATTAAACACAACAATAATCAGCGTTAAGTATTTAATTAATTACCAAAATATTGTTTAATTATGTGAGTTAAAAATCAGATAATATATAATTATATAATAATTTATTTAAATACTTAAAATCAGATATATATTTTATTGAGCACTAGATATGATCTAAATTGAATTGATTTGATTTAGTTCGATTTAAATTTATTTGATTTGAATTCAAACTAAATTTAAATTAGAAGATTTGACTTATTTTTAAAACTAAATTGAACTTAAGTTAAAAGATGTTATATTAAATTTGATTGGAATTTAACTAGAATTCATAGTTTGAATTCGTGATTTAATTTGACTCGAATTCATAGATAAAATCAATTCGAATTGATTATTTAAATTCGTAGTTTGATTTGGTTCAAATCAATAATTTTTAATATTAATTTAGTAAAACCATGTAGTTTTGTCAATAAGTCATGATCTTGATCAATAAATTTCGATTATAAATTCGAATCATAAATTTGAGTTAAACTGAACTACAAATTCAACCTATTAATTCAAACTATAAAATTAAATTAAATTATTTTTTATTTTGATCAGACTTAATTTTGATTCGATAAATTTTAACTAAACTCAAACTAAATAATTTTTTATTCAAATCTAATTTAAATCAAAAAAATTTAATTTAATTCGATTACCTACCCCACATTTTATTATTAGGGTTATCAAATGTTACTATGAACTATACCAAACACCCCTTTGATACATTGAGGCTGGTCTAATTACTTAAAAATTACAAGTCACGATTTAACAGTAAAATAGACGGAAACATTCCTTAGGTCATGGACTTTAAATTTTATAAAGATGGTCAACAACCTACGGGTGGCCGATGCCATTAGGTCAAACCAGTCACTGCTCAGGATCGGAGACTCCTCTATTTTGTATTTTCACGTAAAATCAGAGCAGGTAGGAAGAAATGGGGAAGTGAAAGACTGAAAGTGATGTTGACCAGAATGGGACATGCACTTTAATTGGTGGAGAAAGAGAAAGTTATTTTTTTTTCCCAAATTAAGAACAATTAACCATTGAATTGATACTTACTGCCAACAGAAGCAAGGGTTTGCGTATGGAACTGTAACTCCTCCAGATATTGAAGAAAAATTTGTGTATTCCAGCTACATAAGAAGGTGGACTCCAACTCAAAAGCTTACTGTTCTTCTGATCATCTTTCTTTGTAACTTGTCTGTTTCTTTTCTCTGGGGTTATTCTTTGTTCAATTTTAGTAACTTGTCATATCTTCTTCTTCCCCACTCTTTGTGATTTTGTTGATTGGTAGGATAATGAAAATGGGGCTATCTTTGTTACAGGAATCGTATTTGGTCCCTGACAAACTGGGATATTTTTTAATTTCAATGCATTGTATTCTGCCATATCTAGTATTTAAAAGAAAGGAATCAAAATAAACCCATTTCAAGGATTATATTTGTGATGTTTACTTGTAACCAAAAAGTTGAGGAGGACATGTTTGATGTTCATCTCCCTCCACTATTTTATGGCCGTCCACCAAGACAGCATATAATTGAGCCTGCTTGCCATCTCCTCCATAAAAAAGACTTCATTCTTTTATTAACCAGAAATGCCCCATTTGCCCATCATTGGCATCTTGTTGTTTTCTAATTTGGTATCTTCTTTCTTAACAATTTTATACGAAAGATTCTTAGACATAGGAGTATCCAATGAGCCAAGAAACTCATCTGTGAATATTACAAGGAAAAACAGCTATGATTGTCAGTTTGTCAAATAAAAGAACAGCATTAAAAAAGATAATAAAAATTGATCATGTGATCACTCCATCTGATAAAATTAATGTTGAATTTGCTTCCAGGTTTGTTGGCAAGTGAAAGGAGCTTATCATTTGGTGCCACTACTTGGAGCTTTTGCTGCTGTTGCTATGACATTTTCATCTGGTGCCAAAAATCTTCTTTCTTTCCATTTTATATATGCAGCATAATCCAACATCTAAACATTATATATGCAGCATAATCCAACATCTAAACATTATATATGCAGACGTTACTTTATGTCAAATAGTGAGGCTTATAGCAAAAACATAAGTTACTTCAGTAATTACAGAGCTATGATGTGCAATTTTTGTAGTATTTGAAAATGTTTTATGGTTTAAGGCTGCTCTACTTCGCCATGGAAAGGCAACCAAGAGGATTCCCATTTTCCTCCCCATTGACAGTGGAATATCTGCAGGACTGCTTTGCCTTTTCCTTATGCATGGGGTTGTTTACATTTGGCTTTACAATGTGTAACATGCATCCAAATAATTGAATAGGAAAAGAGAATCATACATTCAATTTATAAATTTCTTGATTGAAATGATGCATCTTTTATTGAAACTTGGATGACAGGTCATAGCAAATATAGTTTTCTGTCTCCAAATGGGCTATCATATTTGGTGTACCACTCACTTGTCTTTGGTAAATTCTCTAATAATATCTCTGTGCTTACAATTATAAATCATGCTACTAACTCTAAGATTAATTTTTCATTGTTTGTTTCTATACCCTCCTTGTTCACTACTTGAGGTTTTGGTGGTTCCTTTGGCTATTAAAGACCTTGATTCTTCAAGAAAAATTGCAAGACAGCAAATGAAAACATGGCTGAAAAGCAACAATGTGTAGAAGGTTGGGTTCAGATTCAGACCGATGATGATATTGAAGAAGTATTGAAAGAGTTCATGGAGATGAGAGGTTTTGACACAGCCTATGAAGAGGAAGAGCAAAGCTTGGCCTCGTCGGATGCAATCCAAACAAGCAAAGATCCTGAGCAAGCTCAATCTATGTAGCAGATTAATTTGACTGAACAATGTACACCATTTAAACAATTGCTTGAGTTGAACCCAAACCAGTTGGCTTAAACCAAGAACTTTCAGAAGACTGAGAAAACAAGCCTATATGAAACTGCCCCCAAGTTCATCAGGAAGTTCACAAAATCCACAAGTCTCCAGTAAGTGATCTCTGAGTCTTATAATCAACAAAGAAAATTAAAGGCTCTGTTAAAAATTATAGTTAGAGAAGTAAAGTTAGTTCTCTGATGATGTTTTCAAGCACAGAGAAAAATATTCCAGAAATGTGGTGAGTTTGCTTTCAACTTCTACTGAAACTACATAGCTTGTAACATTTACATTGAAATAAAGCAATTAACAATTGTGAAGTTTTGCTGTAGTTAAAATAGTAGCTCAAATGAATTTTCCTGTTTCAAGTGTTCATGCTTTTGTTGGATCAGTGTAATTTCTTAAATCATAAGCCAAATTTATCCTTTCTTGTCTTACTCAATGGCCGGCGGCAATGGGTGAAGTGGGGAATGGTACTAAACATCAATCAAGAAATAGGTGTAGCCAACTAAACATGTGCATGGAAATTGGAACAATCAGCTTACTTCTGGTGATTAACAATGGCACGCCAGAAGGAAGTGGAACTGAAAGCATGACCTAACCAAATTGTCCATGCACTCTGTCACTCTGTAAAAACTTTGGCCCACCCATCCACTCGTGGTCAAATCGATTCACTGATTAGATAAATATTTAAAATAATATTTAAAACAATTTTATATAATTAATTACTAATTTAATCAAATTACTTTAATATAAAAAAATTTTTGTATAAATTTTGTTTAATAACACATAGTTTAAATTGATAGATAAAGTCTTTGGCTTAAGTCCTAGCAATAAATATAAATAAATAAATAAATTTTTTTTGTTAATTTTAACAATCGGGTTTGACTTAGGTTTTCATTCAATCAAACCGTGAACCTAGACTGTTGGTTGAATTGCGATCCAATCCAATTTGACTATTAAAATGATTTTTATGTTAACTGTTTTCATTTTGCTTAACGGGTGAAAATTTATCTTTAAACAATAGCTTATATATTTATGTAATAAGACTCTAAATTAATATGCAAGTGTTTATTTTAATAAAACTATATATACTCACTTTAAATACATAAATATGTATACACTTATATATGTTATCATATGATTAAGTAATTTTAAATTAAGAATAAAATAACATTTAATCATACGATGACACGCATAAATATATACATATCTATATACTCAAAGTTAATATACATTGTATTACTTGTGTTTATTATAACAATGAAAGAGATATTAAGCTATTTCCATTTCTTTTTTCTTTTCTTTGTTGATTTCATTTTTCTTAGATCATGGTATGTTAAATTTTTATATTATATGTCTTCTATACATTTATTTTATATCCCACTTAAATTTTCATTAATCCTTCTTTATCCATGTATGAAGAATTCATATTTGAACTCAAATTTGTCAAAATGTCTCAGATTGAGTTTGATTCAAAAAATCATTTTTAATTCCTATACTTTTTTATAATGATTTAAATCCTAAAATTTATATTTATTTATTTATTAATTATGATTCATATTCGAACATAATATAAGATTTTAAAGATTTAAGTGTAAAACTAAAAGATTTAGAAATTTTTTAAAATTTTATTTGTGTTAAGAGATAAGCTATTCACCAACCTAATCATCCTGGAATTCAAACTTAATTTAAAAGTAATGAAACTCAAGCGGTTCAAAGTAGGTCACGGCTCGACTCGTTTGCAAGTGGTGCATATGCATTAGCCTTTAACAGTTGGCTCGGAATGGAAAATGCGTGTAGAAAATCAAGGTACAATCTGGCTCACGTGTGGTCAAATAGTCAAAACATTTGTGATGTTATGTTGCAGGCTGCCTGCCCACATGATGCCTTTGACTTGGAGACGCTTTCGGCATCCACATTGTCACTATTTAGACTCCCAATACACCGTCTTAATTTTAATAATTATAGGTTTAATATTCATACTATAAATTTATTAGATTATTAAAAAAAAAAATTAACTTGCGGCAGTGGGAGGCTAAACAAGTTAAGATAGTCAAGATTGAGGAACAGATTTTATCAGAATTAATGAATGCCATAGCATGAAAGAATTAGGCAGATGCAGCTACCGACTGACTGACTAATCGGGGTCAAATTTGATGGCTTTGAGGCGTAACTTTGCCTAGTTTCTATGTTATATTTGAATTATTGCTCAATGAATTTGGACGTTTTTAATGACCAATGGCAATGGGCCTCTTCTATCAATTATTTTTTTTACTTGCCCAAAATTACTAATTTTTTGAAAATTTGGTAAAAGAAATCAGATCAAAATCATATATTTGCGTGGATTATTGTGCAAGATATGTATGGTTACTTTTATATAGTTGCTTCATTTTGACATCCAAGTCATTATTAAATTCCAAGACACAGAGGTTGGATGGAATTTTTGCAGTAGAATGATACTCCTTTTGAGCTTCATCTTGACATTTTCTTCCCAATTCAAGAGAGCTGTGGCTCTGGACATGGACATTGTGCCGGTGGGGGTCTGCCTTTCCGGCGAGGTTCTTTGACCAATTTAACCTCCAGAGCATGCATGAGTCTTTTTGCTAAGCAAACCGACAATTTGCTTGTGACTGATGATCTATCTGTAAACGCGGTTTTCAAACTTTTGAGGCTTTTTTATATAAGAAAATCAGAAGCATGTGGCTTACTTTTACGTGACATGTAGAGAGCTCAACAAGTCCAAGTTGTTTCCCTTTTCGAAGGATAATATTAATTGGTGGATGAATTTTCAACTAAGTGGAATTCCAAGAGAAGTAAGTAAAATAGGAAAATGAAATGCTCAATTGTGACACTCCATTACATTCAAAGTTAAGAAGGAAGGAGAAAGGGACAGCACAAATATATATATATATATATATATATATATATATATATATATATATATATATATATATATATATATAACACATTTTTACAACTCTTTTTAATCAAGAAATAAAGTTTTCATTAATCTAATGGAATATACATATGATAAAATTAATCCCATAATAATCCTGAATTCGAATATACACTTGTATAATTAATTTATAATAATGATCCCATAAAAATAGAAGAAAGAATCAAAGAAAAAACTATGCAAAGTCTCAGCCTGTATCAAATAACTTGACACATTAGAAAATTATTTGGTAATACTAATGGCCGACTCCGGGGCTTGGAACTGAGCGGAGAATCCGATCAATGCTAGCCAGGTGTCGAGTGAAGAGCTTTTCATCGTCAAGCGTGGCGTGAGTCCGCTTGCTAGGAGAAGAAGATGGAACTGTGCCTTTAGGGAGGGCACTGAGAACCAGACTCTTGAACAAAGAAGGAAATTTGTCGTTGATCTTCTCTTTGTCTAGGAGCTTTCTGGCTTCCAGAGACGGTACGACTGATGAGGCAAACAAAACCATGAAAATGATGACCAAAGAACCCAAACGAGCCATGGACTCAAATGTAGAGCTAGAAATGAAAAGGAGAGAAAATCGGATCTGGGTATCGTTGAGTGATGTGAAGAGAGGGTTAATGGGAGTGATTTTACAAGACGGTTTGATTTATATAAAGAGAATGAACGCTAAAAGTCATGCACTATAGACTACAGCACCGCGTGACGGCTACAGCCCACAGAGAGAGAAGGCAGAGTCAGAGAGAGCGTGGGGATCAAGTCAGTTTTAGCTTAGAGAGAGGTGTTTTTTTGTGCAACCGAAGTCAATGATAAAATAAGGCTTAGAATTTAAGAAAATTGGAATCAACGTGGTCTCATATAAGTTGGTGTCATTTGTCGAAGGTATTAAGTTGGTATTCTCAAACTAGGCAGAAAATTGCCGTGTGGCATTGTTAGGTGAGAGTAACAATTAGATAAGCTAAGCCGCCGGCCAGAGTTTCATTGGAATTTCAGTTCATGTTATAAATCTTCAAAATCTCAATAGTTACTAAACCAACAAATCCTTGCTGGTTCTGTCACAACCAGCAGTAGAAAATTTCTCTGTAATCCCAAATATGTGCAAGCCTTCAAGTTGCTTGTTCGCAGGACCTATATGGGTTCTTCAAGCTCATTAATCACAATGTCCATTGGAGTTCATTGCCAATTTAGAAGCTTAAGCTGTCAAGTTCCTTCACCTAACAACTGGGTTGATCAAGCCGAATTTGCTGCATGTGATTTGCAAGACAAAGTCAAAGCCAAGCATTGTGGTTACATGGTAAGAAGGGCTTTTATTTCTTGGAAGAAAAATTTTGCAAGTGGGGTTTTGTTTTAATATCCTTATAATTATCTCAAGAGACAAATATTTATCATTGTGGTTACACGGCACTATCAATCAACATGCCGTATGACATTAGCTTAAGATTAAGTAAAATGCCTAATTTGGAAGTCAGTATTATGCTTATGTGCACTTTCTTTTTTCTAGTTTCATATATAGCCGGCTTAACAGACAATTGGTAGTGGTTAATTGATAAAAAGAGTTAGAATGGGTCACTATAAAAAATTTATGCAGTCCACTAGGGTTACATTACTGGCTTTCAAAATCAAAACCCACTTCCTGTTCCCTCTGGCAATTCCCAATACTATTTTCTAGGCAAAAAGAGGAGGGAAAAGAACAAGAATTTTGCTGAGTAACAGTTGTTGAGGAATATTTGTTTGGAAAGGTGCAGTGCGATCATATAAAGGCTGATTGTAACCTTTTGTCTGCATCTATTGATGCATTCTAGTTTTGCAGTATTTCTGATAAATTGCTTGATCAATAATGTGCTGTCCTTTTGATTATACGATGGTGTTACTAAAATACTCTATTGCATGATGTGCTTTCCTTGTATGTTATTGGTGCAAGCTTGATTTGATTCTAGGTTTTTCCTTCGCTATCCTCGATTTGGGGATTAGTGAGTTTAGTTTGTTTTTCAAACTCTAGCTTGACTCGATATTTCTTTGTGCTAATACAATTTTACTCAAATAAAAAAAGAAAACACTTCATTATCATAAAAGTATTCAAATATTGATCCAAAGATGTCAACAATTATATAGAGTAAAATAAATGATAATTTAGAAAAAAGAGATAATTGTTTTAGAAAGCATTAAACTTTGCATTCAAGTTTTTGATTACCATTAAATTAAAGGTGGATTAAGAAATAAACACCTAATTTTGAATGTCTAATTAAAAACCTAATTATGTACTAAAAATTGAGTGCACATAGTTTTGTTATTAAGCAATACGAGGACAACAGACTTTACGTAACAACTTCCTCTATCAACCATGTTTGGCTTATTAATTTTTATTAGTAATGTGTCAATCGTAATTGCTAAATAAATGTAAGAATATTGGATAAGAAAAAAGAAAAAAGTATTTGAATTTGGTATGAAGATCAGTTTCTTTTTAATTAGTATTTCGATAATGATGTTATAACATATTGTCAACACAAAATATATGAGCATTTGACATTTGATCACTTCGATATTTTCGTTATATAATATTTCAATATTCAAGTTTTGGTCATGGCAGACATGTATGGTCAGATTTCTTTGGGAATAAATGCCATATTTGTGTTTTGTTTAGACAAAAGTCTTGAACCCTAGTGAAATTGAAGATGACAAAATGAAATAAACAATTATTGTGATAGCAAAGCCTTTATGGGTCAATTCTTTTTCTTTATCAGAAGGCCAAAGAACAATGTTCCAGCCAAGGTTTAATGAAGGAGAAATTCTGACCCATTAACTTTTACAAATCTAAAAACCTACCCATTTACTTTTATAAATAGAGGTAAAATTATTATTTAACTAAAAATATTTAAAAAATAAAATACTATTACGTTTTTTTCCACTCAAGGTTTGAAAAATTGTCATTTCCCTCCTAAGGTTTCATTCTTTCTCCGACGACATTCTTTGACCGACCTTTCGTCTATCGACGCTCCCTCTAGCTTTCATGACGAAGATACGGTTATAGAAAAGTAACGTTTGATGCCAACGATCTCTAACCAAGATTTAGGGTTTTAGATCAGAAGGAAGAAAAAAGTTGGAAGGGAGAGAGAACGTGATTGAAGACGACGATCGGAGACGACGAACTCTGTCGTCTTTGGTGATAGTTTCAAAACCTTATGAGGAAAAAGTGAATTTTCAAACTTTCATGGGAGAAAATCAAATTTATAAACTTAGGGAAAAATACATTATTTTTTATTTTTTATGAAATGATAATTTTACCCCTATTCATAACCGTAAATGGACAAGTATTTAAATTTTTGAAAGTTAATTATGGAAAATGGTCCTTTCATTAAACCTTGGGTGGGAAATTGTCAAGGAAACCGTCGTTTGGCCTTATCAGAATGTCTTATCCCACTCCACAGACCACCAACAACGTAGATGGAACGTAGGACCCTTTTGCCTCCTCTAAGTTACTATTTTCTTCATGGTTTTATTCCACTGATTGTGGTGAAAATAGGAAAAACATCACCACGTGCAAACCTTATACACCATTTTAACCACTCATATTCTGATACCAATTTGATATCGTTATCATTTATGAATCTCATTTACCCATGGCATTGGGTTTACTGTGACAACACAATATACAACATTAGGGTTCATAAACCTATTGTGCGCACATTTTGTGAATAATAAAAATAAGTTTCTCAATAGAACTTTATTCTTGTATGAAAAACTTTTTTCCATCCTCGTATTGTCTATACAGGGATAACGGAAAATCTAGTTCTCGTTCTCTTTTCACAAGGAAAATTTTTTCTCTACTCTCTTTGTCCTTGCACGAATATTCCTCTCCTCTTCCCATTCCTATCAAAACTTTAAAGGGTAATTTAATATTTAAACGTGTGGAGAGAGCCTAGTTAGTAAATATGTGTATTATTTAGGTATTATTCATATTCCTCTATTATTCACATATTAAACATATCAAAAGAATTTTTAAACTCAAAACATATTAAACATATATTTTATGTCTTTCTTGTATTAAACACGAATTATATGTCATATTTTACATTTGTCTTTTTTTTTTTAAATTTTTGGTTAAATTTAAAGTATAAAATTGTCCATTATATTTTCAATTATTTATGAAAATGCCATTACCATTTAAAGAAAATCTAACAATGTTTCTTTCTTAATTTTCACACATAATTTTGTGTTTTTCTCCTTTGTGACCTGTACAAAGATTCACTCTAATTTGAAGTTTGAAATTTAAACTGATTAATTTATTTTTTTAACTGACAGGTACGTTATTTATTATACAAAAAAATTTAATTATATATTATGTTATATTAAATTTAATAGTTAATTAATACTTTATATTTAAATTATTATATTAATTTTCAATAGGAGATTATTGAAAAACATTAATATTATTATGATATTATCATATTTTTAAAAAATTATTATTGATAATGTTTCATATTAAATCTGTATATAGATGTTTTATACTTTTTCTATATGCGAATTTTAGAGGTATTTCTTTTTACAAACATATTTTTTATTATTAACTATATTATATACCCATATAATTCACATATTATTTTTTCTCGTTCTTGTATTTACTAACTATAGAAAAGAGAATAAATCGGAATATATTTATCAATGTCTCTATTCTATCTCCAATTATAAAGGTTTTAACGTTTTTGTCCTTGTTCTTATAATTGAAAAGGGACCGCTCTGGGTAGCCGAATTGCCATCCCCACTTGACAAGTTCCTTTTTTTAACAGCCGATGTCACTGTGATTATACAGTGGTCTGATATTACCTTTTTGAGACACTGCTCAATTTTTGTAGGATCAATCAGAGCATTTAAATTATTAAGTGATAATTCTCTGCCTAATTAATAGTAGTTATCTGCATTTGGATCACGGCTTTATGAGAATCAAATCAAAATATTTCATTTTTAGTATGCATCTCAATGTATGTTGAGATTAGCGTTATTTGTTTAACACAATGCCATTTTTAACGAAGACTCCTTCCAGTTGATCGATAAATGAAAACAATACAAAACTGGTGGGCAATCTTGACTTGACAAAACGCAAAAGAAGGACTTGCCAACACGATTAAAACGGAAATAGAAGAGAAAGGTCGACAGACAGCGGGAAAAAAGGCCGTGAATTCTTCATTCATGTCATCTGCAGAGGGTCTTTCTTGCGACAGCAATTATCCCTTGGTCTTGCCGAAAGGTTCCTTGTCTCACTTACAAGTCATAAAGTTTTTTTTTCTTTGTTAGCGAGAACCCATTTATATTTATTAGATTGATAAACCCAAAATATAATAATTAAACCCATAATTATTTTACTATGTAAATTAAAATTTTACAAGTGTGACAGAAACTTGAATATAAATTTTCACTTTAAAAATTTGAATATTTTACTTGTTTTGCTAACTCAAAGATCACATATTTTAAAGTTTGTACTACATAGAGAGATACTAGACAATAGACGAACACACTGCAATGTGCATGAAGATTATCCATAAGATTATATATATATATATATATATATATATATATATATATATATATATATATATATATATATATATATATATTAAGCTTCAAATTTTGTTTGGACTTGAGAACATTATTGATTTCTATTTCTTGAACAAGTCCATGTGAAACGTTGTTATTTTATGCCAATCATAAGTATTATGATTGACATATATCTTGCAAGTTTTGGCATGTCTGTCTTGTGTCCATTTCGAGCTAACTGTTTCAAGATTCATTTAGAAGGTTAATTATGACATTAAAACTATATTATTTAAATACAGAAAATTAAATATACATAATTTTGAATTGCCTTATAATTATTTCAATGAAATTTTTTGTTGGAATCAATCTATACCGGGGGGAGAAGAATTAAAATCAATTTCGGTGTGGATTTATATTTTCAGAGATGAATTAAAATCAAATATCTTAAATTGATCTAGTTTTTGAAGGACTTAACATCATTAATCGCTCAAAAGATTAACACCGTAAAGCCAAACTTAACAATATAGTAAAAAAAAGGGGCTTAAACAAGCGTTTGTAGTCCACGGTTAGGATAATTGCCTTCCAAGCAATAGACCCGGGTTCGACTCCCGGCAAACGCAATTTTTTCACTCAGACCTACTCAAAACTATTTAACATTTTTGGCAAGCGTTGACCCAACCGACTAAAGCCCATGAATGGTTTTGCAGGCCTAGACCCATTTGAAGCTCAACCCAAATGCCCATTATGAAACCCAACTCAGGCCCATGCATATATGGCGCAGTTATCCCGGAGATAGTAAAGCGTTTTCGAAGTTCCAAAGCGACTGAGACTGTCTTGGTTTATAGTAAGTCTTCGATTTCATCACATTTTCTAGAGTGATTTCACTCTTCAAGGAAGTATTGCAAAGAGACTAAAGAACAAAGCGAATGAGTCATGAAAATGATTATATGTATTTCCAATATGTATGTATCATATAATAGATAATGGATATCTACATTACCCAGCAGCAGTTCAAGGAGAAGAATTGTTTTGTACTTCAACCTGAAGCTTCAACTTTGTCTCTCAGTTTATGGAACAGCAAGAAAATGTCCGCCAAAGAAGATTTTGAATGAAATCCCACTTTAGGGAAACAATTCAAGTGTTATGGTAATTTACCATATTGAAGCAGGCTTTATGTCTTCTTCTGCTGCGAGAATCCATAACAACTTTAAGCTTTGCAAGCATTTCTTGTTCAGTGAATATTCTCCCCGGGGAGCTCATGAATACTCTTCTTTTAACAGGAGGAGACCACAGCCCACTTTGCTCATAATCGAAGTCAAATTCAGATGCGTCAAAGAACTTCTGGAGGAGTCTCTCAGATACAGACTTTGAAACTAGCTGGATCTTGTTTGGATGAAAAGAACACTCGGGCAGTGAAGGCGAAGAAGACGAAGAGATTTCAGAGTTTGACATTGACACAAAATAATGACAGAATGTGACAATGTGGGGAAGAGCCTATCTATATACATTCTGTACATTAATTAAAAGCTTTACATGTGTCGAACTTATGGATTTGATTCCGCTGGCTTGTTGTCTGTCAGCATGAAAATTATTGGTGTATGGTATAAATAAATGAGTTGACTGACATGGTGGCGAATTGCAGAAACTTAACCAAATCTTGACAATGCTGGCCGGAGTTGGCAATGGCAGATTTTCACATTCTGTACATCATGCATAGAAGAATCAAAGGTGTAATAACTTGTCTCTATTCTCCGGTTGGACCGTACCGCCACCTTCACTAGATCCACATCTAGTTTGATTCTGAAAATGCTGGTTGAATTAATCAATCACTAGCAGTTCCCGGTGGCCTGGCATTTACTGTCAATTAGATGCTTATAAAGAAAAAAGGGTTGAATAGTGTTTTGTAATTTGGAAATGGTGCCAAATTCGGATTCATTTTGCCAGTCAAATTAAACTCGAAAATGTGAAACATTTTGAATCTGGTTAGAAGGAGGGCCAAGAGCCGAAGACTGAAGCCCAACATTGAGAAAATATTTGAATATATATACTTTTAATTTATAAATTCTCTTTTTTTATTTTATTGCACAAATTATCTCTCAAGGGTTAGTTCAAAATTATTGGTTAAAGTATTTTTTAAATATTTTTGCATTAAATCGATGAATGACAAGCTCAAACTTTAGTTGACCCGGTTGACTAGTTTAATTAATTATCCTAATTAACTTAAATTTCCTCTATTATCAAGGATCTTGTTCTCTAATCACTCACATTGGCCTAATCACCCGAGGACCACTTAAAATGTCGTTTGAAAAGCCTCATCAAAAGTCAAATATACCCTTATGCATTCTTTCAGAAAACTCACAAAAGAAGACAAGTACATTGTGGGTATTATAGTAATTTCATAATCCCATAACCCGAAAAGACATCCTCCACTTCTATAATTATTTGGCTTGGATACAGCCGAGCGTACCCTGACTGGACCAGTCAGCCTTTGCATAAACATTTCCCTGTAAACTGTCAAAAGACAACACGCTTCTCTACTTCTTACTTTACCTTTTTGCCTTTTCTTTTCTTTTCAAACAGATCTCACTTAATTACTCACAACCAATTGTACTTTTGTTATTGTTATTGTTATTGTTGTAGTTGTTGTTGTTGTAAAATCATTCCTTCTTCATCTATGGCTGGCTTCAGAGCTGAAGATGACTATGATTACCTTTTCAAGGTCGTGTTGATTGGTGACTCTGGTGTGGGCAAGTCTAATCTGCTCTCCAGGTTCACTAGGAACGAGTTTAGTCTCGAGTCTAAGTCCACCATAGGTGTTGAGTTCGCTACTCGTAGTTTGAATGTTGATGGCAAGGTCATCAAGGCTCAGATTTGGGATACTGCTGGCCAGGAAAGGTTAGACCTTTGCTTTGTTTGTTTGCACTCTAGTTCTTCTTTTTCTGATCTGGCTATTCTCCGTCCTTTTATCATTTCAAAGTTTGATTCTTTTTTCTTGGTTTTTGATCTCGATTTGAGAGGGAGGATGCTTAATTTTAGATCTTTTGGGTTTTTCATGTTTTAGTTTTTTATGATCTGGGTTGTTCTTGTTATGATCTTTTCGAAGTTTGGGTCTTTTGGTTAGCTGAGGTGACTGTCATAAGGAGAAAATGTGAAATTACAAATGTGAAGATCTGATGTTATCTGCTGCTGGCATCCAAGGTTCAAAAGCACATCTCGAGTTAGATTTCAAGTTTGGGTTATAGTATTGCATATGGTTTTAGTTGATCTAAAAGTCCAGCTTTTGTCGCTGTTAAATTGTGATCTTTACTTAGAATTTTTGTAATATTCTTAGTTTTGGGCAGATCAGAGTTAAATTTTTCGATTGACTGAGTGACTTGTTTGATCTTTGCCTTTTGTGGATCCAGAGATATAAGTTAGGGGGATAAGGATGAATAATAGTAAAATATTAAGAAATGATAAATCTAAGAGGTGTATATGTAAAACGTTATGGGTTATATTGATATTCTATATGTATTTAAATTGATAAATTTTCAAAGCCAAGGAGCGTCAGCTGACCCCCCTTTCGGTCCGCCACTTATCTCTGTTGTACTCTGCATTATTACTGTCATTATAGTAACCTATACGTAAGAATTAGATCCGGATATATTTGTGTAGAAGTTGGTGTGAATTTGTTTTAATTTATTTGCCTCAGTGCAGAGGATGATTTATGTGATACTGGTTAGAAGCTTGAGTCATATTTAACTGGCAGTTGCATAGTTTGTGGTCAGTAGTTCATGTAAATAGATTTATTAACACTTTATTTAAGTATCTATAACTTTGATGTTGTGTGTTGCAATACCCAATGATTGATGCTCAATTTCAAGCTCCATGTCTTTTTTGTTGATGGCGATTAGTCAAATTGGTCGCTTGTGTTTGATTCTGTTTGATTAGATTCTTGGTTTTTGGAGTCTCTCTGTAGGTATAAGTTTTGTTAATGTCTTCATTTTTGCATAATGTTTGTTGCTCACATTTGTAAAAGAGTGGTTATTCTGGCAAATCAAAGAGAATGGATTTTCGCACTGAATATTCTTGGATCAGTGAAGTAAGTGCCTGATACGTGGCTTTATTAGAATTGGTTTGCAAGAGTTACTTGTGAAACTCATCATTAACAAAAAATTATCTTTTTTTCCATGGAGGATTGGTAGAAAAGACTTGAATTTTCTGTTGTTTTGGGTTTCAATTCATCATTATTAACGCTCTTTGCTGAAAAAGAAAAATGTGTTGAAGGATGAGAAGAATGATTGCAGATTGGGAATTTTAGTATTATAGAATGAATGAAAGAGTTTCTAGTCCAAAATATTGTCACTTGTAACTTGTGTTACAGTTGTACGGCGTTTTCACTTGCAACCTGTGAGCCTGATGAAATTGTTGGTCCAATGCGAAACTGATTCAAGAAAGTCTGTTTTAACTTCTTATTATTCTTGTGTTATGTACAACAAAAAAATTGCCAATAATACCCCCAAAAGTGGGAGTGCATGTGGCAATGTAAGAATGGTGAAGTTTCGGGAGGCTTCTAACTTGATTGAAGAATAAATTTATTGATAGATAGGGTAATAATAACCTTGTACACACTTAGTGAGATTAACTTTTTTTCCTTGTTGGCAAATTCCTTTTTTTCTACAGAACTCTGGGCATCTCTGAAGAACATCTTTTTTTTCATTTATTTCAAATTATAAATCTTACCTTCTCTACTTGGCTTGCTTGTAGAAATGTTTTTTGAAATGGTGTAGGAATTTGGAGGCTTGAAATTCTCTTTCAAATTCTGCTCACATGTCATCTTCTTCCTCAAAACTTGAGCTGTGGAATTATTCCTGGTTCCATCTTTGCCCCCAGTAAACCTTTGTAATTGCAATCACTTTGAACACGCCAATCCTACAGTTACCTACAGAATCAATTGTAATCTTCTGCACTACCACAACCTGTGTGTTGAGTTAAATGACCACAATTGCCTCTGTTAGCAATTTTGGATCTATTCCACCTCTAACTGTCATTCCTCAATTCAGTATCATATGACTGATGCTACACCCACAGCTGTTATACCAGCCTATATCAATACCGCCACCATCCTGACCGTAGCACCCCAAATTATAACCCTCCATTTGCCACCTTTTAGGCTGTCTCCGGCAACCTATTTTTTTTGCCCTCCAAATGCGTTCTATCACCTTCACCATCACCATAGCTTATACTTTTTCTAAAGCAAAGACATGGACTTGGACATGGGAGGAGTTAGTAGCATGGAAAGTCATGACATTATTTTTAATTATAGTGCTTAGAGGAAAAAAAGATGACATTCTTGAGGAATTTCTATGCGTATTTTACATCTTTTGTGACTTATGGTCCCTTTTTTAACTTTTCTTGGAATTGCTGTACTACTAATTAGTAAACCTTTATTTTTTCAGAAATGCCTTTTTTTTTTTTTTTTTTTTTTTTTTTTTTGTGGAGTTTCACTTGTATGCATGTTATGATACCAGTTTTTTTAGCATATTGATGCTTTAAATTTACAGACAAAATACATGTTGACACTTCAGAGAAATTTTACTACTACCAGTTTTGTAATCTAACAATTTTTTCTTTTTTCGATATAAATGCTATCTGGTTAACTGAATGGTATGTCAAGTGTCAGTATTAATCATGTGCAGTTGTTTGTATGTGAACTGACAGGAATTGTTATCTAGATGGAAATTGTTGATTTGCATGCATTAAATCGAAGTGGATGTCAAAGAAACGATATCTCCTTTTTGATATTGAGTTAGACTCAATGAGTCAACAACTATTGATGCTGTAGTTAAGAAACTAATAATGGTATTTTAAATAGTATTTTATTCATGAATGATGAAAAGATTGAGTACGATATATGGGTTGATTGTTTAGTACCCATTTGGGTTTACAAATTTGCTCTTGCTTATGAATGAAGTTTTTAGTTTTTGTTGTTATGTTTACCTTGATTCCAATTTTTGAGATTTGAAGTCAATTTCTTCATTGCCAATCTCTGTCATGTAAACTCATCTCTTTGACTTCACAGGTACCGTGCCATAACCAGTGCTTACTACCGTGGAGCTGTTGGTGCCCTTCTGGTGTATGATGTAACTCGGCACTCCACATTTGAGAATGTAGAGAGGTGGTTAAGGGAGCTGAGAGATCACACAGATCCCAACATTGTGGTCATGCTCATTGGTAACAAATCAGATCTCCGCCATCTCGTTGCTGTCTCAACCGAGGATGGAAAATCTTTTGCTGAAAGGGAATCTCTCTTCTTCATGGAAACATCTGCCCTTGAGGCTACTAATGTGGACAATGCATTTGCCGAAGTTCTGACTCAAATCTACCGCATTGTTAGCAAGAAGGCTATGGAAGCCGGTGATGATGGAGCAGGATCTGCTGTACCCTCAAAAGGTGAGAAAATTGATGTGAGTAAAGACGTTTCTGCTGTGAAGAAAGCCGGCTGCTGCTCAGGCTAGAGTTTTGTATTATTTTGAATGGATGTGTCTCCTTTGTTTAGCCACATCTGTTCTCTCTAGAACATCATGTAAAATTTTCGAAAAAAATGCCAGCAGTAGGAGAGAAGGCATGGATTATTTTTCCATCATATTCAAAATTTTTCCAGATGACTGTTGTTTTTGGCTGAATAAGACCTTAAGTAGGAGCAGCAAATTATAGTTGCCTTTGATTAGGTGTTGATGGAGATTTAAAAAAAAAAAAAATTGCAGTAAGAAATTGTTGATTTATATTGAGATTCAGATTCAGATTCAGTCATGTGATTTAAATCTTGTTAGTAAGCTACTTATTCTCAGCTGCAATTTATATGCATGTTTGTAATGTCTATTGAGAAGACTTGTTGCCTTTCTGTCATCATATTCAGGAATTTAGAACATGTTTCCATTTCTCTGCAAAACCATATCTATTGTCTCATCACTTTGGCACTTCTTCTACATTAGTATTGCTGTTAATTATTTGCCCAAAATGACATCTACAAGACCAAAATGATTTCCCTTTCTATTTTCAACAAGGCAGTGGGCATGCCGACGAGAAGTATTTTATTATAAGCATGCAAGAATTTTCATTATGGGCATCCCCAAACCGACTGAAAGTAACATTCCGAATATGGGCCAAATGGTCATTTCTCATCCAAACTATATAAACTGTTCAAACTTAAAGGTGAACATTATAATTTCATCAAAGTTTGGGTGGACTATAGTCAATATGCCAATTTGATAATTATAGTTTTGGATTGTAGTTGCAAGTTCATGTTCCATTTCTTCTTCAATTTCGCTTCAAGCTCTTGGATGGTTGGCCTTCAACCTCCATGGACGTCTTAAATATTCACAGTAGGAGAAGCTATATTTCATAAACAATACATGGTAACTGACAATGAGACCTCCTGGCAGGTAGCTTTCATTAGCAGTTAAGGCAGATGGTTTAGCTGGCTGGCATCAATCTTAATCCATCTATCCCTATTCAATAACGGATAAGAAAGAAAGAAAGAAGACAACCAAACTTCTCTGCTGCTGTGATTATTATAATATAAACAACAGTTTCCATGTGAACATATTAAGAAAACTTCAACTTTAATATCTCCCTCTGCAACCACTCCCCGGATTTAAAAAAAGGAACAGTGAAGAACGTGGACTTTTCGTTTTGGGTTCATTTGACCATATTAGAGGTGTGTGGTGGGCGAATTTAGAATCTTGTGTAATAAATATCAGACAGTCCAAGTTGGTATGTTTGGGCATTGGGAAAGTGACAAAATTTGAGTAAAAAAAATATCCAGATTCCAGACGCCCACCAATAATATTTATTGTCCAACAGCCAACTCATCTTTTCCAGGATTTTGTTTTACACTCTGGCTGCTCTTCTTTGAACGCCAACGTTTTTTGATGATTTGTTTCAAACGTAATCATACAGACAACTACAATTATTGTTCCTTCACAAATTCAAACTCAAGTAATCAGAACAGAGCAGACTTTCACACCTGAAATCTGAATGATTCTAGAGAATTATATCAAAAAAATAATATTAATAAGTGTTTAAAAAAAAGGGACCAATAACTCAATGAAACAACAAATAAAATGTTTATTTAACTAATGATCAGTTTCAAGTTAAAAAGTAATGTTTAGTTTGTATCATCTATAATAGGATTAATGTTATTTACATCTTTAATTGATTAAACAAATTATATTTTTACTGTAACTACTTGTATATACGTAATTACTATCATCATGTCTTACTACCTTTTATATTCGAGATTTCAACAACACATAATAGACACTTAAGTTAGCAATTATCAGTTTGAGTGATAGGCTTCTGCTTGAGCTAGTGATTGTCATTTGGATGTGAGCTGCAACATCTTTTTATTGTGACAATTCAACACTAACAATCGTATAACATGTTTATTGGTTGTTCAACCAGACGTTGTTATTGCCCACAACCCCTGTGCCTAGCCTTTAGTGTTTTGCCCTAACATTTCTCCTCGATTCTTATATGTGTAGCCTCCCAAAAGGTAGATTGTTGAGGTTTTATTAGGATTCTAAGTGTAATATATGAAACTTGGATCCTACAATAGAAAATATGAACTTTTGATATAGAGTTTATGTGACCTTACGTTCTCTAATCGTAATAACTAACTTTTAAGTTATTTTTCTCTTAAGGTTCATATCATTTAGTATCAAAGTCACTATCATGTCTTCTAATTACAATTGTGCAACGTCGGTAATAACGTTGGCATTGTAATGTTCACTTGGGGCTAACAAAGAGTTAGCGCACAACCAACCCACGTAAGTGTAGGGGCTGTATGGATCATAGTGGTATATTAAGATTTCAAATGCAAGGTATAAAATCTAGTTTTCGCTCAGGCTAGCAATAAGCTAGTGCACAATTAGCCCGCATGGGCGTTAGGACTACATAAAATGTGGTGATATGTTAAGATCCCAAGTGCAAGATATGAGATCCAGCATTCGCTGGAGCTAGCAAGGAGCTAATGTACAACCAACCCATGTGAGTGCCAGAGCTACATGAAACGTGATGATATATTAAGATCTTAAGTGCAAGATATGAGACTTCAATCTTGTATTAGAAAATATGAACTTCTAGTATGTAGTTTATATGACTTTAGTTTATTTAATTCAATAACTAATTTTTGAAATGTGGTTCATGTCATATTCATTTTGGTTATGGAGTTTTTTTTCTTTTTTTGACACTCGATTATTGATTTGTTAGACAAATGTTTTGGTTGTTGCTTTATTTGGATAATTGATAGTTTGAATTTGGTTGTGTGTTGGGTGGAGTAGCCATTAAATAAAAAAACCCTAAAAGAAAGTCGACGAATTAGAAAATAATAACTTTTAAATTAAAGATATGAGTTGCACATTGAAAGAGAAACCAATGATAATTGTGCTCATTTGGGCTTGTGCAAGCAACAAAACATATCGAAAATAATAGAAACATTAAGATCCAACCAAAATGAAAATCCTTGGCGACAAATTTAAGTAAGAAACTATATATCTAAGTAAAATCTAATGAATCAAGATTTTATAACGAGTAAGGGTGGCAATGTCGAAAAGTTGTGCACAAGATTGAAAATGTTATCCAACTTCCGTAAAGATGAAAGATATTTTTGCTTCTCATTAGCTTTATAAAAACTTAAGAGAATTTTAGTAATAAATTTACAGCACAAATGAGAAAAAAAGTTCTAATTTAAAGGACATGAAAACTATTCTGTCAAAGTACGGGTGGGAAATAGTAATTGGAAAAAAGAATGGTTGAACGAAGACAATTCAACAATGTGGACAGGAATTGGATGGCTATGACATCACGACACAATTTGGAATCGGAGGCTTTATTTTATTCATTTACTACACTGAAATCAAGGCGAAGAAATATATTTAATAAATAAAAAAGATAAAATTAAGAAAAAAATTTGTCTGATTGTTTTTTTCCTGTTTTCTTGTAGCGCACGGTACACACACCGTTGAATAATTTACCAGCAGACACGTGTCAGCAGATCTGGACCTCCGGTCCAAAATTCCTATGACGAAACACTGTCGAACACTCCGGCAACTCGCCGAGATCGGCGAACAACGACTCATCCTCTTCTTTCATGGGAAAAAACACCGCCATGTCAGAAGAATCGCTGACACTCCTCTCCGTGAAAATCGAACTCTCTAAAACGGCGGACGTGGTGGTTTCCATCTCGCCAAACCACGTGAATTCGTCGGCGCTAGTCGATAAAAGCTTGTTATCATCAGCAAGATCCGAGAACTTCTCCTCCGGTTCGGGATCGGGCTGGGGCTCCGGTTTAGCATGCTTAGTATTGTGGTGGCTGTGGTGGTGGCTTCTAGAAGGCAACGGCCAAGGATGGTTGTGTTCATTAGAGTAGGTGATGACTAGCATGGTGGGGTTTACACTGCTTCTCTCTACTTGTTTTCTCGCAGGGCATCCCTTTGAGCTACTACATCGATAGTATCCTCTGAAATTAAAAGTAAAAAAGCAAACTTTAATTAATTAATTAATAAAAAGTAAAACTTTTCATTAATTCAAAGGTTTTAATTTGAAGTTGAAGAATTAATTGTTTAGGTAATTGTGTTAATATTTGTGTACTAACCTGGGATAAGGGGAACCTTTGATGGGTTTCTGGCCATACTTCCGCCATGCCCAAGAATCAGACGGCGGAGCGCTGTCGCCTTTCAGTCTTGAACCCTCAACGTCCTTGATGGGAACTGATACAACTCTCTTTTGAATTGCTCGCCTGCTAAATTAAACAACAAATTCACATAAATTATTACCTAACAATTAATCAATATCATTAATACCGCTTGAGCTGAGTATGTAGAGCTAATTACCTTTTCTTGGGGGAGGAAGTAGAGGTTGTCTTCATGTCGTTAAAAGTAGAAGAAGGGGGAGATTCTGAGCCACTCTCCGGTGTAGTGTCTTCCTCTTGTTCAGAGATGAAGGGATTGTTGGAATTGAACTTGGCGTCCATGATTAAAAAAAACTTTTGCTGATAAATATCTTCAGTTTGTTTGTGATGTTAGAAAATGAAGAAGTGGGTAAAGAGAGAGAGAAAGGAGGAAGAAGAAGAAGAAGAAGAGAGATTGGGGGAAGGTGAAGAAGGGAGGAAGCAGGTGGTTTAAAACTGAGGCATCATGTTGACAGATAGGTTAGAGAGAGCAGCATTACAGTTAATTTTAGGGCTTAGTTTATAAAGGATGTGCAAGCAAATGTGATTTAATAATTTCTTACTATATTAATTATTATTATTATTCATCTTTGAAACAACCCCCTTTTTTTTTTTAATTTCAATTTCAATTTTTTTAATTTCTCTTTTCTGTTTCTTTTTCATTTGTAAACTTCCCTTTATTTATAAAATTTCACTTCTTTTTTGTTTTAGACCTTATAATATAATAACTTTGTGTCAAATTTAATACAAATAATAAGATTTTCAATGTTTATTGCTTTTCTTTTGGGTACAATATTTACCCACAAACCAATTTTTTATGTTACAATTTCACCATTAATTTATACAATTAAGATCTTGTACCAAAACCACACTTGGCTTTATATACAAAATATTTAGCCACAAGTCGGATAGTAGATGACAATGAAATGAATATCATAATTTTGGAGTGCCCTTATCATCTGTCTTACTCTTTGGTAATCCAAAACCAGATCAAATTTATAATTTTATTGAGGTCCTTTCACTTCGAATATGACGAAGTTAGCTAATTTTATTCATTAATTACTTGCTAATTATATTATTATGATGACGCTTAGCTATTATCTCCTCACTCTATCAACTTAATTTTTCCTTCCTTCAAGGGGCAGATTGCACATCCCTACCATCTTTTACTTTGTCTTGAGTCCCATTTTATTTATGTTTTCTAGGGATTCTAATATTTTTTACATCTCAGACTCCAGGGTTAGTATAAATTGTTAGAACATTAAAACTTTTAGAGAAAAACTTTACCCGTTAAAAATGGGGTCTCTGGATATATATATTTTATTTTTTACATCTTAAAATACATATAAAAATTTTCATCTCTTAGTGAAAAAATTTTCTTCTTCTAATTTGTTAGATGAGTAGAGTAACTAAGAACTTAATTAATTGTATCTAATCACAAAAATTTTGCATTAATCTCTTTTATTTTTATATAATTTTGCAATATAGAAAATCATGAGTCAATTAATGAACTTCTGATTGTCAAACTCTCTTAGATAATTAATTCTTTGAGTCCAAATCAACCGGCAATCCACAACACAGTCACAATTTTAATCTAGGGGGATGCTATCATGAAAATTTCCTTGAATCGTCACTTGAATTTTAGGAAATAATTTAATTACATCTCTCTAGACAAAATAGATAAGACTAAAGTTGCTAGTCATATTTAAAATTGATAATTATAATGAAGAATGGTTAGTCTTACCAATGCCATGATATCATCGATCGGTATTTGTTGGTTTCTGGGATTAATTTTTCTCTTTTCTAATAAAGAATCTATTTGAGTTAGATCTTTGTTTTGATTTTGAATCAATCACACAAAATATAATAAACCTTGGGTACAGTGACTGACCTCACAACTATTGAATTAGATAAGTTAAAAATTTGATTTTGATATATCGATAACACAGGCATGAATTTGTACTATTTTATATATAAAATCTCATTTTTTGTTACTCAAATTATTTGTTAGGAGTGATTATTGGGATTATATTATGCTGCCTTACTACAATAATGATCAAAACAGAAATTAATAATAGTTGAACCCATCTCGTTTTAAGGATCTTTAATCTCAGAAGCCAAGATTTATAAAACAAAAAGAGACAAACTTATGCTTTAGTTGGCCATCAATGGTAGATGCATTGAACTTGTAATCAATCATGAAAGAAACCTTTCAACTTCCCATTTAAACAATAAACTAGGAAGATAGAATTTTAAATTTCGATTAAACAAAATTAAGGAATCTATAAATTAGAAGATATCATGATAAACCCTATCAACAGAAATCATGATAAACCCTAAAAATCATTACATTAGAATCAAGAGTTACTGAATTTTTGCATTGTTCAGGAATTATATATATATAAATGCAATTGAGTTCTCTCTAGTGGGAAAACGTTTGAAATAGCCAATTGGGTAATCTTATTCTAACTTAGAACATTGAGTTTTCTGGGGTTGATTGATGCGTGAAGCAATGTGAGTGATTATTTATATTTAAAATTTCTACAACTGGGGATCGTTTTCTATTATTAATATCAGTCATGAATGACTTCAAATAATGAAACAATTTCTCTGACTTTTCCTTCACCGACGGCATCTTTCATGCTCTCTCATTTTAAAAAATTATATATAATCAAGACATTAATTAGGGTCATGACTGACTGTAATTATTGTATAATTCTATATTATTGCATTTTCAAGGAGCAGAAACTTCTTCAATGCTTCCTCTTTGACAACTGATTCTCAATCTCTTGGAACTCCCCCCTAATTAACACCCAGCATGTGCTTTTCGTACACGACATAACCCTACATCTTAACTTAGTTTAGTTTGGATATATACTCTCGTTAATAATAATAAAATTGTGTTTATTTTAAATATATAAATAAATATATATTTATGTATATTATCATAAAATTAAATAATTTTAAATTAAAAATAAAATAATACTTAATTATATAACAATATATATATTTATATATTTAAAATAGATATGTATAATATCTCTCTTTTGTTAAACATTATTTGATTAATCCAATGGAATGTAATTCACATGTTGTCCTGATCCGTGTAATTTGGGATTTGAAACTGGCTACACAAGTTAATCCTAATGGTGAGTTGTGAATTTGGACTCTTGATTTTTGCAAGTCAACTATAGGCTGAGAAGACATTTCTTTAATCCCTTATCTTCATGTATGATTTTATGAAAATAAGAGATAATTTAGAGTATACGACACCAACTGTTAGGCCAATTCAATAAATAACTACTTTGGTAGTGCCCTAAGATTTTTAATGCCTCAAAGTTGAACTCATTAGCTCATTTTTTATTGAGTTTACAGTTGCTAATTAAGTTCACTGTTCCTAGCAGTCATCAAGATTATTGTTAGGTCCTTTTAAGCTCTCTAGATTAGACTGCTAGCAGTTATCAATATCCTTTAAGTCCTTTGAATGAAAATTTTAAGGGGTTTCTTTTTTATTTTGAAAAAAGTTTGGAAATATTTTTGAAAATTTTAAAAATTTAATATACCCCCTCATAGTTTAAAAAATGATAATTATACTCCGAAAAAACTTAACAAAACACAATAAATTAAGAGTATATAATATAAAATACAAGCACTGGGTGTGAAATATTATTTGGCCATTTGCTAAATTAAATCAAGACAATTGAAATTTCTAACGAATAATAAATGTTATAAATAATTAATATTCGTTCTGGGATAAGGCAATTAACACGGTAGTGGGCTCATTGTAAAATAAGACAATATATCCAAAATTAATGAGAAAGAAAATAAAACTATAATTAATTTCTTAATCTGATATACTGGTGAGTAACATCAGTGGATTAAACTAATAATAGACGGTCAAGATGATTAAGACATCTATTCTAGACTTCAATTTATCTTTAAGATTTTTGCTCTTTTATATTTAATAATTTAGATTAATTTGACCGCTAAGAGCCTATATGAAAAGATTTTGCTTAAGGGGATGACAAGGGTAGTTTAGTATTTAAGTGTATATATTGGTTACAACGTACAGGGTGAGGAAAGTTGCTTAAGCTTTCCAAAATTTGGCTAATTTGTTAATTACCCTAATTTGTTGATATAATCTGTTAAATATCTAAATAATATGTCATCATATATGTGATCGAGTCATATTATTCGAATATCCAATTTTGTACTCAAATGAGTATATATAGTTTTTTTGTTAAAAGATTCATGTGACAACTATGTATTAACCTTTCGATTTAATTGATCGATTGTGACACAAGCACAACCCATCAACCCATTTTGCTATTCTACTTAATTAGTTCTATTATTATCTATGATTTGCCAAGGATTTTGTTTATACTTATGGGAGAATTAATTATGTTTATTATCTATAAATATCTACTTAATTAAACTAATAATTCTTTTCAAGATCTACATAGAACAACTTCATTGCAAGAGATGTAACATTAGCTTTTTTCCAATAATGAGGAATCCTATCCAAGCCAGATCGTCATATTTAGGATCGAACCAATCATATCAAACATGATAAATTTCAGATCCAATGATCGATCTCACAACTACTAAACCAGACAAGTCAAGAGTTTGATATTAATATATCGTTAAAAGAGACTTGAATTTATACGCTCTTATACATGAATATCTTTTTTTTTTTTTTGGTTATTTTTGTCACTCAAACTAACATTGCCTTGTTCATATGCTTGTTCATTTTGTCAAATATGTAGAGCCATGTGTCATAGACTTTTATGATGATGTCCACATGGTACTACCAAATTGTTTGAAATTGAAGAGCTATCAAAGTGAAGCTTTACCTAAACTGTTGAAAATGACACTATTACTTTTATAATAACTATTTAACCACTTAGTCTAAACCCTATCCAATCAATCAATATTATCTCTCATACATTAAGCTTGGCGGCTTGGCCCACTCCATCATAATTTATACCAATTTCATATATATTGCTTTGATCAGTATATCGTCATTCTAATGTTTGAAAGTTTTGCATTGATGTAAGACTAAACAGAAAAGTGAGACAAAATCCATAGTATTTCATACGATTGCAATTGTATATATGCAATTATCACAATGACAGGCTGACAATCTTTGTCGTGATTTCATTGCCTCTAGACTTTCCGAGTACTTTTCTAAGTTCACTTGAGTCTTCATTCTAACTAAAAATTATATGCCAATCAAGGGAAAATCATTCTAATTGGGTAAAAATTCAGGCTAACTGAATATATTAATGAGTATATTATTTTTCCTACCAAAGTTTGGTTTAATAAAATAAATCATAATATTTTATACTCAAAATCAAAATGGGTTGATAGAAAAAATCTTTGATATAATGTTAGAAAGATGAATTAGTATAAATCCCTAAATTAACAAAAAATAAAAAATAAAAAAGAACGATCAATCATCGGGCACCCCATGTCACAAAACAGATGGGCAGGACCCGTGACAATTTTTCCTATTTTAATAACTCCAACTAGCTCTATAGGACATGATTCTCTCTTTTTCTCGATCTCTCTATCATCTTTTCTTCTATTATTTTGTCTTTCTGAAACAGTGTCATATCTCAGCTGCTCAGCAGCAGCATAAAAAGAGAATGAAATGAAAAATTGGCATAGTGTTGTTTTGACTTACTTTCACTCTTCTATTTACTGTTTTCTCACAAGATTTTGTTATTTTACCCTTTAGGTACTCAAATAAGCCCGTGTGTGGCAAAAAGGAAATAAAGCACAAAATTTTATGGTAATTTTTCTGGGTTCCAGATTTAGGAATGGCAGTTGTATCAGTTAGTAAAATAATGATATAAGAAAACGGTATGAACTTTCTGAATGCCTTCTCATCATTTCTATTCGTTCATTCTTTTGCATTCAGAAATGGAAGAGAGAAATTAAGTACATGGTTCTAGGAAACGGATGATAATAAGAAAAGTATCTTCATTATTAATTACAAAATGGATTACTTTGAGTCATTAACTAGACAAGGAACATCTTTCTTTTCAATGGCCTTGAGAATAAGTTGAGTGACTTCCCTGACATCCACAGCCTGTTGGTTTTGTGCAACAGCAATTGCGTCCATGGAGAAAAAATAGTTGCATGAAACACTAGCCTGTAGAACATTCATTCCCACTTCATCCAACACTTCTAAAACTGAAACCAGACTGTTCTCTTCTTTCTTGCATATCACCCTTACTAAAAACTTTTCCCCAACCTTATCCACTTTCACCTCCTGGGAGTTTCATATTGCAGGAAAAAGTTAAATACTTTTGAGAAGTAAACACTGGCCACAGAGAGAAAGAGAGAGGCAGAAATGATACTGACCTTGGGCACTTGAATGTGTTTCATTAAGTTTAAGTATTCCTTTTTGATAGCCATGAGGTTTGAGTACTCTCTTTTGATCTCTTCCAGTTTGAGTTTTAACTTGTAAATGTAGAGAAAACTGTCCATGATGATGGAACTCTTTTTCACCTGAAGAAACACAACAAATTTAAAAAAGGAAATTAAGAGAAGAAAGGAATAAATGATATATATCAGAATATATATGATATGAATGCGTTTGATCATATTACAGATTTGGAGTTGGTGAGAATTCTCAGAATGTGAAGCTTTCTGCGCAGTGCAATCCTTCTTTGTAGCTGGGAAACCATCTTTCTCTTTCTTTAATTTTACTAGCTTGTTTCAAGTAGGGCAAGTAAGAATTGATAAGAGTGGCCTGGCTTTATAGCGTGGGAAATGGGGGAGTACTGTGTTGAGTAGATATTTCTTGGGATCTTGGTTTGCCAATAGCTAGCAAGACCTTCTTTATATCTTCTTGTCCTATATGAAACTAATGGCACGAAAAAGAGGAATTTTCCTTATTTAATGAAAAAAAAGATTAACCCAGAAAATATAATAAGGAAAAGAGAAAGAAAAAGTTACTATTGTTAAATGCATAATAAAATATTATGAGTTTTGTCGTATAGAAGTTAGATTTATGCAAGGGAGAGGATGCGGGAAAAGGAATGAAGTAATAATATGGAAAGTGTAATCAGTGAATCAATGTAGAAAGGACTTGGATTTGCAGAGGCTTCACGGGCCTCTCGTTTGGTTTCACTTTGTCTCCCATTACAGTATTGCATTATCTGTAATCTGCAATATTGTAAGTGTCCGTAGGTCACATGCTCTGACACTATCACTTCTGTTTTATTCTTCATCGTTCTTTCCTCCCTTAGTTTGGTGTTTTGTTCATTCTTACTGATGCCTCCCATTCACTCACTTAAGACAAACCAACCCGTCTGTCTTCTATTTACCTCTTTCTGCATTCTTTCCTCCCTTAGTTTGGTGTTTTATTCCCATTCTTTCACTTAAGACAAACCAACCCATCTGTCTTCTATTTACCTCTTTCTGCATGCTACTTAACATATATATTTATACATCCCTTTCAAAGGTGAATATGTTTTACCATTTTTGCTTCAATTTTAAGTTAGTTAATAGAGATGGAGAAGGGTCTATGTATCTTTCCAAAACCATCATATAGAAGGTGTAAGATTTTAATTTACACGAATCATAAATTTTTACAATCCTAATCTATAATATCTGTGTATGGATTATAAATACTGAATTATAATTTTTTAGGGTTATAAGAATACTTAGAACATTAGCATGCAATTTGAATCAATAAAGGTCCTAAGGGTATTTGCATTGCAGTAATTAGTTTTTCGCTTCTAAAACATTTCTAATGACAACTTTCAATGGAAAAAATTATACTATATTAGTTTCGAAAAATGGATCTAGTTAATATATAGTAAGTTAATGAACCATATCAAATGTCTAATAAAATTTAAGACTCATATTAGTGTTGTCTGGTTAAATCATAACATTTAAGTATATTTGACTTGATCATTTAAACTCATCTGTAAATTGTTATTAGACTATTCAATTATCTAGTTTTATTAAAACTAAAATCATAATTAATATTACAAAAAATTTTATATAAGAAGTGCCATATTTATCCTGCTCACCGATAAAATAAAATCTCTCTTATTCCTTATCAAGACCACTGAGTGGTTTGAATTCCTTGTCTATCTTGTTCATTCCCTCGGGCAATGGGCATCATAGTCTCTGGAAATGGAATCTCACGCCACAAACTGAACCAAAAACTCTTAAAATAATTGGTATCAAAACCGTTGGAGGTTTAATTTGTTCATTCCTTTGGCTATAAGAAGCCAAGGATGTAGCACTGTACTTAGCTTATAAGGTGACAAGACTTGTCCACTTATAAAATTTTGTCGTTCATCTTCACAAGCATGCATGCGCACAAACGAGTAAAGGCAATAAAGAGGGTTAAAAGTAGTTTGGATTTTAGTACTTGCACAAAGCATACCTCCTTAAATCACTCTTGATTGTAAGCTCGTTTTGTTATGTATAGTAGCCTTTCTTTTGAGGGTAATTAAGGGTCGATCCTTTTCTGTCTCCTTGTTTTCTGATATTTCAATGTTTAAAGCCCGTTTTCCTTTTGTCGCTTTCCCCTTGACATCTCTCTCTCAACCGGGGAAAAGAGGCTCAACTTTCTATCACATTATTGTCTTCACCTTGAGGCTCTTTCCTCTTTATCTGCTCTCGTCCATGGAATCAGGAGTCACATGAACTACTTATATATATAACTGCTGGTCTCAGACTCAACTTTTTCATGAAAAAGCTTGTTTTGTTTAATCAAAACCACGTCCTAAGCAATAAGCACAGTCTTTATTGGTGTTTGTGGCGATAAAGTTTCTTAATTAATTGAGCTTGGTAGAATTATAAGAATGGGGACTCGTCCAGGTTGTGGGTCTAGAAAGTCACAAAATTTGTATTATGGTCGGGTCCTGTCACGAGAAAGATGGACCAATTCCATGCTTGTATGCTATATAGCATGTAAAGCAGAAAAAGCTTTAGTCTTCATTTTTTCCATTATAGAGAACAAGGGCGAAAAATTGCAGATCTTAGAAGACACAAAAAGTTGCAGTTCAGATCAATAATGGTTAAGAGGTAAAGTAACATAATTGAAATGTAAAGCTGCAATTCCCATACAAACAATCAAACTTTTGTTGCTATTTACTATTATGTATTTGTCATCTGTGGAAGAAATGTAGCCCTGCAAATTTGATCTGAAAATCCATCATTATTTTCCTGATATCCACTTGTTTGAACATGCATCCCCAAAGATTCTTTAACATTTTAAGATCAAAATCACAAGATGTAACTAGGTTCTGTACAGAAAAGTTGTAGAAACGTTTACAGTTAAGTTAAAGCATTAATGTTTGGATCTTTATTGAACTTTCCTATGCATGATAACAATTCAAATGAGTTCAGCCATGTACAGTCCATTATTTCTGCTTGCAGCCCGAATGGAAAAAATTAAAAAAGCATAGTCTCTGTTTTCGGAGCATGAGATTGAAATAGAGGACTATTTTCTTAACCACTGAAAAGAGAGAGAGAGAGAGAGAGAGAGAGAGAGAGATTGTAAGGGTGGATCCGAGTTGCATTGACTTGGGCTCGAATCCTATCTCAATTCTATTGAGCTTAGTCCATGGGTTGGATTTGTAAATGTTATTAATTTGAACTTAAACTAAATATTATTTGATTCAATAAAACTTGTGAGCTTGAGTTAAAGGTAAAATAAAATCAAAACGATATAGTTTTGAGGTTATTAAAACAATTTAATTTTAATCAACATTTAATAAACTTACTAAAGGTAAACATTAAGGATTGATCAGACACATTTCTTTGTCTCTCTCATTCATGGTCCTATTCAAACATGGTAGTAAGCTATGTTGGACCAATTTCAAAATAACTCATTGTGTCTAAACCCACTAATTAGTAGGTTTAATGGGTTGAGTTGACCCATTGATATGTTAAGGCTAGTGATACAGTTCAAAGCCCTTCACATGGTTCAAGAGTCTCTCAGTACGCTTTTATAAACCCTTAATAGGCCTGACACAACCCATGAGCCTATACGACCCATATTTTTATTCTTAGAATGTACGTTCTTTTGCGCATTGCTTTGTTGAGCTTTTCTATGATTCCAAGTAAAAACCTTACACCATAACTTGTGGAATGATCAACTACTCTACTAATATCAATAACTTATCTAATATATCCACAAATCAAGCAATCGATTCAACAAATCTCTTAACCAAAATAAGAGATAAAACTTTCCATTTTATCAACGAATACCTATACGAATGCACTGTTTTATTGGAAAATCACAACATATGTACATATTCTTCCTCCCTACTCCTCAAAGATCAGCACCCTCCAAAAGATCCAAAGGTATTTGGAAGTCCTTTTCATGTAAGTTCCTTCAATGGTGTAGATGATAGATGATAGATTATAATGTAGATGATACATTATAAAAATTTCATGATTTATTAGTTTAATCATAATATAATTGATGCAGTCACTAACACCTATAGCCTATAATCTGTCTTCTTCTTCTAGGGAGAAAGAATGTTTGATGGATGTCTATGGCCTTAGCCTAAAGAATCCCAATTCAGTTCATCTTTTTTTATGTTTGGTTTCCAATTCCACCTGCTGCTACTGCACTTCTGAAACTTTCATTATACAACTGGAAGTCATAAAATCAGAGTTCACGTATAGCATATTACTGAATATGCTTCTGCATATGCTATGGCACAATCCATGTTTCGTTTTCACTCTGTAATTGTCCTCTTCTTTCTATCTCTCTCACGAATCTCAATCTGAAATCGATCTTCCCTTGTTCTTCTTTTCTTTTCTTTTATTTGCATCCACTTCTAAAAAAGATGGAGGATATATCCTCAAGAATTACAATCTCGACTGGAATAATGTGATAATTGTTAATATCATGATTCAAAAAATACCTACAAAGTATTGGATTCTGGGAATAATAGACCGTCCTCTTATTCTGGAAACTGAAGTCGTCGCTACCACTGTTACTAGCAAGCAATTAATTTTGACTGATATATATTTCAATTTTATTGTAACTTAAATTATGAAAACCTCCATGAATATGTAACAAGGAAACACCATAAGAAGACACATGGCCACCCCAAATCTTAAATGGGCTCCGCCTCTCAGTATTTAACAATAATAATGTTAAGTCTTCTTGTACAAGGGATGCCAAAGCAACTTTATATAAATGGTATGCATGGTCTTACATAAAGCAAAAGTAAAGAACAATCCATTCAAATCATTAATTTGTTAATAATACAATAATTAAGACATTTGTAAACATGCAGCCTCGAGTTTCTGCATATATCAACTTTTGGGTCCCTTTGAATGGTCCCGAGGGTACCACTTGGAGACTGTGAGAACATTCTCTGGATCTTCCATAACAAGGCATCCGCCATAACTGGCTCTCTCTTTATTCTTATTTTTATTTCTTCTTTAAAAAGTTTGCCCAGTGATTTAATCACTAGTTATATTCCCCAATTTGTTGGGGTTAATTACGTCCTTATCAAGTCTGAATAGTGAGAGTTGTAACTTGTTGAATGATGAATCAGAGGCTTAAATTAGTTAAGGTAGAAAGGTGAGGAAAGATACAGATATATTATTTCTTTTCAGACTTTACAGTGCTAATTTTAACTCCACTTTGCTATATAGTAAGTTTAGTGAATCAATACTCATGGTAAAAAGTTCAAAAGCTAATATAGATTCAGAAGATTTTTAATCCTGGACATTAATTTCTGACTAATTATTTTTTCATAATAAATTAAGAGCAAATTACATTTTTCCACCTAAGGTTTGACCTAAATTTTTTTTCATCATTTAATGACATAAATCACATTTTCCTGCTTAAAATCAAACTCTTTAGAGATGAAATTATATGTGAAGAAGACATATAGCAACATTTATCAGAAAAACACCTTAGGGATGAAGTCAAATCAACACTTGGAGGAAGTGAGAATATAATTTGTAAGTTCCAAGGAAAAAGAGAATGGGGGTGAAATGAAAAGAGAAAAAAAAAAATATATAATGTAAATTTGATATTTACAGAATGAGGATTCATTTTCATTAACAAAGTTTGCTGTAGGGAGAGAAATGCAATTTATATCTCTAAGGGTGAAAAAGGGTTTTGAGTCAAACCTTGGGTGGGAATATGTAATTTCCTTATAAATTAATTTCTGAGTTATTCGTGTACGGTGCATGCGTTAATAATATATAGGTATATTGACCGAATAAAGTAATGAGAGACAAGCAGAAAGCATTGTTCCAAGGATATGCTGGGTGTAAGATGGCATAAATAGCTGGGCTATTTGACATCTCTCTGCAACCACAGGCAGGTGCAGTTGCATTACAGGGCAAGATCTCCATTGGCAGGCAGCCACTGGATATGCATTAATGCATTCAATCTAGTGTGCCCTCTGCCAAAGGAGATTTGCCCGGCAATTCCTCTGCATTATCACTTCCCACGATACAAAGAAACTGATTCATCCGTCAGAATTTAATGTTTTACTTTCTAGCATATATAATCGAGGTTAGTGCACAATGTGTTAATGCAAATACACATTTTATTGAAAAGGTACTCTTTCCTCCTGGGAGCTTGCACTGTCAGCAAAGCCTAAATCAGGCATGCCTCTTTCTTATTCAACTTTCAAGATATAAATAATTCTTTCTACCAAGGGAGGGTTCTACTTATAAGGCATTGCGATTGAAAACAATTTTTGCATAGTTATTTTTTAAGTATGCATGTGCAGTTATATAGTGCATGCTTAAGCTGTAGGATTGTCTCGGTTAATTACACTTACAGTATCGCAATCATTTTTAAGATCTTCTCACATAATATAATGTGATGACTTTCTACTGATTTTTATTTTTTCATTAGTCAATGAAGGTTGATGGATCTACCAGTCTGTTATAAGTACAAACTCACTCCGAGTGCAGATATAAACTATTGGTGATCAGGGAAGAGAAGTTAACGGCTGGTTAAACATGTGAAACTCGTTAATTAATTTTGGCAGAAGCCAATCCAGTGGACTTTTAGCAGGGTTTCTACCAAAGAAATGCGCTCCATAGATAGGGTTTAACTCTTCTTTAAATAGAGTTTCTTGTAATTGTTTGAAATGGTCGGCAGCCGAAACTTAATAAGGAACATATATGTGTGTGTGTGTATATATATATATATGTAAGAAATTTTGGTACCAAGTAAAATGTGGTTTTATATTAGTTTAAGAATGTCACAGTTTCATATAAATTATGACACTATGTTGATTATTGGACCAACATAATTTTGGTCCTCATTGATCTTCCATCCAATGGCAATCATGCAACCTTCCACATACTCTTGACACTCATATTTAATCAACATGGTGCATGAGTGTCACCTTCCAGCGAGGATTTAGTCCCAAATTTATTTGTTATTTATCAAACATTTCCAAATTTATCACTACAACGAGGATTAAGACGTTTATGTAGGTGTCACCTTCCACATATTGGTCATTTATAGTGATAAATTTAGAAATAATTGATAAACACTCATGTTAATTAATTGAATAATTGTATATTGTTATGAAATGTTAATTCAACCCTTGATGATTATTTATTCAATTATAGAAGTTGGTTGAATCGATCGATTATGTGAACCAATAAGCTGATCAGTTTAATTATCGATCCAATTTTAAAAATATTGTATAAAATAGCTCAATATTTATTCTTTACTTAGAAAAACGCTAGTTCCATGTCTTGAGTTGTCGAACACATTATTTTCGAAGGTCATTTCCAGTCTATACAACTTTGCATGCACACCTTTATTTAATGGACTGTGCAATTAGTGATGAAGCATTTTTCTTCCTTCCGCAAAGATTTTAGTTTTCATTTTTTGTAGTAATTGTAGGCCATATACATACTATGTGTTCTATGTCTTTCTTGGATGCGTTCTATGCCCTCAGGTTAAGCACATTTTGAGCAGTACAGAAGGAATAATACAAGAATTAATCCTATAAAATTATCATCAAGCTCTGCCAACGAAATTCAACTACTGATTTACACCATGAAAAGAAGATAAACGTAGAAGATAAGCATATATCACGGCCTATTCTCTTTCACCTTCTTCATTGACAATTGAAAGTTGACACAATTAATATATTTTTTATGGGTTACAATGGATGTATCTTTTCATTAGGATTTTATTCAATCGGATTACAAACCAGGAAACAAGACACTGACACTATAATCTTTATGCTGAACTATTTAAGTAATTGTACGTAGATCTAACAGAAGTCCCGAGAAAGTAATGTCTTATTATACTGAGAGCAGTGATTGTGAATATGGAATGAATTCCCAAGATTGTAAGCTAGAGTGAACAACTGTGCTCAGACTATAGGAATTGCAAAACGAAGATGGTCATCATCATTGATTTTTCAATAACATTTCAAGGCTTTTGCAGATCAATTGAGATCGGATTGAATCGGCCTTGTTTGCCGTAATAAATGAAGGGACTGCTGGTTTGCTAATTTGTGAGAACAGTGAAATCATTTCTTTTGTCATGTTGAAAGTAGCAGTATACAGTTCATAATATGTAAGATTTTGAGCTAGTTTGGTCATTTTGCTCGTATAATTTCTGGGCTCTGATAATCCAATTAATTGATTTGGAGAAGGCATTGTTTCTTGAAGTTTCAAAGAATTAATCAAACTCTGCTCTTGTTTCAGAAAATTTTCTTTCTATGCTTCGCTTTAGAGTAACTCCAAGTAACTTGCGACAAGTTATTCATCGAATTTCTTCATCAACTAAGTCTTCAATTCCTCTCCAATCCCTCATCTGCCTAGTAAGTACAACAAAAAAGGGAAGTTAATCGATGCATATGGCCTATCAAAGAAAAAATAGTGCAAAATTTGGAAACGACACACCTAATAATAACGGTAGGGTAGTTGAATGGCAGGGCAAATCTCCTTTGGCGGCAAATATATAGCCCCTTCATACCATGTGCAATATCTTCTGCCAAAGGAGAATTGCACTGTAACTCTTCTCTACCCTTGGAACTTCCATGTTTCTTCTCATGTTACCGGAATTAATTTATGTTTCCACTTTTATTGTCATCGGATTCGCACATTAAATTGGATATTCGCTGAAAATTTACAGGCATATGCTAAGAATACTTCTTTGAGCTTTCTCTTCATTTCCTTTTGCCATCATGGTCCCCCCTCCCTAAAAAAAGGCCTCCTGCAATTTCTTTTTCTCATAGCTCAAGGCATATTACAAGCATATGAAATAGATGACAAGATGTTTGAGGTTTAAGAGATCCCAATACCCGTTTAAATTCCTTCTAAATGTTGAAGTAAATAAGAACGTTGATACTTTTATGTATGAGAAGCAGATGCATAATTAACTACTTTCTGTGTTATACACGGTATAAAATTTATAAACTTAGCAAATTCGAGATGCAAGTAAACTAGAAGTTCCACCAGCAGGCATAAAACATTAGCATATGCTTGAGAATTAAGCTGAGATCGTGAGCAATTTCTGAATCAACTTTGCCCATATGACCACAAGAACCATAGGATTAAGCTAGTTAATAAATTAGACAGCTAGAAAAGATGGGATATTTTTAGAAGATGCTGATGGATCTTCAGGCTGGCTTAGCGAAATCCTCCTGTAAAGTGAACCACCTGTTTCGATTCTCATCCTAAAAGGGCGAGAAGCCAACTCGGCCTTCACCTTAATTTGCATGATGCGGAATTTACTGTCATTGGAAGGACCAAATATTTTTATGTGGACCACCATTATGGAATTGTTCATGTTTCTTCTTTATATCTTGTTTCTCACTTCCGTTGTGCATAAACGTCAAAAACAGTACACTAAATGTTGCTTGTTGACAAACACGATTCAATGGGGTTAGATTACAGGATTTTTTTTTTAACTTCTACGCAAGGTTTCAGAGATGAGCCCCTTATAAGAGAATAAATCTAGAAATTCTAGGGATTATTCTATTAACAATATCTTTAGTCTATACAGCTATACTTCTGCTTAGTGGCAAATGTTCCTACACATTTTATTAATTATAAATCTGGACTCTGATGGAAGTTCCTCCACTTACAGTTTTTACACACTGCAGTGTACTTCTCCTTAGGCAGGCCGCTGCTTTACAGTATTTATAGAGACAATGATTTCCGTGAAGTAGAGACCGTTCGCCAAAGCAGATTTGCTCACTATTTCTGCTGCAATATCTATCCTCAAATTCAGGTAGAGACAACCTTGAGAGATAGCTAGTATTCATCAAAAATGGAACATTGATCATTTGCATTTGTGCTTTTGGTTATGAAGTTTTATAAGATGGAGCTGTGAAGTAAACTCAACTATGTTGATTTCATTTAAAGAGGTGATTTCAGTAATAGATTACATGTGAAATCTGCAATTTATTTCCATGACTGATTGTTTTTTCTCTAAGTTGAATCTTGCTAGCATATAGATTTGACATGAATATTTTTGTTTTATAGACAAGGTATAGAGTAAGGAATCTAGAGATTGCATTAAAAAAAAAGGCCTCCATTCCCAACTTGCAATTCCCCAAGAATGGAAAGTATAAAAGAGAATATATATATATATATATATATATATATATATATATATATCTAACAAGAAAAATATATAATAAAACTATTCATTCACAGTTTTAATAGGGATTACACTCGCAAGATAAGTTAAGTCATAATTTTGTCACATTATGATGGGCAAGGATCAAGGCGAAGATCCTCCTCGGCCTTAAAAGTGAGGGCCGGGTTACAGAGATTCAAGAGTTTATAAATTCAGCAAATAATAGGAGAAGATCAGGCTTCTGTCTTGGAGCTAGCAAGAACTGTCTTTCTTGCCCAATTGATTGAGAACCTGCAAGAAAACAAATGGCTGATTGGTCACCTGTACTTCTGACTACATTGTCTAGGATGAAATTTAATTTGAACTTATCTGCGATAATAGCAGCAGCAAAATGCGACCAAATTAAACAGGAACCTAGCTTTATTAATGCTAAGCCTCAAATTGTCCCCTAGCTAAACCATTTATTCAGAATTAATGCGCTGAAGAATGAAATAAAGCACAGTCGGCAGGAAATTTTTTACCATTTGGTCGAATCAGAGGCCGCAAGATAGAATGATGTGTAAGTGAATCACAAGGCAAATCTCCTTTGGCAGAATAGAAGTATGCCTGCCGAGCTATAGCATACACATTCTGCAAAAGGAGGTTTACACTGTAATTCTCCTCGAAACGTAAAAGCTGCTTCAAAAACATATGTTATTCCTAAGTCATTGCACAAATCCTATAGTACTTTATACATGCACTAAAATGCTTGTGTTTCTGTGTGTATATATATTCAAAATCTTTCCCGTTTTGTTCATAGAAATAATTGGGATATGCCGAGCAAGACTAGCATACGCCATGGCCAAATGAGGTTCCCTCTCTCCATCATGGAATCTGGTCCCTATCATTTCCTCATTGTTTCCCCATCTCCCTCATATCTTCGTTCATCATTTACATAATTATATTTCCATAAAATTATGTTTACCCAATTTTAAAAAATTATTAATTAGGTTATTAGTGTGGTCCATTCATGCTCATTTTATATGTTGAGTTATTGAGAACTTTTAGAACATTCAAGGTGATAGTAATTAATACGTTAATCTGAATCATTAATTAACTAGATCAAAATGAATTTAAGAGAATAATTTGTATAACCTTTTGGCAAAAGTAGACACTCGCATGAGAACTCGAAAAAATATGTAGAACCAAAAAAGGAAAGCAATCTTTGGCCCTTCCCCAAAACGAAAAGAGAGGATAATGAGATCATGTTATTAGATCTTTTATCGATATTTTAGTTAATAAATATATGTATTATTTGTGTTCTTATATTATTCATATGTTAAACACCATTAACAAAATTTCTAAACTCCATATTTTACATTTTTTTATATTAAACATAAATTTTAGATCGTATTTTACACTGCCATATTTTTTAACCCAAAAGAATAAGATGACTTTGTTTGTATCAGTTGGGAAGTACCTGGATTGGTTATAAAACTGTACCTTCTGAAACGAGATGACGCTTACACTATAAAGGAAAAGGTACATACATCTCTTCTAGATTACATATTTTATTCGTCTCTTTCTTTCTTCCTGACACATTAAAAGATCATCTTAACCTTACCTTATCTTCCTTTGCTCTTTTTATTCAACCAAATTGTAAGATAATGTTAAGTAAAATATCCAAGCATTATCAAACTTGTAAAAATATGAGGCTGAGAGCTATTTAAGTTGAACTGTCACAATTTCATAGTATTTACGAGCAGTAATGGATGTCCTTAGAATATGCTGTTTGTATGGAAACGCCAGACTTTCCGGAGAGCTATAAATTTTATCGAACCTTGAAACTGTTCCCTATGCAAAAACTTGAAGAGCATGCGTGTGCATTACCGGGCAATTCTTGCTTTGGCAGTTGGCAACTCGTACTGTACTAATTAGCACAAGAGCAGGATGAGTGATCTCATTGCCAAAGAAGATTTGCCCTGCAATTCAGCTTTTAATTGCGGCCATCCATTCAGCTTCCAGTTTCAATATTTTTACTAAAATTTCTAGGTTAAAGGTTTGTGATATGCATTATACCAAATAGTAGATAGCTACAAATGCTTGGAGAATTATTAACCTGTTCTTGAAATTGCATAAATAAGCATCATATGCATAAGAAGGAAATTAAAATGATAGAAAGTACGCAACATAACTTGGTCCATTGAAGTGATTATTGAGTAGAGTTTTCATGCCTACGCATTGCAGCTTGCTTCATGAAGACAATTAAATAAATTGACTACTTATTCATGCTTTCTTCGTTATATAAGATTACTTTTGCATCCATTTTCAAGTCAAATAAACTCAGTAGAAGCCTACATCTGTCAAATCAGCTATAGTAAGATTTCAGGTTGAATTTTTGGATAGAGTGAAGACACAATTAACTTGTACCAGTATGTATGTATCGGGGAAGTATAGCGATGCGCCTATAGCCATTTTAATATAGTCCATCTGAAAATACAAGCAAGGAAGGAACATAAAGCGGGGCAGACCAGGTAAAAAGTGCCCATAATATCAAGATTCTGATACATATATAAATAGAAGGATCGATGCATCTAATCTCTAATTAAAAGCTTCTTTGTCTTGCTTAGTTCTTTTTTTAAGAGAAACTATTTGGTACAATAGAAATCATATTATTAGTGAAAATACAATTCGCCAAAATAGAGGATATAAGACCCCAAGAGAGCTAGCAAATTTGTGATGTATTAAAACTTTTAAAGTAAAGATTTAAATTCGAATCTTTATCACGTTTGTCAAATTTTGATTTACCTGACTTATGAGTTTGGTCGTTATATGCCAGAGATGAAGAATGTGTTAGCTACATCAATTTCATCCTTGTAAGTATGCGATTAATTATGTTGGTGAAGACAGCTTAGCTTTGTTTTGCATAAGTTCCGTTTAGGTTGGAGGAAAGACAGACCAAACCGGAGTCAACTTCCAGCCAAATGAAATTCCAATTAATGTTTAGAATGAGAAATTTCAACAGTGTGAATAATCTCAAAGTTTCCTGTTTGAAGTCCCAAAGCTATAGCAGAACTTCCCATGAAGTCACCTTTGAAATCGGAATAGATGCATCACATGCCGATGATCCAAGATTACCTTTTGAGAGGTGATCGACTGGTATTAACTTCAATCCATGAGAAAATATATATCAGAATACCGGCAATAAACTTTATTTGATATGAAGATGTAGAAAAAGAAAAAACACAAAGCGAAATAAAAGAAAAACCTGGGGCATAGAGAGCCAAATTGATAAATTTAAGACTTTGCAGGAAGCCAAAATTTGTTCAAAAGGATCATGTACATTTTGGCAAGAGCAAAATAAAGAAAAATAAATGGTGAAGTGCATATCTTCAGCTATATCATATTATCACTTTCCTATAAAATACAAAATAAAGAACTATTATCACGGGAAAAATTAATAATTAATGCAATATTTTTAGTCATAATCATGATTAATTAGAGGCAGTAGATAGAATGAGTTTTGCTACTTTGGTGACAAAAAGAGGACACGGACGGCTTGGAACAAGTGTGCGAGTGAATGACAGGGCAATTCTCCTTTGGCAAACAGAAGTATACACCGCGTCTGCGTGCATGATTTCTCTCTGCCAAAGGAGGATTGCACTGTTATTCCTCCCACAAACATAGTCTTTCTTACTTGAAATAACACCTGAGTGCCTGCCTGAGTCTTTACAGCGATCCTATAGCCTTTTATATACCATGTGATTCGCACCTAAGTTGGATATGCCGATATAAAGGTAATAGGATATGCCAGTACAATGCCTGTAAATGTTCCTTCTTTCTCCTTCATGGGTTGATGGTCCCAAAACTTCATCATATCCGTCCTCCGAAGACCAAATGACCTACCAATATCTTCATTTATGCTGCGAAAATGAAGATCTTTTTGGTTGTTATAAAGATATTTTGTCTACTTACATATATAGCAGTAGAATTTTCTAGTTCTTTTTTCATCGAAAATTAAGCAAGCTATGAAAATCCCCTAATCTCTATCTCACTTTATCTTATTGAATTATTAAACCAAGTAGCGATTCAGGCGTTGACTGTCTTTACAATTTCAAATGGCAATAAATTGTATTAAAAATTCACAAATGTCCCACCAATTCATATAGGCATCTAGAGGATCCTCCTGAGGGTTTTTTAGTTGTTCCCAAAAGTAGCAAGCAAGTGCGGCACTCAAGTCGTCCGGCCATAAATTAGCTAACATTTCAATTCCTTCATAAAGTAAGAATAAACTAGCCCACGTAAAAGGCAAACGAAAAATGGCTTAAGAACCCATATTGTTTCTGCACAGACTACTTATAAGGCGCTATTTGTAACTTTTATTAAGTTCACTAGTACCGTGCGATAACATTTTTCAGGAATGTAAATTGATATAGATGGTCAGGCAGACCAAATACATTGTGATAAACTAAGCATGCATGCAGAAGCTCTATATACATGTATAAATGATACAATCTGAAGGTTCTAATTAATGCTATGTATCAACATTAATAACATTAATATTATTTTGATTCTGAAGGTTCTTGGATTTGTGCTGGTAGAGTGGAGCTGAAAAGCAGTCTCTTGCCGTGCATATATGTGATGTTGTTCTCCATCTTTAATTGCTGGTTTTCCTGCTGGTGGGAAATGATTTTAAGCAGTGATTGTGGCTGGAAAATCTGTGATTTACTTAGGGTACTAAGATTATGATGAGTTTTAATCAAATTTTGCAGGATGCTGCTGTGTTCTAGGCTTTCCAAGGACATATTCTGGTTACCTTTGCCTTTGTTGTATAGAGTTTTTGGTGTCCACTCTTGAATTCTATCATTAGAAACTTTGATAGGCCTTCCAAAGAGGGCAATTCTGCTTGTCTTGGATGGGTTGTAACTTAGGGAAGTGTTCTACGACACTACCGGAGTTACTTTCATATTATATTATGGTTGTTTTATAGGTTTTCTTGTTTCGGGGCCGGTTTTGCTTTTCTTTATATATACTTACCAAAACAAAAAAATTATCTTGATTCTATCCCCGTTAGTTTTATAGGAGATACTTTCTCATGACTCCTTCATTTAATTTTTAGAGTAAAATCTAAATTTCAATGTTTGATCTAACCATGATATACAATTCATATCTGTTACATGCCCATTATGTACCTCCATCCAAGATAAATTAAAGACTAATTTTTGTAAGCACATCTAAATCTTGAGCAAATATTTATATCTATTTACAGTCATCCGCCTTATTGCACTTCATATGGCATGTTTAAACGATTTGATGCATCTCATTTGAATATATATTATCAAAATCGTAAGTAACCAGCATTTTCCACAACCTAGTACGGACAATAGGGGCAAAAAGGTGTGCCGTGTGCGAATAAAAAATAGGACCACTAACCTTGTGCTATTTTCCACGGAGAGAGGAATACAGGATGTGCTTGGAATATGCTGTTTGCATGGCAAATATCTGACTTTTCTGCAGGTTGCCTATGTACACATATGGACTCTGAGGTCTGTTCATCAATGGAGATTTACTATTTATCAGTAGCGTGAGTAGAGTGCATATTAGGCACAGCAATTAAAAATATTTGTCATATTCAATGGAAGAAGTGTGTATGGATGCATTACTGGGCAATTACTCCCTTGGCAGTTCGCTTCTTCTACTCGACTGCTCGGCCCGTGATTAAATTCACGAAGCAGGCTGACTTATTTATATATGCTCACTGCCAAAGGAGATTTGCCCGGCAATTCATCTGTTCAAGCGCATTTAATTAGTCGTCAGGTGATTCATTTAGCCTTGGATTCGAGTTCGGCATGATCAAGCTTTAAATGAACGGATGGGAGGCGAGCCCAAGCTCTCGCAAGTTGCTCGTTGTTTTGCAAAATTCGAAAAGATGTTGTTTTGGGTTATTGAGTACCTTATGTTAGCATGGAAAAACGACGTCATATTGTTCTAAGTTCAACCAATGCAGTTATCTTCTTCTTCTTCATTTCTAGTTCAACACTTTTTCTTCATAAGCAAAGTAAACATACTTCATGATATCTCCCAACCACCCGACTCTCCCAAGGAAAATAATCTCTCTTAAACACAGACTCTCCCAAGACAAAACAACTTTCATCATCGATCAAATTCAAAGCTCATTTGTCCTTTTTCTTTTTGTTCACCAATAAGATATTCAATTTCTTGTGAATTTTTGGGTTGTTATACTAGATTGTCAAGATGGGATGTACAGGTCTAATATAATTTTATAATGGTGAAACGTTGTATTCCAAGGGTGCCTTAGTTTCAAATGTTGTTGTGTTTGTTTGATTTTCGTTCAACAAAACAATCAATTGTAATATGGTGTTTTGATTCTATAGTAGTCTTAAACATATTTGAGCTCGAGCTCGATCTCCAGCCTAATATCCCTAAACTTGTTGAGGTGGAGCTCAGTCTTCCTAAAGTCAAGTCAAGCACAAATGTATAACTTAAGTTCATGATATCAAATTATATATATTTGTGTACTTTGTATAGATGGGCATCGTCTTTGACACAGGCAATTATGTACTTCTCAATTTATTTGTATCCTTAACACTCTATCATAATTAATAAAAAACGATACTATCAATACAAAAAGTTGTATACAACAAGGCCGAAAGACTTATTTCCGTCGAAGGCGTAGTAAAATTTCAAACCCTTACTTTTTTACTTATAAATATTTAAACACTCGTTCATAAATAAATTTTTATTAAAAATCTTAGTTAAAGTTAGAGATAAAACTATTATTTACTAAAAAATAAGTTTTATCATATTTTTCTCCTTAAATTTAGAAACCTATAATTTTCTCTCAATCCAAAGTTTGAAAACTAATAAATATCTCCTAGAGTTTGTTCTTCTTCTCTCTAATATCGATTCGTAGTCTTTGGTCGTCGTTGTCCTCCCTTCTACCTTATCTCTCCCTCTGATCACCCTTCCTTCTCTCTCCAACCGTCTTCGGTCAAGACGAAGATGATATAGTCTTCATCTTAAAAAAAGACGAATGGTTTTTGTCTGAAATAAAAACACATTGTCTTCATCTCTCAGATGAAGACTCGTCATCTTTGTTTGAGAGATAAAGGCAATGCATTTTTCTATGAGACAAAGACGTCTTCGTCTCAATCAAAGAGGAAAGGGAGAGCAACTACAGGGAGAGATAAGACGAGAGGGAGGACGATTGATGTTTGGAGACAACAAATCAACGTTAGAGAGAAGAGAAATAAACCCTAAAGGATATATGTCAGTTTTCAAATTTTGGGTTAAAAAAAATTGTAAGATTTTTAAATTTGAAAAGAAAAAATATGATAAAATTTTAATTTTTTAAATTTTTTAATAAATAATGATTTTACCATTAATATTAACTATAATTTTTAATAAAAATTTATTTATAAATAAATATTTAAATTTTAAAAATTAAAAAATAAGAGTTTAAAATTTCACTACTCCTCTAGTGGGAATAAGTCTTTTGGCCATACAACAAAGAGGGATAAAATATGATGCCAGTGGTTTTGCATATTATAAAATGCATGCCCAGCTGTAAACGACAAACTCTTTTCAATCATATTGAGACTTATGTTTATTAAAATTGTTTGTTTTTTTCCCTAATGACGATTTATATTATATTAATTAAACAACTAATACCATTCAGTGGTAGACCACGGGATTTAAATTAACTTAATGTAATTTAATTTTAGGCTAAATGGGTATTTTTCATCTAAATTTTAGTATAATTTCAAAAATATATTTATAATTTTTCAAAAACCTAAATACTTAGGTCAATTGTTGTCAAAATTTTTTTTAAGCTAAAAATAAAATCATTATTTTACTAATAATATTAAAAATATATAATTTAATTTCTTTTTTCCCCTATATGTTGAAAACTTGCATCTCACCCTTTAACCTAGACTTTGAAAAATAACATTTTTCCTTTTAAAATTCTAGGGTTTTCTCCCCTCTCTAGCCTTTGTCAATGGTGGTCACCACCGTCTCCACCTTTACTCTAATTGTCTTCCTCATTGACAGAGAACGTTGATGAAAACAAAAATAAAGTCGTCTCGTCTCTTCGTCGAGGAAGAATCTTCTCCATGTTTTTCTCAATGAATTCATCAACAAAAACGAAGTTTTTCAACTCCATCAACTTCCTCTATTGAGGAGGGAGATGATGGTGACCACTATCAATGGAGATCAGAGAGGGAAGAAAACCCTAGGAATTTTGGGGAGGAGAGGAGGGGAAGTTACTTTTAAAAGTTAAGACTGGGGTTGAAATGCAAGTTTTCAAAGTCTAGGGAAGAAAATTATATATTTTTTAATATTATTAATAAAATAACAATTTTACCCTTAGTCTTAATATAAAATTTTAACAGTAATTGATCTATAGATGAGTATTTAAATTTTGAATAATCATTAATATGTATTTATCTTTACATTAAAACTTGGATAAAAAATAGTCTTTTGACCTTAATTTTATCTTCTAAATTTGCATCCTGTCGCATTATTTGTCAATTTTTTAATTTTTATACTCTTTTCGTCCGTTTACTTTGACATAAAATAGTATTTTCTTTTTAAATTTGTTTGTTTTAGTTAAAAAAATTCTCTGATACACATTTGTAGTATGGACTTTATATGTCCATTTTGTCCTTAGTAATGGTTGTGGTCCTTAGTAGTGGTTGTGGTGATAAATATAGTTAGAATACAATTAATGATCAAAACCAAATGATATGACCTTGATAGTGTTGAAATCTATAAAATTATTTTTTTTCCATGTTTTCCATATTGATCATATTCATTATTTGTCCGGATAATTTTTTGCAATGATAAGGTCAAAGAACAATTTTCCACCCAAGGTTTTGAGAAGCGATTATTTCCACCTTAAAGTTTCAAAAGTTCAAACTTCTGCATATTAGTAACTTTCGTTAGTGATTTCTATTAGACTGAAGGGCAAAATGGTCTTCTAATTGGAGAAATGATGTTTGTATACCTCTATGGAAAGCATTATGATTGATTTCAAATGATTTTTTTCTTTATCTTCAACCATGATTCTATTAAAATGTTTTACCTCTTCATCTTTTTAGTTTTGTTAAAATTACACTCACACTCTGAAACTTATTTTACTTCATGAAGATCTCATCCTTCCTTCTTATCTTCATTCTCTTTCTTCTCTCTTTACCCCCAAGCTTCTCATTTCAAAATTGTTATTGTTGATGGTGTTTCGAAGTGGAAAAATTCAACTGTTCATATTAGAGACTTTATCAATAAGTAGTTTTTTTTCTTCTTAATTTTGCTGCAAGTAACTTATATAACTTGCTTCCACTTTCTCCTTTTTTTCTCATTTTTCAAACACAAGTATATCTACAACCTTTACATTTCCAAGAACAAGGGTGTCTTCAATGTTTGCAAATTCACTCAAGCCACTCTTTTCAACCTCTTACACAACAAATGACTCAATTTTTTAAAAAAATCTTTGTTTTGAAATAAGTCATATAATTTATTTTTACAATTCAAATTATAAAGTGACATCATTCATGTCATGATTTTTTCAACTTTACATTCAAAATGGTTTGCTCAATACGTGTTAAAGACCCAAAAACTCTTCATAGAGGTGTTGTTAACACAAAGTGCTAACATTGTTTCTCTATTGAAATGGCCATCCTTTCCTTCAATCTAACAATAATCACTAACTAAAGTTACTAATGGGTGAAAATTTAGACTTGTGAAACTTAAATGGTAGAAATGTCATTTCCCAAACATTGGGTGGGACATAGTACTTCGGCCCAATAATGACCGAAAAATTTATTATTATTATTATTTATTACACATGATCCATGCCCATGGCCGGATTCGAATGATGAGCCCACAAAAAATAAAGCTGAGGAGATAAGGCAACTTTATAGCTGCCACTTGGCGAGCAGTTATTGCTTACAAGAACACCAGCATTTTCCCACGTGAGTCAGCGGACGGGTGGAAGTGTAGTTAGTTGGAGGCCTAATTAATCAACCTTCCAAACCTAACAATGGGATTATCCACATTAAAGAATAATTATAAGCAAATTCACTTACTCAGTAACACATTTACCATATTACCCCTTTTCTAGATTATTGACTTGGGCTGCCTTAATTTGATTCTTGGGTGTCAAAAATACGCGTAATTTACTAGGTCTTTTAGATAACTGTCAAATTAAGAGATAAACTCTTTGGAATAATATTACATATATAAATTAATTAATTATATAATAATATATTATTTAAATATTTAACCAAATATTTAAAATTAATATATATGATTTTATTGAGTATTTTAAAAGTGTAATTAAGAATACTAAAGTTATATGTACAAATTTATTTATATAATTTAATGTAATAGTATTTGAATGAGTAATTTTAAAATAAAAAATAAATAATTATATGGTTAAATCATAAATTGCTTTTGTTTGTTATGTACAATTTTATTTAATTGAAAAATCCGAAACAGAAAGAAACAAGAATGATTGAACATGGGCGGGCGTCCCTTAGAGAGTTGAACAAGTGTAAAACGTGAATGCGAAGGAACAAGGCATTATGGGGAAATTGATTGAGGCATGATTGATAATGGGCACATACACTCATTATTACTTTGTAGACAGAAACAAGATCAATCATATATTAAATTAAATGTTTGTGCCCACCAAATGCAAAGCCTTTGCTTGCTCTTATCATTTTCACAAAGGTCAAATAAATGTTATCGATAATGTGATTAATTTTGGGATTATGATTTAATCTTTGATTAACAAATTTTTAACATGGGCAATAATTCATATAGTGTTTTCCACACGCAATAATGCAATATTGCTTCAACTTAAAGCCACGTCATACCCATACATAACTTCAAATCACTTTACTTTCCTGGAAAAGCAACTCACTCGGAAAATTAAAATAAAACCCATTTGGCCAATCTGAATCCAAAATAAGGACGTCATGGAAAACGTGTGTTGAAATTTTCTGTATGTTTTTGAACTTACTGAAGGGTATCTTGTGAAAAGTCGGTCTTATATATTAAGCCTAAAAGTTTCAGAGTAGTTCTCAAACACAAATTGTAGATAGATTCTTCCTTTCAGCTTAGCCGCCGTCGATGGACTCCGAGAAAGTTATGGAGCTCTTCGATTTTTGCTGGTTTGAGATGAAAATCTTTGAAAGACCTACAAGTTATTCAACTTTTGAAGCTAACCCGGATCTCCAAATCGAACAAAATTCATCGAAACTTGAAGATTTTTCTCGCATCCCTACGATTCATAGAAGGTCCATGAGTGCTCAGTTGAGCTCGGATTCAAGCTTCGATTCGTTTTCTCTTTCCCCAAACTCGGTTCTTTCCCCGAGGAAGAACTCGGTTCTTTCCCCGAGGAAGCTTCGAACCATTTTCTCTGGAAAAGAAATTGTGGAAGATGAAGAAGATCAACCAAAACAAGCTCATGTTGAAGAAGAACATGTTTTCGAGAAAAAAGCTGTCAAACCGCGTAGAAAGAAGAGAAGCAGTGAAAGTAAGAGCTTATCGGACTTGGAATTTCAGGAGCTGAAAGGCCTGATGGATCTCGGTTTCGTTTTCACGGAAGAAGATAATAAAGATTCAAGATTGGTGGAGATTGTTCCCGGGTTACAGAGATTGGGGAAAAAAGATGAAACAATGGAGAGTAGTGTTGAAAAATCTTCTGTTTCGAGGCCTTATCTCTCAGAAGCTTGGGATGTTATGGATAGCAGAAGAAAAGAAAATAATCCATTGATGAATTGGAAAATTCCTGCTTTGAGTAATGAGATGGACATGAAAGATAATCTCAGATGGTGGGCTCATACTGTTGCATTATCTGCAGTTAGATGACGAACTTCCATTGATTCACCGTTCAAAGTTTCCTTTTTGGTCATATTTCTCTTCTTCAAAATGATGACTGGTTTCAGTCTTCTTGTTTTCATTTTTAAGCTGTAACAATTATACAATGTAAATAAACTTAATTTATTACTCCTACTTTTTCATTAACATTTCAAGTCTCTACTCTCATGCTTCAAGAAGCCTTGCTTGAATGGAATTCAGAAATCTTCTTAATCTAAAGTTTTGAAGATAATTAAAGGGAAAGGAGACATCAAAGAAACTATAAACGGTAAATTTCTGAAAATAACTGGAAATGTTGGTCCAATTATGATATTAACCAAGTAAAAGAGTTAGTAAATGTAAAATTGTCAATTTCTCATAACAATTTTATCAAAAAATTAAAAAAAACAATGAGGTTATTAATAGAAATCACTATATTTTCACCAACTCTATTGAATTTTTTTGTGGGTTTAACGTTTTTTATTACTTGAATTCATATTTTTTGGTACAAGAATTTGGATATGAGCTTCTAAGTTAGAAAAAATAATGGTAGTTTTGCAATTATGAGATTATAAATAAGAGTACAATTATATTTAATTAAGTTGTGTAATTATTTATTCAGTTTTCAAATATTTTTCAAGGTTAAGTTGCTAAGTTTAAATATTTCTTTTAAATTATTAGATAATAAATTACTATTTTACCTTCACACATTTAGTTTTCTTAAATAGAATTTGATTTTAAGTAAAAAAATATTATTTATATTAGTTAGAATGAAAAGGGTTTTTAAGCCAAACCTCATTTTGGAAAAGTATATTTTCCCCCATGAATATTATTTTAGATTTAATAAAATTATATGTGTATTATATACATTTTGAGTATATAAAATGAGTATACAAATAATATATTATCATATAATTATATAATTTTGAATTAAAAATAAAATAACTTTTAATTATGTAATAAACATATTACCTATATATTTATTTTATATATTTAAAATATATTCTTATACTATCACTATTTTGGATTCGAATAGTGTGACTTAAATTCGCAAATCACGGTTGTATATTTATTTTTAATAAATAAAAGGCCAAAGGACTATTTCCCACCCAAAGTATGCATATTTCTCAAGTTTCCCTTCGTTAATTTTGAAAATCTCATTTACTCATCTATGAGTTGTTAAAATTAACCGAGTCTGTTAGTTATATCATTTTTCCCTCCCTAAACTCTAAAAACTAATAATTTCACCTCAACCTAAGTTTTAAAAAATAACATTTTTCCCCCTAGAGTTTTCAATTTTCAGATTCAATTTTTCGGTGCCTTTTCTTCCTCTCCAATGACCTCCAGGCGACAACTCTTCCTCTCCGACATAGTCTTCTTCCGACGACTCTTCTGGGAGTGGACGTCGATGAAGACTCCTCATCGACGAAGACCTCATCTTCATCGACTAGCACTTCTAGGAGAGTCGTTGGAAAGAGACCACGCCGGAGAGGAAGAGGCATCGCCTAGAGGTCACCAGAGAGGAAGAAACGGCGTCGAAAAATTGAAAACCTAGGGGGAAAAATATTGTTTTTTAAAACTTTGGTTAAGAGAAATTGTTAGTTTTTAAGATTTAGGCTAAAAAATTAAATCAAATTTAAGTTTATTTTTTATAATACAGATAAAATGACGATTTTATCTTTAAAACTATTAATTTTAATTATTTACAGATAGGTAAATAAAATTTTTAAAATTAACAAGAAAAAACTTAAGAAAATAGTACACCTTTTAAGTGGGAAATAATCCTCCAGCCTAAATAAAAACAAAAACAAGTGGGCAGTCTACTTCACATAACTACAGTACACAATTATGAATGGTACGAATCCTAGACATGTCAAAAGACACTGAGTTTGACCTCTGACCTTTCAAGCAACCAGCAAGCCATATGAATCAAATTCATATTTTTATTCCCGAAATAATTAAATAATTTGTGTACTTCGAAAACTTGCGAAATTAATATGGTTTATTTGTCTATGTTTTTTAACCATATAATATTATGAATTAGGTAGCAGAAGTTAACGGATAAGGATGATGGTTATATAACTAGATAAAAGTCTTATTTTAGTTAAGATATGTTTAAGTAATAATTTGGAAGATTAATGGTTAAATTAAACAACATAATACTACTAATTATAGTATTCAAATTAACATACATGAAAATAATGTTTCCCAAACTAAATCATATCTCACAATCATATTAACAAATTTAATTATCAATGTCAATAATATTTTTAAAACTAAACTAGATGTAGACTCCTTGACGAGAATAATTCAGTCTAATTAATAATTAGATTGTTAGATTAGTGTCAAATTGATTAACTGTTTAAATATATTATTTAAAATAATTTTAGATAAATTAAAATTATTTAATGACCTAACTGATCAGAATAATTATTTGATCTGATTTTTAAAATTATGGTCCCGATAATTACAGGGTGAACATAGAAATGTGAAAAAATACAAATAATGATAATGAAATAGATTAAGTGGTTCACATGTGAAAACACAAATCAAAGATCAATAATGGACAATGAAATTGACCATGTCATCGAAATCGATGTAATTTATTTTTTAATTATGTGTATGTACATGCAGTCGGAATATGACAAAAAAAGCTTCAAAACCATCAACCAACCTCACACCAAAAACACTTTGACCTCTATATGAAATCGAAATTGAAGGAGAGCCACAAAGAAAATTAGGTATGCATTACGAAGAGTTTTGCTAGACACTAATTATAACAAAATATTCAAGCATTCATACTTCAAATTTATTACATATGTACAATCTGAAAGGACATGTGAGATAAAATAATTAAGGATTCATGTATCAAGATCTAACCCTAGATTTGCGAAAGAGAATGAAAGAATATGAAATGGAGAGAGTGAAGAACTCTCTGAAATGTTTGAGAAGGAGAGAGAGAGAGAGAGTTTTTCTTTTTTTATTTAATTGCGTTAAAAGAAAATTATAAACACCATCGCGTTTTATATACGTGTGGTTAAAATATCAAGCAACACCACAGTTGTTTACAAATAGTAGTTAAATCTACTTCATTTTCGAATTAACCTTTTAGTACCTTAGGTTTGATCACCTTGCAATTACACATTTATGTTAACACAATCTAATATTATACATTTATTTATATAAATTAATACGATTAAATAATATAATTATTTTTATTTTTATTTTAAAATTATTAAATTATAAGTTATCATATTATTTTATATAAATAAACTAGTAAAATTATTTATTTATTCTATATGTGGTATGACTTTTTCTTTTTATATGTTATCATCCGCACTTGATAAATATAAAAAATGTTAAGATTTCAATGGTGTGGTCTGAAATTTGATCTCTAAAATAAAAAAAATATATAAGTTGTTGATAAGGGATTAATATAATTTTAAGTTCTCAAATTTTAATAACTAATTTTTATAATGTGATTTTTTTAAAGTCCATATAATTTGATGTCAGAATTGTGTCTTCTAATTGTAATAGTATGGTATGAGTGGTAATATTGACATTATAGTATTCATGCATAACTAGTTCACATGAGTTTTAGAATTGTAGAATGTGGTGATATGTTATGAGTGGTGACATCAACACTACAATATTCACCCGAAATCAATTCTCACGAGGGTGAAGCTATAAAGCATAATGATATATTACGATCTTAAGTGCAAGTTAAGTGTGGTGGCATGTTATAGGTGATGACACTAGCATTCCAACATTCATACAAAATCAATCTGATTATGGCATATTATGATATCAAATATAAAGTATAAGAGTTGAATCTTACACCAAAAAGTATATACTTATGGTATATTATAATTTCAAGTATCAAGTATGAAACTTAGATTTCTTATCAAAAAATACAGATTGTTGATGATATATCATAAATTTTAAACTCTCTAATCTTAATAATTATGAGATAAAAATCTTATATAATAAAATACAAGATTATAAAAAAGATTTTATATATAACTTTGTATGAGTCTCGAGGTTTCTTATCAAATAATAATAATATTGATAATAATAATAATAAATATTATTATTAATATTATTATTATTCGAGATTCAAGGCTTTATCTAATTTTTGAAGAAGGGTTTCATTTTTGGGTTGTTAGAATAATATTGAAAGTAAATTAATGAAAAATCAATCTTAAATCTCACAACAAAACTAACTTTAAAATTGATGTGGCATCTTTCAAACTATAAACCCTAGTCGATAATCACAATGATCCCAACAAGAAATGGCCGTTAATCCATCAAAGTTCATGATGGTCACCATTAATCGATTATCATATCATATGTAATCAGTCTAGGGAAATGACAACCACTTGTTACCTGATACCTACTACTATCAATCACAATTTATGGAACATAATTATCACTAATATCATAAATAAATGTCTATTTATAAACATAATCATGACATGATTATGGTTATATTTGAACCAAATTTATTCGAATTTAATTTGAATAAATAAAAAATAAATTCGATTCAAACAAACTTAAACTTGAATCTAAGAGTTCAATATTTATCGTAAAACTTAAGAGTTTACGATAATTTGCTAGAAATTGATTAAAATGATATTTTTTTAACCAATATACATCAAAATGAGTCGAACTCAAGCGAGTCCAATTCGAATTTAAACAAACTTAAACTCGATTCGATTTAAATTTACCCTATAATAACATATATAAATGTTTTTCTTTTCTTTTTATTGTTCCCATCAAAATTTCACTAAAGTCCCAACACACTCAATGGTTTTCAAAAGTGACATATTCACCCAAAACATTTATTAAGTACAGTAAAACTATATGTATATATTTTGTATACATAATTTGAGTATACAAATGATGTCATCATATGATTAAATTATTTTGAATTAATGATAAAGTAATACTCAATTATATAATGATACATAATCTATATACTCAAATTATATATAAAAAATATGTACATATAATATTTCTCATTTTTTCCCCAATTTATGTTTCACAATTTGAACCTAGACAGGTTAATCTTTTGGGGTAAAAGATATAATAATAATAATAATAATAATAAACAATAACTCATTCACATTTACTATAATTTTAAAACGACATCAACATCTATTAATTAAAAAATCATGCTAAAATTTTTAACTAAAATAATTCAATAGCCTCCCTTTCATTAAGTTCTAATTGCAACTATTAGTAGGAATAGTTTCTATTATTGAAATCTGTCTTGTTCTAAGTTATCTTGATATATATTAGCTTTTATTACGAAGAATAATGGGTTTGGTTTTAAAAGATGATGAATTTGTGGATTAATTTTAGTATTTTTATTAATTATATATTATTTAGCATTTTTAAAAATTTCAATTCTAATTAAACAAATTTACCCTTTATATATTAAGTTCATAAGTGTTTGTTAAAATTTCGGGTCTATATGTCACTTTTCGAAACCTTGGGGATGCCTTAGTTTTGTAAGAACTTTGATGGTGTATATAAGTATCCGTACGGATTAAATTTTAAATACCACTAATGGAAATTACCTGTACTCCATCGTTTCCGCCGACCGTTACACCTTTATTTTCTCACTCCGTGGTAATTACGACTGCCCATAAGACCAAAATACCCTCCAGTTTTGTGACTACTTTCGGAAAAGAATGAGATAATTTTGTCATTTCGGTTTGCAGAATCAAGAAATTGTGCTTATAAACAGAATTAGAATCTGTCCGCAAAACTTCTGTGGCAAAATAGGTTCTTGATTCTCATGGATTGTTCGCAGTTTATAGACACCTTAGATTCTCTCTGGTTCTTCTCCAATTTGTTTTCTTCAACTACTCAACAGTTGGGTCAGGCCAATGACGAGAAGACTCTTCAAGAGGAGCCAGAAAATCCCATCGTCAAAGTGGAGGAAAATCAGAATTATGGGCAAAAGTGTTGTCTTTGTGGTGAATTTGCGCCTGAAGTTGAGGCTCAGGTTCTGCTTTTGGAACCTGGGGATCTGACAAAGCAGGAAGAGAAAGTAAAGAGTGGAAGATCGGGAAGAACGAGGAGGAGGAGGAGAAGCAAGAGAATGTTGCATGAGAGAAGAAGGAATATTCTTGGAGAACTTGATTTGGGATCTGACAGGAACATGGATTCTGATGAGTTTTCTTCTCAGCTTTGGTTGTTTGACTTTGAGGAAACAAGCTCAACTGGGTATCAAGTGTTTGGAAGTCAAGTGCATTATCAAATGAACATGAAGATGCCTCCTTTGGACGACGGAATGGCCATGAAAGAGCATCTCAAATCATGGGCTTACGCAGTTGCCTGCACTGTCAGATGAACTGATCTTCAGTCCAATCAGTCCCTTTAACTTATCATTCTCAGGAAATTAGAATGTTTGGTAGTCTAATCTAATTTTTCTTCGTTATCATGCTTTCCCTGTACTAGAATTTGGTGAAGTAGGACGTTATGCAGATGAATTGTAGCAGGCTTTATGATGTTATGTTTAAAAAGTACAAAATTGCTGCTATTTTTGCTGTCTCTTAGAACTTGGAAGCCATCAAACTAAACTTGTTTTCCTCTGTTTCACGGAACAAAAATACTTAAATCAGAACCTGGTTATAAAATCACATCAAACTCAAAAAGAGAGACGAGAAAATGCATATTACAATTCTAAAAATGTTCTTGAACCATCCTGGAAGATCAACTCTTGTGAAGATTTCACTTTTGGGCCCTTTTGAGCTTTTCTATGATTAGTCCCATTCAGAGTACACAGTTTGGTGATTTGATGCATCCTTTTCAAGATTTTTCTGTGTTCACTACAGTCCCGAGATATGTAGATACATGGGGTCTCTGAGCTTTTTGAGACAGGTATCAGAAAGATACAAATTAGGCATCATTCTTTTGTTAACTGCAAGAACTCCTGCACGAGTTGCTGCTTCAGCCAAAAACGAGAAGCAATTGAAAGAGTTCAAAAGATAGGACATTGTAAAGAAAGCCTTTTCAAGTCCTTCCAATATTTGCAAACTCCAAAAAATGTTCACATGCAACCACTTTTGACCTCCTTGGGTTTAAAAATACCAGATGATTTTTTTTGTTTATCAGAGAAAATAAAATAAAAAAAGTGAGATGATTAAGTCAAAAGCCATGATTTTTGGCAGTTTGTTTGCTGCTATTACATGATTCGGCTTGATTCCTATGGATTCTTATAGAAGCCAATTTTATTTTTTATATTCCTAGAGGTAAGGCATCAATGAGTGATCAACAGTTTAGCATTACTTATCATCTATTGTTTTAAAAAAAAAAAACACAAACAAACCCATAAGAGATATTGATTTTCTATTAGCAATGCTATATATGTATATACACTTTTAATATATAATTTGGATACATAAATAATATGTCATTATGTAATTGAGTGTTACTTTATCTTTAATTTAAAATCATTTAATCACATGATGACACATCATTTATATACCTAAATTATGTATTAAAAATTTGTACATATGATTTTATTATACTCTTATTTAACTTAGCATAATGTTTTCAAATCTCTGGTAGACTTAAGAGTGATACAGTCGTTTAATATTTTGATATTGATATAGTATTTTGATGAATAATTTTGTGAACCAGCTCTATTTTATTATGCAATAAAACCACCCGTATATATTTTTGATGTATAATTTAAGTATATAAATGATATGTCATCATATGATTGAATGATTTTAAATTAAAAATAAATATCACTTAATCATATAATATCACATCATCTATATACTCAAATTGTATATCAAAATTGTGTATACATAACATTGTTTTTTATTATGACATGAAAATAAATAAAATAAACTTTAAGATTGTACGCATAATTTTGGCTTTTTATGAACAATCATGTTTCATATATTAATAATGTGGATGGGTACAAACACCGACATGTTCTTATATGATGGGTTGAGTATAAATTAAAGATAAAAAATATTCAATCATATTATAACACATCAAAATTTGCATCTATATTAGTATGTATTACTCTTTTTGTCACATCATACATCAATTTAAATCTTGTTTTATAGTTTGGCTTTTTGCATTGCATTCATAAATTATTGAGAAAGAATCATTTGGTGGTTTAATTCCAAGTTCAAGTAGATTCAAATTAAGTTAAACTCAAACTTATTTGAATTTGATTTAGTTCAATGGAGTTGAGCTCAAACCTAATCTCAAATTCAATAAATTTAGCTTGATATGATGAGTCAAACTCAACTCATGTTTTAATCAAGCTCAGCTTGGTATCATATTATTTTTTAAATTTAATTATTAATTATTAAATTTTAAATTTTAAGTTTTTCTAATAAAAGAAGACATAAAAGATGTTAAATTGTGATTTTTTTTTTTTATAATAGGTAATATTAAATTTTAAAATTTATTACACTTTCGTGAGAGTTTAAGAATTGGAAATGAGAACTTATTTTTAATGAGTCACTTCACCCGTTGTAAATAAACTCTCAACCCAATTTTAAAACTCTCAAATAGGTGAGATGTATTATAACAATTCACCTCATTCATTATAAATAAACTTATCATTTTCCTTTTTTATCACAATTCAACTTTCACTCATTTTTTTATTAGAAAATATAAATTTCATATTATAATTTTTTAAAATTGGAAAAAATTGTTAAATTCAAGTCAAGCTAGAGCTAAGCTTGAGCTTAGTTCCCAAGGCTTGAGTTGGCTCGAGCTTAAGCTAAGCTCAATAAAATTTTAAAACGATAGCTTAAGCTCAAGTCAGTGTTACTCATTTCATGTTCAATCAATTATTTATATATATATATGTTTGGTTCGGTTTAGAAACTATCCAAACTGTAACTCAAACTATAAATTGTTTTTTTTTTTAAATTTATCAACTTTAGTCAAATTATTTTATAAATCAAACCATAATTTTTTAACAGTTTGATCCAATTTTACGATTTAAGACAAATTATTTACACCCTAACCACACAAAGATATTAAAATTTTCAAAAATGTATGGAATAAAAACAATCAATGAATTCACGGGGCATTATAAGAAAAAATTAAAACTTAAAAATAAGGTGTTTTAAGAAAGAAAACTCCGCCTTAAATTTATTTATAGTCCGATTCCGAGTTGGGCTTCATTGGATTAAATTGGCCCAAAGCTAGCAGCAAAACAGAAGAGCGCAAACCCAACGAACACTGAAGCTAAGGCATGACTGAGGCGGTACCGAAGCCGCGGCGATTGAGAGGTCACACGGCCACCGCCACCTGCTGCATCGCCTCACGTGAGCGTCCCGGCATTATCGTTACTTCCGGGGAGGTACTCTTTTACTGGTTTCAATCAATTATATAATAATAATAATAATAATAATCATCATCATCATCATCTCGTTTACCTTGCTTTAACTGGTTGATTAATGAAAAATTAGGATGGCTGCATTTGCTGGTTTGATTTACGATGCAAAGAAGTTCAGTTTATCATTGATGTTGGAAACGAACCGGTTACTTCATTATGTTTTAAGTCAGGTTAGTTTCTTCATATGTTGTTGCCTGCGTTATTCATGTGCTACAGTGTGATCCTAAGCTCATGAATTGTTTGCTTTAATCTCGGATGAATTTTCTTGTTAGTTGTGGTGAGTGCTGTTAATAGTTATTATGAGCTTATTAGTGATTTAGTGGAAACTGTTTTTGAGTGCAAGTGCTTCTAGACAAGTGCCTATCAAGTACTTGCCTAAAGAGCACCTCAAGTACTTTTTTAATGCGTTTTAAGCAAAGTAATATCAATTAATTCTTCAAGAAAACATTTGAAGTTTTGATATCTCACAAAAAGCGTTAGTTTGATTTGAGTGAATCACCTTAAGATAGTTGCAAAAGCTGTTTCTGCCATTTCAAGATGCATTTTTACAGTGGAAAGCATTTCCACTTCTTATCTTAATTTTATTGTAGACACAAGAACCCATGACTGAACAATTATTTTACAACATGCTAGAGGTGTGACATTATTTGGAAGAATCTTATAGTCTTGTGTTTTAAACAATATTAGTAAGGATTTTATGAAACATAGATTTTAGGTTAAAGCACAAAGATATCTATCTTTACAACTCAGTTTCTTGTTGGGTTTTGGAAATCTGCTTGATGATCGCTGCTTGACACAGGGAATGAAGATATTGTTTATGCTTCCTCTGGGAAAGAAGTCAAGGCTTTTGATGTCCAAATGGTAATCCTTTTTGGCTAAGTTGCAATGTTGAGCATTTGTCCCTTTTTTTAATGAATTTCCATTTCTTCCTTCATTACTAACATTTTTTTTTTTTTTTTTGTAATTAGTCATTTTTGTGATTCATCAATTGTATTCACCAAGTTTTCTCTTCTATATCATTCATTACACACTTGTAGGGAGCTTCATGGAAGGCATTAGAGTGCTACAACTATAACAAAGAGGAAATAGATCAGGTAGTATAAAAATGTAGAATTCTCTGATTCTGTTGTACTTAATTTATTTTATTTTTAGAGTTGATTGTTTGTAAGACATTGTCTCGTCTTTTATCATATACCAAGATACCGAAAAATCTTTAATCCTAAACCTTTTTTATATGCAGATTGCATGCAACTCCAAGTCATCTTTTCTTGCTTGTGCTGATGATGGTGGTGATGTTAAGGTATGCACATTTATGAATTCAGTGATTTGTTTTTTTTCTTGGGTGGCAGTTTATGGGTTCACCCCCTGTTTATCATTCTTATGACAGATCATTGATACTCGCCAGCATTGCCTCTATAAAACATTGAGGTCTGGCCATTCAAGTGTATCCTTATGTTTTGCTATATGCTTAACTTCTCAACTTGACTTTTCATATGCTCCATATAACTGTGAATTTATGAATAATATTACCTCTCTCTCTCTCTCTCTATATATATATACACTCTCTCTCTCTCTCTTTATATATATATGTGTGTGTGTGTGTGTGTGTGTGTATTTTAAATTATAACTTCTTTTAAATGTTTGAGAGTGCATCTAAATTGCTATGGAACCCACCTTCTTATTCTGTGTATGCTTAAGTTCTGGTTTGAGATTTGTGGGGTTTTTATCTTTAATTTTAACCAAGAATCTCTTTTATTTAGCTACTTGTGTCATTATTTTGTTCCCTTAACTCTACTTAATAGATCTGCAGTACTGTGCAATTCGTTCCTTGGAAACCTTGGGATGGTGAAATTCCTAAGTTCTTATAATTTTGAAATGACATTTCTGTCTCATCTCTCTCTTTTATGTTTTTTCTGTAATAGAATGATATTGTAATACAATTAGATGTAACAACAGGTAAAATGTGTTTAGATGTCTCCTAGGTCTTACTATAATGCATTCAATTATTTGTTTACCATCACTTCATCAGCATAAACTGTGCATATTATTTGACTATATTCTGACAATTCTGCACACCACAGGTGCTGTTACTATTTGTCACTGAGCTAACATGTCATCGGCCTTATTTATGTTATATCTGGCTATAAGGAGCCATTTGAGAAAATACCCACCATTCACCACCCTGATAGAAACTATTTGTGTTACGAGAGGAAATCATAAGTAATGATCCTGTAGCATAAATTATTGCAAGAGCTACCAATTACTGCTGTGCCCCTCCTTAATATATTATGGACCATTTGTTCCTCTTATTGTTTTGTAAGGGAAGGAACCACTCCAATATCATGGAAGCCTGAAACCACCATTAGCTCTTGTCTGAATGCTGAATTAATTGAAGGCTTAAATAGTATTTTATTGCACTGAAAATACTTGAAAGTGATAATGTGATTTCATTTACTTTGCTGGTCTAATCTTTTGTCTCTTGCACCTGTGTTTAAGAAGCCACATTTTTATTTAAGTACCACCTTAACACGATTATGAGTGAACTTGGAAGCCATATGCTGAAAGTACATTGAACACAATGCTTTAATATGGAATTCCAAACGCATAGATTGTTGCATTTTGCCATATGCAGAAGTTTTTTATTTGTGCAATGACTTCATTCATATGTATCTCAACATGCATTTCAGTCTGTAATTCCTTTTGAAATTGTGTCTTTTTGGGCAATTGCAGTCATTACTGGAGGTCTAGATTCAAAGCTTGTCATGTGGGATTTCTCTAGGGGGCATCTGCTCAAAATCATTGATTTTGGTATGTATATGTCCAAATTTTTTTAATCCCTATTATCTAGTTATTCACTTTCACCATCTTGATTGTCCTTTAATGGCTTGTCTCTTGAGCTTCAGGCAAACATTAATTTCACAAGGTGGTGTAAAAACTCTTCTATCAGTGAACCTTGTGAAGAATATTAAAAAAATAAAACAACTAATTTGAAGGGTTCCCTACAAATACAATGGCCCTGCCTCTTGTCCCTGCAGACATGTGACCTAATATTGTCAATTGAAGTGTCTTTTCGTTTGCTTCAAGTGTTGTGCAGCTCTTAAGTATATCCTAGAGAAAAAAGTAAAAGAAGCAATCTGGATTAATCAATTCACGACATATGTCCAAGATTTAACCTAGTGGTGGTTGACCATTTATGAGGTTTTTGTTATTGCAGGCTTGCCAGACGTGAATAATAGTAACACTGGACAATGTTACAACCCTGCTTTTGTTCATGCAATAGCAGTTCCTGATGTTGATATGTTAGACAAAACAGACAAGATATGTGCGGTTGCTAGGGGTGATGGTGTAGTTGATGTGCTTAATATTGAGTCAGAACTTTCTACAACCAGGTCAAAAAATTCCATAAAAGCCCAGAAGGGATCTCAGTCAATACCAAAAAATAATACTTTGGCTGGAGAAATGGAAACTCTGAATCTAAATGGTGGGAAGAGGTTGCATCTGGATTACTCTTTGGGTGGACATACTGCTGCTGCTTCTTGTATGGCATTTTCTCTGTTTGGGGAGAAGGGAAAGTACTTAATCTCAGGAGGGAATGATAAGTCAGTGAAGGTCTGGGATTGCTCCCGATTTTCTCATACAGGGCAGACTGGTTCAAACAGTAATCTTCTACATATGAACATCAATTTGAACAGAAAGGTGAGCTTTGGATTTGTCTTTGAATGTGGTGTTGGTGGTCAGCTTTTAATATTGGTCATTTTATTTGAAGTTTTTATCTTGGACTTCCCACTATGGCAGGTAAATTGGCTCTGCACCTCTCCAACTGAATCAGAGAACGTTGTTGTATGTGACACTTCCAAAGTGGTTAAGGTCTATACAATTTCATAGATCAGAGCTATATTTATGTCTCCTGTAATTGATATCCTGGAGAGCATGAACCACCTTTTTGTACCAGACGTATATTATTTTGTGTTTCCCTGGTGTCAAATAGTTTCTGAAGAAAATGCTTGTTGATCTGAAAGCAACTCTGCATACATACTGTGCCGCTGATTGTTAAGGTGAGACACCTATGCCAGCAACATCTTACTATTGAACAAACCCCAAACAAAATGACCGCAAGATCTGAATATCTTTAGGACTTTTGAGTGATTGATTATTTGGGCATAATGTGTAGCATGGTTATTAGATGTGCTTGTGCTTTTTATTTTCTAAATACACAACTGGTGAATCCACCCTAGGTGGGACTTTTGTAGCAGAATCAGGCGAAGTCGTGAAGATTTTGTTTGTATCTTAATTTTTTTTTTTTCTGATTAAATATATATATATATATATATATAGTTTGATTTTGTTCTGATTTCTACTATACGTGGGAAATTTTCTGTATATGACATGGCCAATGAATCATTACTTAGCCGAGAACCAAGGTCATTGTTTTCAATTGTTAAAATATATATCACTAATCGCATAGAAGCTAAAAGAGAAGGCACCCATTATACGAATATAATACGTACTATCAACTAATCCGTTCGCTAACACTGAGCCTGAATTTGTCTAATTTTCGGCTATGAGGCAGCAAATGAAGCCCTCTCTCTCCATATAACACTTTCCATTAATTTTGTTCCATTAACCTTGAATTCCAACGCATATTATGCCCATTTGGTAATGCTTTTAAAATCAGATTGAACATTGATCCGATGAAAAAGATGGTTTGATCCAATTGGTAGTCAAGAGTTAAATTGATTAATTATTTAAAAATAATATCTATAAAAATTTTATATAAATTATCATTAAATATATAATTTGAATTGTTTAATATTAAAAGAAGTTTCGTTTTATGATATATAAATATCCAAATATATTTTTTATTAGAAAATATAAATTTTCAAAAAACATATTTAAGGGTAAGTTTATTTATAATGGAAGTTTTTTGTATAGTTAGCTTTATGTAGAGAACTTGTGACTAAAATCAATTGCATTTTTACTTGTTCAGCTCTCAAACTTGGCGAGTGCTCTGTTTCTTGGACTTTTCATCTCCATTATTGTGACCAGTGTGCTTGAACTACGATGGAGTGGTGTTAGCATTGAAGACCTGTGGTGTAATGGGCAATTCTGGGTGATTGGAGGTGTTTCAGCCCATCTCTTTGCTGTCCTTCAGGGATTTCTAAAAATGTTGGCAGTAATAGACACCAACTTCACTGTCACCGCAAAAGCAGCTGATGATGCAGAATTTGGGTAGCTCTATATCATCAAGTGGACAACACTTTTGATCCCCACAAACTACCCTCATCATTGTGAACATGGTAGGTGTTGTTGCTGGTTTCTCTGATGCATTAAATGAAGGATGTGAAGCCTGGGGACCGCTTTTCGGAAAGGTGTTCTTTGCCTTTTGGGTGATTCTTCATCTATATCCATTCCTCAAGGGTCTCATGGGTCGCCAAAACAGAACTCTAACCATGGTTGTTCTATGGTCTGTGTTCTTGGCTTTAGTCTTCTCTCTTGTTTGGGTCTAGATCAATCCATTTGTGAGCCCAAACGATGGCTCAACCGTTGCACAAAGCTGCATATCCATAGACTGCTGAATTTTCTATAGAAGTTCTCCAGATTTTGGATTCAGATCATTGGTACACAATTGTTAGTTGTTACTATACTTCCTATGAAAGTGGACTAGCATTTATCTCTAATGTGCTTTAAACTGAATTTTGATTATTGATCATCTTTTCTCTGTGCAAAATGAAGACAGTAGAAAATGAAGCAATGACAAAATTCATGTGCCATTTGTTGCATTAAATTCATGAAAATTTCTTCAATCTGTTAGTTAATATGAAAGTTTTGAAAGAAAATCTTTCCCGAGTAAATTTTTTCTTTCTTTTTAGGATTAGATGGTAAATAAATAACACTAACATACATCTTAAAGATGAAGGCATCTAGAGTCAAAGAGATATAAAAGACTGAATAGCCTTCTGCAACAGGTGATGGACAAATCATAGTGGGTTCCTTGCAACCTGGAAATTATGATTATTCTTTTCGTTCCCCGGAAAATAAAAACTATTTGGGAAAAGTTATAGCTAGGGAACTACATATATAACAAAGCACAAAATGATGTGTTCCTGTTCATGGATTTTTCTCTTTTTGTATTTTATGAAATCTAGCAATTAATTTCAAAAATCCGGAAAAGGGTTGAGTTATTTAGCAACTAAGAACAATGGAAAAGAGTATTTCCCTAGAAAAAAAAGTGAAACCACCCAAGTCCAGCTGAAAAAATATTGGGTTTTACACCTTTTACAGACAAACAGCCATTTTCAAATGAAGTTTTAATTTTTTACCATTTATTCTTTAATTTGCCGATCAGCTGTTGACCCTTGTAAGTAATATTTAACAGAAAATCTTGATTCAGCAGATTTTGTATTTCATTTTCGGATGCCACGTGTGGCCTCAACGGGCTAATTCTCAGAACTAATATATACCCTTTGCTTTCCCCATTATTTTCATGATTATCCTCATCGGGCAATCATCTTACAACAGCTGTCTTTTGCCTAGATGTTCATGATGTAACAAGCAAAGTTGCACTTCTGTAATAATTTTGAAGTTTGAGAGCATAAACTCAACTTCCAACTGTAAGGCACTCTAAATCTGGTCCTTCTTCTTAGAAGTTTGCAACAGTACATTGTCTTACGCTGAAGCTTAGTACTTCACAGATCACACTCTTCTGTGCTCACTCTCAAACAATGAAACCACCACCCTTTCTCCTATCTCTCCTCCTTTTCTTACTCTTCCTCACCGCCGTCTCCGGCGCCGCCACCAAGGCTCTCCCTCCGGGCCCTTCCCCTACATCCTCCCCAACTCCAGTCACACCTTCAGCTGCTCCTCCGTCAAAAGCTGCCCCTTTGGACCCAAAACAAGTGACAGCCCTTCAATCTCTGAACCTCCCATCAAAAAACCCTTGCTCTCTTTACCAATGTGACTCCGCAAAGCCCTTCAGTCACCTCCTTTCTCTCCGCTTCTCCAACTGTTCTGATGACGTGTCTCTCTCTTCTACAGCTCTCAAATCTCTCTCTACTCTGCAAAATCTATCTTTCTACAATTGTCCTATTGCTCCCATTCACTTTCCCACCGAGCTTTCTCTTTCTCTCCGCTCATTTTCCTGCATCCACTCCCTTCGCCGCCTTAGTGGTGTTTTTCTATCACGCTTTGTAAACCTTACAGATCTAACTGTTACTAAGGTGCCAGTAAATACTAGTGGTATATACGTGATTCTTGGGAACATGAAGAAGCTGAAATCAATCACCATTTCTAATGCAAGTCTCACTGGGAGCATCCCCAAGCACTTTCATGCGAACGTCACCCATATCGATCTTTCAGGTAATCAGCTTAAAGGAAGGATACCCACTTCAATAACTCTTCTTGATAGTCTAGAAAGTTTGAATCTTTCGTCTAATGGGCTCAATGGAGAGATACCCTCTGAATTTGGTGACTTGATCTCTTTAAAGAATGTTTCTTTGGCTTCCAACTCATTGTCTGGGTCGATCCCTGAGTCAGTGACAGCAATACCAGGTTTGGTTCATGTTGATCTGAGTTCAAATCAGTTGAATGGAACCATACCAAGGTTTTTTGCAGATATGAAGTCTTTGAGGTACTTAAATCTTCAGAACAATGAGTTCCATGGAGTTTTGCCATTTAACGCGTCGTTTTTAAAGAAATTGACTGTGTTCAAGGTGGGTGGGAATAGCAATTTGTGTTATAATCATACGGTTTTGTCTTCAAAATTAAAGCTTGGCATTGCTCCTTGTGATAAGCATGGATTACCAATGTCTCCACCACCAGCTAAGGGTGATTCTTCAGCTGACAGTGAAAGTGATTCATCAGATTATGATGATTCTGAAGATGATTCCAGCCAGAAGGGGCACCATCACGGCCCAAATAAAGTAGTTCTCGGTGTTGCAATAGGGCTTTCCTCTATTGTCTTTCTAATTGTTTTCCTTGTTCTTCTCTCCAAATGGTGTGGTTGAAGAGAAAATCACAGGTTAGAATCTAGATTAGGAGAACAAATTGGTTATTAGAAGTGAGTTTTATTTAATTTATTATACATTGAATTATGAATTGATTGTAGAGGGAACATTTGATAAGCAAAAGGAACTGGGAATCACTGAATTGGTGTGTTAATTCTTTTGTGCTTTGATGATCATGGCATGAAGGAAAGAGCATTTCTTTCAATTTTTTGTGTTTACTTTCAGTGTGTTTGCTGTGGAGTGTATTATTAGATGCTAAAGCTAGAGAGGTAAAGTGTCTGATACTTTACCTTCTCTTCTGTATTTTTACTTTACCCCAAAAAGAAATTAATGTATTTTTCTTGAGCTACAAGCATTCACTTTTTCACACTAGTTATAAACTTACTCCCTCTGTCTATCTTATTCTTCTATGCTTTAATTGAGATCTATTTGTTTGGTATAATAATAAAGCCAAGATTTTGAAGCCCTTTACTTCGATCCTGTGCTTTAATTGAGTTTCGTTTGTCATCGATTTTCATCTATGGTAAAGCCTGACACAAACCGAATACCCTATTCCCCGTCCCTGACACGGGGATGACAGGTTCCTGTCTCCTTCCCACGCAGGTAAGTGTTTGTTTTTTCATTTTATCTTCTATAATGTTTATAGTAGCCAGTATTGAAATGAGTGTTTCAGGCATTTTAATTTTTAAAAAACGGTAGAAAGGTTTGGTAGATTGAATTGATTGCAGCTCACAAAACAACTTGGATTGATGCATAGTAGGGTTTGGCTCAATTTGTATATAGCGGAGCTCAAGTTCAAGCTCGTTGAGCTCGTGGAAGCCAAGCTCGAACTCAGTTCGTCTCATTTGGAGCACGAATTTTTAACTATTTCATTATTAAAACGACATCGTTTTAATACATATTAGTTAATAAAAAGATGTCGTTTTATATCAAAATTTTTAATTGGAAAATTTGTCTAGTAGTTTGAGCTCATGCTCAAGCTCGATCGAACTTGTATAGGATTGACTCGTTTCGGGTTTATTTGAGCCAAGTTCGAGCTCAAATTCAAACGGACTCAGTTCGAATCTAGCCCTATGCATATGACATTTGCTATTCCTCAGTGATGCCATTTCATTTCCATCAACATTTGCAGTTATGCTTATCTGCCGAATTGTCTCTCGAGTCTCGAGCATTTATGAGAGAAAATACTCTGCACCTATATTGCTTTATTTGCTTTCAGACACAGCATGTGTTAGGTAATTTGTTTTGTTTATCACATGCACAAGACTAGTACTTGTGTAATATATGAACAAATTTGGTGACTCTTAATGCTTGATGCATCTATACATGGGAGGTTTCTGGGTAACAGAAAGAAATTCATATGTAGTCCAGTAATAAATGGATCCATACTTTTTACATCTGAGATATGGCTGGCTGCAGCTGCCAGTTAGATCTGTTCTGTCTTGAATAGTAATTAGAGATTTTCTCGAGGATCTGTAATGCTTTGGTACCCAAAATGGACCACCCACGTAGTGGGTAAATTTCCTAACCCATCATCCACGTGCATGTGCTTAAGCATGAATTGTTTTCTCTTTCTTTTATCTTTACGGCTCATTGCAGCCAAATCTGTAAGCATTAAAACCAACCATGCTGAAATTAGTACTAGCTTGTTGAGTCTCATTTGATTCAACATGAAGCACTTGAAGTTGACCATGTCTCTTCATTATTCTCATGTTTGTGTTGATGACAGTAGTATAATTTGCTGCTAAATTCTGATGACCACAAAGTATATTCTAATATAATCATAAAGAATATGCTTAAATAACAAAACAAATGACCACAATCATTGCAATTACAGGGATGGTTATCATGACCATCCCAGAAAAAATGGAGAACAAAGAATGATGTTAGATGCTGAGATGTCATTTTCTGAATGTCTATTTAATAAAATATAACGCTACAGTGTATATTCATGGAGTGGTTCATGAGTTAAAATGTGTACAATGGTGGGCCTTAAGAGGAAGAGAAATGAAAAAGGAACATTGCTTGAAGATGACTCTGGAACTTGGAAACAAACTTAAGAAATAATTCACTGCTAATGATCTCAATTCCCAGGAATGGTTTCTGGTGAGTTGTTGGGTGAGGAGTCATATAAATAATATTAAGTTAAATGGAGAAATAATGACCTTGAATATTGTTTCTAGAGGATATCAGAGACTAACAATGATCCCACTAAACTTTTGAAACAGTAATTTTTCATTATTTCTGATCACATTGCTTGGAGAACTCTTGCTCTGTCTGCTTGCATGCATTTCCAAGTTCAATCTGCAATGTCAAGTACACTATTTGGCAAGATCATGAATTCACCTTTCTTTCTTGAAGAGAGCCTTGCTTAAGAATACCCGCCTGGAAAGATGATTGATTTCAAGATTTAAGTTAGGTAGACGTAGACACCATAATAATAAAAGATAAAATTGACTGACAGAGATCTGCCCTCAGAGATTAATTAGCTATACAACACAAACCAAAAAGAAAAAACTGCTGATGGACATTCAAATTAATTCCCTCCTCCACTGGGAAAGCCTGGTTATACAGCTGCATTACATATCTGTATGTAAATAGCATCTCTTTCTCAATTGATGGACAAAACCCTTGAATTTTCAACAGCGATAAGTTAATCTGTCACAGTATCATAATTTACAAAAATCTGCTGATTAGTTCATGAGAACCTATATGTTAATAGATGTGTTGGAAATTTTGTCTAGATTGTGGGTTCGATATATGAAAACCCCTCGCTTATTTGATTCACCAGAAACCTCTGCAAGAACAGTGCCCATCCTTAAAATGGTGAAAGCGATTAGAATCTCTCAAAACAATCTCCCTGCTTGCTGTCCTGGACATAAACTTGGCCATCTCATGACAGTCTCTGCATACTCTTAGATTTTTGGAGACCCGAATGGTTTTGCCTGGTGGCAAACTCAATATTCCAAAAGCCATGGCTAATTTCTCACTATGCCCACAGAGAGCCACTTCCTTTTCCATTTCATCCGTGTTGATCAAAGCAAACTTTGTTTTAGGAAAGTAACCTTCCTCCTTCATCTTCTGTTTTAACAACTTCAACAAAGACTCTATTCTTTTAGCTTGAGGGTGTGAACTGCCACCTGCAACAAAGATATTCACTTTGCCCTTGATCTCTATCCAACTACAGCCTGGGTTCTTTTTTAAGCCTCGCTGGCTAATTTTCACTCGTAATCTTTTCATTTCTTCCCATTTTTCAGCCTCAGCATATATGTTTGCTAAAAGTACATAGTATCCTGTGTTCTCTGGCTCCAGTTCGAAAACATGCTCAGCAACTTTCTCTGCCAATTTAACATCATGGTGAATTCTGCACCCACAAAGTAATGCTCCCCAGACTGTGGCATCTGGTGGAATTGGCATCATTTCAATGAATCGATATGCTTTTGATAGGTTCCCTGTCCGGGACAGAAGATCCACCATACAGGCATAATGTTCCAACTTAGGCTCAATTTTGAATTCATATCTCATTAAATTAAAGAATCTCCATCCTTCATCAACTAATCCGGAATGACTACAAGCATACAGTATAGATATGAAGGAAACTTCATCAGGCTCAACGCCTGCATTTCTCATGTCATTGAAGGTAGCAATAGCTTCTCTACCAAACCCATGCATACCATACCCAGCGATCATAACAGTCCATGAGATGAGATCCTTGGCAGGAATACTATCAAAGAGTAAACGAGCAAGGACTAGTACCCCACTCTTAACATACATGTCAACAATGGCATTTGCAATATGCCTATCTGATGAATATCCATTTCTCAAAATGTAACCATGGATCTCTCGTCCTCTATCCAAAGCAGCCAAGCTGGCACAAGCAGGAAGAATGCATGCCATTGTTCTGCCATCAGGTTCTAATTCCTGCAGCATCGCAACAAACAGATTCAGAGCTTCGTTAGGGAAACTGTTTTTCGAGTAACCACCAATCATTGTATTCCATGAGACAATGTCCTTCACAGGTATCTCAGAAAACACTAATTCTGCATCTTCCATGCTTCCACATTTAGCATACATATCCATGAGAGCATTAGACACATACAAACTTGACTGCATATTATTTTCCTTAATGTAATTGTGCACATCCTTGCCAATCTCCAAGAAGCCCTCACAAGCACAGGCATGAAGAATGCTTGTTATAGCGAAAACATCTGGTTCAACACCTCCCCTTTCCATCTCACGGAATAATCTGATAGAGCCACCAGACACACCCTCTCGAGCATAACCTGCTATCATTGAAGTCCACGATACAACACTTTTATCTCCTATTTTCTCAAAAACTCGAACTGCACCATCTAAATCGCCACACTTTGAATACATATCCAATAAAGTATTGTTGAAGGTGATTTCCTTGTTGAAACAAGATTTTATTCCAATAGTGTGAACTGCTCTACCTATTGTAAGAGCACCACAATTAGCACAACCTGCAAGGACAGTAACCAGTGTAGCCAAATCCACTTTGAAACCCGAATACAACATTACTTTAAAAACCTCAAGTCCCCTCTCAGCAAGACCATTAGCCACATAGCCATTTATCATGGAATTCCACGATACAACATCTTTATCATTCAATTCATCAAACAACTTGCGTGCACTCTCAACTCTCCTACACTTGAAATAAAAGGCAATCAAAGAATTCACAACAGTATTATAGCATCCAAAACCCAATTTCAGCAAATACCCATGAACCAATTCACCTTCTTTTACATTTCGTTGAGCTGCGAAACACTTCAAAACAAAAGAAAATGTGTAGGAATTCACTTCAATTCCCAGTCCTATCATCTCCTTGAACAAATATATGCTTTCTTTAATATTACCAATCTTTGAATACTCATTTATCATCAGATTCCATATGAAAACCTTTTCATTGACTATGTTATTAAAAACACGTCTTCCTTCTTTCAAAGCTCCACAAGTAACATACATAAACACAAGTTTTGAACCCAAAACACCATCAACTTCAATGCCATTATCACAAATAATGGAATGAACCCTTTTACCATCTTCTAGTGACTTAAGTTCAGCACAAAGCTGCAAAATGGAACAGTAAGTTGTTGCTTCAAGTTCAGATTTTTGAGAGCTATAAAGTAATTCCATGGCTTTGTTAAGATTACCCACTTCACAAAACCTACATATTCTAATGTTGTAATCAACAGTTTTATGATCAATGGTTTTTGTGAGTGAAGTCGAGAGAGAGGTTGTGGTCAGAGAACTGTGCAAATTCGATGATTCAAAAATGTGTCTTGAAGATGGTTTTTTAAAGCAAAAGAAACCATTCTGAGAGCTTAAAAATTTTTTAAAATAGTTGTCATTGGTGGTAGAGAAACAGAACAAGTTTGGCGCGGTTTTGGACACGAAAATCAGCATTTTTTCTACACTCAAAGAACTGGCTAACCATAGCAGATAGGAAAGAAGCATAAACATACATCCCAGAATTTAGCACGTGGTTTGCACGTGCTTGAGAAGGTTTTGGACCAAGTGCAAGTATTTTTACAGTATAATAAGAAAGAAACAAGATTGAACTTTTATAATTAGCGGATTAGTCAAGGGAATCGAGACCCTTTCTGTTCCAGTTACAAGAATCTGAGATTTTGTGGGAAAATTATGGGTGCAGTTGCCTTTTATCCTCAATCTTTGTTGTCTTTCAACAAGGAGCTCAAATTCCAAAGGAAGGCCGATTGTCTCCGCAAGAGGCAGTAAGTCATCCCTAAACAATTACTTCGTTTCTCAGTTATGGAAAACTCATTTCCCAGAATTTGTTTGGATTCTTATGCTGAAAGCTTAAATCATTTTGTGGGCTCCTGATTGTTGTGTTGTGTGTATATCATACATGTGAAGTCCATTTTTTCATCAATGATCAATGTATATTCCAATTTTAAGTATCACTTCTCGTTTGCTTGTGATTTTGATGTTGAATTTTGATTGTCCCGTTGGACATATAAAATTCTCGTATAGAAGCCCCAGTTGCTGATCAATCTTTGGTTTCATGATTGTTTGCAATCTAAAGCCCCAGTGCAATATTCTGAATGAATGTTGAATTAATTTACCTCTGAGTTAAATTCTTACTTACTGTTGATGAATCTGTGAATGTGTCCCAGGATGCCAATCATAAGTTGTTTCATTCAAGTTGGTAACTTGGTATGTTTCAAGTCGATTTTGTAGTATATGTGGTAATTTTCGTTAAATTTGTTGGGATGACTTGAGCCTCATGAAACATTTTCACTCATTTGTGGTCTAATGTTTTGTTAGCTTGGTAATTGCTTTAACCTCCGTCAGGAAACCTGCATCAAAGCAGGCTAACCTAAAATCCAGGGAACTCTTAGATGATTTTGTTGTTTACAGTCCATGGTCATCAGAGATTATGTTCTTTGACCAACAAGTTTATGGATCTATTTTTTATAATTATGATCTTTTAATAATTACAAGAAATCTTAAAATCTCAGTTAGGCTTTTATTTTAATTTTTTCTACTTTATAATTGATATTAGGCTATTGTATTTTTACTGGTCGTGCACAATGTATGGGAGTTGTTACATCCAGTTCCTGTTCTATTAAAGTTTGATTAGCTTCCACTATGTGGAGTGCTGTCATCTTTTCATTGTCCATGAACTAAAATATTACCTCACTGCATCTCTACAAGAAACTTGGACTTCGTTTACTTACTGAAATGCTGTTTATTCACTTTTCGACGGTTAGTATCTGTTACATCCAATCTCATGGTTGATTTTCTGTGAAGTCTGGGTATCAGTGGGTGGTATGTCCTTGGACCTGATATTTTGGAAATCACAGACTGAGAGATCATTCTTTGATGCAGCTTGTTCAATTTGGCAGAGATTGCAGATTGTACTTCACTTTTTGCCTCCCAAAAGAGTCCTCAGAAGTTAACCATTGTAAGCATAAGATCTGATGAAAGTAGAAGAGGCCGACCACCCCAGAAAGGGTCTGATGCTGGGAGAACAAAGAAAGGGGATGGAAATCAAAGAACTCAATTATCTGATGGTAAAGCATTGAGCTCCTCTAACCAGGAAGAGATAATTGCTCTTTTCAAACAGATTCAGTCTTCAATATCGCAGGGAGATCCTGTGAGCATGAAGAAGAGAGATCGCATCCCATCTGATGGTAAGCGCACAGTTGAATCAGTTATTGACATTCTTCATCATGCACGGAAACAAGTAAAAGGTAATGCAGTTTGATCTTTGATGCTATATTTATAGTTTTGGGAGACTAGCCCAAATTTAAATATTATAGTTTTTAACTGGTAGTGTGAAATCTTCTTAATTTTCCTGATATATTTGGATTTTTATGCTAGATACCGGAGGAAGTGAAAGTAAACCATGTGGCTCTTTGCTTATGAGTTACCAACAAAATTGAATAATTCAATACTTCTTGTGAAGTTATCTTCAATTTTTTTTTTTTTCATGAAATCTTTAGAAAGAGCATGGGAGAAATTGTGGATAGGAAAATTGTATTGCCGTTTCTATAAACCATACTTACCATAGCAAGCATACTGTCACAGCACTCCAAGTACTTTCATTCTATCAATACACAAATGAGAATTAGGCTATCAGTTCTATTATTACATAATGGAAACTTCTTTGCTTTTTCACCCCTTATTATTTATTCAGATACCTATTATTGTAGACAGACGTTCAACCAATGATGGGGACGTGAAGGACCTGGAATCAGAGGATAACTTCAAGTTGGTTAGGTTACCGTCCACCTTTGTTAAGAGGTCTCCTGTGCCATATCCTTCAGCCCCAAGAGGCAAAGTTCATGAGCAAATAGTGAAGCATCAGCAAACATGGCAGAAAGTGAGCTGTTAAAGTTGCCAAGAGTAGAGGAATTGAAACTTCCTCAACTGAAAGAACTGGCCAAGGCAAGAGGATTCAAAGGCTACTCAAGGCTGAAGAAGAGTGAGCTTATTAAATTGCTGAGATCCTAAAACACCATTAAACCTTTCTGAATTATTTAGAGTCTTAGCAGGCAAAAAACAGGAGTATGAACCTCCGCCTAACAATTCTGAAAGAAAGTTATCTGACCCATGCTTGTTGCCCTTACTATGTTTATGTGGGGATTCTTTTCTTCATTTTTAATTTTTTCCTCTCCTTTGCGTAACCAAGTTTGGTGGATTAAAGTTACCCCAATTTTCATTACCGCAGATTCCAGCAAAATTATTTTCTACACTTCGGCTTCATGATACATATTAGATATACTTTACCTTGAGAATTAATTCAACATTGATACATAAAAACATTATATGAATTTCCAAACCATTGCTACCAGAAGGCTATGAAATTTTTTCAGCTGCAAACAAATAAAGCAGTCACCAGAGTATCAAGGTATGATACAAGGCAAGAAGCATTACTATAACCATATTCTAATAAATAACCAAAAGAACGCCACACAGAGTACTTTAAAATACAAGTAGTGAAATCTTCCAAGAGAAAACATAAACTGCTCATAAACATAACGTAGACAACCGGCAAAACTTAAAAAAGTAACAACTGAAAAGTCTGTAGCACAACTCCTTAAGCTCCAATGTTTTGGGCTTTGTTGAGGATGACTCCTTCGTATTTGACCTGGAACCACTTCATTGCATCCTCCTTTGTAACTCTATGCTGAATTCCAACTCGTGACTTGCATCTGCGGCGACGACCAACACGATATCCTGGGCGTTCTAGTACAACATAGAAATCCATACCATAGATACCAGTTGAAGGATCATACCTGAAAAGATATGATACAATACAAGTCAATTTTAAAATCCCCGTTCGAGATTAACACATCTGAAGCTGAGATCCCTAATATATTCATAGCTACCATGCAGGACTGTGAAAACATCTGTACCATTTCTTTGTAATGGTCTCTTTCCACAAGACAAGTTAAATTATGACATACTAATTGCCAATGCATATGCAGCATATGCCTATCTTGTCCAGTTGATCCATAACATGAGCAATGGTGATAGCTTAGTACGAAATATGACATCCTGAGAAAATACTAATTTCAACAAGAACTATAGTGCTTACAGTCTTGAATAAGAAATATATTATATATAGACACCTTTGGTTTACTAAGTCAGAATTGAACTTTATGTCAGAAAGTAATCCCTACTGAAATTTACAAGAAATCCATATTCCTTGGATGCAGGAAGCCGGTTCTAAGGTACACCTCAACCATAAAGGGTTCATAGCAATAGACACAAACTGAAATAGACAAAAGAATGGCTTCCGCAAAAGCCCAGAAGCCAAACGTATGTTATGGCTTTCATAAGTTTTTAATAGAATATATAAGTATAAGCTTCAAGTCAGCACTAACCCCTATCGGAAAACATGCACTTGACTTAACACAAACATAATTCTATGCTCACCCAATATTGAGGAAAATCATAAGTGGCATCACTTTTTTACTAAATCATCTGAACTGATAAAACCTAAAAACTTAAAAACACTATCGCATAACGAAAGTCTTTTCTCAGTAGAAAGATACCCAACACAACAAATGTTTATTTTTTTATGATTTCACATGGCCATTACTTGTAGTATGCAGAATCAATGACGAGCAAGACACAATGGAAATGAATAACGAAATAAAAAAAGGTACTTACTTGATGCCTAGATCAATGTGCTCCTGAATACCGAAACCGAAACACCCAGTTTCGCTGAAGTTGCGTCTCAAAAGCTCGTACTCCTTGACCTTCAAACCGCTTTCCAAAAGTTGCATTGCTTTGTCCCCTCTGACAGTAACGTAACAGGCAATCTTTTCGTTCCTCCTAATACCAAATGACCTGACAGTGTACCTAGCCTTGGAGAAGACAGGGGTTTGGCCACTGAGTTGTTCCAAGACCTTGGCGGCACGGGTGAGTCGATCTCCGCTTTCACCCACAGAAATGTTGAGTACAAGCTTCTGTACTTTTATTTCTCTCATTGGGTTCGCAAGCTTCTTCTCCGACGCCTGATTCAATAACATAAAAACATAAACACAGTCAATAAAATTTTCATAAAAAATAAAAAAATTTGATTGAAAAAGAATGAAATACTGAACCATTGCAGCGTTGTGGTTTAGAAGGATGACAGAGGAACGCTGGTGAATCCGAGTGAGTTAAGGAGGCGAGGGAGATGAAAAAATAAATGAGGGAGCCAGCTAGGGTTTTTGAAACCGTCGCTTAGCTAATAGACGAAAATACCCTTCACCAAGGACCAAAAATAAAAGAAGCATTAATTATTTTGACCCCAAAATTGTTGTCACATGTTGCCACTGTTAGTTTTGAAAACAATCAACTTTACCCCTATTTTTTAAGAGTGACCCCCACCTCCCCTAAAGTTTGAGGAAATATTAGCCATCATATTTCATGAATTCAGTATATATAGGTAAGGTCTAAGTATTTATTTATTTTTTTAAATAAAGAAAAATATAATTAATAATATGAATTCAATATATTATATAATTATAGTAAGATTGGATTAAAATTAAGTTTTTGTTTCTCAATCTTATTAAAATTTTCTTCTGATTATATTAATTATTTGTTTTATTTATTTTTGATTATTTTTTTATTAAATTTTTAATTTGAGATTTCTTAGAAATCTTTCATTGGTTATTTTAGAACAACAATAAATTCCAAAGATAATGGATAATAAGGATAAACATTCTATTTCATCAATAAAAATTGATCTATACTTGTTTTGTTGTTTAGAGGAATGGATCCAAATATTGGGGCAATGTTGTCAGATTCTAAAACCAAAAGTTGTTAACAATAAGTTTGGTGCAAAATTGGGTCAAATCAAAGATTTTCGGTTGCCAAGACTTGAACCCAGAAAACGGAAAACGTGCTAGCGAGCTCTGGCTTTCGAGCCTCCACTTGCTCCTCCAGTTCGATTATTATTCTTGATTAGGCTTATAAAAACTACTTACTATCAAAATAAAAGCCAATCGATTATCTACTCAAAGACATAATGATAGTAGGGTAGAGATATCCCTGCCTCCGAATTGGACATGAAGGTCTCCCCTTATCCAGCTCTCTGCAGGGAAATCTCCCTCACTGCTTCCCTTAATATCCTCCCTTTACCACATTAAAGGGGTTTACAGGAGATCCCGGAGCCGAATATACTGACCACCTATACTACAACGGAAGTTGCAAATGTAGAGTCGATAAATTTATTTAAAACATTTGATTCTTCTATTGGTAACAGGACTCTTATGAAAATATTATTGAATTGATCTTATTTACAACACATCTTGCTCGAAAATTAAAGTAAGAAAAAATAAAACTGATTGTATGAAAATAAATAGTCACTTTCTGTGAAGTATGAACAAATAACCAATTTTTGCCTGTGTTTACAATGAGGACTCCTGAATAAGAATTGCAGATATTCCATGTGTGACAAGTACCAGCATGCAGCAAAGAATAAAGAGAACTAAAAACTGTTTTCCAGCAGTATATTTTTTGTAAAGCCTTTTGTGGTTGTCAAGGTGGGCAACCATTTGAATTCTGAAGCCGGGAATCAACAGTCCTGATTATGACTCACACCATTTTAGAACATATTTACACGAAAAAACCATGGCAGCACGAAAGCTATCACTAGGCATGCCATTAGGAGGTTACAAAATGGCTGTCCCTGCAAACATCCGCTCCTTTCTGATGAGCTATTACTGCTGCCAATGAATCTATGCTCGCTCCATTCCTCGATAACTCTTAAATCCCCAATGCCGGTGATATTTTTTGCAGTCTGGCCACAAATTTCACACAACCTGTGTATGACAAGAAACAGGTCTACATGAATTCAGTATTTCTTGACAGAAACTGTGGTTCAATGCAATGCAAACTTGAGAGGTATCAACTGTTGATTTGAGACTGAATCATAAATCCAAATACATAACATTAACAACTAAATCAGCTGAACCCAGGAATGTGTGCTTATAGGTTTCAGACATGAAAAAGGTAAATAAAAAATTGACATAACTATGAAAACATAACAAGTAAATATCAAATTCTCTCTAACTTAATTAGGGAGAGACAGGCTGGGAGGAACACATAAACAGAGAGTAATTTAATATGAAAACAAAACTAAGGGCTCTCCACCAGAAAGGAATGAAGTAATGGATATCCATATCAAATTTGTTAAATATTCAGAGCTCAGATACGCATGGGCATGAGACAATTTATTGAAATTACTAACAGTGAAGCATATTTTCACTATGTAACATGATTAATATACATGAATGGTGATATGGGTAGGATACAGACACAGTACAAATGCACAAACACATGTGAATGACAGAGATGTCACAAACCCTACACGCCAACACAAAATATACATTTAGTTACTATGAACCATAAAACATGAGAGTCTACTCAAAAGGTATTCAATTTGAGTTTCACATAAAACTAATCTAATTAAATTAACTTCTAATTAGCGATTGCTTTTGTTATTGGCTTCTAGGAAGAATATTAGTTGAGTTTTGCATAAAATTTAGAGTTCACTGAGACTCTATAATTTACATTCAGTGTGCTCAAACTTTATAAATAATATGATTCCTAGAAGCAAATATTTATAGCAATCACTAATCAAAAGTTACATGACCTATAGTCAAAATCAAAAAGTGCAAATACTAGTGATTTGCAACTGCAGCCATATGCCAGAGCATTCAATATATATTGCACTTAGCAAGAGCTTAAGCTTTAAAAAAGAAAGAGACAACATTCCATACAATTTGTTCTTCTTTGCAGTACTTGGAAATTCTTTATTAATTTAAGCTCACAAACTTAGAGTTATGTCTGCTTAAGTTGGTATATCGAGAGATGAAGAATTTCAAACAACATTAACAAGCCAACTAGTTAAATGGTGCATCTTAATCTAACATCAAATCAAAAGCACACTATTTCCTAAAACAGTCATGTAAAATCTTTAAAAAAGGTCATATTCACAGAGACAGGAAATGCTTACCTGTTTCCTTTTTGCTTAAACCATGCTTCAGCACAATGGCTATGTGCAGTGCCAAGCTCATCTTTACACCCACAACCAAGATGAATTAAACCCATAGTGGAACTATCAGCAGTAGCAGTAGCATCTGCGGTTTCCAATAATTGCTCAGAGCCTAAGTGACAAATTCTACAAACCCTTTCCTCATTACCACTCTCCTTAGTTCCCTTCTCATCTCCGCTGCCACTTTTAATATCAATCACACAGGATTGCTTCTCCACTCTAGAATTATTTCTCTTCAACATTTCCACCAATGCTTTACTTGATATCCATTCATTACCCCTTGATTCTAACTCATTATTGACTCTGCTAACACCTGCTGTCTGATCCAAATTTACCACAACAGCAGTCTCCTGCACTTGATCAATTTGACTGGCTACTCTTTGCCGATTGTGTGCTTCTACAATTGCATTACTTGACCCCAATTCATCAACTTTGAATACAAACCCCTCCTTTTCTCCACTACAACTCGTACTTTCTTCTGAACTCACCGCATGTGTCCGAACCCCATGAACCAAATTGCTTGAATTATTGGCAGTTACTCTCCTATCATCAGCCTCATGATTTACAACCCTCTCTTGCCCTTCTCCTAAAGCTTCACTTAACTCGACCTCACCAATATCTCTTCTAACACTTGAAGTTTCAACTGAATTTTTCACGGTAACAGTGTCTTGCACAACCCCATGAACCAAATTACTTAAATTCTCACTTGTTACTCTACTAACTTGACTCAAATTCTCAACAATTCCATCACTCTCATGATTTTCTTGATCCATTAATCCCCCGAAAAAAAAAAAAATCTCCCACTCAAGAATTTTCAGAAACGTCCATATATATAAATATATGCAGCCAACAACATCATCTATCTTGATTGCAAAACGGATGCTGTTATCATTACATCCCTAAAAGCAACAAAAATTCATAGAAAAAAGGAGTAATAATGAGGATTTACAGATAAATAACTCCAACAAAAACCAAATCTTAAGTTACCAAAAATAAGAAAAAGCAGAAACCATATCGTTACCTACTCCATTTGTTCACTTCAACTCAATCCCACGCAAAAGACAAGCTCCTCCAATCATCCATCAGAAAAAGCGTTTACTTCAAAAAGTCGGACCCCAGAACACAAAAATAAAAAAAGGTTTCTTTTTTTCTTTTAAAAGAGAAAAAACAAAAGCAGATAGATATCAGGTTTTCATAGGATTAACTAGGTTAAGTACCAGGTAAAAACTGAAACTATATACACGAAGGTTAGGTGAGGTCCGTGAGGAAAGCGAAGAGATGGAGTGGGAATAAATCAAATTATAAAAAAACTGAATTAAGTACCCACAATTAAATTGTGGATTAAGTTTGGAATTGGAATTTGATAAACACAAAGTAGGAAGAGATTAATGCTTATCTTGTACTGTTATGTATATGGATTCTCCGTCTGCCATCATCTGCATGGAATAATAATTGTACAAGTAACGTTTTGTCTAAGTAAAGACGTGAAGTGGGGCAGGGCAACCGCCAACCGGTGGCTGGGCAACCGGTGGAGGTGAAATTGGAATTGACTACTCATTTTAAGCAAGTTTGATTTGTTGCTTCTGTCTTGGTTGTAAGAATTTACCATATAAATATTCAATAAAAATAAAATAATGTTAAATATTATTGCTTGCTGGCTTATTTTTTAAATATTTTTGTACGTCACGTATCCTAAAAAATGTATGATCTTTTTTTTATAGGCCGAGCCGAAAGACTTATTCCCAATTAAGGCACTGCAAAATCTTAAACTTTGACTTTTAAATTTTTAAAAGCTCTAACAAATATTTATAAATAAATTTTTATTAAAAATCTCAATTAAGATCGAAGGTAAAACTATTATTTAATAAAAATTTTAAATTTTATTATATTTTTCTCTTTAGATTTAAAAAACGCATAGTTTCTCTTCAAACTAAAGTTTGAAAAATGGCAAATACCTTTTCTAAATTTTGTTCCTCTCCTTTTCGACATCAATTGGTAATCTCTGATTGTCGGTCATCCTTCCTCTCATCTTATCTTTCATTTTGGTCTCTCTCTCTTACCTCTCTGATCATATTTACTCAAGACAAAGATGCATCAAAGAATGTCAATCTGCGTTGAAGAGAAGAGGAATAAACCCTGAAGGGTATTTGTTACTTTTTAAACTTTAAGTCGAGAAAAAATTATGAGATTTTTAAACCTACGTAAAAAAATATAATAAAACTTTAATTTTTTATTGAATAACAATTTTATCTTTAACTGATATTTTTAATATAAATTTAGTTTAGATTTTAAAAAATTGGAAGGTAAGAGTTTGGGATTTCATCATACCTTGGGTGGGAATAAGTCTTTCGGCCTTTTTTATAAACTTGTGCTTGTCATGACATTAGTTTGCTCCTTTGTTACCGTAACTATTAAAATAGGGTTTGTTTTATTTCCCTTGAAAGAGTGATTGTTTTTAATCCGAAAGCAACACTATGTATATAAAAAATATATATATATATAATTACATATATAAATGATATATTATCGTTATTTAATGCTATTTTATTCTTAATTTAAAAATGTAGACACAGTTTTAATATTCATCTAATAATATTATGTACATTTAATTTTACATATTCAATTGAGTGTTAGATGATATATTATCATATAATTAACTATTATTTTATTATTAATAAAAAATTATCCAATTAAAAACTCAAAACTAAATACATAAATTTATTGTTTTCCATCGAATTTATCCTAATTATACTTTTTTTAATCTCTCAATTTAACAAATCAGTTTTCTGTTGTATTATTTTAAGTAATAAGGAATAATTGTTGAAAAAAGGGAAAAAATTAATTTTCAAAATTAAATAATAGTTTATCCCAAACTCATATTAAATATTTTCAATTTATATTAATTTTAAGGTAATAATTATATAAAAAAGCAAAAAAAAATTATTAATAAGTTAGTAAGATAAAATTCTACCATATTACATTTCAAATCGAGCAATTTAGCTAAACTCATACATAAAATGATAAGATCGACCATATTGTATTTACCAAAATTACACTCTAATAAAAAAAAATTTGTGTTGGGATAGTATAAATTAATCTAAATCATATTATTTTAAGTGCGATTTTAACTAAATCATAATGGAACGATATGATTCAAATCAGATTCAATCGGATCACATGCATTTATATTATTATAATGTCTCAATAAAATATTGATTAAGAATATAATTTTTTAAAATAAATTTTTACCCATGTGAAAAAATGATTTTGATAGTATAATAATATTTTATAAACAAACTAGTGATTAATTTGAAAAGAATAAGAAAATGAAAATATTATTATAACAAAACTTTAGTAGAAAATAATTTTTTTACTCTTGATTTTTTAATATTATTTTGAATATACCCACTTTGGGAATGACCTAAATATTCTATTTTAATTTGCACTTTCATTATCAATGAGGTGGGCTAAAATATTTTTAATAATCACATCATTGGCATGAAATGTTACATCAATTTTTATGATTTAATTATTTTATTTTTAGGTCAAATGAATATTTTCTACACAATTTTTTATTCATTAATTATTAAAAATTTAAATATTCATTCACATGTTAAATTTTATTATTATTATAAAAAATAAAATCATTATTAAAAATTTTATTTAAACTTCTATTTTAGTATTACCTCAAAATTTTAAAATATTTATTTTTGTCCTCTAATCCCATATTTTTCAAGTTTAAAAATTAATTTTCCCTAAGTCTACTGTTTTAAATCCTCATCTTTTTTTCAATTGATTTCCCCTCTAGATTTTCAAAAAATTTCAATTTGCACCCTAGTCTTTCTTTCTCTTTCTCTCAGGCGACAATTTGCCATCATCAACCATTAGTCTCTCCCTCCTCCTTTGTTGATTGTTCTCCCTTTCCACTCTAACTGTTTTCGTCAATCAACAAAGACTCATCTGATAAGTCTTCACCTTTGTCGTCTCCAATGAAGAAAATCGATGTGGAAAGGGAGAGTTGTCCAAAGAGAAAGGGACAATCGAAAATGGCAAATGATCACCTCAGATCAGACATGAAAACTAAGGGAAAGAGAAAAGATGAAATTAACACTTTTAGAAAGTTAGAAAAGAGGACAATTGTAATGGAGAAAAAAGAGAGTTTATGAATTTAAATAAAATTATTTAATAATAATCTTATTTTTAACAATAATAATAAATTTTAATGAATAAATAAATTTTTAATAATAAAAGATTAAAAAATTAGATTCACACCCAACCTTGGGTTGGACATAGTCATTTGGCTTTATTTTTATTTATATTTCCAATACATCCATTTTACCTCCTTCATAAATAAGGTTATATTCGAATCAAACTCGTTTAAATTCGAACTCAATTTGAACAAACTCGAAACAAATCTACCCTATATAAACTCATTCAAGCTTGAGCTCAAACTACTTACCCAATTTGTTAATTAAAATTTTTAGTACAAAATAACATCGTCTCAACTAATATATATTAAAATAATATTATTTTATTTTTATTACTTTGTAAATATATTAAAATAATATTATATTCCTTTCCCAATGGAGATTCTCGTATCACCGCAATTGACTTACATTTGACTTATTGTTCCGTAGATAAGGTTGATGGAGATAAAATTTGCCCGGTATCACTCAGAAATTGACTGTAATCTAAAGATAATCACTCCACGCTATCATAGAAGGAACCTTTAAATTAAGGAAACCATGCGTGTACATTTTCAAATCTATGATTAATTACAAAAATAATATATTATTAAATATTATTTTATTTTTAATTTAAAATTATCTAATCACATAACATAATAACACGTCACTATAAATATATACTTAAAAAACATATAATCATAGTTCATGGCCAAAAGACTAAATACCACCCAAGGTTTAAAAATTTTAATATGTTAAAATTTTTATTTAGATATAAAAATAAAATTATTATTTTCACAATAATACACTAGACCTTAGGTGGGGATAAGTCTTTCGGCCTAGTTTTATTGTTATCCTTTAATATGGAACCCACCACCATGCGCAAGACATCATAAAACCGCCTGCCCAACTTTCAACCAGTGCAGAAGTGTTTAGTGGGCATACTTGTCCAGCCCTGTATGTTCAATCTGACATAACAAAATGATTGAAGTTTCTATTCACCGTGACAGGGATGTGAAAGCTATGGCCATCAGACAGGCATCATGCAATTAATAGCAATAATTAGGCACTCAATAGTGCCAAAACATAAGGCGCCATGTGCAGACTGCCAACCAATGCCAGAATCCAGATATGTGTGTGATTTGTGGTGAAATGGATTCTAATCAATCAACATGTTCTTTGCAGGAATATCCTGGTCAGGTTTTGTATGAAAAGAGTCTACCTTGATGGAGATGCAGATTTTAAATCCATTTTTAGTAGGATGCAAAACTCATTTACAGTTAGATTTGGGAATTATTTTTTTTACCGGGGTCCAGAAAGTTCGATCGCTTCAATGATGAATGATGATTCGTCGTGGACATCACTATAATTTCCGTAGGAGCTGAAATCTCTTGCCACGCAAAGATTTGTTCCACCTTGTTGTGATTCTTCCATTGCTGCTTGCCCAACAAGAATTTCCAGGACCTTCAAGACTTCTGACATCTTTGGACGGAGGTGGGGATGTGACTGTGTACACTGAAGAGCTAACTCTACAGCTTTTTCCAGTTCCAATAAATCAAAACATCCCTTCAGATCCCTGTCTACTAGCACTTCTAGCCTCCTCTCCTCATTTAATGTTCTAACCTGCATAATTTGCGTGATAAAAGATTGATAAGCAAAGCAGATCTTGAGTTAGCTTCATTGACAGTTTATACATCAACAAACATTGTGGGCAGTTTAGATTCTTTAGAATATTAACAGAATGGAATATATAGATAGGGCCACATTAGACTTACACAGTTTTTTTAAAAGTTGATCTTCCTATAATACTGAGTGGAATCATATAAAAACGAGGATAGAATTACACATTAATATCCATATTAAGGAAGAAGCCAAACAGGTATCCCAAGTTCAGAAGAAAAATACATGCCAAAAGCACAAAAACAACATTCAACATGATAGAGATCAGGCCATCAAGTCAAAAACGCTTTTTTCCATGCTACAGACAAGATTTATTGTCCGAAAACTCTCTTATTGAATAGTATTTGAGTTATATAGTGGCAAACTGCATAGTTGATGGCAAAAAAAGTTTAGAGATTAATTGGAAACTAGATCCACTTAACAAAATTCATTTATTACCGGCATCCACATATTCATTAGCTCTGCCAAAAACACCACTAACAGCTTTCTCAAAGGATGGACTGAAGGCGAACAATTTATGTGGTATAAAAGGAGAATAGGTACTTACCCATTCAAGAATCATTCCCTTCTGTACCTGCCCATTGCCAGCATCTAATGCCTTTGGCCCCGTAATAAGTTCCAAAAGTAGTATACCAAAACCAAAGACATCAGTTTTTTCAGAAGATTGTCCAGTTGAAAGATATTCTGGAGCAATATGCCCTACAGTTCCTCGTACTGCAGTAGTAACATGTGACTCTCTCTGATCTAACAGTTTAGCAAGACCAAAATCCCCAACCACAGCTTCAAAACTTTCATCGAGCAAAATATTTGCAGCTTTGACATCCCTGTGAATTATTTTTGGATTACATTGTTCATGCAAGTACAAAAGTCCCCGGGCAGTCCCAAGGGCAATGCGCATCCGTCTGTTCCAATCCAGAATTGGCTTTGCCTGACCAGTTTCTGCTCAAGAACATTAAGCCAGTTGGGGAAAAAAAAAAAAGAAACAAAAAAGAGCACACAGTTTTAGCTCTACGATAACTAAGAAACAGAAATGAAATGTTTTTTTAAAAGGCCGGTGGGATTAATCAATCCAAACTGTGCATATAAATTTGTTTGAAAACAGTTGTTATCCCTAATTCTGACATTCAGGCATGTAATATGATTAAGTGGAATTGATTGGCAAAAGGAAAGGATAAAAAAAGGGTGGGGGGGTGGTGTGGAAAGACTATAATAGTAAATGTGCTTTTCTGCAGAAAAATGTAAATGAGAATCTATAAGCAACTCTCATCATATTCATAGGGAAATTTCTGACTAAAGAAAAACATATTAATTATCTGTACTTCTGAGAAATACAATTTTCTTAATTAATCACTGATGCTATTCGCAATCAGGACTAGCTAAGAGATTCTTTAGTATGTTAAAAAATTAGCCGAAACCCAACATACTTCACAGGAGTAAGCACATCAAAACAATGAAACTAACCTCTTAAGCGGTCTGCAACACTCCCATTTGGCATATAAGGATAAACAAGTAACCTTTCCTCGGGCGTCAGACAGAAGCCATATAAGCGTAACAAATTCCGATGCAATGCTAACCCAATCATCTCAACTTCTGTCTGAAACTGCATTTCTCCAGTGAAATTTGGATCTTTTAGCCTTTTAACTGCCACAACTGTCCTATTTGGAAGACATCCTTTATATACTATTCCATATCCTCCTTGCCCCAGAATGTTTTTGGCACTAAAATTTCCAGTAGCAATTTGTAATTCACGAAATGTGAATCTATTTAAATGACTGATATCAAATTCATAATCTTGCTGCACTGCAAATTTAAGATTAAAATTTCTCACACCAGCTATCATCTTCACCAATGCAATTGGTAAAAGAGCACAGAGTTCAGAAATTACCATAGGATGTAAAAAGAAGACGAGATCTGTACCAATGCACGCAACAAACAAGCAACATCACAGAAATAACAAATGTGCAGCTTACGCCTACAGCAACAGAAAGCACCCACCGATGATGCCCACTGGTTTTTGGAGTTACAACTGTCGCTGCAGTTACAATCATCATCAATACCCATTCATTATATTGAAGTTCAATGTATCTAAACAGTGCGACAGATTTTATATACATTACCATTTAATGGTTTAGAACCACCCATGCAAATTTGCTCAGATGAGGAAGTACAAAGAAAGCTATTCCCTGTAAAACTAGATCAAAACACACAGACGTTTAGGTGTTGGACGAATTTATACATAATATAGATAACTTTAAAGCCTATCAAAATGCCAAAAACGTATCATGAAATATGCAAATGGTCGATTAGCAAACTTAATTTTCCCTTAAGTAACCATAAAAACTGAACATACCATTTTGCAAGTTGCATGTGGATTTTTATTTATTAGTGAAGAAGACACAAACAAGAAACCAAGGAAATTATAGCCTTTGATCAAGCATAAGCCTTTAAATAAATGCCAATTGTTCACCATATGTTCTATAACATCACAGACCTTCTAACCCCATGAATTTTCATCAAGCCAACAATGAAGGATAACAATTCAGCAAAGAACAATAATTTTTCAATCAAAGTCTCTCTCTACTAAATATCTCACCTGTAGTCTTTCGCTAGTATTTTGGGTGTTGGTCCACTGAGATTATTGAAAGATAAATCCCTACACAGGATTTAAAGTTTGAATCATAATCATCACTTTACACAATCTAATAGAGCAAACACAATTGATATGAAAAAAAGCACATACAAGAACGAAAGACTTGTGAGATTGGCAACAAGTGGAGGAATTGGACCCGATAAGTTGTTCTTATTAAGCCTCCTGAAAAACTAGTCATAAAAAAGGCTTAGAATATGAAAAGCTAGACCAACCCAACTCTAATATTAAAATTCATAGACATATCAATAAGCATAAAAATGTACAGCCATACTCACAAGTAATTTAAACAAGTAAGAAACCCCAATGAACTTGGAATTTCTCCAACTAGTTGATTAGCAGAAAGGTCAAGTGTTTGAAGTAGAGAAAGCATCCCTATCTCAGCTGGGATAGTACCAGTCAACTGATTATTATGCAACAACCTAAAACAAAAAGTGATTAAAAACACTAATTGGTACACATTTGTTATTAAATAAGTAAAAGTAGACAAATTGTATCAAATTAAATTCATTCAAGCCAAACATTAATGCAAAGAGTGTAAAACTGACAATGTTCTCAGCTTAGTTAAATCGCCAATAGTGGGAGAAAGAGTTCCAGATAAACCCATACTGGTCATTTCACTACCAAAAAGCAAAGCAACACAGAAAAGTAAGTAAAAATAAAATAAAATAAAAATACTTTATTACAATAAAGTAAAAGTAGAAATAATTGGAAATTGGAAACTTACAGGGAAATGACGAAACCTTCAGCAGAGCAACCAACCATGTTCCAAGTGCATGGATCCACCGAATTTATATCCCAACCGTCCATTACATGTAACTCGTCTCTCATTTTAGTCTTAACAGCCATCAAAGCAGTTACTGATAAGCACAACACAACACAACAGAAAACCAAATGAATAAAAAAAATTTAACAGAAGTCAACAACTACAAAAACGTTAATATTAAAACAAAAACTAAAAACAAAGAGAAATGGCAGCAGAGTGACCTTCATAGTTCACGCCCTTGGGAGAAAGAAGACTGTCAGTGCCAGAAACTTTGGTGTGCCCACAAAAGAAAACGATGAAAAGTAACAGAAGAGCCAACTCCATTGACTTGAAACTTGACAAAAAGCTGCTACAGAACAACCCACTCAGGCACAAAGGTCACTTTTTTCCGCTTACCAGTGAAACGCAAACGAGCCGATTCCTGAGTCGCGCAATCCACTGACTCGCTTTTATGTCAGAGTTCCTTCTGGATTTTCGACTTTCTTCTGCTTTCGTTGGCTTGCCCCGATGAGATAAATAAATTAAAAAATATTAAGATATCGAAAGACAAGGAGAGTAGCTGTGATGTGAAAGCGGGAAAAAAAATTCTCGAGATTCGGAAACAACAGAGATTGTCGCGTTGTCCGACATGTGATTTCGTTTCGAGGATTGTTTTGCACCGTTGATTGGACTTACTTTGACCATTCACCACTAATTCACGGCTCGGATCTTATATAGCTCCATGATTTATAATTTACAATGAAATTATTGAATTTAGTTATAGGGTTACTAGGTGGTGGTGGTGGCAGGCACGACTAAACATGTTTCTGATATTTGGAGTTTCATGCACAAAGTGGATTATTATTTAAAAATGAAAACGACATCGTTTTCAACTCATAGAAAGAGCATTTTAGCATGTTCCTCCTCCTGTCCTGTGTTTAGGCTTCTAAGTCTTTTTGCCACTTTGGAGCCAGTCCAAGATTAGTTGAATAAATGAGTTGCCGTCATTCAAAAAGGTTGAAAAAGGAAGAGCACAATGATAACCATATACAATGCTTTATGGGGTAATTTCTTTTGACTCATCATGCGCGATTATGACATTTACCAATATTTTACAGCATAATGAGTGAAAAATTGGTAAAGCCATCATTGTAGGAAAGAAACAGTGTAACTTAGAATATAAAACGTAGCGTACTAGCAAGGATAAAGCATATTGCAATAACATGACTTTGCATAAACAGCAGGTGACATAAAATCAATTGTCCGCAATTGGGAAGTCAGTAATCACAAACCACAACAGAAACCAGAAGAACAAACTTGACAACAAACATCATGGCCCAACCCCATTTCTTCAGGCCATTATATATATTAGGGGCTCTTTTTTCTCCTAGCTACAAGTACAATTCTCTTCAGTTTTTCCTCTGCTAGCAGCTGCTTTCTGATCAGTCCGCCTTATCACCTTAGCCTATCTTTAACTATCAAACATGTACATAAACAAATGGGCACTTTGACAGCAGAAAAGGGGTGGAAGAAGGGATGGGGTAGAGGCAAGGGTGTTTGGGGTGAAAGTAAAAAAGAAAGCAGAGCCGTCCAGCTGCTGTCCTAGACTGCCTCGTAGAGCAAGAAAGGATGCTGGTCAAGCCTCAATGCGTGGTGGTAGTTAAACACATGGATAGAATTCCCTTAGTGTCACACATCAACAAAAGTAGACATTGCTTCCACATTGCTAAAATCTATGTCCCAGCTGGGTGCAAGAAATTTAGGCCTAATTGCCGTTTCACATGATCTGGTATCAGCTTATTAACAAGTTCTGGTGACGCCCCTGATAACTGTACAAGAGTAAAATAGTTTATAAGCATCTCCATCAGGACTTCTTGACAGAAAATTGTTCATAATGAAACCAAGAAATATCTTTTGCGCCTTGAGCATCATTTTACTAACAGAGAGTTCATGCTAAAAACCAATAAACATATATACTTTAGAAATTTAGAAACATACTTCTTGCTTAAAGTTGAATAGAGGAGGTAAAGGGCGACCATTCGGTAGACGTGCATTGGGTTCACGCAGTTCATCAAAGAAAGGATGTACACATGCTTCTAACTGCAATGACAAAAGCATATTTAATCAGAATAGAAACTAAGGAGGAAAAAGCTTACTTAAAGAGAAAAATCTCTCTTTTTGCAAACAACAACTTTTGGAATCAAGTACTAAAAAATTTGAGCTCCTCAAGCCAAACTTTATTAACTTATCCCATGCACATATCCATACAGAGAAAGTGTGATTAAACTCACCGCTGTGCATCTAAGACTTGGTGAATATTGCAACAGCCGAGATGCAAGATCAATGGCTTCTGGAGGCATCCTTTTGTGGAAAACCTAAAATACAAGAAATATATATGTTAGATAACTATTTCTAGGCATATATAGAAACAAAAAAAATGCAAATCTATGGCATTTGATTGATCGACTTGATATCAAAACGATCATAAATGCAAACCTTGTGCCATGGATGAGCTTTAATCTGTGGAAACCTAAAATCGGTATAATTAGGATTCATACAGCGAATTTCTTCACGAGTGGGTGTACCGAGAACCTGTAGGACAAAATGTAGGGTGTTGGCTTATGTTTACAAAATTGCATCATTTCAAGTACCAACAAGCAAAATGTACCTTGATAATCTCTACAAGCTGATCCACAGCATTTTCTCCAGGAAACAGTGGCTACAAAAAGCTCCAGAGTTATTAAAAATCAGCCAAACACAGCTTCAGTGGAAAATTAAGCAGTAATAACTTCTCAGAGAACAAAATTTGTAAATGGTATCAAAATTGCCAACCTGCCCCAAAAGAAGTTCTGCAAGGACACAACCAGCTGACCAGATGTCAATTGAGGTTGTATATTCTGTGGCACCGAATATGAGTTCTGGAGCTCGATAGAAACGTGAACATATATATGAAATGTTAGCTTCACCATTTACCTGATCACAAGTAGTTTAAAGGTAAATGCATGTAACATTATACTGAAAACTAGCATAAAATTAACAGGATTGGTCAATACAACACTACGTTCCAGAATTAGACTTGCATTTGTACAAGCAAAATATTTCATCTCCACCTCAAAGGTTGCACATTTCTGGAAACCACTTACATCTAATTATTAGCAGTTGCTGACAAGTTAGAACTTCTATAGAACATTAGATTTTCTTTCAATTGAAAGAGAGAGAAATCAAATAACATGAAATCATAGAATACATTAAAAGGCACCAGAAGATACTACCACGACCCTCTTCTTAATGTGGAAAGAAGAAAAGAAACTGATTATTCATACAGCTCTAAGGACATGTGACTTGAGAATCATAAAAAATGAAAATAAGACGACCGCGAAATCTACAACTAAATTCATATGCAAATGGAAAAAAAGAGAAGGAAGGTTTGCAATCAGCCAAATTAATACAGGTGAAAACTTCTTTGACTTCAAAAAATGACTTTGCCAAGAAAGTTCCTGTCCAATAAAAAGAAAAAAATAAATGCCAATGTTCCCCACCATTCGCCAAATCAGTTTCATTGACAGTGCATACAACAGCATGATGCCTTCTCACTGCATCATAGCCAGAGATTGCATTAAGGTTTCTGAGATAGTGAAACTAGGGCATAAGAAGAGTGATGCAATCCAAGTTCAGCAGAAATAAGCATACTGCAAAATCATTCTATCAACAGTTATCATTGCTCAAGATGATAACATCATCAAGTATTTGATAGCAAATACCTTGAAACAAATTTTGAACTAAGCATGTCATGCACATGAAATCAATCAAGTATCACATCAGTTACAATCTAATTAAGTTGTTGAAAGGAGGTGCCAACATACCAGTTGTTTTGCACTTCCAAAATCGCAAATCTTAACCTGGTGTGTAAGAGGATCAACCTGTAGACATAAAAATGACTTAAGAAAAAAGGCAAAATAATAGTGATAATAATAACTAACTTCCTTTCACAACTTCATAATAGAAGAAGCATACCAAAAGGTTTTGAGGCTTTAAATCCCTGTGGCAAACTCCAGGAACAGTGTGAATATATGCCAGCCCTCTGAAAATCTGAAAGATACCTCAAAATTGTCAAAAAGTATGTGTATTTGGCAACAAATTGACCTCATCAGAGAGGCCCTACATACCTGGTACATGTAAAGTTTAACATAGATGAGAGGCATTCTCTGATTGGCATTGCTGTAATGCTTTAAAACCCTATACATGCTCTCAGGTACATATTCCATAACCAGGTTAAGGAAAAGTTCGTTTCTACTGGTAGTTGAAAAGAAGCAATGCTTCAAAGAAATCACATTTGGATGATCCATAACTCGCATTAATTGTAGTTCACGGTTCTTGTATCTTCTGTCCTGCAAAACCTTCTTTATCGCAACAGTCTCTCCAGTTTCCAAGCATTTTGCCTAAGAATAATCAAATTCTGTTAGAACAAGGCACGAGACCCATAAAAAATTCGGAATTTCTCATATACAAAGCGCTCCTGACCTGGAAAACAATCCCGAATGACCCAGTTCCCACAACACGTTCTGCCATGTAGCTGATGGTCTGAAGAAGCAGCAAACCATAAACATAAACTTCGATTTCAGTTGAAAAAGAAAATAGTAATATTCAGTTGGATGGTCGGTTACCAAGCCAAATCAGGATAACAATATATGATTTTCAACCCCATCGGTAACTGAAAAAAATTTAAGCACACCAAAAAAAATCCCATAAGAGGTAAAAACTTAACCTGTTTAGGCTCTCCATTTTTTCCTCCAATGGTGGTAGATATGATATGACCGGTGACTGGATCATTAGAATCCACAACAGGAGCAGACATTTCCTGCAAACCATGTTCATCTACATCATAATTCTGCTGGATGATAAAATCTACTAAATAAAATAAACAAATAGCATAAACATGTATGTATGATCTAATAAGTAAGGTTAAAAAGAAAATCACTCTATATGCAAATAAAACTTCAAGCCATCTCAAATCACAGATCAGGAAACATAATTAATCACCATAATTAAGCTCCAAAAAAGGTTTTAAAAAAATCAACCGTAACTACACAAACACCAACAGATCTAAAATCCAGACAAGTTCAACACAAGAAACATGAAAGCAATCTTTTTACAAGCCCCAGAGCTGGATCGCCCCCTTAAAAACCATACATATCAAGCCAAAAAAGCCTAACTCAAAAAAATCCACTCATTTCAGCTCCAAAAAGACAAAAAAGAAGAACCACGGAAAACTTAAAACAAATTCAGAGCAAAGAAATAAATAAACAAATTCAGGTTTGTCAAATGCGGAAAGTGAATGAAAATATGAAGAAGAAATGAGATACCTTGTCGTCAGCCATGGAAAGAAAATGAGATTAAGATAAGAAATAGAAAGAGGTAGCGAGACAGAGAGAGAAGGGTTGAATTCAACGGAGGACGATGAAGGAGGAAAAGAGGCTGGTGATCATGGCGATGGACAGAGAAAGGTTGAAGTGACTGAGAGGAAGAAGAAGATGAAGATGGAGATGGAGATTGAGATGGAGATGGAGGACCCAGGGACAGACCACAAGACCATGTGATTCCAGCTCTTTTATTTCTGTTTTGTTTTTATTTTTATTTTTTTTCCTCTCTCTCTATCTCTGTCTACTTTCCGTTATCTTCGCTCTCTTCTTTTTCTCTTGTTTGAATTCCGATATTGCCATTCCCTTTTCAGCTTAATTACGAGAATAGGATTCCAATTTTGGACTGTAGTGTGTTTCGAATCCAACAATGACAAATTTTCTACAATCTACCTTTTACACCCCTGATCTTTAATAAAATTACCAAAAATACTTATAACGCCAGAAAATTTTGTTCCAGTAAATTTTTAAAAGATAATCTAGTTGGCAATCGTATCATAATTATCACAAAATAAGGCGGATAATCAATTTAATATTTTTAAATTACATACTTAAATTAGTTAGATGATGTTGAAGTACAAATTAAATATAGAAAATGCGGGTTCCATTTATTGTAAAAGTAAGTGTTTTTAAAATCAGATCGAATTATTTGATTTGATCAATTGAATCATAAGTTAATCTATAATTTAGTCTAATTTTATAATCTGATCTGATATATATATATATATATATATATATATATATATATATATATATATATATATATATTAACATATTTGATATTTGATCAAATTTGATAAATTCATTTAATTGAAAGAACTGTTTAAAACGAACAATTTGTAATCGGTTTATTTATTTATCTGTATAATACAATATCAATTTTTTATTAATATATTTAAATTATATTTTATATTTTAAAATGTGATAAATATTTAATATTATTTAAAAAATACATAATAATTTGACAATAGATTAAATCAGTTGGTTATCCAATTGAATTGATTGAAATATAAACCAATAAGATTACCAAATTTAATTACCGATCTGATTTTAAAAACATTAGTAAAAACAATCAGGATTAGTACTCAAGTCAATAAATATATGTGTACAAATTTTTTATATATAATTTGGCATAAAGATAATATGTTTTCATATGATTGAATAATTTTGAGTTAAAGATAAGGTAGTATTTAATCACATAATGACATATCATTTATATATCTAAATTATATAAAAAAATATATGCACATGATATTACTCTAATTAGATATATATATATATATATATATATATATATATATATATATATATATATATATATATATATATATATATATATATATATATATATATATAATAATAAGTGATAATACGATGAATATATTTTAAATTAAAAATAAAATAATATTCAATTACATAATAATATCTTATTAAAGCGTTATAATCTACTGTAGAGTTAGGTTATATTATAGACTTTAAAAATAAAATATTCTTCTTTCAAGGAGTAGATGGACCTTCCATTAATGAATCTCTATGTTAACTTCTTTATTTAAGAGTAACGAGGGTTGGTAATGGGAAACGATAAGAAGAAGATCTCAATTTCTACCCTTATTTCTATAAGGGATATCAATTCATATTTTTGACTAATTCATGTTATAGAGATGATAAGGATTCCTCACATTTTTTCTGTAAAGAAAAATCTTCTCTTTATTTTTGTGAGAAAAAATCTCCTCCCTATACCTGTAAGAAAAAATCTCCTCTCATACCTTATAAACACAATATAAATATATTAAATAACAAAATTAAGTAAGATTAAAACCAATCAACTATTTCAACTATTATAAATATTATATATCAATCACTTTAATATGCATAACAAAAACTTAAATAAATTTAAAAAACATAAATAATTTAAAATTATAAAATATATTATATTTTAAATAAATATATTAATATAAAGAAAAGAAAACAAGGGTGGAGTGAGGATAGAGTGGGGTGAAGAGAGAACACATATATCCTCGTACTTGATTCGAAGATATTTTTAACTTTGTTTCTATTCTCGTTTCTATCAAAAAATATCTCCTTCATTTGTGTTAGAATCTTTAAATTCAAACCGAAATTATCATTTCTAAGACTAACTCTATTTTTGTAACCAACCAAGAGTATTATGATGGCATGCATGGAAAACATTTTCACCATGCATTTTTATATCATTATCCATCCATGTTTTTAAATTTGAGATGAAAGGGGTGATGTGTGTTTTTACCGTTGGTAGAAAATGAAAATGAATCAAATGTTTAAATAACTATTTAAAATAATTTTGTTATTTAGTTATTAAATATAAATATAAATTATATTTAATTAAAATTGAATTTAACTTGATCATCATATAAATTCAAATAGAGTGGCCAATTCAATCGTGAGTCAAAACGGTCTAACCACATAAAGCTACTAATAATATAAAATAATATATTATTTATATATTTAAAATATTATATATATATATATAATTTTATCTATTTGTAAAATATCATGCATAAATAATAAGTAGCTCAAAGGTTAATAAATCATTCTAAAAAATTAATGCAAGCGTATGAGTTAGGTGGGCTGAATATCAAGGTTGGTATTATTCTTTTCCCAATGAAGTGGGAGGGTCAATTCAAAATTAATATAATGATAAAGTAGCCCTAACCCATTTATTTTTGTGACTTAAATGGATCAAGTCCAGGTCCATTCCCCAAAAAAGGTAAACCAAAAAGCTAGACTCAGTTGATTTTTGAAACGATTTTTGGGTTCAAATTTTACCTTTCGGTCACTTTATTTACGTTCGGGGAGAGAACTTTTGATAATTGAGTGGAAAATGGGTAGGTGTGAAAAGGGTTTTGGTTGCCCAGTTGATAATGATGTGATAATCTATCTATTTCCCCAGTAAATTTACTGTTGTTTTCTTGACCAAATCAGAATGGTTCAGTCGGTGGTGGATTGGGCTGGCTTGGGTTTGGTCAGAGTCAAAACTGGGGCTAACTTTTGCTTGCGGGTCCTAGTTTTACTGAACTCTGATGAGTCGTCGCCTGCTGACTACTGTCATGCTCGTACACCAGCTCAACGTTACTGTCAAAGTGGCAACACACGTCCATACCCAGAAGAAAGCCATATTTGATGCAAATAAATCGAAGAGTTCACAGGGTGGTTTGATCCATAAAAATTGTAAAATCTCTGTAAAAGGGTGTAAAGTTTTGATTATATTTTATTATCAAAATTAAAATATTATTGTAAAAATAGATTATTTAAAAGATTATTAATTATAAATTATTATTATATTTGATAAATTTTGATAAAAATATCTAAATATAAATAATTATTGTGTTTGATTAGAAATAATAAAATAATACTATTATATTATTTTATTTAAATATTTTTTATATAATTATTTTAAAATATTTTTTATGTTATTTATAATATTAATTGAAAATAAGATTATTTTTATTTAAAAAAATTAATAAATAAAAATATCATTATAATATAATCAAAATTATCTTAGTAATATTTTAATATTATAATGGAGGTGATACTCATACTACCCCTGTCATATTACCATTAGTAATAAAAAATTACCATAATTTTTTATTTCTTATAAACCAACAAGGTAATATAAAATTATATGAATTTTTTATTACTTATAAACTAAATAAAATAATGTAAATAATAAAAAATAAATTATTAGAGTAATATTTATTTTTTCCTAACCAAACATGCGCTAAATGGCAACACAAGTCCATATCCAAAAGGGCATGAACTCGAATCCATATTTGATTCAAATAAATCAAAGAGGCTTCAAGATAGTTTTGATTGACAAAAGTTACAAAATCCTTATAAAAGTAAGATAAAATTCTTGATTTATCTATTCTAATAATTGTTAGATTAATCATTAAACATGAAATTTTACTTATTCTGTGTAATTGGTCAGACTGCAATATAAACAGACCGATTTGGATGAGATTCCTCATCATAAAAAATAATAATAAATCAAAGAATTTACTGAGATACTATAATAGTATTGATTACCAATTTGAACCAGTTTTGAATTCTTGTTGTCTTCCTTGAATTGTGTCAAACCTTCCATAATTCTCAAACAAACAAGCCAAAATTCTCAAATACTTTAATATATTTTTATGGTTTGAACCAAATAATGCAAAGCTCTGCAAAGGTCCGTAGCTTCATAGTTGGAACTATTATTGTAAAGTACATTCTCTTGTCTACTAACTCGAGTGGGCTGGATTGAGCTACTATTTGGGAAAACAGATGGATATGGTGAAAGCAAAGCAACCTACTTGGGATGGGGAGTTTTCGTTCTATTTATAAAGGAAGACTTTTGGAGCAAAGGGGTTCCACGTACAGCTTGAAGAAGCTTATGATTAGCAGCTTGAATGCTAAATGTGAAATACTAGTTATTGAAACCTTGTCAAAAAAGTCATCAGTAGAAGTTCAAACAATGATTGGTACCAGACCACCTGCCCAGCAGCTGCCTGGAGAAATGTTTGCATTCTAACACCTTTTGTAATTATACAGTGGCTGGTTATATATTAATGATAGATGTTGCAACAGCTTTACTGTATCTTCACTTTGGTTTTCAACCCCTGTAATTTATTGCAACTTAAGCCTAGATTGCATATCTGGGTGATTTTGGCCTGGAAAAGCTCTTACATGGAGAAAAGTCTTCTGCACAAACAGAGACAATTGCCACCATTGGTTATATGGCACTGGTTTTTCAAAAATTCTGTAGTTATTTTCTTGCTTAAACTCTACTCAACATAGAATTTTCGGTAACTTATCAAAATAGTATTGATTTACCCAACAATAAAAGTTAGGTAAGAAAAGTTCTTCAAGAAACAGAGACGTTTACGTTGGGATGCTACTTATTTCTATGACATCATTTGAAGAATATGGAGACGACTTGTTCCAAGGTTGGTTACCAATACAGTTTCCCTTGGCTAGATATTTTAGCAACTTGTAATATTTTCAAACCCTCATCAGTTTAATATTTTTAAAAATCCTCAGCAATTTTATAATGCTTGTCTTCTTATATTTTTGTTCATTTTCTTAGAAATTATCATGTAAATAACACTTATTGCTTGTTTCGTGATACAAAAGTATCCCATATTCTTTCATGGAGATGAATCCTTCTCTACTTATGATCATTGCTTTCTTCCTTCATTGTTTGATGCTTCTGTCGGCTACTGCTGGAGGAACCAACATTACCACTGACCAAGGTGCTCTTCTGTCTCTGAAAGCTCATATAACTCATGATCCCAACAATTTATTGACCAAAAATAGCTCCGTCTGTAATTGGATTGGCATCACCTGCGGTGGTCGTAATCACAGTCACAGAGTCACAGCTTTGAACATTTCTCACTTGGGTCTTGGAGGCACCCTCCCTTCACAACTGGGACAACTATCTTCATTGCAAATACTTGATGTTAGTAATAACAGTATCTCTGGTATTATTCCCAGCTCCATCTTCAATATATCTTCACTTGAAAGCATTGATTTCAGTGTTAACCAGTTCTCAGGTTGCTTTCCTTCCATCATATTCACCATGCCTTCATTATTTTATATTGATTTAAGTAGAAACTCATTATCTGGTGGACTCCCAGAAAGTGCTTTTAGTTATCTTCCTAATCTGGAAACGTTGTTTTTGTATGAAAATGAGCTTGATGGTGAAATGCCAGCCACCTTATCAGAGTGCAAACAGCTGAAATATCTGGCCTTGTCCATTAATTATTTCACGGGAGCCATACCTAAACAATTAGGGAACTTGACGAAGATGAAGAAGATATATCTTGCCTATAACGAACTCCAAGGTATGATGAAATCTAGCTCAATTTCAACTTGATACTTGTTTGTGACAGAGTCTAACAGCTAGGCTCAATCTCACATTTATTTTGATTAAATTCTGAAATCTCTTTTGTAAATTCTGATTGATAAGAACTAGAGGTATGGTATGTTCTTCAATCAATTGTTTTCTTGCTGAATGAATGATAGAAACATTTACATACTATTTATCTTGCAGGAGAAATTCCACAAGAGCTGGGCAATCTTGTAGAACTGGAGTTTCTGTCCCTAATAACTAATGACCTAACGGGGACCATTCCTTCAAGTATTTTCAACCTTTCTTCTCTAACCACCTTGCAGTTGACAAATAATAGCCTGATGGGGAGCCTTCCGGACAACATATGTCAACATCTTCCTCTACTGGAAGTACTTGGCTTGTCCCTGAATCAGTTGACAGGTCCAATTCCAAACAATTTGTGGCAATGTAGAGAGCTTCAAACGCTTTCTTTATCATTCAATCAATTCACTGGTAGTATACCGAGGAGAATCGGGAACTTGACATTCATCAATGAATTATATCTTGGCTACAACAAGTTGACAGGTGTGTTAGAAACACTTCTAATTTCAGCATCATAGAATGGCTTACATGTTTTGGTTGTTTACTATATTAACAATGAACTTCAAGTACCATGAAGATTATTGTTTCTTGCTGCCTAGTCCCTAAGGCTTAGTCTCATGTATTCATACAGTAATTTGAAGGAAAGAACATTTCCTATCAGCCTTGGTTAATAGCTCAACTACAAACCCAATGATCACACACACACACTCTTCTACAGGCAGACTCCAATTTAATTTGGAGAAAGCATAATTCAGGTTCGGTTTCCACCAGTTGAAGGTTGTAGGTTTTGCTGAACTTGGTCCCAGGTTAATTTAAAAATTACATTCTAAATAGAGATGTGATAATTCTGTAAAATGTTTCTTTGATTAATTTATTTTTCTTAATGATAAAATTCCTTTTTTGTGCTGTCTGTGCAGGAGAAATTCCAGAAGAGTTGGGCAATCTTATCGAATTGGAGAGATTTTCGTTAACAAACGCAGCCTTGACAGGGTCTATACCTTCAGTTATCTTCAATCTCTCTTCTCTAATCGAAGTGGACTTGTCAAATAATAGCCTAACCGGTGGCCTCCCTAACAACATGTGTCAACATCTTCCTGTTCTTGAAGGATTGTACTTGGCACACAATAAACTATCTGGTTCAATTCCGCACAATTTGTGGCACTGTAGAGAGCTTAGTTTTCTCACCTTGGCAGAGAATCAATTCACAGGAAGTATACCAAGAGATATTGGTAATTTAACATTGGTTACTGCACTATACCTTGGCTGGAACCACTTGATCGGTACGCTAAAAACCGCCTCAAGCATTTTATATCATATTGTATAGTCTGTTACATCAAGAATAGATCTTCAGTCATGTTATATATGAATGCGCGAGCTGCCATTTTTGCAGGTGAGATTCCAAATGAAATTGGCAACCTTCCTAATCTGGAAAATTTGAGGCTTTACGGCAACAACTTCATTGGTTCGGTCCCAGCTGCAATCTTCAACATCTCAACACTGATAGAGCTCTCACTTGCTGAAAATAAACTCTCGGGAATGCTTCCACCTATCATAGAACTTCCAAATCTTGAGAGGTTCTATTTGGGAGGGAACAATTTCTCGGGGTCGATTCCCAAATTCATAACTAATGTTTCCAAGCTCTCTCATCTTGATATCGGATACAACTCATTCTCAGGCTTTATTCCTGCCAATCTAGGGGATTTAAGAAGCCTCCGGTGGCTGTCCTTAGCGAGTAATTTCTTGAAATCTACTCCTGATTTGGGTTTTCTGTCTTCTTTGATGAATTGCAAGTATTTAAGAGGACTATTATTAACAGAAAATCTGTTAAATGGCATGCTTCCAAGTTCCATAAGTAACCTTTCCACTTCATTGGAAAAATTTGGATTCGATCATTGTAACCTTAGTGGCAGCATTCCTAAAGAAATTGGCTATTTCAGCAACTTGATAATCTTATGGTCCGAAAACAATGAATTGACTGGATCAATCCCAGTTACACTTGGTGGATTGCAAAATCTCCAAGGCTTGTATCTTCAAAATAATAAACTAGAAGGATCTATCCCACAGGATCTTTGTCATTTGGACAACTTGGTCGAGTTGTTCTTGGAAAATAATAAACTTTCTGGGTCAATTCCTGCATGTTTGGGCGATCTTATAACACTTAGAAAGCTTCTGTTAGGCTCCAACAGGTTAACTTCTTTTATCCCTTCATCTTTGTGGGACCTTACAGACATCTTGCAGCTTAACCTGTCAACAAATTTTTTGAGCGGACCTCTTTCACCAAACATGAAAAATTTGAGAGTCATAGATATAGATTTGTCGAGGAATGAAATATCGGGTGAGATTCCAAGCACCATTGGAGAACTACAAAATCTACAAAATCTTTCCTTGAGATACAACAGGCTACAAGGTCCAATTCCAGTATCATTTGGCCACATGACGAGTTTGGAATTCTTGGATTTATCCAACAATGAGCTCTCTGGACTTATTCCTAAATCAATGGAGGCTCTTTCGTACCTGAAATATCTGAACCTATCATCTAATCAATTAGAAGGAGAAATTCCCTCTGGAGGGCCATTTAAAAATTTCTCAGCTGACTCATTTTTTGGGAATCAGGCATTATGTGGTGCATCTCGTATGAATGTACCACCTTGCAAAACCAGCAGTCAGAGAAAATCGAGGAAAAAGTCCACTCTCCTATTGATTGTTTTGTTGCCAATAAATATTGCATTAACAATATTATTCTTGGGTCTTATATTTGTGTTGATCAGACGCAGAAAAAGAACCATAACGCAGCCTATCGTTGTTGAGATGCCCCCGGAAGGAACTTGGAGAAGAATTTCACAACAAGAACTTGAGAGAGCAACCAATGGGTGGAGTGAAAGCAACCTACTTGGTGTAGGGAGTTTTGGTTCAGTTTATAAAGGAAGTCTTCAAGATGGGATGGAGATTGCTGTAAAGGTTTTCCACCTCCAACATGAAAGAGGTTTCAAGAGTTTTGATAATGAATGCGAAGTACTGGCTAGTATTCGTCACCGGAATCTTGTCAAAATCATCAGTAGCTGTTCAAATGAAAACTTCAAGGCGCTGGTGCTAGAGTACATGCCCAATGGGAACCTGGGTAAGTGTTTGAGTTCTGACAACTATTTCCTTGACATTGCACAGAGGTTGGAGATAATGATAAATGTTGCATCTGCTCTTGAATATCTCCACTTTGATTGTTCAACCCCTGTAATTCACTGTGACTTGAAGCCCAACAACATATTGCTAGATGAAAATATGGTGGCACATTTGAGTGATTTTGGCATTTCAAGACTCTTGAGCGAAGATGAGTCCAAGGCACAAACACAAACCCTTGCAACCATCGGTTACATGGCACCAGGTCTTTCCAAGTTCCTTATTCTTGTTCATATTAATCTTTCTATTCCATTTATTTATATATCTGATGATAATCTTTAATCTTTATCAATAGAATATGGAAGAGAAGGACAAGTTTCTAGGAAAGGTGATGTTTATAGCTATGGGATTGTTTTGATGGAAACATTTACTGGGAAGAAGCCGACAGATGAAATTTTCGCAGAGGAAAGGAGCTTAAAGCGGTTGGTTATGGAGGCTTTACGAAGTTCAGTGATGGAAGTCGTGGACAAGAACTTGTTATTGAGGGAGGATGAAAATTTAGCTGCAAAGGAGCAATGTGTGTCATGTATCCTGAGTTTGGCTGTGGAGTGTACAGAAGTGTCACCAGAGAAGAGGATCGACATAAGAGCGGTAGTTTGTAAACTCTTGAAAATTAGAGACACATTACTTGCCAATCTTGAAACTGGAAACGGTAGAAGGCGATCGAATTTAAATTAATTTTCTTTAGGCTTTATTCGAGATGGGATTTTATATTGTTAGATAATTCAGTTCAATGGCAGTTTCCAGTTCTAAACGCTGGAAAAATATAAAAGGAAATGGTCGTTCTGTATGCCTCCTTTGCTCTGTTTCCATATTCACTTATAAATGCTCTGCTGTAGCTTTCTGCTTATTCTGCAATCTCTTTTGAATTTATTGTCTTTATGTTTCATTTATTTACCATGCAAGGTTTACTGAAACACAAACTCCCACCTTTTTAAGTTTCAAAGTCAGATTCTTACCCATAACTCTATTTTGTTAGTGAAGTTTATTAAGTGAAAGGGGTAAAAAAGTCATTTTAAATATAAATTTTTATTTTTTCTAATTGCTCTTTTCGCTTTTAGTTTTAAGTTTTTTTTCCTTTTTATTTTTTTTATCTTTCGAGCTAACTTAATTTTTAAAAGTATTAAAAATATTAATGAAATTATTTGAAAGATTTTCAAAAATTCAAAAAAGTTTGGGGTGTTTTGAAATTTTAAAATTTTAATATACATTTTGATAATTTTTAAAAGGACAATTATACCCCCAAAAAACTTAACAATGCAACATTTTAAAATTGGTTAAAATTTTAATATTTTTTAAAAGTTTAAATAATAAAATTTTAAATTTATAAAGATATATTTGTAATTTAATATTTGTATTAACTGTTTTCGACAATTTCTTAATTATTACAAAAGGGGAAAACAATTATTCTAAAAAAAAACCAAACAAAATTCATGAATGAAAATTGATGGTGGGTGAGAATTTTATTTTTTGAAACTTTAAAAATGAAAAATTATTATTTTATTAAATTTTATGAGGAAAATATCATTTGACCTGGTTAACGTATCTATAATTGATGTATACTAATGTATAACAACAAATTGACATGTCACATTAAGTTATTTAATTATTTTTTTATTTTAATTTAAAATAAAAAATTATTTATCTTATTAATTTAAATAATCAGATTTCTAGAAGAACTCCAATAATTGGGATGAATAACTTTTAAAAATCTAGTTATTTTTATGGGTAAGGCTAACTTTACATTATAAAATGGTAAATATATCGATACTTAATTTCTCAAATTACAAAATTAACTCAAATAAACTTTTTATTTATTTATTAAATAAATAAATTCTCTCTAGAAGTTTAGGGAAAAAACTTAGCTTGCAGTACAAATGAAACTCATGCTGCTTGATTAAGAGTTGAAAAAACATTGAAATGCAAATTATTTGTTTAATCCAGGGTTGGATTCGAATCGAGTTAAGCTTGGTTTGTATATAACAAAGCTCAAGTTCGAGTTCAAGCTCGTCAAAGTCCAATTCGAACTTGACTCGAATTCAGTTCGACTCATTTCGAGCTTGAGTTCTTAACTATTTCGTTATCAAAACGACGTCGTTTTATTACATATTAGTCAAAACGACGTCGTTTTGTATCAAAATTTTTAATTGAAAATTTTGGCGAGTAGCTCGAGCTCAAACTCGTGCTCGACCGGGCTGACTCTTTTCAGGCTCGTTCGAGCTCAATCTCAAGCTCGATCTCGAATAGGCTCGGTTCGAATCCAACCCTAGTTTAATTTATGATTTTTTTTCCAAAATATATCAAAAATAATTAAAGTGCACCAAATTTCAAGAAGGCAATAATGCAAAAGTATGTCGTGAATGGTGACTGGCCTGGATACGATCCAAGCTAGTTTAATCTCAAAAGTCAATTCAATTTAACTCAAATTCATTTGATTTAAATTTAGATTGAACTCGAGTCAATAGATGTTCATCTTGGTTCAGTTTGAATCCAACTCGAATAAGTAGTTTGAATTCATAGTTCGATTTAACTTGAATTCATTACTTTTATCAGCTTGAATTCAATAGTTCAAATTCGTAACTTGAATAAAAAATTTTAAATATTATTTAGGTAAAATGACATCGTTTTGTCAATAAATTACGAATTCGAGTTACAAATCAAGTTATGTATTCGAACCAAACCAAGGTACGAATTCGAACTATAAAATTAAGTCAACCTCAAATCGAGCTGAGCTAAGTTATTTTTCATTCAAATTAAACTTAATTTTGGCTCGACGAACTCGAGTCAAGGGGTGTTCAGCTCGACACGACCCCAATCCACCCCAAATGGTGAGTATTTAATGTATTATAATTTCATTTCTCCAAGCACATTAATCATGACACATAAATTGTGATATTTAAATGATATGTTAGCATGTGATGGAGTGATTTTAAATTAATGAGAAAGTAATATCTAATTATATGATAAAACATTATTTGAATATCTAATTATATACTCAAAACTGTATACATATAACATTAACTACCGATGATATTGAGTTAATCTTTCTCAAAATTTACAAATATATCATTCTCTTTTTTATTTAATCATCAAGTGGAAGCAGCCATCTAAATTGGAACACAAGTCAACCACTTCAAGTTGCCTGGAGAAATGTTTGCATTGTAACACCATTCGTAAATTTTACAGTGGTTGGTTAAATATTAATGATAGGTGTTGCAACAGCTTTAGAGTAGCTTCTTCACTATGGTTTTCAACCACTGTAATTCATTGCAACTTAAAGCCTAAATTGCACATCCGGGTGATGGGGATTTTGGCCTTGCAAAGTTCTTATAGGGAGAAGAATGTTCTGCACAAACAGAGACAATTGCCACTATTGGTTATATGGCACCAGGTTTTTCAGAATTCTGTAGCTATTTTCTTGCTTAACTTTATTCAATACAGTATTTTCGGTAACTTCTCAAAACATTATTGAGTTATCTAACAACAGTGACAGTATCAACACAATATGGAAGGAAAGAAAAGTTCCTCAAGAAGCAGAGACGCTTACATTGGAATGCTACTTATTTCTATGATATCGTATAAAGATTATGGAGATGACTTGTTCCAAGGTTGGTTACCAATATAGTTTCCCTTGACTAGATATTTTCAGTGCAAAGAGTGTAAAAATAGAGCTAGTGGGTTCACTAATGTGGCTTAGATTTACAATTGCACGTCCTATTCTTGAGTCACCTACCAAGCAATAAGTGTGCTGCAAATGAGGTTGCCCAATTGCAGCGTAGGTGAGGGCTCAATTAAATGCAGTTCTTTAGCAACTTGTAATATTTTCAGACCCTCATCAGTTTGATATTTTTAAAAATCCTCAGCAATTTTATAAACTCTTGCTTGTCTTCTTATATTTTTGTTCATTTTCTTAGAAATTATCATATTCTTTCATGGAGATGAATACTTTTCTACTAATGGTCATTGCTTTCTTCCTCCATTGTTTGATGCTTCTGTCGGCTACTGCTGGAGGAACCAACATTGGCACTGACCAAGGTGCTCTTCTGTCTCTGAAAGCTCATATAACTCATGATCCCAACAATCTATTGGCCAAAAATTGGACCACAAATAGCTCCGTCTGTAATTGGATTGGCATCACCTGCGGTGGCCTTAATCACAGTTACAGAGTCACAGCTTTGAACATTTCTCACTTGGGACTTGGAGGCACCATCCCTTCACAACTGGGACAACTATCTTCATTGCAAATACTGGATGTTAGCAATAACAAGTTCGCTGGTATTATTCCCAGCTCCGTCTTCAATATATCTTCACTGGAAAGCATTGATTTCAGTGTTAACCAGTTATCAGGTTCCTTTCCTTCAATCACCTTCACCATGCCTTCATTATTTTATATTGATTTAGGTAGAAATTCATTATCTGGTGAACTCCCAGAAAGTGCTTTTAGTTATCTTCCTAATCTGGAAGCGTTGTTTTCGGATGAAAATGAGTTTGATGGTAAAATACCAACCACTTTATCAGAGTGCAAACAGCTAAAATATTTGGCCTTGTCCTTTAATTATTTCACCGGAACCATACCTAAACAATTAGGGAACTTGACGAAGATGAAGAAGATATATCTTGCCTATAACGAACTCCAAGGTATGATGAAATCTAGCTCAATTTCAACTTGATACTTGTTTGTGACAGAGTCTAACAGCTAGGCTCAATCTCACATTTATTTTGATTAAATTCTGAAATCTCTTTTGTAAATTCTGTTTGATAAGAACAAGAGGTATGGTATATTCTTCAATCAATTGTTTTCTTGCTGAATGAATGATAGAATCATTTACATACTATTTCTATTGCAGGAGAAATTCCACAAGAGCTGGGCAATCTTGTAGAACTGGAGTTACTCTCTCTGATAACTAATGACCTAACAGGGACCATTCCTTCAAGTATTTTCAACCTTTCTTCTCTAACCAGCTTGCAGTTGACAAATAATAGCCTGACGGGGAGCCTTCCGGACAACATATGTCAACATCTTCCTCTCCTGGAAGTACTTGGCTTGTCCATGAATCAGTTGACGGGTCCAATTCCAAACAATTTGTGGCAATGTAGAAAGCTTCAAATGCTTTCTTTATCATACAATCAATTCACTGGTAGTATACCGAGGAGAATCGGAAACTTGACATTCATCAATGAATTATATCTTGGCTACAACAAGTTGACAGGTGTGTTAGAAACATTTCTAATTTCAGCATCATAGAATGGCTTACATGTTTTGGTTGTTTACTATATTAACAATGAACTTCAAGTACCATAAAAATTACTGTTTCTTGCTGCCTAGTCCCTAAGGCTTAGTCTCATGTATTCATACAGTAATTTGAAGGAAAGAACATTTCCTATCAGCCTTGGTTAATAGCTCAACTGCAAACCCAATGATCACACACACACTCTTCTACAGGCAGACTCCAATTTAATTTGTTGAAAGCATAATTCAGGTTCGGTTTCCACCAGTTGAAGGTTGTAGGTTTTGCTGAACTTGGTCCCAGGTTAATTTAAAAATTACATTCTAAATAGAGATGTGATAATTCTGTAAAATGTTTCTTTGATTAATTTATTTTTCTTAATGATAAAATTCCTTTTTTGTGCTGTCTGTGCAGGAGAAATTCCAGAAGAGTTGGGCAATCTTATTGAATTGGAGAGATTTTCGTTAACAAACGCAGCCTTGACAGGGTCTATACCTTCAGGTATCTTCAATCTCTCTTCTCTAATCGAAGTGGACTTGTCAAATAATAGCCTAACCGGTGGCCTCCCTGACAACATGTGTCAACATCTTCCTGTTCTTGAAGGATTGTACTTGGCACACAATAAACTATCTGGTTCAATTCCGCACAATTTGTGGCACTGTAGAGAGCTTAGTTTTTTCACCTTGGCAGAGAATCAATTCACAGGAAGTATACCAAGAGATATTGGTAATTTAACATTGGTTACTGCACTATACCTTGGCTGGAACCACTTGATCGGTACGCTAAAAACCGCCTCAAGCATTTTATATCATATTGTAGTCTGTTACATCAAGAATAGATCTTCAGTCATGTTATATATGAATGCGCGAGCTGCCATTTTTGCAGGTGAGATTCCAAACGAAATTGGCAACCTTCCTAATCTGGAAAATTTGAGGCTTAACAGCAACAACTTCATTGGTTCGGTTCCAGCTGCAATCTTCAACATCTCAACACTGATAGAGCTCTCACTTGTTGAAAATAAACTCTCAGGAATGCTTCCACCTATCATAGAACTTCCAAATCTTGAGAGGTTCTATTTGGGGGGGAACAATTTCTCGGGGTCGATTCCCAAATTCATAACTAATGTTTCCAAGCTCTTTCATCTTGATATCGGATACAACTCATTCTCAGGCTTTATTCCTGCCAATCTAGGGGATTTAAGAGGCCTCCGGTGGCTGTCCTTAGCAAGTAATTTCTTGAAATCTACTCCTGATTTGGGTTTTCTGTCCTCTTTGATGAATTGCAAGTATTTAAGAGCACTATTAGTAACAGAAAATCCGTTAAATGGCATGCTTCCAAGTTCCATAAGTAACCTTTCTACTTCGTTGGAAATATTTGGATTCGATCATTGCAACCTTAGTGGCAGCATTCCTAAAGAAATTGGCCATTTAAGCAACTTGATAATCTTATGGTCCGAAAATAATGAACTTAATGGATCAATCCCAGTTGCACTTGGTGGATTGCAAAATCTCCAAGGTTTGTATCTTCAAAATAATAAACTAGAAGGATCTATCCCACAGGATCTTTGTCATTTGGACAGCTTGGTGGAGTTGTTCTTGGAAAATAATAAACTTTCTGGGTCAATTCCTGCATGTTTGGGCGATCTCACAACGCTTAGAAAACTTCTGTTAGGTTCCAACGGGTTAACTTCTTTTATCCCTTCATCTTTGTGGAGCCTTACAGACATCTTGCAGCTTAACCTGTCAACAAATTTTTTGAGCGGATCTCTTTCACCAAACATGAAAAATTTGAGGGTCGTCACGGATATAGATTTGTCAAGGAATGAAATATCGGGTGAGATTCCAAGCACCATTGGAGAACTACAAAATCTACAAAATCTTTCCTTGAGATACAACAGGCTACAAGGTCCAATTCCAGAATCATTTGGCGACATGAAGAGTTTGGAATTCTTGGATTTATCCAACAATGATCTCTCTGGACTTATTCCTAAATCAATGGAGGCTCTTTCGTACCTGAAATATCTGAACCTATCATCTAATCAATTAGAAGGAGAAATTCCCTCTGGAGGGCCATTTAAAAATTTCTCAGCTGACTCATTTTTTGGGAATCAGGCATTATGTGGTGCATCTCGTATGAATGTACCACCTTGCAAAACCAACACCCATAGAAAATCAAGGAAAAAGTCCACTCTCCTATTGATTGTTTTGTTGCCAATAAATATTGCATTAATAATATTATTCTTGGGTCTTATATTTGTGCTGATCAGACGCAGAAAAAGGACCATAAAGCTGCCTATCGGTGTTCATATGTCCCCACAACGAACATGGAGAAGAATTTCACAACAAGAACTTGAGAGAGCAACAAATGGGTGGAGTGAGAGCAACCTACTTGGTGTAGGGAGTTTTGGTTCGGTTTATAAAGGAAGTCTTCAAGATGGGATTGAGATTGCTGTAAAGGTTTTCCACCTCCAACATGAAAGAGGTTTCAAGAGTTTTGATAATGAATGTGAAGTACTGGCTAGTATTCGTCACCGGAATCTTGTTAAAATCATCAGTAGTTGTTCAAATGAAAACTTCAAGGCGCTGGTGCTAGAGTACATGCCCAATGGGAACCTGGGTAAGTGTTTGAGTTCTGACAACTATTTCCTTGACATTGCACAGAGACTGGAGATAATGATAAATGTTGCATCTGCTCTTGAATATCTCCACTTTGATTGTTCAACCCCTGTAATTCACTGTGACTTGAAGCCCAACAACATATTACTAGATGAAAATATGGTGGCACATTTGAGTGATTTTGGCATTTCAAGACTCTTGAGCGAAGATGAGTCCATGGCACAAACACAAACCCTTGCCACCATCGGTTACATGGCGCCAGGTCATTCCAAGTTCCTTATCATTGTTCATATTTAGCGCTCTATGCTATTGATTTATACATCTTTTATCTTTATCGACAGAATATGGAAGAGAAGGACAAGTCTCTAGAAAAGGTGATGTTTATAGCTATGGGATTGTGTTGATGGAAGCATTTACTGGGAAGGAGCCGACAGATGAAATTTTCGCAGAGGAAAGGAGCTTAAAGCGATTGGTTATGGAGGCTTTACAAAGTTCAGTACTGGAAATTGTGGACAAGAACTTGTTATTGAGGGAGGATGAAAATTTAGATGCGAAGGAGCAATGTGTGTCATGTATCCTGAGTTTGGCTGTGGAGTGTACAGAAGAGTCACCAGAGAAGAGAATCGACGTAAGAGCTATAGTTTCTAAACTCTTGAAAATTAGAGACACATTACTTGCCAATCTTGAAACTGGAAAAGGTGGAAGGCGTTCGAATTTGAATTAAACTTCCTTTCGGTTTGTCAGAGATGGGATTTGATGTTGTTAGATAATTCTATTTACAATAAAACTATGTGTACCCATTTTAGATACACAAATGTATACACATTTATATGTGTCATCATGTGATTGGATGATTTTGAATTAAGAATAAAATAATAACCAATCATATGATGACACATATGAGTGTGTATATATTTATGTACCCAAAATGGGTACACATAGTATTGCTCTTCTATTTAATGGTAGTTTTTATCTGAGAAATACTCAAAAATAGTTTTGTTATCTCTATGTTTCAGTTATTGTTAGAAGACTATTTACCATGCAATGTTTACTAAGACAACAAATTGACATTTTGGAAGCATTTGAATTGGAAAATATTTATTTATCTTAAAAATAGATTATGATAATTAGATATAAATTATTATTATATTTGATAAAAATTAATATTTATAAATAATTATTATGTTTAATTAGATATAGTAAAATAATGTTAATATATTATTTTACTTAAATATCTTTAGGTATAATTATTATAAAATATTTTTATGTTATTTGTTATATTAAATAAAAATAAAATTATTTTTGTTTTAAAAAATTAATAAACAATGATATAATTATAATTACCTTGATAACTTTTTAATATCTAAAGCAGATGTGATAATCATATTCCTTTATATTATCTGTCACATCATCATTGGTAATAAAAAATTATTAAAATATTTTATTATTTATAAATCAAACAAAGTAATATAAGTAATAAAATATAGATTATCAGAACAATAATTTAATCATCTTCAACCAAACGCCTCCTTTAAGATTTGAAAAATCAAATTCCCACTCGTAATTCATTTTCATTAATGAACTTTAACAAGTGAAAAGATATGAAAATAATTTTTCATAAATTTTCTTGTTTTCTCTTGTTCATTCTATTTTTCTTTTCCTCTTGTTCTTTTTATATTTCTTTTTCTTCTTCATTTTTTGTTTTTGTTGTTTTTTGCAAATTTTGGGGATTGACTTAATTTTTTTAAATATTATGGCTTAAATGAAATATTTAGGGGATTTTTGAGAATTCAAAACAGTTTGAAGTGCTTTGAAATTTTAAAATTTTCAATATAGTTTTTGATAGCTTCAAAAATGACATCTCCACATAAAAAAAAAAAAAAACAAAATATAATAGTTTAAAATTAGTTAAAGTTTTGATATTTTTTTAAAATTTAAATAATAAATTTTAAATTAATAGAAATATATTAATAATTTCATAATTATAATAAAATAATAATTTTTTAAAAAAAATTTTACAATTCAATGTCTTTTATTTTCCTTGGAGGTATTAATTGTTTTTATTTTCATTTCATATATATTTTTGTTGTGTCTTCTTTTTTATTATCTGATTAATTTTTGAATTTGATATAATTTTACCAAAGCGTGAGAAAAACTGTCGAAGAAAAGAAAGTCTTTCTAAGGGTCATAAAAAAAAAAGAAGTCTTTTAAGTCAATATCCCAATTTGTTTGTATAGAGCTTTCCACTTTTAGTAATATTATATGTATCTATTTTTAATTTAAAATTATTTAATTATATAATAATAATATAAATATATATATATATATATATATATATATATATATATATATATAATTGTGTATATATAATTATATTAATTTTGTTTTATAATGCTTTTCACATGTGTAATGGAGTCAATTGACTGACCATTGAAGCAACTTGGACTTGGCTTGCAAATTATCTGTTTATTCTATGATTTTTTTTTATTAAAATATATCAAAAATTAGTTCAAGTATACTTGGGCCCACTCCTCTCAAATGCTTTGAATAATTTTGAATGTGAAAGTTTTGACCTATTGACAAAATTGCACCAAATTTAAAAAAAAAAAAACAAAATGAAAAAGTATGCGGTGAGTATTTAATTTATATTTTTAATGTTTTATAATTTCATTAGGCCAAAGGACTATTTTTAATGGCCCTTTGGCCATTTCATTATTGCAAGCACTAGTCATGCCCTGATTACACACAATTTGATTTTCCAAAGTCAATAAAAGTATACCACCCCCAGCATAAAATATTTAATTTGATATTTAAATAATATATAATAATATAATTGAATAATTTTAAATAATAATAAAATAATAAATAATAATAAATTATTTAATTAGATATTTAAAATTATATGGATATAATGTTATTCATTTAGAGTAATATTATTTGTATATATTTTTTATATATAATTTATGTATATAAATAATATAACATTATATAATTGAGTATTATTTTATTTTTAATTTAAAATAATTTAATTTAATAATAATATATTATCTATATATCTAATTTATAGGTAAAAAATATATTCAAACAATTTTATTTATATAAATATTATAGAAAAAAGTTATAATCCGAAAAGAAAGTGTTTAATCTTATGACCCACTGTGAAAGAAATTAGAGAACCTCTATAATTTTAGGCACATATTTTCTCCATAGAATTTTATTAAATTATGAATAACGACAACACAACAACCCATTGTTGATTCTCTCTTCCTTTCTATATTTGGAAAGAAAAAATGATTTAGTGGGCAATTGTGATTTACTCTTTATATATCATGCTTACCCTTTATCAGAATCCCAGATCTGAGCTGTCAGTAATGGATATTCATTGTTTTCTCATCGTTTGTGTTTCAGTGCTGGCTGTGTATTGTGCAATGAGTTGCATAGCCATTGAAGCAACAAACACTAGCACAGATCAAATTTCTCTTCTTGCCTTAAAAGCTCAAATCACCCATGACCCTTACAATTTCTTGGCAACTAACTGGTCTGCTGCTGCTTCTGTTTGCAGCTGGATAGGGGTCTCTTGTGATGCCAACAATAGAGTCACAGTCTTGAATCTTGCCTCAATGGCTCTTGTAGGAACCATTCCTTCACAGATAGGAAATTTGTCTTCCCTTGTTGAGATAAGCTTCAGCAACAACAGTTTTCATGGCCCTCTGCCTATGGAGCTGGTTAATTTACAGAGATTGGAACTCATCAATTTCGAAGAAAACAACTTAGAAGGAGAGATGCCATCTTGGTTTGGCTCTTTGCCTAAACTTCAACACCTGTATCTCTCTGATAACGATTTTACTGGCCCTATCCCACCTTCCATATGCAACACCTCAACATTGAGGACTCTAGATTTTATGAGCAATGATCTTCATGGATATATTCCACAAGATATTGGAAATTTGGTTAACCTAGAGAGATTCATTCTCTATGGTAACCCTCAAATTTCAGGGCCGATACCATTGGCAATGTTCAACATTTCTTCCCTGGTAAACATCAACTTTGCCATGAATAGGATGTCTGGGAAGCTGCCAGACAAAATGTGTCAAAATCTTCCTCTTCTCAAATTTCTGATTCTTCATCACAATCAATTTGTTGGCTCAATTCCAACCAGTTTATGGCAATGTCAAGACCTTGTACGTATTTCTCTAGATTACAATAGATTTACAGGAGCTATACCAGCAAGTATCGGAAATCTGACCCTGCTGAAGGAGCTCTACCTTGACAACAACGACTTGGAAGGTAACGTTGGATTAAACTGCACTGATTCTTATCAATATATCTAACTATTCAATCAATTTTTTAATTCAATATTCAATATTGATTTACGTGCGTATAGATTATAAAAGGCTAAATATCGATAAGTAAGGAATTAGATAAATATTTTAGTTAATATCAAATCTATTTTAGATTTAATCGATTATCAATTATTAAAACTGGTCTTTTATTCTAACAACATTCATAACAAAACTCAATAAACTACGGCAGCTCACACCTATCATCCAAATTAAAAGGTTTAATACGAAGAAATATAGTGACTATTCACAATATAATTACATAATACCCTAAAAACTAATTATAAAATATATATTTACCTGGTTTTATTTTTGTCAAATAAAAGCATAACAAATATATATCCACCTGAGAAATTCTATCAGGTGATACTTAATGACTTGAAGGTGGAGAATTGATGTTGTATGTTGAGTTGAATTCTGCAGATGCAATTCCGGAAGGAGTAGGTTCTCTAAAGGCTTTGGAGAGATTGAGAATTCGTCCCAATCGTCGCATTACAGGTTCAACTTCTATTCTCAATTAATCAACTATTCCCTTTTAGCAAAAGAACAAATCTTCAAGTGGGTAAGCACGATTCTAGAAACTGAAATACCTGGACTCGTCATAAATGTGCAGGATCTATTCCAAGAAGTCTAGCCAACTGTACATCGCTCTTGGAAGTAGTCCTTGGTGGTAGCAGCTTGACTGGTATGATATTTATGCGCCTTTTGAACAATGTTATTTATTCTAACAACATAAAAAATTCATAGCCTATGCCTGGAGATTGATAACATTTTGTTTGAATTCGGTAGTTTATGTTAGAAATGGACGCAAAACAAAACAATAATTTGACTTGTGAAATGATATTGAAAAATTAACTTCTTCTTTACTAATAAAGTCATCACCCGCCTGTACGTATTTTTCTAAGTGGATAAGAGATTCAAAATGAAAAGTTGAGTTCCTGGAAGTTGTAAAGGAGCAAAACGAAAATAAGAAAAGACTTAAAAGTCCATTTGAGGGTGTGCTGTGACATGTTTTTTCTTGTGCCTCGGCATGAGCCTTCTGTCTTTGTTGTGCCGGCATGAGACTTCTGTCATCTTTGTGTTATGACATGAATTTTCTCTTGCCACAACAGGATTTTCTCTAGAAAATTTGCCAATTTCCAGCAAAAGGTTCATCTTTGAACACTCGAAACGTTTGGTAGCTATTCCAAGAAGGTTCTTTAACATCTCAAACATAGATTTAGGTAACATTTTGGTGAGGATATCAACAACATGGAATTAAAATTCACATAGACCATCTTGATTTCCTTCAACTTTTCAGTTTCTCTAATAGTGTAATTCTTTATGTTTATGTGCTTAGTCCTTCCAAGTTGGACTGGATTTTCAACAATGGAAATGACAGATTTATTGTCACACTCGATCACAATAGCTTCAAGCCATCAAACTGTTTTTCTCCCAGATCCTTCATTAACTTTCTAATCCATATAGTCTGATTTGTTGCAGCTGCCAAAACAACATTTAAGCTTCAAACGTACTTTCTTGAACACCAACAAAAAATTCCAGAATCAAGAGTGAAACAACAACCTTTGGTACATTTCATATCATTGCACTTTCAGCCTTATCACTATCAACATTCCTTGCAGCACAACCTTCTTTAGAAAATTTTCCGGTCTCGAGCAGAAGGTTCATCTTTTGACAGTTCAACAATTTAGTGATAATTCTAAAATGTCTTGCTGATATTCTGGTTATTTTGTTTGTTTGCACATTACTGATTTTAAGAGTGTATATATATTCCAGCACATCTCAGGTTTAGGGGTAGAAAGTAATAACCTTCTCCAATTTAGAGATGATTTCTAAACAAAATAGTGTCAACCTTATGTTTCAGTCAATTTCTAGTTCTTTAAAATTTAATCAGTATATTGAAGCTACAGACTTGTTCTTTACATTGACAGGTCCAATCCCACCTGAGCTTGGTGATCTTCCAAATCTTGTGATTTTAAGTCTGTACAATAACAGCTTGACTGGCCCCATCCCATCTACAATCTTCAATATGTCAAAGTTAGATGTCCTTGCACTATTCATGAACCAGCTCTCGGGCCATCTTCCGTCTGATATAGGCCTCTTGCTGCCAAATCTTAGGAAACTTTACCTATGGGATAATCAACTCCAAGGTATAATCCCCAACTCTATATCCAACTCTTCTAGTCTTGACATCCTGTCCTTCTCCGGAAATTCATTCTCTGGCCCTCCTCCCAACACACTAGGTCATTTAAGATATCTTGAACGGATTGAGCTAGCCTCTAACCAATTGACAAGTTTCACAACAGAACTGAGCTTTCTCTCACCTTTGTCAAATTGTAAGCATCTGAAGAGAATAGTTATATCTGATAATCCATTGAATGCCACCCTTCCAACTTCCATTGGAAATCTCACCTCTGTAGAAATCTTTAAAGCAGAATATTGTCAGATTAAGGGAAGCATTCCCCAAGAAGTTGGTAACTTAAGCAACTTGACCAACTTAAGCCTCGGAGACAATAGTTTGATTGGATCAATTCCAACTGCAGTTGGAAAAATGAGAATGCTCCAAGTTCTGAATCTTGCTGGCAATAGATTGCAGGGCTTCGTTCCAAATGAAATCTGTCAGTTAAGAAACTTGGGTGAGCTATATTTGAGTAACAACAACCTTCATGGATCAATACCCTCCTGTATAAATGATATTATTTCATTGAAAGTCTTACACCTAAGTTCCAACAATTTTACTTCCAGGATTCCCTCAACCTTGTGGAGCCTCAGAGATGTCTTGGATGTGAATTTGTCAATGAATTCACTCAGTGGGAGCCTATCACTGGATATTGCCAATTTAAAGGTTGTGACTCAAATTGATATATCAAAGAATCAATTATCAGGTGAAATCCCTAGCAGCATTGGAAGCCTCGAAAACTTGATAAAATTTTCCATTGCAGATAACAAGATAAAAGGCTCCATTCCGGAATCACTGGGAAACTTGTTCGGTTTGGAATTTTTAGACTTATCCAATAATAGCCTCATGGGAGGGATTCCCAAGTCTCTTGAGAAACTCTTGTACCTTAAATATATCAATGTGTCTTTCAATAGTTTGGAAGGAGAAATTCCTATAGGGGGATCTTTTGTAAACTTCTCTGCCAAATCATTCATGGGGAACAGTGCACTTTGTGGTGCCACCCGGTTACAAGTATCCCCATGCAGAACTAGTACTCATCTAGGATCCAAGAACAAGAAAGTCAGGACATATATATTATCAGCAATTGTAGCAGCAATATTAGTACTAGTTCTGGTCTTTGTTTTGTTCAGGTATCGAAAGAGGAATGCAAAATTTATTGACACGGAAGATGGATTAACTCTAGCAACATGGAGAAGAATTTCATATCAAGAACTGGGACATGCAACAAATGGATTCAATGAAAGCAATTTACTTGGTACAGGTGGCTTTGGATCAGTATTCCAAGGAAAACTTTCTGATGGGTTGGACATTGCAGTTAAAGTTTTCAATATGCAGGTAGAAAGGGCATTACAAAGTTTTGATGATGAATGTGAAATAATGAGCAAAATCCGTCACTGAAATCTTATCAGAATTATCAGTAGTTGCTCTAACATCGAATTCAAAGCCTTGGTCCTTGAGTATATGCCTAATGGGAGTTTGGAAAAATGGTTGTATTCTCACAATTACTGTCTGGATATCCTACAGAGATTAAACATAATGATAGATGTTGCAGCAGCGTTGGAATATCTCCATCATGGTTCTGCAACAACTATTGTTCATTGTGATTTAAAGCCTAGCAATGTCTTACTAGACAAAGATCTTGTTGCACATGTGAGTGACTTTGGCATTGCCAAACTCTTAGATGACAGGGATTCTATTATACAAACCAACACCTTGGCCACCATTGGATACATGGCACCAGGTAACATTTTAAGTTTATGATCAAAATTTATGTTAATTTACATACATGTCATGTTTCCTGGCTTGCTTACGGAGCATGTTTTGTTTATTGTGAACATTCATGTAGAGTATGGATCAGAAGGAATCGTTACTGCAGCAGGAGATGTCTACAGCTTTGGTATATTGTTGATGGAAACATTTACAAGGAAGAAGCCCACAGATGAAGTGTTTGAGGAAGGAAGGAGCCTGAAGTCCTGGGTAAAAGAGGCATTGCCCGATTCAGTAACTGAAATAGCAGATGCCAACTTGCTTGGAGAAGAAAATTTCGCTGCTACAAGGGATTGCATATTGTCTACACTGGAAGTTGCTGTGGATTGCTGTGTGGAAAGGAGAATTGACATAACCGATGTCCTAAGTAGACTTAAAAAGATCAGAACTACGTTTGAAAAGAGTGTACCAATGACCTCATTGTGAATAAAAAGTGTCAACAACATTTTCTTTCTTTACTCATTGGTTGAGGCAGCCATTTTGGACTTGCGCAGGCCATTTTTGTTTCTTTAATGTGAAAGCATGCAGATGTTTATGCGGTTTAGTAAAATTACCATTTACTGAATACGATGATCTAATCTCTCAGAATATAATTTGACAAAAATTAGAAACATCAGAGTAAGAGTGAACAGACTTGATCCTCATTGTTGATCACCGCTAGGTACACATACTAGAGCAGTGGAGTGTCCTTTTTACAATGATTCTCAACCTGAAAACCGTCAAATATGAAATTTCAGTGCTCCCCACTCCGAGTGATAACTGTGAAGGAAGAACTTCAGGAATCTGTTGCACCATAAATTTCTGTAAACGAAGATTCTCCTGCACATAAATGTATTTTCTACACAAGGGCCTCAAAATCAAAGAAAAAGTAAAGATTGGTCTGGAAATTAGAATCTCAATCACAGCTATACACGTTTGATTGCATTAAGACTCCATAATACAAAGCTAAAATAACAAAAGAAAACAAATACCATGAATTAGCCTGAAGTTTATGTAATTCATCAGAGATCGCATTATGGACCTCATTAAGAAGCTCATTCTGCTTGTCCAAATGCCTGCAAGCACACAAAACAAATATTAAAATGAAGTTCAAATATACTCCTTAACAAAACAGATTAATTGAATGGACTCACTTCAAGTTCTCTCCACTGTAACATGGATCCATCGTATAATTTGAAACCTAATGAAGCCGGGTGAAGTATGCAGCTGCTGGATTTTTTTTGATATATTGAAGATGTGCTCAGGTGCTCTGAAACAAAGCCAATATAAGTTTGTTTTTGTTGCTTAATATGTTGACAAACTTTCTTATCCATTTGGAGTTGTTTTAGTTTGTATTTAGTTGGAATGCAACCAATGTAGTTTGGAATTGTTAGAGTAGATAAGCTTTTGGTTACTTTGGTTTGGTTTGTGAGATATTGTATGGTTTAACTTAATTTGACCTGCTGTGTACGTGTATTAAGTAAGATGAAATGTATTATTGAAGTAATGGAAGTAAGGATGAGTATTACAGCCATCAGAACTTTCTTCTCTCTTCTCTATTTTTCCTTTCAGTTTCTCTATCTTTGCATATGATCTTCCCACTCAAAAAACCAATAAAACGAACGAAACAGAGCGTTGTTATGATGGCGACAATATTCAACCTTCATAAAATATCAAGCACATAAGCATAATTTAATTTATAAAAAACTGTGATGATCCAATTTCAACTACGCTAATTATTTTATTAAATCTGCTTACTCCAACTTCAAGACTAACCAACAAACTATTGCGTCTAGCCAGGAGATTGAGAGCAACAATTAATTCTAATAATAGAAAACAAATATTCAACATAACTGTAGAACGTAGTTTTTTTGCACACGGAAGAAAAAATATTGATGAACTTAATTATTAAAAATTCACCAACAATTCTGATGGAGATGGGAAAGATGGAATTGGGTGACGGGGCCAATCCCACCCAGGAATCCTTGGTGGGGATGGGAAAGGCGGAATTGGGTGGTAAGGTTACCCCTACCTCGGCGGAATTGGGCGATAAGGCAACCCCCACCTCGGAATGCACCACCACGATGGATTTTTTGCTGAAGTGAATGCATAAGTCGCACTAACTCTGGAGGCGTTAGCTCCAGACAAAGCAACAAAGATGATGTAATATTCACCTTTTAATTATTATTATCATTATTTTAAATAGGATAAAATTTAAATTTTAGGGGATAAGGTGAGTTTAATTTTTAAAAATATTTTATTAGGTAAAATTTAGATAATAGTTAAATTTTTCTATTAAGAGATGAGATATTTTATTTGTGATAAATGTAAGCTTATTCTTTAAAAACTTATCTTTAAAGAAAAATAAAATCATTATTAATAAAGAGAGAGAGAGGATTTTCTTATTTTCAAAACAAAGAGTAAGGTTTGGAGTAATGATTTTAGGAAGAGAAGAATTGTGAGTAGGAGACTAAAGCAAGGAAATAGTGTTGTTTTATTTTATTAAGGTATGTCTCAATATTTTATTATTTTGATATATAGGTGTTTTATGATTTGAAGATTAGGGTTTTTTTTAGGATTCGACTCAATTTTATATTGTAAATTGTTTGTTTCATGATAGTTTTATATTAGTTTGTAAATTTACTAAAAACAAAAGGAAATTATGTACCTTTAATTCTATTTTTATTTTATATATTAATTTCGTTTTATGAAAAGAAAGAAAAAATAATAATAATACAAATTTTTAGTAATTTGTTGATATCTTAATTTTGTAAAAGATTTATTTATTTTTATATTTTTTTTTCATCGTTTTCAATTTAAATATTTTTTTTTTACATAAATCAATATGTCTAGTTATGTTCTGAAAATTTTCATAATTTTACCTATTTAATATAATTTATTAAAATTGTTAAAGTATTGAGTGTTAAACCTGAAATTTATTCGACAGAATTTGTGACCAGTAAAGAAATATAATTTTCAGTTTCTTTTTCAATTGATTGTGACTCGAATAATTTTTTTATAAGTAAATTAGCATATATAGTTTAATTTTGGAAGTTTTCAAAATTTTGTAAATTTTATGTTATCTGCTAAAATTATTATAAGAGTATATGTTCAATCTAGAATATTTTTGATAGTGTTAATGGTTTGTGATAAAAATTTCGTTTTGCATGACTTTTAAAATATTTTTAGGTTCATATTTTTTTGATAAAAACGTCAATATGTTAAGTTTATATTTGCAAAATTTCGTGAATTTTCGAGTTATACAGAATTTTATAAAATTGCTGGAAGCATGAACTGTCAAACTTGAAAACTGTTGTTGTGATTAGGAGCTGTGGACGGAAGTAAATTTTTTTGGAAGTTTATATTTATTTTTTTAGCTGAATAATTTTTGGGTAAACCATCTATATGTCTTCTTTGTCCCTGCAAAGTTTTGTAACGTTTTAATTTGTGTAAAAATTTATAAAATTCATAGAACAAAGGTTATACAGTATAAATATGTGTTAGTTAAGTCTAGGATTATTCACATTAAACACTCTTAGAATTTGTAAAATTAGTTTTGAAATTGAGGATTTTCAGTAGGATTTAAGGATATTACTAAGAGTATTATTACAATTTGAATTCATTGGTTCTGGCTAGGATCCGAATAGGTTGTACGTGATAGCTTAGATCGTATAAGGGTTTGTGTAGACTTTTGCTAGTAGTCGAGGTAAGTAGAAAATATTCTTTTTATATGCATATAAATTTTATATGTTTGGAAATGATAGTCAAATCTGAAAAATTTGGTTTTCATAAGCTACATAATGTTTTTATAAACGTTTTCTATCAAACCCAAAGAATTTCTACAAATGTTTTGTTTAGATAATATAGATATTTCTTTGATTTATATATATATATATATATGATTGTTTTGTCCATATACATAGGTTGTAAGTTATATAAATGATATTTCATTTTGTTTGTATGAAATGACTTTTGTAAGTTATAAAATATTTTCGTATACTTTTTGTTCCACTTAAATTTTAATTACTTAGACATTGATTCAATAAAATTATTCATGGTACATTTACGATTTGAAATTTTGTTTATATATATACGGTTTTGACTCATTATCCGTAGTATCTGAATATCTGCTCTGAACTCTGAAACTATAAGTTTGGTCCAGCTGGATTATTTGTTCTGTTGTACACATTTATCAAATTATGGCCGGGTCACCGGGATTACAGGTGACATTTGATTCTGAAATTCTGGTCGGGTCATCGGGAGTACGAGTGACACTACGTGACAAGAGTTTAAAATAAATTTTGACTTAAGTTTGGTAGTTTGAAAGGTTCTGAAATAATTTATTTATTTATTTATTTGTGGTTTTATGTGTAAGCACTTGGTTTTCTGTTTGACCTTCTTTTATTTGATTTTCTTTTTAATATTTGAATTAAATGTTTAAGTATGCATATATAACGTTTAGCTTTTGCTTACCGAGTTGACGGTTTACCCCTCGTCATTAACATTTTTGCAGATTAAAGATGTCATAAAGTATGAGTTTCTGTTTAGCTTTGGGGAATAAAGAATAAGAGAAGTTAGCTGGGAAGATTAGCTAAAAGAAAAAAAAAAATTAGTTTAGTAACTATTTGATTGTATATTTTGTTTTGAAAGATTTTTGTTTTTCATACTTTTGTGGTTGAAAAACTTTATATTCAAGATTTGACTTTATTTAAGAGATTTTTGAAGTCTTTTGAAGTCATATGTTTTATTATAGTTTTGGGATGTTACAGATGAACAAGATAACAGCAAGTATTCCTTTCATGGTTAAATGTAAAAACTGAAATTCGATTAGCTCGAGAAGAATGAAGTTTCCTGGTGATGTTTGTGGGATCATATAGAGTAAACTAGATCAAGGTTTAATGCCAAAATTCAAGATAATTATCTACTAAATAAATCCTCTGTTTTTCAATTTCAAAGTTGTTGGATAAAATTTTATCGAAGTTATGATAGAACGTAAGTTAAACATTCAATCAAAGTCATGATTTCATCCCTCTTTAATCTCATTAAATATCAATTACAATATTTCTCACGTAAATCAGAATCATGAAGTTGTCTTGGTTTCATGTTTACGCTATTTCAAAATTGACAGACATTCTCACATTGCTTGCCCTTTCTTTGATTATCAAAATTAATTTATTTTTGTATAAGAAAACTTGGACTGACTCTGAGAAGTTGTATTATTTGATAAAATTCATAAATTTAACATATGTTTAAGGCCAGCAAAGGCAGGAGCCCGATTACTGAATGCTGATAATAAATGCATGAAATATTTTTTCTTGTTCTTAAGGGCCCGCCATATTGTTCAAACTACGTCACCTTCAATTGAAGGAACTCTTTAAACTTAGAGTTTGATGAACTTTTTTCTTGTTTTCTGAAAGTCCAAGGCGTAAATTCCTTCCAAAATGGGCAGAAATCTAGAAAACGATGGTTTGTTGTGTTTGGTGGTAAGTTGTTGTTACAGGTCCATAAATAAATATTGTTTTTGTAAGGTTTGGTTTGTTTGTAAAGTGGGATTGAGTTTTCACACATGACTTGCCTTTCACTCATCTGCATTTACAAAATCTCTGTCACCTCATCCTAGCGTCACTTTGAATTCATTTTTTTTAATTTGAGCAAGTTATTTTATTGAACTTCGTTCTCATTCTTCTGGTTGAACTTGATCAAATAAGTTGCTCCATCATTTTCAAGAGGCTGAGAGAGAGCCTTGTTGAGATTGTCATAGAGGTAGGTGCAACCCGGTGGAATTTCTTTTAATTGTCGTCTAAGAAGTCAGTTTTCAAATAGAAATTAAGATTATGCTTGTAATGGTTCTTATGATTTACGTTTAAAAAGTTTGTGTCAATCATTGGCCAAATTTTCTTGGTCATAATTAAACGACTTTCATTGAGGAATAATTATCGTAAAGCAATGGCCTCCTAGAAGTCCAAATCCGGAATTTCAGAAGGCTGAATTATCTTCCGGGATGAAGAATCATCAGGTCAGATGTTCGGAAACTTTACCAGGAAATGATCCTTCTACAGGGAGGAGAACTTCAGCAGGGGAATATAATTGGAATTCGAAAGCCGCATTGCTGCATAAGTTAAAAAATGAATCCGGGAAGTTAAATTCTTGTAAAGGAGCCCAGATAGGGAAAAGGCATATGTGGTTTCGCAAGCATGTTCGATTAATTGTTTGTACGTTCGTATTGATGGGTTTCTTTTTCCTGTTTGATTCTCTTATGGTGTCAATATTTGATTCAGTAAATCTTCAGGATAGTTCAACCTCCAAAGATTCAAGAGGGCTTCAAGTAAGATCATGCATATTTTTTTTTTATTAGGATGCCATGTAGAACTAGTTGATATATATCTGAAATTGTTCTTCTTTAAAAGATTTTCTCTTCATTTTGCAAAGGAGAATAATATTGGCTATATTAACAAAGAGAAACCACCAATAAAGATGCATGGCAGGCTTCTAAGTTTGGCTTCCAGTGCTCTAGTAGAGGTTTGCTTCAGGATTTTACATATCCAATAAATTTTGTAATAATATATGATTTGATTTCTTTTGTCCATCAAGACTCTGAAACCATTACCATGTTTTAGAAAGAATTCAAGCAAGAGAAAGCAAATTTCTGGAAGGAACCACACCGACAGGCAGCTTTATGGAAACCCTGTGCTGATAGGAGAACTCCAAATCTAGGTAATTGAGCCTTCTTGGTCAAGATTAATTCATAGAAATTCTAATTACTGAATTTGAATGTTGACAATTTAACATGTCAATCCCTTCAATTTATGTTGTTGAGGCAGGGAAGCCCGAGGAAAGTAATGGTTATATTATGGTGAGTGCAAATGGCGGTCTCAATCAACAACGAGTTGCTGTAAGTAACTAAGCTGCATTTTTTACTTTCATTTTCAGTGTACAAGAGAACATAGAGGTTTCTTCCAAAAATAATTTAGTTGGTGAAATTTATATTGATAAAGTTTTGGTAAGTGATTTTAAATTGATCGTCAACTAAAGTTTTGGACATTAGTTGGGAGAAGCCGCTTCACACCCTCATGCGTTTTAATTGCCAATGCAAATTCTATCAACACATGGTTGTTGTATGCAGATTTGCAACGCAGTTGCTGTGGCTTCTTTGCTTAATGCAACTCTAGTTCTTCCAAGATTTCTTTACAGCAATGTATGGAAGGATCCCAGGTCTGCAATTATGTCCGATAATAAAGTTATGAAATGTTTGCTTCTAATATGTGCTGGTTTGGTCGCCTTTATCATTAAATTCATCACCTTTTGGTCAATGTTGATGTTCATTCGCTTACTTATGAGAGTAATGTCAGTTCGATCTCCATAAACGATATTTATTATGGAATTTTCTGTAGAAATACATAACTACCAGCCTATTGACATCTTGATTTGACCAGCAAAAAAATAAAGAAATACTGTTTTAGATGACATGGCTTATTGTTCTCCAAGATATAAAATGTAGTTACAGCCAATTAGCAATTATTCATGAGATGGTTAATCAAAAAAATACTTACACCATGGAGTTTTTATGGAAACGCAGCCAGTTTGGTGATATCTATCAAGAGGAGTATTTTGTGAACATGTTGAAGGATGAAGTAGATATTGTCAAAGAGCTTCCTCCTCATTTGAAATATATAGATATTGAAGCAATTGGTAGCGTGGTACGCTTTCTTCTCAGAGTCTAAGCTCATTTTTGGTGCTATTAATCGTCTCTCTTCTTATGAATATTGTCTTAAATATTCTGTCTTGATTTTCTCAGATTACTGATGCAGATATTGTGAAAGAGGCTAAGCCTATCGATTATGTTAGAAAAGTTCTTCCTATCCTTCTCCGGAACGGAGTAGTTCACTTCCTTGGATTTGGAAATCGACTAGGCTTTGATCAATTGCCTTCCAATCTTCAGGTTAAATTCACGTTTCAATTTCTCTGTAGGGCTGATTGCTTTGTGTGAGCTTTACACGAATGGGTTCTTGAATTTCGACAGAGATTGAGGTGCAAGTGTAACTTCCACGCATTGAAGTTTGTCCCGAAAATTCAACAAGCTGCTTCAGTATTGGTTACAAGGATAAGAAAATATCATTCTTCACACACTATGTTGGACAAACAACTGCTTGAAAACTTTATGCCCAACACTACTGCCAAACATAATGAAAAGGCAAGAAGTCCATCTAGGTATCTTGCTTTACACTTGAGATTCGAAGAGGATATGGTAGCTTACTCCCAATGTGATTTCGGAGGTGGAGAAAATGAGAGAAGGGAACTTCAATTATACAGGGAAATCCATTTCCCTCTATTGATTGAACGCTTGAAGAACTTAAAGTATGACTTCTATAAGATTTAGGAGTAATGATTTCTCAAATATTGTTTCAACGAACACAAAACATTTCAGTGATCTGGGTCCCATGTTTTTATTTCTGTATGCAGGCCTGTTTCTCCGGCAGAGTTGAGAAAGCTGGGCAGATGCCCACTGACGCCAGAAGAAGCAGCACTTATACTATCTGGCCTTGGTTTTAAGCGTGGAACTTACATTTATCTGGCTGGCTCTCAAGTATACGGAGGAAAATCCAGGATGGATCCCTTCACCAGCCTCTATCCGAATTTGGTAACAAAGGAAATACTCCTCACACCAAGTGAACTTGAGCCTTTTAGGAATTTCTCATCTCAGGTAAAGCAGTATTTCTTTGAACAAGTTACTGACACACATGCTTAAAATAACTTGCCAAGTACCTTAGTAACATTGTCAAGAATAACTTGGGTGCAGCTGGCGGCGCTGGATTTCATTGCCTGTGCAACTGCTGATGTCTTTGCCATGACTGATTCTGGGAGCCAACTCTCGTCACTGGTGGCTGGATTCCGAACTTACTATGGTGGTGGACACGCTCCAAACTTGCGACCCAACAAGAAGAGGCTTGCGGCAATTTTGAGTGAGAACAGCACCATAGGATGGAATGATTTCAAAGATAGAGTGAGAAAAATGATCGAGGAAGGTCAAAAGGTACGTGTAAGGGGTTATGGTCGAAGCATTTATCGACAACCAAGGTGCCCAGAATGCATGTGCAGATTGTAACAGAGTTTCGTCTGAAGTGCTTTTGAGTGCCCTTCTATGCTCTGACAATCGTTTCCCTAAAAATCCTACCAGGATATATTCCAGTGATGGCAATGCAAAATTGTCAAATTTTGCCCCCATTCTTTCCATTCATAAGTTTCAATAAATTCTTCTCATTCTAATTATGTTTAATTCACTCTGGTAAACTTTGTTCATAATTCACCATAATCATGTAATTCTTATTTGTTCCACGTTGTGTTAACAGTGTCATTAATGTAAAGCAGCAAGAGATATATTCATTCTAAAGATTAATCAAATCGAATGCAAGTGACAAAAAGAATAATATTATTGGATTAAACTCAAATAACCCGAGTAAAATTTACACACAAGGATGAAAAAGAAGGAAGAGAAAACGGAGTTGTCATTTCTCTGCCATGCAAAAACATATGGATCTCTGTTTCCCTCTTCTCTGCAGATTCAGATGGTTGGATAAATCATATATCCCTTATCTGGAGATGATGCTCTTCATCTCACATCTGTCTCTTGTAATTGCATTACTTTATGATGGAGGGAAGAAACGGTTGAGATTGAAAGGGAGGGTGTAGAACTCCTCATTTCGTGTGTCTCCTTCGAATGTCCGGAATTTTACCCACCATGGCATGCCTCTGTCTCTGGCACTGTCCTTGTAGTCAAGAGTGTTGTCTAGGAAAACCGCGACAATCAGTGCAACAGTTGGCGATGAGAAGAATATGGTATTTAGGAAATCATTGAACTGGCAGCCAATGAAAAAGAAGTTTAGACTGATGATAATAGGCAGCGCTAGGAGTTTTAAGCACTAATAGCAAAGATGTAAAACAAATAACTCACCCATCCAGCCTTGGAGTGAGCAGGGCCGTGAAGAGCCTTCAAAGTGTATTCACGGAAATATTCAGGAATAGACAAACCCAAGAAGAGGGCAACACCAACAATGAAGAGGTTCCTCATTGAGTTCATGTTTGTGAATTGCAAAAATGACAGCCCGACAGATGCTGTAAACCAAGAAGAGATTAACTATCAGATTCAGGAAGAAGAGACAAGTTTATAGATAACTATGATGAAAAAGGAAGCAAGCACCCACCAACAAGTCCAAACAAAACACAGTACACAGCAGCAAATATTGTGAAGGGGATTGACGCAAACAAAGCTCCAAATTTTCCTGAAGAAAAAAATCAACTTGAATATCAAAAACAGAGTCAAAAAGTTAGATTTCATAAATAGAATTTGCCAAAAATCTGTCACAAACCTAATATTGAGAAGAATATCATAAAGCCAGCTGAGATTTGAATGACCCTACGGCTTCCAACACGAGTGCTTCCAAGTAGCCCCACGTTTTCTCTGTTGTTTTCCTCAAAATTAATCTAGTCTACATTAAAAGCGATAATTTTGAAGGAAAAAGAAAAACACTTACACAGAGACTGTAGAACCAGTAAGAGTTCCAAAGAGACCATCCAGTAGGATCCCTATTCCCTGCCAACCTATACCTCGGCTAAGTACATGAGCCGGAGGCGGTGTTGCACTTGCTAGACGTGATGCAGCCTTGTATGCTCCAGTTGACTGTGAATACAAAACTTTATTTCCATTATCATGACTTAAAAACTTCAGTTTTAACTGAAATTTAAAAAATAAACAGGTTATACCTCAATTAATGAGACTAAAACAGCAGCCATCATCCCAAAAGCATGACCAGCATCAAATGTAGGAGCACCCCACTGAAGAGGATATGGTATTTTTATCCTGGTTGAAATAAATTTCATGGTGAAAAAGTGATGCACAAAGGAATGATACCTTTCCTAATTTAAAACAGTTAGTGCCACTTCTAGACACTTTCAAGTTTTCACTTTTACATATGTGGTCCTCATAAGCTTCTAATTATTTGAAGAACAAATAACTCAAAAAAATTTTCCTTTCTTTTTCGGGAGAAGTTTCCTTCACTGACAATATTGACTCCCCATTACCATATAAGATGTTTGTAGATAATATCCTAGGTTGACTTACTCAAAAGGCTCTGACATGTCGTGGATAAATTGTTATGATACTCTCCTAGGAAAAGTGAAAATGTTGCATATATTTTCAATCCTGTGTCTTTTATTATGTATTCACTGAGAGAGTATTTCACTACAAACCATGGAGCAGTAGAAATCAGGTTGGCCCTATCGGTTCGACAATTAAATTGGGTTACTTCTGGACGATGTTTATATGCCCCACTGGCTGTCAGGAGGTGTGCATATGCCCATATTACTGTGATGGATATCAGGAGAGCAAACCTCTCCATTATTGGCAATTGTCTTGTCAGAAAATTCTTCAAGTACTACAACAGAACACAAGACAGAATTAGAAAATCGGAATTTAATTAGGCAACGACCAAATACATTTAACAAAATATGCTAAATATTCTCTTGTTGATTATTTTAAAATTTCCTTGAAGTTTCAAGCTTTAATAACACCAAAATTCTAGTTATTAAAAGATTTGCTCTTAAATCAATATAACCTGCACGGCATCATTTTCTATTGAAAATTTGCAAACTTCCACTTTCTTATTAATCTGATGCAACCAATTCTTCAATTTGAAATGCTTGTAAATTCATGTAATTTTTATTAATAAAAGAAAAGGTTATAACACCTGTGACAAGGCAATAAACAGTATTAGCATAGGAATGCCAATTTCCACACACCTTCCAACCTGAAATAAAAAATTTTAAGGGAACAAAAAATTAATTGCACGAGGCATTTCAATCTTTCATCTTAATTTGTGAAAATCATAACATGAAAAACAATGTCAATGATAATAGTTACTATACCACAGGGAAGCCTCTATCAAACAGGCCAAAACCCACCAAAGCAATAACTGGAACCATTCCAAGGGGACTAAAGAACCTGGAAGGGAAATTTTGATCTTTTTTAATCTATAAACTGTGAGTAATATTGAAGTTTGTTGATATATTAGTTTAGAAAATTTTTTCACCTGGAACAGATGGCCCACAGTTGGCTGTATCCAAGAATGATTTGTACACTTGATGCCACTATTAGAGCACCTTGCACTGCTCTCATTGTGTTAAGAAACCGCTACACACACAAACAAAAATCAGTAGTTTTTTTAAGGAAGAAAACCTAACACTCCCACCATGAATAATATGTGTTAGTGACTTTGTGCCACTCTTTGGTGAAAAGCGTTCAAATATCCAGTTAAAATATTACTACACTTGTTGGACTTGCATTTGTAAAATGAAGATCTTCGTTCTACTGATAAGGTCTACACTGGATTTGTTTACATTAAATAAATAGTAAAGCCGATTAGGTAAGTGGGTCACACGAGTATTGACTAAAGAACTCCTCTTTCATAATGGAATCCATGAAATAAAGCAAATACAAAACTGAGAAAAGAAAACAAGATTTAGAATTAGACTAACCACGTGATCATCCTCAATACTCGCCAACGATGGATCATGAATTATTGATATTATTGGAACCATAAACGCATAGGACCCTCCAATTACAGTTGGTAGCCTGGTTCCAAACAGTGTTTGTAGAAGTGTATTAATCCCTTCCACAAAGAGAAGTGTCTGTACCACCCTAACTTTGTCACCCTGAACCATCAAAGTTAACAAAAGAAAGAAAGTTTCAGTCACAAAAATCCTTGTAAAAACACTTCATATAAAAAATTTTCAACTGACTCACATCAGTGCCTCCCATCAAATTAACAAGAAACGAAGGGATCATAACAGCAGTCCCTAGAGCCAAAATGTAATGCTGAAATCCCAAAGCTATAGCCTCTCCTGCATTCACAAGCATAGTAAAAAAAAAAAAAAATGAGCCAAAAGCCCTGAAGAAAATCAATGAGTTGATGAAAAGAACAGATTGAAGACTAAAAATGGACATACCCCAAGACGGGTTGGAGTCGATACAGTACTCTAAGCCTTGAAGCTGATCCATTGGTGGATGACTAATCTCTTCAGGTTTTGGAGCAGCCATAGCTTTCTTTAGCTCGTAAGCTCAAATGCGTATCTAACAAATGAGTCAAACAATCGATACAGACAGAAAAAGAAGAAGAAATAGAGAAAAAGAAGATAGTGAGCAAGCAAAGCAGTGTGAAATTAGGCACTTGCCGCCCACTACTACTAAGCTTTATTTCTTGTTTGTAGAGTTTAATTCATGTGCTTTTCATTTTATACAAAAGTTGCCGTTAAATTTTACCAATATCCCCATATTGCCCCTTAAGGAACTTCCAAACTCCATGTTACCGTTGCTCCTGTGTGCGTTCATTATTCTCTCAGATTCATTTACTGAATATAGGTAAATAAAATAATAATAACTTTATATTTTATTTTTTTGTCAATGTGAATCTACTCTTTTAAGGGTGATGATGAAGAATCATCTCGGCCATCCATTTCACATCATGTGGCAAGGGATGTAACAAAAAAGATAGGTCAACTTATTTTTGCCTTGTTCCCTTGTCTCTCGTAGTGTTTCGCTGATGCACCGGAGGAATCAGCAAGTCTTTCTTTTTTCCATGGGCTTGAGTTAAGTAAAGTGTTTATAAAGTAGTTACTTTTTAAATCTGTCTCCTAACACTTGTTATGAATCAACCATTAGTTTTTTGGGGCAAAAGAGGGGAAGCCAACGATGCAACTAGAGTTACAAAAGAATCAAACCAAACTGTTTATATGTTGCTTGCAATATAGGTTTGTCTCTAGAGCCAAGTTCAAATTCATTGTTGTTTGATTCAATGAGCTTATAAGTTTACAATTCGATTTGAGTAAGAATAGAACCGTTTGTACGTAATATGTTGCTTGTAGTTTAGGTTTGTTTTGGAAGCCAAGTTCAAATTTAGTGTTACCCAGTTCAATAAGTTCATAAACTTGTAACTCGATTTTAGTATAATATTAATAAATTTTTTAAAAATTAAAATATTGAAATACATCCGTAAAATCTTATTCTCCAACTATAAACATAGAACAATTAACACATATATTAGTTATAAGGTTTAACTGTAATTTCTCAAATTAGATTAGAATTAGCTATTTTTATCTCAAATTTGTCAAGTTTGACCTTTACATTTGGAGAATTAAGCCGAGTTTGAACCATGCAATACTTGGGTTGGTTTTGCTTGATTGCAGAATAGTCGTGTCCTCCTATCATTTAGGCCTAACACTTGCCCTAATAGTCGGGCATGGGTCATTCATACTATAAGTTAGTCAATTCAGCGGTGAATCATTACATACTCCCTAACGGAAAGAACTCTATTCCCATAACCACTGTCATGGTGTCTTAGCGGATCAACACCTTTGTGAGTTCTGGTTAGGAGTTGGGCACTACACCTAGACTTTAGGGGTCTACAACGGAAGAGAGAAATTGGTAGGATTCAAACTCTAAATGATGAGAAGACGTAAAGACACTTTTATTTTTTCGGTTGGAGGCTCAGATGTTTTTGTATTGTAGTAATGTGTAGTCGGTGTCTGGTTGACAAGTAATTGAATAAGGGAGGCCCCCAGAGCCAGGAGTGATAGAACAGTATCACTGTAAATAGCTAACGTCTCAAATTTGATGCCAGCCAAGACAAACGGCAAGGCAGCAGCTTAGAAATGTGAGCCTATTGCTCTCTATATATCATCCATAAACAAACAACTCCATTTTTCACTTTCTTCCTGCAAATTTCCGGCTCTTTACGCCTCTGTGACTGTCCCACCTTCCCCATCACCACACTTCCTCTTTCACACACCCAATACACTGTATGCAAACCCTATGGACCTTCACTTTCTTTCTTTCTTATCAAAGAAGAAAAAACAGTTTACTTCAGCTCAACTTTCAAGATAATGCTGCTGCTTTTGCCCTTTCAACTTTTTGACACTGTCATAAAAGGACCTATGGGATTTAACGTTATGACCTAATATGAAATTTAATAATTCCTTCTGGCTTTTTAGGGTTTAAGCTTGACTTGAGTCATATTTTTAATTTTGAATTGTTGATTAAACGAGCTTAACTCATTAATTGTGTTCTTGTGTAACAAAAAAATGCATTTAATGATTTAGAAGGATGACTTCATATGCAAGAATTTTGACTGTGTATGTATGTATTTTTGCTGAATAATAATAATAATGAATTGGTGAGAGGAAAAAATTATCTAATATAAAGAATTTTGACAGATTTTGGTAGTACATCGTAACTTGTGCTTGGATATTTAAAAGGCAAACAGAAAAATGATATGATAAATGTTTTGATAGAAAGCATCAATCAAAAGTTGAGATGGCCGAGTTGGTCTAAGGCGCCAGATTAAGGTTCTGGTCCGAAAGGGCGTGGGTTCAAATCCCACTCTCAACAAAAGAAATTATATTTTCAATTAACCAATATTTTTTAAAAGTTAATTTACAAAAAGAGCCCTCTGGGAATTTACAAAAGAACCCTTAATAAGGGAAACATAATAATTTTAAAAATCGAGAGAAATAATTTACTTTTTGGATGTACCAAAATAAGGACAAAATTAAAAGAAGTGGAATTAGCATGATTTTGTCTAGTCATTTAGATACCTAAGATACTAAAAATGTTAACTCAAGTTGCAGGATCATATCATGTGTAAGTTTAACGACGTGGGTCCTCTCACGACTTCTTTTGAATAATTGCACTTCTTTCGGCCGAAGACTTAAGAGGATATGATTTTGACTGGGGATTAGATTTCGGACTGAATGCTAAAAAACAATTCAAAAAGATGACTTTGCCATTTGTTCCCAATATGCCTATTTCTTGGCAATTCAATTTTACTTTTTCAACAAAACTTGGGTCTAATACAAAGCTGGGCGAGAGGAAGAATATCCATAACAGCATCTCGGGCGTCATTCTTGGGATTCCCAACAGAGACCGTTTATATTTGTGGAGTGGAGAAAAAAAGGGAAAAGGGTGAGAGTAGAAAGCAACAGCATCCTGATTAATGACTCTCAAGCAGAACAAAATCTGAACAGAGTCATACCAAGAGCAATTTGCTTTGTTCCGAATTAGTGCCTATGTATTCCATTATAAACAGCTCAAGATCTCCTCTCCATCTTCCTTTCACTAGATCTTCTTTCTTCTGCCTCTCGCCGTCTTTGCTGCCTGAAATTTATGAAATAGATGACTGAGCAATGGCATCCTTTAAGAGCTTAGCTGCAAAAAACTAAAATGCGACAAGAAAATATAACATAAAGGTTTTTTTATCAACAAAAAATTCTTGACCTTCCTTATAGGTCAAGTTCTAAACTGGAAACCTAGTCCTACAACCTTGGTGACCACTAAACTTGTATGGCATATTAGTGAATCAGGGAGGATAATGCACAACAAACATGTATATAATCATAAATCAACAATTCAAAGGTCAAATTTTATTCAAAGTTCTGCTGTACTACAAAAATGGAGACATTCATGTTTACAAGACATCTGACGGCTAAGATTTGAGTTTTCTATCAGTCAAAATGCATGGAAACAATTAATTGTTTTAATATCACTAAACAAAATCTATCCATTATCAGTTGAATGCTTTAATTATAGCATTTTCTCATGGGAATACACACAAACATTGGAACAAGGGTATGGCAAGAAGAAGCAGGCCTATCAAAATTGCGAAGATGGCCTTCATCTTAAGTTTGGTCAATTTTCACTAAATCCACTTGATGCTTTAAATCTTCTTTCAGACCACACAAACTCATTTTCAGACTCAGTAAGGACTTCTTGCCTCTGTAATGAATTATTTAGATAAATAAATATTCGGTACATCTTACCAAAAAATATGTCCCAGCACACTAGAGAACTAACATATATATCCCTTTAGTATAAAAATCTCTTCAAACTAGTGAAGCACTAGTTTGATCATTTATATCAAAAACTTTGAGATGGTCCTTGAAGGAGCTATGTTATTGAAAACAGTAGGGAGCCATCATTGTTTGTTCAAGAGTCCAAGACGGTGTCTTAAAACCTAAAAAGGTGCCATTTTCAATTGAAGGACTGTTTCTTTGAATGTTTCCTAACAATGGTCACTAAAAATCAAACTCATGAAGTGAAGACATTATGAAATGTCTGCTTCAACAAAGTTAAGAGAAGTTCTAGGAAGACAAAAAAAAGTCAGAGAAAGATGTGTAACAATAAATGCATCAAGAAAAACTTACGCAAAGGCAGTGTAACCAGAGCCAGCATTAGCAGCAGATAAGATTGCCGCATGGGCCCCAACTGAAGATAGAGAATCCTGCCCCACCATAGATAGAGGATTCCTTCGATCACCATCCACCTGAACACATGTAGACCAATAAAATTATACTTGTTGACAACCTGAATATCTTTTAAGGCCAGGAAAAAAAGGAAACAAAAACTATATGCATAGGTGACAACCTTGTCCCACTTTGATTTCTTGTTTTGTCTACCATCCCTTGCAACAACATCATTTGCATTCAGCACTGAAAGCAAACCAGATACCAGAATAATCAATCAAAATATAAGAATACTATATGACTGACATAAATTACACAGTTATCTTGAATAGAGTCTTCATGCACCTTGAGTGACCATGTTAGGTTTTGGGACAGCAGCAACCATTCCAGTTTGCACTCCTCCTGCAACAAATTCTACCTTCTGATTCTTTTTACTTTCTTGATCCTTTCTTTCTCTTTCACGCCTCATGTCTACCTCTGCATTATAGAACATGATATAGGTAACTAGCAGGAAATTATGATTGCTAAAAATACAAATTAAGGTTAAAAAAAAATTCTGGGGGTGATAGTTAGAAAAGGGGGCATAAAAGCCTCACCCTGAGTCACCCTCAGGGGCTAAAGAATGAGGATCACCAGTTAACCTTCAGAATAAAATTAACAATCAAGGAAATTGATCTAACAGGAAAAATTTGCAGTTTATGAACCATACAAATATAAGACTCAAATCTCAGACAATTTTTGAATCAGCATGCTAGCAAAGGTTTAATGAAACGAAATTAGGTGACACATTCAAAGATCAAAGCACCATTTAGAGAATACTATGAATAAACAAGAGAACCCACAGTAGAACTGGACTGTTCATATCAGCAAAAGGTACACCACACCCACAAAACAGTGAGAGAGAGAGGGAGAGAGATAGAAGGAAAAAATTGTGGAAGGAAATGTTATCGACCTATTTCATCGTAGTAATCACTTTTGTCATATCCATGTGGGTCAAACACATCTTTACTGAAGCAAGACCCTATCTGATCAATATCTTGATAACTCACTGCATGCAGTAAGAAGTCTGGATTCCGATAATCCTTCCTATTTCGAACTTCTGCATTGAAGCTTTTTCCAATTCTCTTTAAACCTAGAAATTTATCTATCTTCCTCTGCAGCAATTAAAGAGGAAAGAAAAAAAGAAGTTAACACCCCATAAAAATGTAGTCAAACTGAAAACAGATCATTTTGATTAATATAGGTGATTCCAAATTGATTTATTCTTTCACAAAAACCAAAATTTTCAAAGATCTAGATCTGCCAAGCCCAAGGACATTATACAGAAAAACATCAAAGTCAGAAGTTCAAGTCAATGCAGTCAGTCTCAAATTTAATGTCAATGACAATCATGAAAGCATATAAATCAAATTTCATTATTCTAAGCAACACCGGGTAGTGCAGTACAAGGCATTTTCTGAGTCAACCAAATTTGCACAGATAGCAACACAAGTTACAGCAATAGCTGCAACTTCCAACAAATTTACATACCTCATAGCCCAATGTTTATGAAGAAATAGTAGTTAGAATATCCATTAAATTGCCAAGTTATAATATTTCAAACCTCAACAGAATAATCATCTAAATAATCAAATGGCATTTGTCATAACCACAATTCATCAGAGATGTGACAATTTCAAAAGCCCCCAATATAAGGATCTATTAACATGAGAGCAAAAACATTTCAAACACTAACTTAAACTAATTTTCATTCTCATAACAGATTGTCCTAGAAAACATATTCCAATAAGAGTAGCCTCATGCTCTAAATCAGAAAACCAAAAAAAAAAAAAAAAGGAAAAAGGAAAACACAAAAAAATTGTCAAGACTATTCTCAATTTTATGAGGACTAAAGGCAGAATGAAAAGCTTTCAAGCATTCTGTGTAAAAAATTCATTGTAAATTTCCAACACTACTAATATAAAACAGCCTACACTCTTTCTCCCTATATGATCCATAATTGTATTTCCCTTCTATGGCTACCGCAAACTTCTTTAACAAGGTAAACTGGAAACCATAAACTGCAAAGAAACCCTTAATCCAATTGGGTGGAAAAAGTACACTGTTTAGACAAATGTGGCATAAAGATGTCCCATATATGTTCCAAAATTCATAAGATAAATTTTCTCACTCTCACTCATGCAGTTAGCAAAAGTTAGATGTGTTACGGTCAAGAAAGTTGCAAACATGACTCTAGGGGCTATCAAAACTGGTGAAGTACTAGAACTTTCAAAGTAAAGGTTTGGATTCATGCCTCTACCACACTTGTGAAACCCTGACTTACTCGGAGCAGTGATTGTGGGTCCAATCATTGTGTTCCAAGGTTGACCCATCTAGCCAATTCGAGCAAGGTTCCCCAGTTACCAAAAAACGATTGCAACATTAAAATTTACCATCTAACAACAAAGAGTAACATGTGCATAGCAAAATAGCTCTTAACATATACAGAAACAACTTACCTGTAGCTCCTCTGAGCACTTCGCGTTTGGTGGCGGAGGAAGAAACTTATCTAACGGATCAGCTTCTTCTTCTGTAACCTCCACAGCCTCCTGAACTTCCACAGCATCTGAATCTGTGAAAGAATAACTCATTGGATCTGGTTGTGATTGTTCAAAATGCTCTGTTGATTGAGGAGTTCTTTGATCACCAGGTGTCAAAACCTGAACAGTTCCCATAGGTGTCCTTTCTCGGAAATCATCTGCCACAAATTCATTAAAAAAGCAATAATACTCACACAAACAGTTTTCAAAAGCAATTACCAGAAAATATACTAAACCCACAACATGAATATGAGAAAATATATCTGGTATCAATACAGTAGTACAAAGAAAGTATGCACTGCTCAAATCAAAGCTACACGTACCATTAGCATTTTGAAGCTCAATTTCCCCTTCCTGCAATCAATCAATAGAAATTTAAAAATTATAAATAAATAAATAAAGCATTACTTAAATGTTTACTTTTGTAAATAAAGTTTACTCTGTTCATCACTGATAATCCAACTGGAGAGGAATTCTATGCATATCCTAACATAAGTACAATCAAATACGAACATTTGTAACAACTTTGCGAAACTTAAAAAGGAGAATACCACAAAATCGAATAATTGCCAGCTAAATAAAATTATTATAGCACCTCAGGTTCAGGTGACATGGCAACCTCGTCCTGCCCATAGTCCACGATTGTCAATCTCCCTTTTCCACTCCTCGAATCTGAAGGAACCCCATGTTGATGCTTGGGTGATATGAACGAGACCTGAGGCTGCTGCGGTGTCGAACTCTCGTCACCAGCGACGGTATCATCGCCAACGCTCATTCTCGAATCCTCTTCTAAATTATTTGCTACCTGATTTTCATCCTCCTGTTGCTGTACTTCCTCTTCGAGGTCTTCCATCTCCTCGTCATCTTCATCGTCGTTGTACATGGAAAGCAGAGCAATTCCTTCCAGTTGCTTCTTCTTCGACGCCATAAAATCTATGGTTTTGACGAATTTCAATTTTAGTGAGTAGAATTTCGTTAATTTTAGCCTATTTCACAGAAGAGCGAGAAAGGGTTTCGAGAAGAAGGAACTGAAGTGGAAGGGAATTTTGAAGGTCAGTTTAATTTGGGCTGCGCTTAGGCCCAATTTGAATGTACCTTCATTATTTCCTCCACCCTAGCTGGGATATAATTTAAACTGGTTCAAACTCAAATCACAGCTCTTATCAAATAATAGACTTCGAGTAGGGGTACTCCTAACTCAAGATATTTGAGTCAACTCAATCAACCAAATTGTTGATAAATTCATCTCCTCTAACTATTTTTCCTCTTTTCTAACATTATTCTTTTTTATCTTTTGTGATTATTTTTCTTTTTTGACAATTTTTTAGTAATTTTTCCAACAAACTCATCACTAATCGAGAAAGTCAAGTTCAATATCAAATTGATTTTTTTAGATTTAAATTAAACTCAACCCTTTTAAAGCATATAAATTGGCTTGTTATATTATATATTTATTTATTTTTGAACTTTTTATTTCTTTAATAAATCGACCCATAAATCTCATAATTCATGAATTGGATGCGATTTGCAAAATTATGGGTCGTGTTCCTAAAAAATTTACCTTTTTTCTAATGGGCTAGGCCTTCCTATGGGCCGAGCCAGCCTATTAGTTATGTCTACATCTATCCTTTCCTAGAGACTAAAAAGCAAGTGATGATGGGTTAACTACTAGACGCGACAAGCAATAAGTGGGATACTCCGCCCAATCTCCACGCATTTCCGCCCACCACGTTTTTTTTTAATTTAATGCAACTTTCTTTTTAACCCTTTTTTATATTTGTATTTACTTCACAAAAGTTACTAAAATAATTCATATATTATAAATTTCTTAACATCAGAGACAACACATGGTCCCACTCCAAAATCACTTAACTTTACTCCCCACGCGACGTCCATGCTCGTGAAGATCACCCACCTCAACTCAACTCCACTGAAGGACGTATGTCTTTGAGCAGACCCAGAACTTGCTGCATGGTGGGCCGTTTCCCAGGTAATTCCGCCGTGCATAAGTAACCAACTCGGAGACTCTCCACCATCTCACTCACTGAGTCCAAGGCACCGAGTGTCAATCGCGAATCAAGCGCGTCAGCTGCTGCTCCTTCTTTTACCATCCTCCTAACCCACTTTACACATTCTTCTGTCCCTTCCTTCCCTGTCAACAACTCTATCAAAACGGCGCCGAAGCAATAAACGTCACACTCTGGGCTGTTTTTGCTATTTTCACTTCCTTCTACCATGTTCTTGGATCCGATTTGGCGAAGCCCAAATTCCGCGATCTTGGGCTCACAGTTGTCCGCGAGAAGAACATTGGAGGCCACAAGATGACCATGTGTGGACCCCACGTGGTGAAGATAGGCGAGTCCACGGGCAACGCCAGTGGCAATACGGTGGCGTATAAGCCAGTTTGCTTTTTCCGGCGGGGAGGATACGTAAGACCCGGTGCCGTTGTGTTGCTCCCACGTGTCAGTGCTCCAATCCTCCACGTTAGGCTCCCCCGTCGGCAGCTCGTGCAGCCACCTGCGCAGGTCGCCGTTCGCCATAAACTCGTACAAAACCAGCTTCTCCTTGCCTGTAAAATTATTTTAAAATATTTACGAAGTTAATAGATATTAATTAATTTTGTGAAGTACGGCATTGAAGTGAAGTCAATCCCGTGATCACATTTAATATGTTGGTTCAATTACTGTAAAAAACATTAGAACATGATTGGTGCTGTTACCGTACCAGCAATGCAGTAACCGGCGAGAGGCAGCAAGTTTGGATGTTTAAGCCTAGAGAGGTCGTCGAAGATGGCAATGGCGTCATCATGATGAATGTCTTTGGCAGTTTCCAGCACTTTGATTGTCACGTGGAGGTCATCTGGAAGAACGGCTCTGTAGAGTGGGCCAGATCTGCCCTCACCCAGCAATGAGTCTTTGCCGAAGTGTGACGTGGCAGCAATCAAGTCCTTGAAGGTCAAGCTCATCAACGGCTTAGAGCACATGATCACTGGAGCTGAGGTGGGTTCTTTGATGTCAGCTACCCATGATGTGCCTGACTCGGTCTCAAAAGCGAACGGCCCTGATTTCTCCATCTTGAAGGGGATTTGTTGAACCGGCTTGGAGATTGCCCATTTGTTTCTTCTGGCTAATATTCTTTTCCTTCTGTACATGCAAAAGATGATAAAAGCAGCCACCGATAGAAAAACAAAAGCGGATGAACAGGATAAACCAAGAATTAAAGCTTTGGCTTTATGACTTTTCTTCTGTTTCTTGGTGGGGTTGTGTTTTTGGACAGTTTTATGAGGTGGGGTTCTTCTTGAACCATGAATGTGATTGCCAGGGGTTTTTGAAGTATTGAAATTATCGAAATTTCCACCATGACTAAAAGCAGATTTTCCGAACTTTCGGTACTTATCGAGGCCAATGGAACCTGTGAATTTGTTGAGTGAAATATTCAAGAACTTGAGAGCACCAAGTGGGGGGAAATCAGAAGGGAAAGTGCCATTCAAGGAGTTGTTTGATACATCTAAATATTCCAATGAGTGAAGAGACGAAGCGGGTTTTATATTGGCTGAAATTTTGCAGCTTGAAATGTCAAGATGCTTTAAATTGGTGAGATTTGCAAACCCAGAAGGCAAAGTTCTCAAATCATTGTGAGAAATATCAAGAACTTTAAGCTTGGAAAATCCAGAGAGTTTGGCTAAGTTGGTGAACCTGTTATTTGAGAGATTAAGAACCTGAAGCGAAGTAGATGGGCCATTTCCCGAAGTGGTTGCAAAGCCAATGGTCCCTCCAAATCTATTTTTAGATAAATTAACTTGAGCTAAACTTTGAAGAGACCAAAACCAACCTGGAACATAGCCATGAAGGGAGTTGTTTGAGAGATCAATAGTATGGAGCTGTGACATGTTCCTCAGAGAGGTCCACGAAACGCTGCCGCTTAGATTTCTGGAGGAAAGATTTAACACCTTTATCGGAGGATGTGAACAGTTGATCAGCTGAACTGGGCTTTTGAGCATAGAAATATTGAAGTTTGAGACAGACTTGAAAGCTTTGTAGACTTGTTCTTGGTCTTTGCTGTTACAAGTAGATTGTACCGACAAAACCAGCGAGAAGAGGAGCAAAACTCTGGCAAAAAAGACTTCCATGTCTTTCACCGCAAGTTCTAAACCTCTGCTGGCAACTCACTTCTTCTGGATCCCATACTGAAAGAGGGAAAGGGTTGAAGCTTAAAAGGGAGAAACGGTGCAGAGAGATTGAGAAAAAGAGAGAGATAGAGGAGTTGGTGCTGTTGGTTTCACTGAAAAGGGGGTCAATAGTGAAGTAGGAATTGACGGTATTTACTCTTTCACCAACGGTGAAATGAAGTCAAGCTTCTTCTCCCGCTGGTGTTGTTGTTGTAGCTGTCTTGGTTGGATTGGTGGAACCACTCCTGTACTTTAGTTTAGCCCAATTTAGTTTATATAATTTGACTCCGCTGACTTTCCAACTGGCTCAGTCATCTCTCAAAGTCTCCCTTTCAATTAGTTAAACCTTATTAAAAGATTAAACTTACCATAATAAATGGATAAAATCTCAAATTCAGCAATGAATTTTATCATTCTTGTTCCAAATTAATAAAATATTTGCTAATAAATCTCCAATAAATTTTGAATCTATACTTGTATACTTGAATCCTCTTATGGAAATTCCCTCATCATTCATCCCAAAGCTTTGTTTCCAATGGTTTTTTATTGACCTGACTTGACTTTGCCACTAGGATAATCTATCTTTATAAATTATTTTTTTTGAGTCAATTTTTTTTATTAAATCAAATATAATAAATAAATAAAACTTTAAATATAATAATCTATCTTATAATTATTATATCAAATAAATAAAAATTTTAATTTTAATATATTATCGATAAGTTTTAAACTTATGTTTTTATCTGTTTAGATATATTAAATTTATCATTCAAATTATTTTTTGAGGACAACTCACTCATCATTTGTTTTAGGGCTTTGCTTTCAATTGCTACATCATGTTGTGTGAATGAGATAAAAGTGCAATTGCTTTTGATCAAGAAAAGGAAATGATGTTGTGTGTGCGAATGCTTAGTTCCTATAAACCCTATTGAGAAATTGATTAGACTTTCGTTGCCAATCTTTAATTTCATAGAATTGGCAAATCCATCAACGTACAAGTTGGATAATGTCGTGAAACAAGACAATAAGATTGACCCCAACTTGTTTTGCTTTTGTATATAAAATACATAATGATATTCCTTTCCAACCTCCGGCCAAGAGAAGCCGCCACATTATCACAAATTATCATAAAGTATGAAGACTGACCTTGACTTAATCCCTAGTTTTGGGGTACCACTATACCTATATATACATGAATGAAGTATGAGCCCATCTTCCAAGTGCAAATCTCACCTGCTCTCTCTCAGGTGGGCTTTTGGCCAATACTTTATGTATTTGTGTTTTGAATTGTTATGGGGGGCAAGTTAAAAGAAATATGCCTAATCCATGAAATTCCAAACCAAAATTCCAATAGAATGACAGCTAAGCTTTGAGATTATGAGTATTACTATATAGAATAATGAACCCAAAACACTTCCACTCCCACTCCCACCTAAAAGTTAAGGCTTTCACATGATGCCCAATTGATATTAAATAAAAACATGACGCCTGCAAGCACATCTTTAATTGTTGGTGTTTACACATCGTAAGGAGTTGCTAGGAACATTAAATTGTGGTCACCCTTGAGGCTCCTCCCAGGTTTTGAAATGTGGGCAAGGTGGACAAGTAGAAGGACAAATGTAGGGTTCAAAAAGCCTGAAGCTTGCATAAATAGACAAGGCATGTTTGTTGTTGTGTTTCTGACTTCAAAATCCAGTGAAATGTGACTGCACAGTATTCACTCTTCACTCCTCATACAGACATACAGATAAATCAAGAGCTTTGATGCAGAGGAAAGATACACCAGTATGAAAAATACAAAATTTTCATTAATGAAAATGTTTGATTTGTGTTTGTCTTTTGTTTTGCTTGTCTTTACTAGTGTTTTTGTTGTACAACCACTACAGGTGGGCTCATAATTTGTAGGCCCAAGTAAGTAATTAGTAGCTGGACTTTATACACAAAACAACGAGCTCTTCCTTCGTCGTAATTTCTCATTTTTATGACAATTTGACTGTCCAATTGTGTTTGGTTCAAATAAATAAAAGATTATTATATTTTATTATTGAAATTATCTTATTTGATTTATTAGATAAGTTAACATGATATACGACCTGTAATAATTTATCTTGTAGGGTATACAATTATTCTTTCATTGTTTGAGGTGTCAATTTACCTATTAAAATATCGTCTATCTTTATCCAAGATTCTAATATTGCAATTCTATTTTGGCCAAAGAACTGTTTTCCACACAAACTATGTTGAATTCTTAAAGTTCCCTCCATTAACTATAGAAATATTGTTTACCGACCCATGACCAGTTAAATTTAACGGAACCCTAACCCCTGAAAATTTATCTTATTTCCCCCATAAAAGTTTAAAAACTAACTTTTCTCTCCTAAGCCAAATTTGAAAAGATCACATTCTCCCCCTTAGGATTTAGTTTTCAAACCCTTTTACTTTCTCTAGCACCATCGTCGGTCGTCTCTCCCTCCCAACGGTTTCTCTTCCACTGAAGATCCTCTTCAACTCCACCCCAATCCATCCGACACCGAGAGACATCGTCTGGGAAGAGAAATCATCTTCTCAGATGATGAAGATGAGATTGATCGATCCTGTCTTCGTCGTTTGGGAAGCCAATTTCTCTTCTCAGACGATGTTTTTCGACGTCAGATGGGTTGGGGTGGAGTTGAGGTGGGCCGTTGGTGGAAGAGAAATAGTTGAGAGGGAGAGACAACTAGCGATGGCGTCGGAGAAAATGAAGGGGTTTGGAAACTAAACCCTAGGGGGGAAATGTGATCTTTTCAAACTTGGTTTAGAAGAGAAAAGTTAGTTTTTTAAATTTAGGGGTGGAAATAAAATTATATTTAAGTTTATTTTTAATATTAAATATAAAATAACGATTTTATCTTTACTACTGTTAATTTTAACTGTTTATGAGTGGGTAAACGATATTTTCATAGTTAATAGGGAGAACTTTGAGAATTCAACATAATTTGGGTGGAAAATAATCCTTTGGCCTTCTATTTTTGTCTAAATTACAGAGTAAATGAGCTTCTAGATGTAGGATTTCATTAATGATCCTTTTCAGGTCCTTGACTTGTCACAAGAATCTAAATTTTATATTTTCGTATATGAAAATAAATATATATATATCTTTATATATCAGACATTCACTGATATAGAGATAATATGATAATCACTCTTTTTTTTAAATAGTAAAAAATTATAAAAATAGTTTTAATTTTATTATAATTTTATCCCATATAATAAATTTAGTTTATTTAACCAAATGTTTGATTTGGGTTTGTCTTTTGTTTTGCTTGTCTTTACTAGTGTTTTTGTTGTACAACTACTACAGGTGGGCTCATAATTTGTAGGCCCAAGTAAGTAATTAGTAGCTGGACTTTATACACAAAACCACGGGCTCTTCCTTCGGCCTTAAAATCTCATTTTTATAACAATTTGACCGTTCGGGTGTGTTCGGTTCAAATAAATAAAAGATTATTATATTTTATTATTGAAATTACCTTATTTGATTCATCAAATAAGTTAACATGATATATGACCTGTAATAATTTATCTTGCAGGGTATACAACGATTCTTTCGTTGTTTGAGGTGTTAATTTACCTATTAAAATATCATCTATCTTTATTCAAGATTCGAACATCACAATTCTATTTTTGTCTAAATTACAGAGTAAATGGGCTTCTAGATGCAGAATTTCATTAATGATCCTTTTCAGGACCTTGACTTGTTACATGAATCTGAATTTTATATTTTTACGTGTGAAAAGAAATATATATATTTGTATATATCAGACATTCGTTGATATAGAGATAATATGATAATCACTTTTTTTTTATGCAGTAAAAAATTATAAAAATAGTTTTAATTTTATTCCATATAATAAATTTAGTTTATTTAACCAATCAAATGCTAAGTGAAATTGGGAAAGTAACCCAAAAAAAAAAAAAAAAAAAAGGAATTTAAGGAAATGGGGGGGCATGATTGGGCTGGCCCGAATTGGAGGAAACAAAGATGAAAAGAGATCCTACAAAATTAAAAAGGCCAAATAACTATTTCCCACCCAAGGTTTGATGTTTTCTCAAGTTTCTATGCTTTAACTATGGAAACACCAAACACCCACCTATGGTCGGTTAGATTTAACAAAACCCTAACCCATGAAAATTTAATCTCATTTTCCCCTCTAAAAGTTTAAAAACTAACATTTTTTCCTAAGCTAAGTTTGAAAAGATCGCATTTCCCCCCCTAGGGTTTATTTCCAAACCCTTTCACTTTCTCCGGTGCCATCGCCGACCGTCTTCCCCTCCCGACGATTTCTCTTCCACCGACGATCCCCCTCAACTCCATCCCAACGCATCCGATGCAGAGAGAAGTCGCCTGGGAAGAGAAATCGTCTTCCCAGACGATTAAGACGAGATAAGACGACGAAGACAAGATCGATCGATCTCGTCTTCATCGTCTGGGAAGACGATCGTCTTCCCAGATGAAGACAACTCATCTTCTCAGAGGACGACGAGTCGTCTCGTCTTCGTTTGGGAAGACGATCATCTTCCCAAATGACGACGACTGGGAAGACAACGAAGTTCTTTCGTTTTTCACAACTTCTCCGACTCCGATCGAATGTCCAAATGGGAGGAAAGAGATCGCCGGAAGGAGAGGATGCTTCTGGAGGGAGAGGTCGTCGACAATGGAGCCAGAGATATCGTCGGAGATTTTAAAACGAAACCCTAAGGTGAAACTGTGATTTTTTAAAACTTAAGTTGGGGGAAAATTTTAGTTTTTAAAGTTTAGGAGGGTAAAATTAGATTCTATTTTAGTTTATTTTTAATATTATAGAGAAAATAACGATTTTACCCTTACCATCATTAGAGTTTTGTTAAATTTAACCGGTTATGGGTAGGTGTTTGGTGTTTTCATAGTTAAAAAGTGGAAACTTGAGAAAACATCAAACCTTGGGTGGGAATAGTTGTTTGGCCAATTAAAAATTTAAAATGCATTGACATTTTGGTTAAGTTGGTTACCAAAAAAAAAAAAAAAACAAGACATTTTAGTTAAGCGAGCACATGTTATTATTATTATTAGTTTATTACTATAATTGTGTTATGTGGAATCCAATTCACTTGCCAATTCCCATTTGGTTAGGCTCAGATGATTGTCAACACAGGCAGCAGCCAACTTGTTTGGCTACGTGGTTGGCTATGTCCGACTCCATGTAGTTAGGTGTTTCCGTATGAATAGGCCAAAGGACTGTGTCCCACTTAAGTTTAGGTGTATTCCAAGTTACACTAATTAAATTTGAAAAATTTAAAATCTCATATATAATGTAATTATCATTAAAACAATAATAAAATTATTATTTTTTAATAATATTTAAAAATAAAAAATTTATTTATTTTCTCTTTTAAATTTTAAAAACTAATAATTTTACCCTTATTTAAAATCTTATAACTTTGAAAAATAATATTTTCTCCTTCAAATTTTTTTCTTTACCTCTTCGACCACCATTTTCGGCACTAACAATCTCCCATTTTTATCTTAAATCTTTGATAAACTTATAGAAAGAACTCTAGAGTGGATCTCTTTATTATCATTTATTTCAGATAGTCGGAGATAGTGATTAAAAGGGAAGAAAAAAATTCTCAAGTTTTAGGAGAAAAAATATGATTTTTCAAAGTTAAATTTTATTAATTTTTTAATATTAATAGTAAAATTTATCCTTGTTTCAAATTAAAAAATTTAACCTCAATTGATCAATGGGTTTGATTTCAGATGTTTTAAACTCTATAAATATGACTTTTAGAATGTAACTAAACTTGAGGTGAAATAGTCTCCTGGCCATATGAATAATGAAGTTGGTTGCTTTTCAAGTCAAAAAAATAATTTAATAAAATTATGTGGGGCAAAGATATTTCGTTTGATTTTTTTTAATCCTTTCAATTATTTCATTAAAAAAAAATAATTTTTTTAAACAAATTGAACAGATGGATAAAAATGGTTTTTTTCAAACTTAACGGATAGGAATTGTCATGTTGTCAAACCTTGGGTTGAAAAATAGTTGGCCCTTTTTCAGTCCCATGTTTCCCCATCAAATGAATATGGAGCACATGTAAAAACATATGTACGATGCGTTACAAGTGGGTTGCTGGACAATTTACACATTGGTCATTAACCTTTTGACCATGACACTTGACAGCATTTATTATTCATTAATACACCCTACCCCATATGCGGGGCCTATCTTTGATTATCAATTTTTTCTCCATTTAATTATGGGTCAAATTGAAACTTACACTTTTATGCTGCATAAAATAATAAAAATTGAAATATTCTTTTTTAATAGTAAAAAATTAACATGAATAAAATTATGTTATTATTTGAGCGCGTTTAAACCATTTTAGTTATTTGATATAGTTATTATTAGAATAAATTTAAATAATATCAATGGATTTATTTATATTTGAAGATTATTTTTGAAAAATTTTTGCTCATTAATTTTAAAAAATTCTAATAACTAATTATATGTTAATTTTGATTATAATTGTTAAAAAAAAATTATCATTTTAAAATTTTATTTAAAAATAATTTATCATTTTTTATCTTGATTTTAAAAATTAATAAATTTTTTTATAACTTAATTTTAAGAAAAATATTTTTTGCCCCCACCAATTAAGCTTTTACGGTTTGCATATTTATAATTAACAATTATCCCTATCAAAATTCAAAATTATATATTTACACCCAAAAATCCATTTCCCTTTTTAAATAACCTAACTTTTAAATGATTCTTTTTGATGCAACGTCAATCTCATAACTGATAAGTGATCGCTTTTATAAGTCTTGTTTCAGTGTGGAAATTACAAAAAAATCCTGTCAGAAAGATTTAAATCGTAGTAGGCAAGACCCTTAAGGGGAAGATGACTTGTCTTCCAAGTTCAAACACGGAGATGATGAGAGCAAACAGTAGAAACGAGTAAGCTTATGTTACAGCCGGTAAGTGATTGAATAAGAACAGAAGCAGAAAACAAATTGCCGACGTGTTCACGTAAGCAGATGAAGTAACAACACGTGGTGTAACTGGTGATCCCGTTGTTATCTGGTTTGGAAATACTGGAAAGTCTACGTTTAAATTTGAATCTCAGATTTTTTGTGAAGAGAGCCGTTACACGTACACAATACCATACACCGCGTTCACTCTATCGCCGTCTCCTTTTTCCTCTCTTTTTACGCCACGTGGACACAACCGTCATTCTTTTTAAACACGGGCAGACTGGAAGAGTCAACTGTATTTGAGTCAATGCCAGAGTTTCCACGGGAGTGCAACGTTGCCTGACTTTTGGGAGGTCTTTGCTACTTGTAGAAACTATCGTCCTTAAAATAAAACAAAAAAATATGGACACTCATAGGTTTGAAATTAAAAAACAAAAAGGAAAGAGGATATGCCTTTCCCTGCAAAAGCATCTGTTCTGTATCCAACCCTAACGTAGTTCTTTGTCACCAACACAAACACTAGCACAAAACTTCAACTTAAATGCGTTAACATCATCGTCATCTTTAGTACTTCAAATACCCTTTCCTCTTCTCACCTCTTTCACATCCCTAATTCTTTCATTCATGGCGCAACCCGCCACTCCCACCATCTCCAGGTCCAACTCCACACCCATCAAAGAACAAAGCCCTCTTTTAGGCCGCTACGAGGTCGGCAAACTTCTCGGCCATGGCACCTTCGCCAAAGTCTATCACGCTCGCAACATCAAGTCCGGCGAAAGTGTCGCCATCAAAGTTATTGATAAAGAAAAGATTTTGAAAAGTGGACTCGTCGCGCACATCAAGCGTGAGATCTCAATTCTTCGAAGAGTTCGGCACCCCAATATCGTGCAGTTGTTTGAAGTGATGGCGACTAAGTCCAAGATCTATTTTGTTATGGAATATGTTCGGGGTGGTGAACTCTTTAACAAAGTTGCAAAAGGAAGATTAAAAGAAGATCTTGCCAGGAAATACTTTCAGCAGTTAATTTCAGCCGTCGGATTTTGCCATGCTCGTGGGGTTTACCATCGTGATTTAAAACCTGAAAATTTGTTGCTTGATGAGAATGGTGATCTTAAAGTTTCAGACTTCGGACTTAGTGCTGTCTCCGATCAGATTCGTCAAGATGGTTTGTTTCACACTTTTTGTGGGACTCCAGCTTATGTGGCTCCGGAGGTTTTAGCGAGAAAAGGTTATGATGCTGCTAAGGTAGATATTTGGTCTTGTGGGGTCATTTTATTTGTTTTAATGGCTGGTTATTTACCTTTTCATGATCAAAATATCATGGCGATGTATAAGAAGATTTATAAGGGCGAATTTAGATGTCCAAGATGGTTTTCTCCTGAGTTAACTAGGCTTTTGTCGAGATTACTTGATACAAATCCTGAGACAAGAATTACTATTCCGGAAATCATGGAGTTCAGATGGTTTAAAAGAGGGTTTAAGAATATAAAGTTTTATATAGAAGATAATAAGCTTTGTAATGTTGAGGATGATGACCAGACAGATGTTGGATCATCATCTGATCAATCATTGTCCGAATCAGAATCTGAAATTGAAACAAGAAGGAAATTAACTTCTTTACCCAGACCTGCTAGTTTGAATGCTTTTGATATTATATCCTTTTCTCCTGGATTTGATTTATCTGGATTGTTTGAAGAGGGAGGAGACGGTGCAAGATTTGTTTCTGGAGCTCCGGTTTCAAAGATTATATCCAAATTGGAGGAGATTGCTAAGGTGGTGAGTTTTACAGTGAGGAAGAAGGATTGTAGAGTGAGTTTGGAGGGGTCGAGAGAAAGCGTTAAAGGGCCCTTGACAATTGCAGCTGAAATATTTGAATTAACGCCGAAATTGGTGGTAGTCGAGGTAAAGAAGAAGGGAGGAGACAGAGGAGAGTATGAAGAATTTTGTAACAATGAATTAAAACCCGGGCTGCAAAATTTGATGACGGAGGAATCAGATTCTGCAGTTGTTTCGGCCATTGATACTTCTCATTTGCCCTCAGATACTGAATAGAGAGAGGGAGAAGGGAAAAGAGTAAGCTTTTCTCTCTCTTTTTCATTGCTGAGGCCTTTGTATGATATACTTTTTTTTTCCCCTTTTTTTCTTTTATCCAATTGTCTTTGATTGTTCTCTTGTGCTATTTAATAGATGCTATTATGTATTGTATGTTCTGTTCTTGTAGCGATATGATAGGATTAGTATACAGAAAATGAAATGCAAGTTTCTACTGATCTTCGCACTTTTGTGGGTGCCTTTTATGTTGTTTTCTGTCAATACGTGATGGAAGTGATGAATGGACATATCCACTCTCCTTTACCCTTTTTCCTTTTCATTGAGTCATTCTCATTGGGTAAATAGTTCTACAAATTTGTGGCTTGCATGAGCTTCATAAATGTGATAGTTTAAGTGAAAATGTTGGTCTCTGAATATCTGTGCATTTCTTTCCTTCTCTCAATTTCACATTTTCGAAAAGACGCCCTTTTCTGTTTTGAATATTTGTTTCATCTGTTTTGTGAATGTTAAGAATATATTTCAAAATTGTTAGACATGGTAGAGTGCACAGAAATGCCAGGTTGGTTTCAATGGACAGAGAACTATGTATTCAGTTAAATCACTCGATGATCTTTTTAAAAAGATGGTTTAGATAAGTCTGCAAGAACTAAAAAATTATTCACTTCGACCTTATAGAGCAAAAATAAAGAATTAGCACCTTGCTTTGCTATTAAATTTTATTAAAGGCACAGAGATATGATTATCTTGCAAGAAGTAACTTTGAAGGTAAAAGGCATTTATACCCTTGGGGATTTAGTTGGAGTTGTCTTATAAGGAAACCATAATGTTTTCCTTCCATTACTGTCTATTAATTTGGTCTTCTTTTTCTGCTTTTTCTTAGTTGGAAATTTGGGAAACAAATTTATTTCATTTATGCTGTCATTTATTTCTATAATAGCTCCAGTTCTTGGAATATTGATTGGAAGACAATAATTTGATGAGGAAGGACATTGTTTTGGTTATGTGGAGGACATCTGTAAAACCTGTATAGAAATCAAATTAACTGGTCCTCGTCAAGTATATGCCATAAATTCATTCTAACTAATAACTCAATTTTTTTTACTGCGGCTGAGGGGCCAACCAGTTTTCTGGACTCCATTTCAGGATAATGGGGATGAGCCGCATGATTCCATGACTGTTGTGACCACTCGTTTGTGCCCTTGAGGGAAAGGCTTCATTCTGTTCTCCCTTCTGCTTCATTTCAAGTTGTGGTTACTTTCTGTTTTCTGCATTACCAAACTGGTAAAATCTGGGATTTATTTTTAATTCACAAGGAGTTTAGGATAATTCTGATGGCTGACAAACGCATACTTATTGCATAAGATTTGTTTGAAATGAAATTACATTTGAGCTGTTTTCTGTTCTAAAAAATTGATTGACTCTAAGATATTTAATTTTTTTAATTTGGTTCTGAAAGTCCGGCCTACGCCATTCTACTACACATTTTCTTGATATTGGATAGAACCAATTGACTTTTCTGATGCTTTTTTCTGCTTTTGCAAATATGTAAGTCGTTTTGGATTATAAAATGAGCTCGTGCAGCATGAGTTCTTTCAATCCACCTTGTTTTTCAAGTCAATGATATAGATTGACGTGATTCAATTGCCCTTCCATTACTTGGTAATGCATTTACAGGAATTTTTCTGTTTAAGTTTTGTTGAGTAGAAGCAACTGACATGTCTTTCTCAATCAAGAAACCAAATAATTAATTAGTTCCATAAATATCCCAAAAACGATATCTTAAATCTTTAAATATCTAATCTTTCATGGGGCATTTACTGAACTTGATTCCCTGATAGAAAATGTTGATCAAGTTAGTCTAAATCTTAGCCTTCATTATCTGTCTGGATAGCATTACATTATCTGTCATTGCACCTCCCATAATCTGTCATTCTCTTTTTTGATTTCTTGGGTTACAGAAGGGCCATAGTATATGTTATTTTCTAATTGTTGGAAGCAGTTGCCATCAATTAGCTCAACTAACTCAATCAGACCACATCCCCACATGGCACACTCTGGATTTATTTGACATTTTTTATCAGTGGCTTTTTCCTTCCAACAGTGATGTACATGAATGAATCCTCTTTCAAAGGGAAAGATGCTATAGCTATTTGAAAACTACAAGAAATTTTTAGATGTAAATTTGTCTGCAACTGCGATCTATTTTCTGTTGATATCATTTTAAATTTATAATAAAATAATCAACAATGATGTCTGCAGAATCCAAAATCTGTATAGGACAAATACTGACTACTGACCCTGCAGCTAAAATTTTTGCCGTCAGCATCCATGCTGTTAATTGAGCTTTCATTTAGTTCTTACTTGTTCAAAAATGAAGATGTCGGTAGCCGGCTGCCTGCTGCCTGCTGCCGGCCCGCTTGTTTGGCTGGAATCAACAATAAATCATTTTCAGGCGGAGGCTACTTTGTTCAATATGACATTTATATATGTATGCTTATTGTCCATTTTGCTAATGTAAGACAATATATAACTAAAGCTCAATGCCTGGAACGGTTAACTAATAAATTCTGAATCTGGTTTATGCATATTGATGTAACACCCCAGGTCCAATAACCCGGTCCACTGTTAAGATATTGTCCACTTTGGACACACAGTCCATCATGGGTTTACTTCTGGGCTTTACAACCCAAAACACGTCTTAACAATTGAGGAGCTCACAGGGTATTTAACCAATTCAATTCTCCCACCACTAACCAATGTGGGATCCATAGACAGAGCACACACAGATCCAGCATCTCTCCCGTGCTTTGTCGATGTGAGATTCGCCTAAGGGTATCACATACACCCCCCCTTATAGGACTCAGCGTCCTCGCTGAGGTTTGCCCCACCATCGTTCAAGAGGACACGCGGAGTTGCTCTGATACCATTTGTAACACCCCAGGTCCAATAACCCGGCCCACTGTTAAGATATTGTCCACTTTGGACACACAGTCCATCATGGGTTTGCTTCTGGGCTTTGCAACCTAAAACGCGTCTTAACAATTAAGAAGCTCATAGGGTATTTAACCAATTCAATTCTCCCACCACTAACCAATGTGAGATCCATAGACAGAGCACACACAAACCCAACATCTCTCTCGTGCTTTGTCGATGTGGGATTCGCCTAAGGGTATCACAATTGAGCTTGTCATTCAATTGTTTCCAATAAGACTGAGTATTACTTAGATGAAGAATGACTGAGTATTACGGGACTCAGCGTCCTCGCTGAGGTTTGCCCCACCATCGTTCAAGAGGACACGCGGAGTTGCTCTGATACCATTTGTAACATCCCAGGTCCAATAACCCGGCCCACTGTTAAGATATTGTCCACTTTGGACACACAGTCCATCATGGGTTTGCTTCTGGGCTTTGCAACCTAAAACGCGTCTTAACAATTAAGGAGCTCATAGGGTATTTAACCAATTCAATTCTCCCACCACTAACTAATGTGAGATCCATAGACATAGCACACACAAACCCAACATCTCTCCCGTGCTTTGTCGATGTGGGATTCGCCTAAGGGTATCACAATTGAGCTTGTCATTCAATTGTTTCCAATAAGACTGAGTATTACTTAGATGAAGAATGACATGACATTCAATCTTCAAAGGCCCCCAAATGACGATTTTTCACCCAAGGTTTGAATTTGATAAATCGACATATTCTCAGCTTTTATAGGTTTGTAAATTTGTTTGAAAACTCTAGTTACCACTTCTTTTATTGGAGTCTCACCATTGCTACCATTGCAACCATTTCAATGACCCACGACTTAAACTATTTTTCAAACATTAAAACAAATCTCAACCATCAACCATTGAAAACAAATACCATCATAAGAATAAATCCTACCATAAAAAATGTTGGGTTTGAAATAAACAACTAAAATATTGAAATTATGAGCAAAAGAGGTGAAAACTATGGCTCACTAGGGTAGTGGAGGCCACTAGTTTAGATGAAGTTATGTGTGACAAAAAGGTGAGAGATAACGGGTACATGAGAAAATGTGACTTATAAGATTGAGAGTGAGTTAACTAAATATACAATAAAGAAGTATAAGATTGTATAGGGTAAAAAGATCTGATAAAACTTTTCAAAACTCTTTCGAAAATTAATTTATAACACATCACAGTTATTCAATAAAACCAAAACTAGAATTTTCAATAGCATAATAATAGGCGTAAACTTATAAGCAGTGGATTCAATAACTTTAAAAATATTTTTATTTCCTTTATTTGTTAAAACACCATTACACAATTAATCATATTATCAATCCCATTTTTTTAATCTCTTACATAAGGTAGCATCTCTTTTGTGTACATATTATTGGTGCAAAATTTTGTATCAATAATATTATGTGAGATATTATACTTTTCAAATCTTCCTAGGATTTTATTCTACCTAAAAGGACTTTCCTAATTTTTATATAAATTATATTCCTTTTTAAACTAACTTTCTAAAGAAATAATTTCATAAAAAATAATTAAGAAAATTAGCTAATTATCCCACCCAACAAAGAGAAATTCAAAAGAACTCTGCTTTGCCTACCGGGAGAAACTTGCTTTTCCAACAAAAATTTTACAAGAATTCTACAGTTTGGGTCACGTTTATACATGAATTCTAGAAGCACCCAACTAACATTATAGATAAAATCAAGTTCGATCGGATTTATAATTGTTGAAACTCAGATCATATCGATTTGGTAAAGAATATTTATGCATCTTAAATCATTTAATAACAATTTAATTTGATTTAAAATTATTAATATATTTATTTAAATAATTCACTGATTCGATTGAGTTTGCCCCAGACAGCCTCCTTGACCGAACCAATGTCCAGTTCGGTCCGGGCCTTAAAACATTGATACGTGGTATACATAGTAATAAAACAAATTTATAACATATGTTACGGCTATGGTTGATCTCCTTGCCATGTCCACACTATGTCCTTGAGAGAAGGCTTCAATTCTTGGGTGCAGAACTCTTTATATTCTATTGTATCTCCTGCTGCCTTCTTTAACTCCACCACATGAAAAGAAGGTGTCACTTGGAAGATCTCAGCGTCTATGGCGAGCTGCCCTTTTCTTCCTTCTCTGCTGTGTTTTAATTTCACTGTTCCATCCTTCTTGTGGAAGTCACACCCCTCCGTCATTGCTATCTCTTCGAATTTCGATACAATGGCAGAGGCTGGCTTTCTTGTAGTGAATCTTGTTTCTAGATTACTATTCACATCTTTCTCGAATAACCCTGATAGATTAAAGCCTTGGGAGAGAGATATTATGTCAAACGCATTGTAAAGATACGGTTTAACTGGACTTCTGGTCGCCATTGATGATGTGCTTGAACTACTCTCGCTTTCCGATGACTCGATAAACTTGTTTCTCTGTTGGCCTTGTGGGGATTGTGAGAGTTCAAATTGTTTACAAGTCTTCTTAAACCAGTCATTGTCCATGAGCTCAGCCATGGTGATTCTTGTGTTGGGATTAGGATCAAGAATCCTGGTAAGAAGTTTCCGAACTTCTGGTGGAATACAGTTGGGGCTCTTGAATTCACCTCTTGAGATCTTCCTGTACATTTCCATGAGATTTGAATCATAGAAAGGGAGATAACCAGATAAAAGAACATAAAGAACAACTCCACATGACCAAATATCAGCTTTGGCTCCATCATAGCCCTTCTTGCTGATAACTTCTGGTGAAACATAAGCAGGAGTTCCACAAGTTGTGTGAAGAAGCCCATCTTTCCTTCTAGATTCCAGCAATGCACTCAACCCAAAATCCGAAATTTTCAAGTTGCCATTTTCATCGAGAAGGAGATTCTCCGGCTTGAGATCTCGGTGATATACCCCTCGGCTATGGCAAAACTCAACAGCACCAATCAATTGTTGGAAATATTTTCTTGCAGCGTCTTCCCTGAGCTTCCCTTTGGCAACTTTGTTGAAAAGTTCACCTCCTCTCACGTATTCCATTGCAAAATATATCCTGGTTTTGGTTGCCATGACCTCATAAAGCTCTACAATATTTGGATGCCTAACGAGGCGCATTACAGAGATTTCTCTATTGATTTGATCAATCAAACCAACCTTCATTACCTTCTTCTTATCTATAATCTTAATGGCAACACTTTCCCCCGTCTTGATGTTTCTCCCATAATAAACTTTGGCGAATGTCCCTTGTCCAAGCAATCGCCCCACCTCATACCTGTTCATCAATATTCCTCCCCTTTTGTCCATTTTCAAGGAACCTTAAAGAAATGATCGATGAATGGTGAATATACGCAGACTGATACAAAAACATCAATTATTGTCGGAATGCAACATAAGTTCCCTCTAGCCAACGGCCATGAAAGAAGACTATGAAAAAATGTTGAGAGAAAGGAGAGAATTAAAAGGGTGATTAATAGAGGATCAGGGCATACAGGATGTTCAAACCTAGCCTTGAGGCGAGGCCAGAAAAATCCTTTGAAAGAGGAGAGAACCAATCCAATAATTTTATTCTACAAGCTTGCATAGTCTTCAGGATTTCCTGCTATACCTGGATTACTAATTGCGTATATAAAAATAGCAAAAGTTGGTTTGGTGTTTATGACCAAGTTTTGGCCATTATTTCCTTGTATATATTTATAGTAATATCACATAGGCTGATATTTATAGTAGTTTATTTGGTTTTAATACGCTGTAGGCTCTTGGGAGAACCTCCTGTTACTCTCGAGAAACCAGATTATAAAATTTAGAGACTATATATTTTCTCTATCTGCGCTCTAATAGCTCACTCCTTTGCGACACACTTTTAGCATTCTCTCAACATTTTTTATATATAAACTGATAGAAATCACTAGTGTAAATCGAAAGTAACCAAAATGAAGAAAGATCCTCATGGTACATTTGCGAAAGCTTATCTATATATTCTTGGAAATGGAGAGGCTCTTTTGGGTCGGTTGAGTTTTCAGAATCACAAAATAACTAGTATTGTAATTAGAATCCCAGTCGCACCAAGTGGGGTGTCTTTGTTTTGTTGCTTAGCTAGCAATATAATAATAATCTTGAACTTTTACACAGAAAAACAGAAGGATGGAAGCTGTAAAGTTCCGAGATAGACACTTGAGACACAACAACATGCGCAAAAAGCGGCTCTCTGGCCTCCTCTTCTCACATTCATGTGCGCACCCATGCTTTCTTATGAATCACTAAACAATCTCTCTGTAAATCGACATCTGGCAGACGACCACCATGAGGAAATTGCAGGCTACCATTAGAACATGATGTAGAGGGCGTTGCTAATTTGTTTTCTTTCAACTTGGTCATCTCTCATGTATAGATTATATCTCCATTAATATTAGACGACATTAATTAGTGGGGTCTGGTGAAGCATGGATATAGATTGAAATTGAATAGCTTAGACAAGCTCCACGTTGTAGCCATGAGGCTCATGATTGTCTCTGCTGTTGCCACGTTCCAAAACACCCTCAACTCAGAACACCAGGTGGTAGGGCGCTTGCATGGCTCTTCACCACAGTCAAAGGTTCAATTTTTTGAAAACCTCCTCTGTCTGTATTCATCACTTCTCTTTTTTCTCGATTTTGCAAAGCGTCACTTACCCCTTGACATCTACTAGTAGCTCACTGCTGCGCGTAAGCCATGCACAAGCCACCCCTCACCGTGGCCTTAACTCCTTCTTCCATCTGTTTCTTTGATCACCTTCTTCCCCCATTTCATCACTTCTATAAAGGCTTCACATTTTATGTTTACAAGCCGAGATGTATAATTAATCAATTTACAAATATGAAAAGCCAAGTTGAAGAGAGGTTCACCGAGTTCTTCGAGAAGTGGGTTTGTCAACTTGAAGAATACCTTCATCAACTCATTAAGGTTTCAAAGGAGACTGATTCAAATGAAGCCGATCAACAAGCTGTAGTATCGAAAGTGACAACCCATTTGAAAGAGTACTACACAGTCAAATGGGCTCTAGCTCATGAAGACGTGCTTGTGTTCTATTGTCCGGGTTGGATAAGCACATTAGAGAATGCTTATTCATGGCTTACTGGGTGGAAACCATCGATGATTTTCAAACTTGTCGACTCTATGAGGAAGGCTGGGATCCCCGGCGCGAGTCTTTCTGAGTTGAGTGAGCAACAAGTGAAGAAGATAGAAGAGTTGAGAGTGAAGATAAGGTTTGAAGAGGAGAAGGTTGAGAGAGACATGGAAAGGCAACAAGTTTCCATGGCGGATAGAAGAATGGTGGAGCTGTCTCGGTTGGCTAGCCGAGCTACAAACGGCGGTGACACAACGGTTCAGGTGGACGGCCTGGTGGAGGTGGCATTGAAAGGATTAAAGATCGGATTGGAAAAAGTTATGAAAGGTGCAGATTGTGTTCGGCTCAAGACACTGAAAGGCGTTTTGGACATATTGAATTCGAAGCAATGTGTAGACTTCTTAGCCGGCACTTGCTTGCTTCACATTCGGCTGCAGCTGTGCGGCAAGAATAGAGACGCCAACTGCGCTTTAGAATTGAAAACAAGCCTTGGTGTTTGAGTTGTTGAAACAGTAGAATCAATGAGGGTTTTCATTAGGATGACCATAGTTTTAGTGTTTGTTAAGTTTGTTCTGTGGTTTGATTAATATTTTCCATTGTGTTTCCGACAAAATGTTCCAGGGAAAATACTTCATTGATAAACACACACACACAAAAAAAAGTTCTTAATGCAGAACTGAGAATCACAAGACATTCAAGAAAGCAAACTCTAATCTTACAGAATAACCTGCGAAAATGTTATGCAAATCATATTCACAGTATCACTCCATTATCATTCTTCACATCCCTTCTCTAGCATACTCTATGAGATTCCGTCTGATATGAAGAATGACACCAATAACACAGCAAAAACATACTCCACAAAGAAAAAAACGACTGATCAAAAGAGGGACTTCAGAAGTGCAAAGAAGAAAAAATGGTAATTAAGGAGAGAAAATAGAGGAGACAGGGAGAGAAACAGAGAAGAGAAATTGATTACATTTCACTTAATCCACACAATACGCTTGGGTTATACAGTGACATGCCATTACATTGCTTAACAGACCTTCACTCTTCCTTTGAATAGCAATTTCGATATATCAACCAGACAATAAAATCATATACACTTAAACACATTATCATTATTACCTATATTAAACTTCAATCCCGGTGCTTAGTTCTTTACGTCACACAAAATACATATGCCTAGTATATACAAGGAGCACAAACTGATCACACTTACTCTAATGGAAAGCTATACAGAAATGGAGGGAAGAAATGGAGATGGAAAAGAATGAATTAATCATAGGACGTTATATAATATGTTATATGTATATATGAAATCATGAAGACCAGAAAAGATTGATAAACAAGAATTGGCAGCGATGTTTGTGTCGGTGGGATTGCTGCGTAAAAAGCTACTGTTTGTATTTAGACTCAAAGTTAATTGGAGATTTTTACAGCACAGAGAAGAGAGAAGAGAGAAGACAGAACTTAAGTTGCCTCTGCGGATAGGATCTCAAGTTCAGCCCACCAGAGGGGAGAAAGTCTTGGGGTGGCTTGATCAGGTGAGATGTTAATCACTTTCCTTAATTTGGCGACAATATCCCTCATCGTTGGTCTATGCTGAGGATTTGGTTGGATGCAGTCCTTGATTACATCACAGATGACATTAAGTTCATCGTCTTTGAAAGAGGTGAGGATTGGATCAACCAAGTAGCTGAAGCTCTCCTTGTCATCCAAATATTCAGCAGCCTGGAAAGTTTATTGTCAATCAAATTATTCAAAAACTATGAGGGAAATATAACTCAACCTTGGTTTTGCTCTAATTGATTTTACCCATCGCTCTATCGACCCGTGTTCATCTGAGTATGGGAGCTTTCCAGAAAGGAGTTCAAGCAATAATATGCCAAAGCTGTATATGTTAGTTTCTGGATCAGACTGAGGCGGCAATTCAGATTTCCCTTCATTAACTTCACCTGAGACCTTTGACTGGAGTACAGTTTGTGAAGAAAAAGTTGTCTCTGCTACCTGAAAAAGCAAGAGCAATCGGAAAATGTCACATAAATCATAATGGTCAAACTGCGAAGAGGTTGGTCAAATTGCGAAATGAAGTGCTGTACCTTAGCGGCATAATCGTCTGTCAAAAAGACACAACTTGAAGTTAAATTGGCATGTGCTACCGGTGGATCCAGATCATGGTGCATGTACTGAAGAGAATAAGCTGTTCCCATAATAATCCTCATTCTTGCATTCCAGTCAAGATGTTCCATTCCTTCAACTGAGAAAAGAGTGAAATTTTATTAGCCTCTCAATATTAAGCCTCCAACTCGAGCCTCAAGCAGAGAAGATGCAAGTAAAATGAAAAGATTACTGTGTAGATGCTCAAAGAGAGTCCCATTTGGAGCATATTCAAAAACCATCATCCTATAGAAAGGTTCATCCTCCTCACAGTAGCCAATGAGATTGACAAAGTTCTTATGGTTAATCCGTGACAATGTACCTATCTACAGCAGTGCAACATAAACAGTCAAAATAACAAAGAACAGGAGCAAGAAATTGGAAGTATACAATGTATTGAACAATTCAGCCGGTCTTAAAAAGGTTAATCATTTCCAGTAATCACAGAAACACTGAACCTGTTTCTGGTAAAACATCTGTGAGCACTTTGGCCAGTCTTTGGAAGAAGTGATTGTGGTTGATGCAACGACTATCTCAACGCCATTGGAAAGTGTTCCCTTGTACATAATGCAACCGTCAATGGTGTCAATAATATTACTGAAATCTTCACAAGCTGTATCCAGCTCTGATCGATTAAGCTTTGGAACCCCTGCATTTTATACAACACAATCTAGTTCTCCATGTATTAAACAAAATCAATTACAGGGGATTGCAGGGTTTCAATAATGGCATGGGCATTATAAGACAGGAGCCATCTCATATTAAGTCTACGTTTTAAGGACTATTTCTATCTAAAAATTTGAGTGTTGGACATTTCTGAATTCAACAGTCATGTCAACCATAACCGATCCTCTTTGCAGTGTATAGTGGCTTGACCTTGTTTACCTGAATTTTGCTGAACAAAGTACATATTTTCCAGAAGAATCTGAGATTCATATGATTTCCTAGATTCATCATAAAACAATTTTCCTTCTTTTACCTGAAAAGCCTATAAAATAAAGAGGGTGCTATATATTTTCCTCATAAATTTTCCATATTCAGTTGGTATTTTCTACATCTTAAAATACCTCTATAGCCATCTGATTATAAAAGTTTTAGGAGATTTTAGGTCCAACTCAGCTGTCCAACAGATTAAAAGGTAACTAAAGTTTAATTAAAAATGAGAAAATCACCTGTAATAAATGCTTTCTGCAACTGTGCACTTAGTCCAATCTTCCACGGACGGACCGTTTTTACTGCTTGGGTACGGCACATGAAGAACATGGCAGCAGCAAATATGAATAAAGCTGCTCCACTAGGAACAATATAAACAAACCTCCATACACTCCCACTGGAATGTGAAGATCCTGTAGTGGTCGATGGAGACAGAAGGCTCGAGGAAGGCTGATTAGTTGTCATATCACTCGGAGAGGGAGAACCTTCACCAGCATCTGAAGGCTGCGGTGCAGGTGAAGGATATTGTTTCTTTTTGGCATTTGGTACAGCAGGAAAAGTTCCACTACTTCGGGCAGTTGGAAGAGCAATGATTTGGTCGGAAGAAGGCCCACCAATGGCAGGTGCAGCAGGGAGGTTGCTGGACTGGTCGTATAGCTTACGACGTGCAATATTGACAAGATTCTGCATATACCAAACCATATGTGTCTCAGATGAACCTGCTTCAGATGAAAGGCGACATCAATAGTTATCTCACAAGCATAAATACTGATGTCCAATACCCAAGAATAGTTACTACAATCTCTACTCACCAGGCAGGTAAGTGCAGCAACGATCTCCATGAGTATCCAGAGAGTCCTTTCCAAGCTTCAACCTTGTAAGAATGGAAAAAAGTTCCAATAAAGAGAAGATGAAAAAAACTAGAAATATATCAACAAAAGTATAATTGAATCAACAAAAGAAACATTTCTATTTCATACACTAGCAGTGGCAAGAGGGTGAGGTAATGAGTGAGAACTCTCTTAATTGAACTAGCAAATGATTCTGCATTGTTCAGTTGCTTGAAACTGCTATGCCAAATGCTGTTCATGACATTTAAAATAGGGAAAACTAGACATCTATAGCTATATCTATAATTTTCAACTAGTGTCAATGCAATAGAAACTAAAAAAAAAAAAAATCCTCTGATGGGAAAAGAAAATTTATGGGGTAAGGTCGGTTACATATATGATGCTTATCAACAACCAACGGATGCTGGAATTTGAAGAGCCATCATATTGCATAGCCAATGATCAATTACCTCATACTTCATAAACTTCTAACGAACTCATAGTTCACATGGGTTAAAGAGATCTTACAGACTAAATAAAAAGAAAGTGAAAGTGCTATATGATTGGAGCATGGTGGGGCTCAAATCGCAAACCTCTTTACAAGTTCACATGCCAATTGAGAATTAAGACATAATCAATTCATTATTCATTTATTTAATTGTTTAATTATACTCAGTTATAAGCTAAAACTTAACAATTGTTTGAACCAGATCATATGTCACTTGAGCAGGCACAGTTACTGGAATTATCAGGGGATCATGCTGAAGCCTCATTCTCATATATTTCTTCATCCAAATAAAGAACCAAGAACCACGAACTTAAAGAAAGTTTGCTAGCAAACAACCAAATAAAGCATCTACTGGTAGATTCACAACAGATTAATTAAAATGAGTAAAAGTCTTACCATTGTCTAAACTTCCTATTTACACATCCATTTCCAGCAAAAACAGAAGATGTAAGATTTTCATCACATTGCAGTTCAGTGAGTAAGTTCAGCTTTGTGAGTTCCAGAGGAATGCTGCCTTCAAAGTTATTATTGCAAAGCAACCTAAGTGAAAACTGGGTTAGTCCAGGTACCAATAAGGCCTAAAGCATCATATACATATTAAACCCAAAACAATAAACTCACACGCGTTTTAGTGACGGCATCCTGCCTACTTCCACTGGAATTGTTCCACTCAACTTATTATTCCTCAAATCCAAAAGCTCCAGCTTTGTAAGTTCTCCAAACTCTTTTGGAATGGCACCAGAGAAACGGTTTTTGTTGAGTATACTGTTAATGCAAATGGAGAGAGCAAGAACAAGAAAATTTAATCACCTTCAGAGAGCACTGCAAACATTACCAAATATCGAGCTACATATTAAGACGCTAGATACACTGTCTATAATCTAGGAAAATCCTTATCAGATGATAACCTATAAGCAGAAGTGTATGAGTTCAAAGATTTTCTTAATTCAAAGGCATCAAGAAACTAGGTAATAGACTATGCACCCTTCAACACACAAAATGAAATATGATCACAGAGTTATAAATCATGATTATCATAACATAAATCATCTCTAAATTAATGTAGGTTACAGATATTTGTATTCCATCTCTAGTCAAACTATAAGCTTTGATATGTATTTACAGACTAATAGAAGTTCGAGGAGTGAAATTTTCTTTTTATTTAACTTGTCCTTCTCTTTTCAACATATGCCTTGCCCTCTTACAGTGACCAGGGATTGTGATATTCTTTACCTTCTTACATTCCGTCCTATCATAATGCCAACACAAGTATAACTTTGTTCTTAGTAATGTATAATGGAATCCAGAAGTTCATTGTCCATTACATTATGATAGATATGCAGAATAGTCCTACAATCTTCATCTCATGACATTGGTTTTGGTCATTATAAGTAAAAAATAAAACAATTGCTGCATCACAGTTAGAGGCTCGTGAGTTAAAGAGCAACAGATCTACATTATTACAAAAAAAAAAATTGAAAAAAAAAAAATCCTGATTGAGATACAGAGGCAACAAAAATATGATTCCTTACAGAATTTTTAAGTTTCTAAGCTTCCCAAGCTCAGGAGCTAATGTTCCTTCCAAATACAGCTCTTTCAAATCCCTGCGAATAGAAGTAAACAGGAGACAATATTATCATCTATCATTCAACTTGTATTAAAGAAACCTCCAAACTCGGAACCTGTACAACTAATACCAAAATACAGCTCCATGTCAAACAATCGCATAAAAAATATATATTTTCGATAAAAACTCTGTAACTCAGCATTCATTAGCGAAGAAATTAAGAGCAAAGAAACTTACAGCATTATCACTTTACCGTTGTGACAATGAACACCAAACCACAAGCAAGGAGTGCGATCATTTTGACTCCAATAGGTAAAGGCACCATAAGGATCCTCATTCACCCTTGTCCGGAATTCCCACAGAGCCAATCCTGCATTTACACACGTCATTTAGAACACAAGGAAAAACAAAACAAACAGGCAGACAAACAACATCAACGTTCAGCTATTGGTTCTGGAGAATTTACCATCCGCATTGAGAGACCAAGACCCTTGAATTTTAACACTCACAATCAAAACCAAGAAGAGCAGTAAACCGAATCCAATAGGGGTCCATCTACCCACCATTTCTTGACGAACCAAATGCAGTAGTGGATGGTATTCAAAATCGCCAGGTTTTTTTATGTTAAACAACCCCTTCAAACCAATACAAACAACAAAAAAACAACTATATTTTGTTCTGCAAACGCGAAATAAATTTCCTGACTACGATGGAAAACCTATCTTAATGTCACTGTAATTTCAAATCCAAAGACTTTGCTTCCAGTGATGATAACATCAGGGTCTTTCATTCCTTTTTATTAAATTGATTTCACAGCACCCTTTTCGTTGAAATGTACATAGTCCTCTGAAAAAAAAAGATCTTCCCTCCTATTGTGTCTCAACTCAACAACAGCAGCTGAAAATATCCTAGAATAACAAACAAAAAGATTCAACATTATAAAATAACAAGAAGAAACAAGGAATGAAGAATACCCTCGACAATAAGCAAGGATATTTAAAAAAAAAGTAAAAAGAATATAATTTACCACAAAAAATGACTAAGGTCTCTCTTTTGAAGGTGGTGGCAAAAATGCAAATATCAAAACAAACAAAAAGAAAAGGTGGGGGTGGGGGTGGCGACGGTGAGTTGATGAGCTGAGACACAAAGGCAGCAAAGAAAAATTTAAACTTTGCAATAACTCTAGCAATGAAGATATATTTTTTTTTCAATTACTGCCCTTTCCAAGGATGATCCCAGAGGATCCTCCTCTCTTCGACCACCATTTTCGTGTCTCTCATGGCCTTAGCCTCTTTTTTCCTCTCTCTAATGTTCTTTTCTTTTCTTTGGAATTGAATTTCTTTTTCTGTTTTTCTCTCTCTTCAAAGCGGCCCCCGCGAGCCATCTTCTCTGCTTTTAATTTTTCTCTTTTTATTTTCAATTTTTCAGTTAAGTGAGTCCTCGCTATTTTCTTCGAAAAAAAACTTTAATTTATTCAAAAAATAATAATTAATTAGTTATTAAATTGTAATAAATAATAATTTAATAACGGTTTTAGCACTGGATCCTACAGTAACATGATCTGTTCGGCGGGAAAGTTAACGAACTTGTTAACCGCCAGAAGACGGTGAATGGTAATGGGGGCCCCCACTTCCGCTGTTATCGGACGCGTTTTTAAAATTATTTTCAACCGTTGAGCGGGCCCACACTTGATCAAAATGTTATTTTGTCTTTTGACCGCCGTGCGTCCCTCTTTGTTCTGCCTCCACTCCAAATTTTAATTATAAATCCACCAAAAATAATTTGTCTTTCTCATAAATTTATTTTCAAACTAAAATATTTCTCCCTTCTTCTCCTTGCCCATTCATCCTCCAGGCACCTTCTCTTTCTTCTTCTGCTCCTTCCTCTTTTCTCCTTTCCCTTTTGACACATCCTTCTCTTTCTTCTACTTCTCCTTCTTTTGCGATAAGGCCAATTGCGGCTTGAACAGAAGCGCCGTGTCGTAATATGGCCAGATTGTGGAGACTGGAATCTCAACGGTCCCACTCTGGTTTGTCATATATGCTTCTGATGGACTCTTCTCCAAACGGATCGTGCTTGTCACCAAGAAGCTAGGAATCACCTGTTTGGATTTAGAGATGGCAATAAGGGAGGGAAAAATTCCACATTCCTCATCCCCAACCCTTCTCCGTCCCCATGCTGTCCCTTTCTTCTTGTCTCGCAACCTCGAGGAATAAATAAACCAAAACAAAATAAATTCATGATGTAAAAATAACAAAATTCGCCATTTATGGGACGGTCACAAACTTTTTACCTTCCAAATGAGTGATTGAAGTGCTTTCCATTGGTTGTCTTCTTATCGCCATGACCACAATACGCTAAGTCATTTGATACATATTAAGGCGATTATTAGTCATTGCACATAAAATAGCTAGAGAGAATTGAGAAGACAGCGAGATTGAGTTGAGAGAAGCGTCGAGAATTTGAAATTGAGAAGAGTAATTAAAGATTAAGTTGTCAAGGTTAGAGCTCCCAATATCAATGACACCATGCCTCAGCTTCATTTCGGCCTCAGAAAAGTTAGATGTGGTTGGTCCTTTCTACAAGTATTCGAGTTTATACTATGAATTTTTATGGTGTCAGCGATAGTTTGTATTATTCTGGCCGATAGGGAGTGGAGAATGAGATTATAAGGGTTTTGGGAATGACTTAGGATTGTACCAACTATTTGGTGTGACAAGAAGAGCGCAACGCATAATACTATTATGCATGGAAAGTCTACACGCATATCCATTTTATAAGGGACATGGTTAGTAATGGTGAAATAACAATCAAGCACATCCTCTCCAAGGAATGACAGTTGACGTATTCACCGAGCCTAACTCAATTCTAAAGTGAACACTTTGAGTTCCATCGACGCAAACTCAAAGCTCTTCCCAAAAGCTTTGGTTTTGGGGGGAAGGTGAGAAATCAAGTCAATTCTACCACATGAAAGGACAAGCACAACATGCTTATGGTCCTGCAACAGAATGACAAAGATGTAGGCAATGGTACCAACAACAGAATTTGCATTGCAGTTTATGATCCTGGAGGGACATCACACTAATCTTGTAGAACTCTATCTTGCTGTTCAAGCTTGGAAATTGATTAGAATCTTCTTTCAATTGCACTCACAGCCTTGTCTATAGATAGAGGTCCTTAGAAATGGAAAACAAAATGTGTTTGATTGTGTCTAACTCATTGTCTACACTTATCACTGCAACACTACTGTGTCTATATATGCCAATGTGTTTTTGATTTTTTTTTTTTTGTTTAATCACAAAAAGTCTTTATGATGTTGCTTCACAGTAGTCATTCATTATATCTTCATCAGTGATGATCATGCTTTCATTTAAATTTATATGTGTGTTGCAAATTCATTCTAGTTTGAATTACATCATGCCCACTGTTCAGAAGTTGTGTGATGGGTTCAGAGTGTCCTTCTCAGCTCCTGGGCCGGTATCAGAAGCAGCTCTGGCAAAAGTTTGTGCCATTTTAGGTGCAGTACTAATAAAAAGTTTTGAGTCTTTTGTTTTTTCCTTATGAATTTAACAAATTTCCTCTGTATGCATATATTGGATTGAAGTACTTATGGCTGCTATAGCGAAGTACGTGTGCTTTTTCAATCAATGTATGTCAAATGAAATGAAGCCTTCAAATGTGGGTCTCAAGCAGGAGGCACAGTTGGCTTGCTAATGGAAAGGTTCTGTGCATTGTAACAATGACAAAAAAGGGCGAAAGTGAGGTCATCAATATTCTCTTCCAATCAAGTATCTGCACTTGCATGAATATGAAACATTTTCTGTAAGCAATTTGTTTTACAGTAGGAATTTAACTCCCAATTTGATGTTCTATTTGGAAATCTGACTTGAATAATGAATACTCTTGGTTTTCAAAGTAAACCGGAAGTTGGATTCAGTAAATATTATCTTTCATTTAGACATTTCCTGCTGAGTATTGAAAAATTCATTGGAGAAATTGAATTTAGGCACATTCCAAGTAGGCTGTGAAACTTACTCCCATAGTTAATTTGTTCCTGCAGAAACGTCAAATGCAGAATTCTGAAGGGCAATTTGTGGTTGAATTACCAAATAAAACTCGTTTTGCTTAGTGAAAATTGCCTTAGAATGGCATCATCTCCTTCAATTACCATGCACCTTGTAGCCCTAATCTGGTTTCATTACAAACCTCCATCTCTGACTTCAGCATTGGCAGTACTACACTAATCCTGTTAATTGGTTTAATGTATTACAATAGAAAGATATTGTTTACTGAATCCATTCTGCCTGAGTTAATAACAAAAAAATTCATAAATTGGCTTTTGTATAAATGCTATATTTTTTTTACTTGTTGGGGTGTATTCTAGAGAGTGAAATCATCCTTGTAAAAGTGAATTCTGATATATTTTGTATATATTCAAGCACATAATTCTGTTGCATGTATTTATACATATAGGCCCATACGAAGTTACAGTCTTGGCTAATTACAAAATACAGTAGAGATAAATGTGCCCAACTAATTTACGCAAACTGTGACTAGGATAAGAATAACTCAAAAATAGGTGATACTGTTACAATCCTGGTATTCTTCTACCCTGATGTAAAAAGAATTTATTGCTTGTTTCAGATTTTATTCGGTATACTGAACAGTACACTTAATATTCTGAATGTTGTCAGCTAGGCAGAACTTTAGCTGGATCAATCTGTTTTTTCCACTGTTGACTTTGATGGCTGATTAGTTTTCTAGGTCTTAAGCAGCTTTTTTCTAACAAATTTTCTGTGTCAAGGACAGTTATGAATTATATATGCTGTTGATTGGCAGCATCTTACGAAAGTTCTTACAACAGGAAGCTGAATAAGCTTGCTGAGGCTGCTTCAAATATTGCTCTTTTGCATCCTCTTACTAGTAGTTAGTCTGTACATTACCAGGAGAATTAGCTGTTAGCATATTATTCTTGGGTTTATGTGTGCTTTAATGAGTCCTGACTTAAATGCCCTGCAACATTGTCTTCATCAGATACTCTTCATAAAGTGGCGTCCGTGTTTTTAGCTATAGCTTAATGTTGCACAGAACATATAATAATTTTCAGCCCTGGTTGAATGTTTTGTATTAAATAGACATTTTTGTATCGGTGAAATATTTACAGCCAGACCTGCAAAACTTGTTAGAGACTCTGAAATGACTACACCTTGTGGAACCACAGTTCTTTACCCAACCAGTGGTGGCAATATTCATTCCTTCAAAGCATTGACTCCTTGTTGAAAATTAAGGTACCTCTGATTCTCCAAAGTGTGTTGGCTGGAAGAGATTCAACTTCCTGAAAACTTTGTTGTACGAAGAAAGGCGCACAAAGGCCCCATGATTAGACAGAAAAACTGCCATTGGGTTGATTGCTGAATCCTTGGCTGGAAAAACTGCCATAAACTAATGTGGGCTTGCGAGGCATTGAATTGTGCATAAAATACTTGTTGACTCAGTGGTGAATGCAATTAAAACAATTACCCTTTTTCTGGTTAATCTTTTAATGAATATTAATTTATCCTGCAATTAAGACAACGCCATTTTAGGGCTCAATCACTAGCTGTGTTTCATACATGAATATGAACACATGTATATCTATGATCCACGTGTGGACAGAAAGTAGACAAAAGCTGCAATTTTTTAGGCATTAATTAACCAATTAAATGCTGAAGTTGAAACAATTTGTTGCAAAGAAATAACATCTTGTTACATAGTAGTATGATTATACAGACACACTTAAATTTATTTAACAGTTTTCATCAGCTTATGTTACTATTATGGAAAATAATATAAAATAGACAAAAACTTGTCATTCTTTTTCTTCATGCCTCTACAATACAGTGACTAAACTAATCATATCAAGGCTTAAACCTGAAATGAGAAGGAAGACATAAAAAAGCTATAGCTTTTTTGAAATGGTGCGTTAGATTATACATGTATATGGATATGTTAATGATATATAATTTGAATATTTAAGCTGAATCACATAGTTTTATTAGTCTGTTAATTAAACTTTAATGAATGTAAAGGTGGACGTAAAATATAGGGGATATTGATTAAAATAACCTATTTTTTTCTTTATATACATATATAACAACTTTTTTTCTTATTATATATATATATAACCTTAAATATAAAATACTTAAAATATTTTTAGACTTTATATTTATTCAGTCAGGACTCACCCAATCAAAACATAAAACTTACTCACTCACCAACTGAGACTAAAATATGAGATAAAAATATGAAAAATTTTTATGACTTTGATGGTGAAAAGATTGATCGGGTGGTTGGCCGGTCAACCAAGCTCTTAGCCAACCAATATATTTTTAAAAAATTGATTGGTCAATCAATTTATTTTTAAAAATTGATTGGTCAGGTGATTGATCAGCGGGCCATTTTATAATTTTTTTCTTTTAAAGGTAAAATTAATTAAAAAAGTGACTATATTTATACAATAAAAAATAGTTATATATATAAAAAAATAAAATAAACAAGTATTTTAATCAATATCCCAAAATATAGAGTTAATTCAAATTCGAGTAGGGAGAAACTTTGTATTACTTTAAGCTGTAAACCATTAAGAGGTGGTAGATTATTTTTGGGTCATATATGCTTTCTCATTTTCCAAGGACAACTCAATAAGAATCCTGGCAACTCAATTTCAGGAAAGAGAAATAAGTTTGCTGTATACAAATTTTTTACATGCAGTATGTAAAACATGTCAAAATGAACAAGTTAGGGTGATAATTAGGGAGTAGTAACTGTCATCTCGTTCATTAACATGACACTGATCTCGTCCAAAACCACTGACATGACATCTTTCTTCCACATTGATTGCTCTTTATGCTTGGATGATGAACATTTAACATATTTTTAGAATGTGAACTCTCTATCTGTCAGCCCGGTACCACCGATTTGATTTTAGCTATATCCAGCAAAATTTTCTCTTAACCTTGTCCTTCTAATTAAATGAACATGAATAAGAGAAGAAGAATCACAACTGCCAGTATAAGTCCGTCTGATAATACAGTTGTTTGAAATGACGGGATCATAATGAAACTTGATTTCCCATTAATTGCATGCATTAACTAGAGATTAAAAGACAACCAAATAAGTTAAGATATTAAGTGGTTTGCCTAGCCATGTGTTTGGAATTAACTAATCTAAATATTAAACGCACTCAAAACCGCATTTTCTGTGCTAAGCATCCAATAATCTTGTGACCGGCCATTTATAAGCACTTAGTATATTGAGACTGCCAAGCATATATTAGGAATGGGTGAGAAGCATTACCTGAGAGGCGACATTCGCTCTGTGATTCTCTTCACTCCATTAATGGTAGAAATCGAATCAGAATTCCGTAGAGCTCCAACGTAGCTTCTAATTAGATAGCTACAAAGAACAACAAACAGAAATATACCTAGAGATGATTGGTGATAAAGTTGATAAATACAGTTATGAGACATGATTCTCTTTTATGCCAATAAAATATGTAGTGTTGCTAGGTCGGATGTCTTAGTCTATGAAATAATATACAAAAAAGAAGCAATTCTTTGGCAGATTCTTAAGAGCTATAAATTAATAAATCTGAGGTCAACTCTCCATGCATACGAGAAGACAAAGCATCAAATGTTTTCTATGTATGGTAGGCCTTGGAGTGTCTCATTTTGTTTAAGTTAAATTTTAATATATATGAACCCATTTTCCTACTTTCCATCTTTTTGGCTAAAAGCTTCTAGTTTAATGCTTAAAATCTATCTTCTCTCTCTAAGCAACAAAAGTATGCATATATCACACATAACCAGCCAGTTTTGGGTGTCTTTTAGTGAAACCTAAAACCTTGAAGTGATTCCCCTCGGGCTGTACTTCCTGAAGACTATCAAGAGAGAAGACCATCTTTGCAATGTAGAGACAAAACATAATCCAAATTCTATGAATAGTGATAGCCTCGAAAAGTAAACCCTTTGGACGGTTAGGAAAAAGATAAATAATTAAAGGATGAAACTTGGGAATTAATGATATGATCAAAATTCCTGATTAGCATTCAGAATTCCTAATTAACAATGATCAAAGTGCAAATATTATTTTATAACCCGTTTTTGTTTGTACTTGACTGTGCCCAGATGAGCTTTCAAGTTCTACTCGGAAAAATAAAATTGTTTCATGCTCGTCATTTGTTGATCATGCTGATATCATGGATTAAAATTCAACTTCAATAATTTTCTCATGGAAGTCGAGCTTTATAATTCTTCTTCCCTCAATAACCCCTTACAATTAAGAGGTTAATTTATAATTAACTTCTACTTGCCTTCCCAAAAATTAAAAAAGAAAAGAAAAGAAAGAAACTAAAAACAATGCTGCTAACGGTTGCTGTTCAAGGCCCTGAATCTGATGATCAACTTTGTATTGCTTTAGACGTTTTCCCTTTTTCCAAATGAATCCTCTCCAACCACTCAGTTTTGGTCAGTTTTATTAGTTTTTAAGATGTCATCCCCGCACTTTCAAGAGACAGTTATAATAAATTGCATTAATTTTAGCTTCACCTGCTTGCAGAAAGGAATTGAAGTAATTATTATTGACAGAAATGAAAATTAAACACTGAAGTTTCTCTCACATGTCATTGGCTGCAGAACAAAGCAAAATAAATGCTGCACGGAAACGGAGAAATGTAAAAATGCGGAAATGGAAACGTAGAAACGTATTTTTTAAAATATATAGGAAACGAAAATGTAGAAAAACTTATAAATATGAAAAATATTAGAGTTTTTTTTATAAATACTAAATTTTTTATAACAAAAATATATATACTTGTATAATATAAAAATAAATAATAAAAAAAATAAAGAAAAAGAATACTATAAAATAAAATCATAGAACCTATTGTAAATTGTTCTTGAGCAAACACATGTAGATATTTAAGAAAAAAACAACAATATACACCAGTCTATATGATATGTTGGGAAAGAGATAAGTAACACATTGAAGAGTAGAAAGGAGATGAATTCAATATGAGATTTAAAGACATTTTCATTTGAAAATATAAAAGATATATGTTTAATCGATTTCCTAATTTTTCTTCTAAAGAAAACGTGTTTCAAAATTTTTTAAAAATTTTAAAATGACCCGAAACTTTTCCTATAAGTTTCGGAGAGTTTCAAAAACGGAAACGTGGAAACGCACCCCATTGTAAGTTTCCGTGCTACTTTGAATGCTCTCAATAGGGCAGCTGGTAAACTCTTCCATCTCAAATTCATCACCTTGCATAATCTCTAATATTGGTAGTTTTAGGATTATCGAAATGTGCAAAATTTAGGGGGCATTTTCTACAGTTACCAAATATCATTTTAACTTGATCGATAATGCCAGGATTCTATTTCCTGCCTTGTTGGAACCCAACAAGCAAGTATTCAATGTATTATTGTTTCCTTTTCTTTCCCAACGAAATGTGAAAGTTAAAAGTCAAGGTGCAGGCATTATCCTTGTTATTTATTAATATATTAAACATGTTAAGTAATATATTGTCAAATTTGAATGCAGGAAAATTCATATTCTTACCATTTGCGATAGAAAAATGCCCAGAAAACGATCTATGCAACTTTGTTTGAACACGTTGGTCCACCAACAATGACTAACTTCTAGAGTCCTCTACCCATCTGCAGCCCACAAAAATCTGGTATATATATAATCAACGACCCATTTTTTCGATTGGATACGTGGAGACGAAAACAGTGTTGTGATATAAGTAGAAAGTCTTTGTTTAGGTAGGAAGAATTGAAATGTGGATGAAAGAAATGGCCCACGACTTTTCTTTGAACACGTTGATGAGGTTAATAAAATTAAAAGAGTAATTAATAATTTTGTTTACCATTGAGAAGAGTCTCTTGTAGAGGTCAAACAATTAAGATAATCACGAGAGAGGGAGAGAGATTTTACAATTAACATGCAGGACAACTGTCAAAGCAGGCAAAGGAAAAAAGGGTGGAGTCTAGCTAGTCACATGATATTCAACAATCGCATCTGTATCCATGAATGTGAATTTTATTTCATTATAAAGAACTCTAGTAGTGTGTGTCAGAACATCGTTTATTTTATTACCCCATGAAAGACTCTTAGAATATACATTTCTAAATTTTGGATTACTTCAATTTTAAGGTTCAATTACGAAACAAAAACATCCTAATCTCCAAGAAAAAAAATACATTACCTGCGCCTTGTGTTCTCTCTGTCTTTCTTTCTCTCTCTCTCACCTTCACCCTCACCCTCTTTCTCTTTTATTTGTCTGAAATCAAGCCACATCAGTCTATATACCAGGTTACCATGGTCTTGCGATCTGTTCGAATGTAGACAGGGTTTAGAATCTCTCTGATCATCAACGACTTGGAAGGGGGAGACAGAAGACTAGCTAGCTTCAAATAAATGGTTTGTATGGACATGAAGGAAAATTGAGAAGTTTTTTGTTTTCGTGGTGACAAATTTCACTCTTTTTAGGTTTCTTATGCTAACTTAACTGTGATCTACTTCAAGCTCTTACTGACTTATAAAAGTTAATCTCAATTTCCTTTTGCAAAATTTGTGTTTATAGGTAGATTACTCTCACTTTTCCAACCCTTTTGGCAAAAGAAAAGAACATAATATTTATATGATCTTAATTAGGCGAATTTGTTAGTTTTCTAAAATTCTTTCAATATATTGGATATTATTCTTCTTGATATCTTTTGATGATCTAGAAAAGTTTATATTCATTCTGATTGAGTTAAGATGTTTCTTCTCGATGAATGGCCTTTTCTCTCTTTACACACAGTAGCTCCAATGTCAACCTACGCCCAACAATTACTTTTTTGTTCTCACAACTTTTGCAAACAGCCATAAGTTATTTCATTTGTGTTGAAACTAACACTAAATTCTTAAAGTTACTCTATGGGAACATAAGATCACTGAAAGAATCAGATAAGAATCCTGATGTTTTTAGAGGCCTTATTCTATGATGCAGCGCCTACAGATCACAACTTAAATAATTTTTGGCAACATATTCATAATAAAAATCTATGTAGATCATTTTATTAACATAATTTCCAATTTTGTTCACGCTTTCTAGGGTTTTCAGCTTTATAAGTTCAGTAGGTACCATAAAAAATTAACCATTAATTGACATCTATGACAAATTGGTGCAGAAGAATTGAAGAGTTGAAGAGAAGCAGAAGGATAGGCCTATATGTATCTCAAGCATTGAATTGTAATCATGTAAGCCTGGCATAATATGAACTTTTTCTTTTTTCAGTCTGTTAGCGTTTCTATTTTCTTTACCTTAAACGGCTGGGAGCCTTTAGATTGAGTTTGTTCATTCCTTCTTTATTTCCCCCTTTTTCCAACTTTAATTTTGCATGAACTTTAGAAAATCACTGCAAGCCAGATTCATTTGATGTGTAATTTTGTTTGATTCATGTAAAAAGAGAATCAAGTAGATGTTGTTTAAGCAAAATGTAAATCCTTTGAATCAAAATCAGTAATGAACACACTTCCATTTATATGGGTTGTTGGTGCAGTTCTAAAGAGTTTCCACCAATAAATTTTCTACCAAATGTTGTGCGAATTTGCATAAATTTTAAAAGGGTTAGGTTAGCTTAAAAATATGCCAGCTTACTGCCATAAACGATAGGAAATTAATATTTAAAGACACTACCTCCTATATTGAAATGCTATGAAGGAATACAAAATACTAGCTCTCTTCATTACAATCAGGTCAATGCCCTTGCTATTAGGATTCGTAAGAAAAGCATCCCCCGGAATTTTTATATAACTGCTGCCATGCATACATAGGAGCAAAAATGGAGGTCGTATATGGTAATCTTCTATAATTAAGTTATTATACGGGCCATTCAAATTCTCAGTGTCAGTGTGTATAGCTAGGACCTAGCTAGCTATAGAGTGTATTTTTTTTTTTCAATATACATCAAGAATAAGAAATGTAGTATCCATCTATTTCCATGGCATGGCCGCTACCTGAATGTTAGACTTAATTAAAATAGATTTTCAAAAAACTAATTAAATGATGGTTGAGAAATGCCAACATTATTTGACTTAAAGCTCATATTTTCTAATGCCTGGCTAATTAAACTTTCTACAATTTCCAAATTCATTTTCTGACAATTTCCAACCTTTCTATTATATACTTAGCAGATTGACCATTTTGAAGAAATATACGTATATGAGAAATGGTCCAAGGGAACTGAGGACAGCCATGGCAGAAGATTCAGATATATGTGGTCAAGAAATGAGCGAAAAGACTGAGGAACAAGCTGAAAACACATCCGGAGTGTCCTCCCAAAAGTGTTCATCCTTTGACTTGAATGAAGAGGCCAGCAGTGAAGAGGGTGATAGTTTTGCCAGGGTTACAGAAGCAAGTGTTGAAGATGATGAAAAAGGAACACAAGGGAGTTCTTCAGATAATAATCTCACAAATGAGGGAGGAAATGAACGAAGGCCTGTAAGGCAATACATCCGCTCAAAAATGCCTCGCCTCCGATGGACTCCTGAGCTCCATCTCTCTTTTGTGCATGCTGTTGAGAGGCTTGGTGGACAAGAGAGTAAGTTTCCTTTGATGCATATTTTATTGTTACTTTTATCCAAGTTTATTCACATATTTCTCTTCTCCTGTATGATCTTAAGTAAAAATACAAGAGAAAGATATTGTGTCTCTCCTTTTTATTTACCAGTTTCCACTCTCTTGGAATTGGAGCAGAGGCGACTCCCAAATTGGTTCTTCAGCTAATGAATGTGCGGGGACTTAGCATTGCACATGTAAAGAGTCACTTGCAGGTGCCAATTCAGAAAATGGAAATTATATTTAGTCTTTTCTGATTTTCTGTTCCAGTATTTTAATTTCTTAATTTATTGTTTGAGCAAATCTGTTTCATGCACCAGATGTATCGAAGTAAGAAGCTTGATGAGGCTGGACAAGGTGATCTTTGCCTTTTTTTTTTTTTAAATCATATTATTATGCAATTATGACTGAGCTAGTAGTTTGTATGATCTTTATCAAGTAATTTATAATTGGACTCCAAATCTTGAAATGATTGTACAATTCTTTACTAATAAGATTGAATTAAGATAAGATTAATCTTATTAATACTGATAACATTAGGATAAAATTAAGATAAGATTAATGTTATTAACGCTGATAACATTAGGATAAAATTAAGATAAGACTAATTTTATTAGTGTTGATAACATTAAGATAAAATTAAGATAAGAATAATGTTATTTTAATACCTTGCATATTTTAGGGTTGTCACTGATTAGTACTCCAGAAAAAAAAGAAATGAAAAAACAAATTAACTTTAATGTTTCTAAGTTGTGGTTAGGAATATATTATGAATAATCTCATGATCACATATATGCCCTAATTTGGCCTTTAGGCTTTAGTAATCATATTAAAATAGGTTGAATCTAACTGTTCTTTTTTATGAATTTGTTCATGAAAAAAAACACTGTATTTTCAAAATCCCAGAAAATGTTTGTAGGGTTTTTAAAAACAGTTTCATTTTAGAAGTAATATGTCCAATACTAAGCATGAATTTTTTTTTTCTGTAAACTAATTCAGGAATGAATTTAATTGATACCATTAGGGTTTGAAAAAGGAAAATATTGATATGTGTACCTTGCTCAATGGAGAGAACAATTTATAGAAAATCTAAGCCAAATCCTGGAGAATTTAAGTATAAAGCATTTTGGTTTGTGTTATGCAGTGCTAAGTCATTCATATAGAACGATGCAAGGTAGAGACAACTTCCGGAATATGTTTCACCAGCCGGTTATGAGCAGTCCTCATCAACACTTCAGAATGGAGAATGGTGGAATTGCTCTCTCCACAAGTTTTCATGGAAACAATCACAGCCTTTCGCAGACACCTCTCTCCTATCGACCTGTACACTTCGGAGCTAACTTTTCTAGGTAATTAATTAACATCTAGTTGTGATTAACTCAATTAAAATCCATCATCCCCGCTAGTAGGATATCCTTAAGAGTTGTTTCTTTCTACTTGAAGGCAACGACGGTGGGCTTCTGATGACCTAGCAAGAGTAAGGTCAAATTCTCTACTAGGAAAAGATCATGCATCGGGGATTGAGCCATTGAGACCTAGTCGATTTCTTGAGGAAAAGAGATGGCCTCCTTTGGAAATGATTAACAGTCGATGGAAGGCCAATCATATTTCAAGTATGCAGCCGAGGTCTCTTGGAAACCTTGGAAATGATTCTGTGGGCAATTTCAATAGCTTTAAGCCAGAGTTTCAACCTACATTTTGCCTTGAGGTAAAGATGTTGGATTTTTGAGATACAAAGCATAAAACTCTATTTATCCCAAACTTAATATCTGCATTGTTTGCAGTTGAATGGAGATAAAACATCAAAGGAGAAGGAATGGCTGCCAGACCTGCAACTGAGACTGAGCCAAAGAGTTGGAATTGATGAGGAGAAGACTCATTGTAAAAACACTCAAGAAATTAACACTAAGCTTTCACTTTCTTAGCCCTTATTCGAGGAAACAAAAGTTAATCAATAACAATCGACAACATTGGGAGAAATGCATAAAGATTCTCCAAAACCAAATTACACCAGACATCTACACACAAACACGTTACAGAAAGGCCATTTGAAGCTCAGTACTTATTAAGGATCTGACCGTGTTTGAAGAAAATCATTGGAGTGAGGCCTTTCCAGGTACTTTGTCTTAGAGCCATTTACAAGCATGGTGATGATTTTTTTTTTTTTTTGAATATAGCAGTTTTGCATGATTAAAGTAAACCCTAGAAAGGGTTTGTAAATTGATCTAGTATTCAAGATGATAATCTCTTTGATGGTGGCACTTATATGTGTAATTTTATTTGATATAGATTAGAAACTGAGATAATTAAGGCCATGGAAAGTGGGTTTAGTATTAATTTTTTTCATTAAATTTTAAATATTAGAATATATGTTGGTATTCTTCATTAGTTTGAATAAGAGCTTATTTTATTAAATTGAGAGACAATTCTTCTCTTGATTTGCCCTTAAATTATATTTGAAGCAAATAGAAGTCAAGCCCGGAGGGTTAGGTAATGACTTAACGTTCATTAATTAGGATGACGAATGCTTACGGCACACGCCAAAATGGCCCAATAGGCCCATTTTCGGTGGAGTGGGCTTTTTGTTTAGATTTGGAGCTGCCCATTCTCCAACTGATTCGGCCTACTGCTAATTTAAGAAATTCCATTTTATTATTAATAACAATATTATTATTATTTTAATTAAAATAAAAATAAACCTATAAAAAGAAAAAAAAAGTATTTAAAAATATGTATAATTCAGTTCAAATAATAAAATCAGATTGAATTGTTTAAAAATTACGATTTAAATTAGTTTATAAAACGGTTTTGTTAGGGCTAATAAATTTAAAAAAAATAGTTTACAATTTGAGTTACGATTTAAATGATTTTCAAACAGAATCAAATTGTAATCCATATTTTTTTTAAATACATACATAAAAAATCATAGTTGATATATTTTTTTAATAAACAATTAGGTGAACCATTTATTTTTTTATATTTATTTTATCATTTTTTAAATGTTTACTTTATATTTTAGGTAACTACAATTTATTTATTATATATTAAATACTATATATTTAAAAGTGAATATTTTTAATAAATTCAAACCGTAATATAAATCGCACTAAACCGTATTTTTTTTAGTTTAATTTAGTTTAAAATCTAAAATAATTTAATTTAATTTAATTTAAAATTTTTTCAAATTGTTTTTTTAGCTCAGTTTAAAAAATTTTTTACATTGCACCGGACCGGATCTTATACGACTTTAATCGTATTTGAGTACGGGGCAAATAGAAATGAGCTTCTCAGGTCAATGCAATACCAGTAGATGCAGTAGTTTAGCAGCCCACCAAACATTACATAATTGAAATTGAATGCAGGGACTATGACCAATTTCAGATAGCAACAGTTGGAATTTACATGGACCAAAAAATGGCGTGTCGACATCTTTTATTCTGCTACTGAAGTAAATTCGTGAGGTTTGATTGTCTAATTACTGGCAAGCCCCATAATAAAACTAGATTATGGACTAACAATAAAATTTCTCCAATGGCAACTCAAGCAAAACTAAACCTACCTATGCACTTAGCATATGCAGCTGTAAATGTTCAGGAATCTGTATCGGAATTCATTTCCAGAGCGGACAAAGTATAAAGGAAGATCAATGTTTGAGAACTGATCTTCAAAGATTTATGACCATTCCAAGAAATTGAATATGACCTGACTGAATTAGCACACACTAATGCAGAAGACATTCACACACAGACTTACGAAGTTTAATACGGTTACTGAAACCGGGCACACCAATACCACTGGTCTAGTATACAGAGGAAGAAGCAATAGGAAAATAACCTTCCGGGAGAAAAAATAATCACTGGAAGGATTTAACAGATCAGTAATCCAAGGACTTTGATGAGGATCTTCAAACTTCATGTTATCGTTTGCTGTGAAAAGTGGGCTGTTAATTCCTGTCAAGGAAACACATAAGCAAAGGTTAGCTCTTTTATCCAATCATTAAAACTTAGAAGTTCTAGGAAAACATACCATTGAAGTTGAAATTGTAGATTCATTACCTCTGAGTAACGTTTGTGATCATGATGTGAATAGGACGTTTTTACAATTGTTTCCCACTTAGTACTGGTATAAGAATCCTGCCTTTTAGGATGAAATCTGCTGTGATATGAAGCCGAAAAGGAATTTTGTGAGGACATTGAAGGCAGAGTACGCCAAAGCCAGGATTCGGAAGGTTTTTGTGGTAGTGGTGGAGGAAGAGGCGACTGCTCGAAACCACTGTTAAAACATTCTGGATAATCTTTCTCTAAATTCCGATCCTTGCTACTGTTTAGATTTCCATCATCAACAACTTTTACAAGTTCCAAAGACTTGCATTCCTGATTGAGTTCTTCATCTGGTCCAAAGCACTCCACCATATCTGCTGCACCTCCACGGTGCAATCTTCCTGAGAAAGAAGACCGATTGGCTTTTATGGAACCCAGGATTTTGGTTTCTGATATGCTCCCTCCCTTGGCAATATTAAGGCACTTAACATCTTGTAAAGAAGACTCCATCCTAGTAGTTTCTTCCATCCCTCTTCTTCGCATTGAGGTTTCAAAACTCTCGCGCACTGGGTCCATTAGCCCCTTGTTATCTGAGGAAATTGAATTCGAACTCGATATTTTGGCAAATTTTACAGTATCTACATAGAGTGTCTTCTCAACTGCAGGGCTCAGTGAGCCTGCCCTTGTTTTAGAACTCTGATGGGGAAATAATTCCTGAGACTTGCTACTAGCTTTCGTATGCAAATTCAGTCTATTTGTAAACAATTCATGAGACTTACTACTAGATTTGTCCGACAAATTAAACCTACTTGCTCTGGTATTCTCAGCTTCTTTAGGAACACCAAGAAACCCCACTCCACGAAAGGGAGACGGAGGTCTTTCATTTCGGTAGGGGGAAATTCCACGCCTGCAGGGAGATGACCTATTTGACATCGGCTGCTCATTTGAGCAAGAAAACCGATTGGAACCATTGATCATTTTATTCTCAATCCCCAATATTAGCTTTGGTGATTGAACTCCAGCATCTAACGGATGCTTATATACCGAATCTCTGAAATGCTGAGAAGATACAAGAACATAACCATGTTAGAAATCAGTGCAATCTCAATTAGTTGGAGCAAGAACATTGAACAATAGGAAAAAAATTCAATAGTACCTTGTTGATAGTTTGCCCGTGAGATTCAGCATACGTTGCTTTGCCTGACTTTCTGACTTCAGAGGTTGAAGACATTGAAGAGTGGGTTCTGACCTTCAAACCCGGAACTGGATTTAAGAGACAAAAAGACTTATTTAAGCATAACCGTGGAAACAAACCACAACCTCTGCTTGACAGATTGCCAGAATCATCAACTTCATCTTCACTTTCTTCTTCATCTGCGACTGCATCTTCACCATAATGCTGTATGACAATAGACTCATTTACAGGAGACTTCCTATCTTCAGGAACCAACTTCAGAACCTGTCTTGGTTGCTCAACTGCTATAGGTTGCCTCCTTGAAGCATAGTGAGGTGGTTCTAAAGCCATTGCCTTGGCTGCAGGTAAGAAACGACTCATCATGAAATCTCGAGTTTGTGAGTCCGTAGAAAAGGTTCCTGACAGATTTATAACCTGACCATCAGACCCGCTTACACCACTGACACTGCAATTCATGGAGAATGAATCAGTTGGAGAAAGTGCATCAAGTGCATCAGAATAAATTTCATCATGATCCTCCAAATATAACTTCTCCTTCTCCTCATTTTCCTCTTTTGAGCAATCATATCTAGTCACACTGTCAATCAAAGAACAGGACTCAATTTTTGGCCTATCTTCAACTTCTTTCTCCGAAGGATACTTTATAATATCCAGATTTCTCTGCGGTGGAAGTCTTGGAGTAACAGAAGCCTCCTCAAGTTGTTGAGTCTCAGGTCCACCATCCTTTGGTTGTCCAGGGGTCTGCTCCCACAAAAATGGAACTGCAACTGGTTCTGTCACCTGCTCCAAACTCAAGTCTGACTTATAAAATGGTATCGTATATCGTCTGTTGAGCCGTGAATCCTCAATTCTCTTCCCATTCTTCCCCTCTGAAGATGCTACTGATGTAGCAAATCGCCTCACTGACAAAAGTGGTGCATTAAAATTCAACCTTCTTTCCTCCATCTCGTTTAACAGCAGAACAAATTATCAACACCACCTCTTTATGTATTCTCAAATTTCACTAACTTAACCAAATCCCCCCCCACCCTTCACTCAGTGTGGGCACAATACCATCCTAAGAAGTCTTGTACAGCCCCAAAAAGAGATCCAATCATTCAATTGAACTAACTAGTACAGAAAAATCTTCACCACTTCTTTTACTTTAAGCTCACCGACTGAAAAATCTTCACCGCTCTGTACCTCAAATGTTAGGAACATCATAAGATAAACCAAGTGGTCATTCAAATGATCTTAACTAATACTCAAAAGGACTTTTAACTAAAAATTGTCTATTTGAAAGAATCTGACAAAAATTAAAAAGAATTTATGTTAATCTGGCACATATTTTCCCTAAGCGAGCAATTATATGGGAAGCTTCAAAAGCTAGGAATTTATTATTCTTGCCTTCTTGGTTGCTATCTAGAGGTAGAACAAACATTAGATTAGACCCTGCGATTCTTTATTTTCCATTATGTGAGATCTGCCAAACAGTCAACCAAATGAACTTACTCTAATAAATATCAAAACCAGTTATTTGTATCCAAAACTCAATTTTTAATAATTTTCATTCATTTGCCAGAGTAATTTGAATAGTACAATTCTATTAAATGAACATAACTATGCCATTAAAGACAGTGAGGTGAATTTTCTATCTATTCCACCAAAGTCACTTTACCCATAAACAAAACTAAACCCATAAATGTTTTCATGAGCACAAACTCACCTCATTACCACAACATCTAGTGGGAACTTAATATCCGACGCTATGAAGTCCACCGCAGAGTAATGAACTCAGAACAAGCTCTGTAGCCCAAAAACAGAGACAAAGTGGTGCAGAAGAAGAATGTTAACAAGGAAAGCAAGGTGTTAACACTGAAGAAGAAGTAGTTTGTTAAAGGGAAAAAAAAAAAAAAGATAGTAAGAGAGAAGATAACTGTTACCTGGGTCCTCAAATGATGCCGAGAGTTAAGGGAATGAGTAAACCCAAAGAAAAGTCAAAAAAAGGAAAGAAGGAAAAAGGACAAGAGAGTGTGCTTTTTTGGGGTCTTAGCTTTGTGCCTGCGTATGTGTAAATTGAATGTAGACTTTAGATTAGAGAGAATCTGACCGGAAGATGAACTTGTTGGCGCTTTGCTTCCTCCAAAAAGCCGTTTGCACGCGCCAAAATCTTAACTGTATGCTCTTACTAATAAATTTATGTATTAAATTTTTTTTTATTATAATCTAATCATTCTTTCTCTCTCTATTAACAGGGGAAATTTCCCAAGCAATAAATATTAAATTGATTTTTAAGGTGATTGAATGGGTAATAATTAATGGGGGTCACGGACATACAGTTGAGAAAGCTGAGTGGGTTGTTAAGCCACCGGACTGGTAAATTTTGTCCATTGGTTAGAGTGGACCAACCCACTTTATTTTTTGCCCTTTTTTTAATCCCATGCACCATCAATCACGTACGTCAATTAGGGCCATTCTTTACCAAATGTAGACGAATAAAGCAAATCAATGTGCATATTCAAAGTACATACCAAACATTCATTTATAATTTAATTTAATGGGAAGCTATAAACTACTAAAATTTTCCTAAATCTGTAATTAAGAGAAATGAAATAAGTTGATTACCATATCTATTATTGTGTTGTCAAAAATTCTCTTAGATGTGGACCCTCAAAGTGTAACCAAATACAATAACAAACAAATAAAGATTAAGTAATTTTTTAATTCGAAGATTACAGTAAAAAAACTTAATCGAAGATTTAAACAATTTAACAAACAATCAATAAAAGATTCTTTATCAGACAAGATTGTTATTACAATTTTATTAAACGAGGCTTTTATCTTAATTGTATAACACAATATCAATCTTCTAATAAGATGTTAATCTAAATATAATTTCTTTTATTCAAATTCATATTGTAGATTAACGAAGAAACAATAAATGTATCTATTCATTTTGTTATGTTTTATTTTTTATCCCTTATTGTCATACCTAAAATTAATTTTAAAATTATAAATATTTGTCAAACCCTCTAACATTTGAAATTACGTTTTTGCCCTAGCCATTATTGATTGGTGTTATTATTTTGAAAGCACACTATACCTAACCCCATAATAATACTCTGTTTCAAATTAAGACGCATTTAACGGTGGATTTAACACATTAAAGTTACGTTTGGTGTGCGGGATTGACTCTTGATTGTGTTGACGCAAAAATATTAACTAAAAGATGTCATATTAAAATCATCTCCTGGAACCTACCAGAAATTTTGTCCAAATCAGCTTAAACAGTGCCATTTTCTTTCAAAACTGCCTTAACTTGCGGAGAGCACTATCTTCAAGCACATGCCTGCAAATTTTAAAAGCCATGTTTACGTCCCTCAAAGATTGCTTCTTGTGATTCTGATGCCTCATGGTCTGCCATTCTGCTTGTCCCCTTGATGGGCCATGCCACATGCCATTACGCCAATGTGTTTGTCTTTGTGAATCATATGTATATAGATGCAGACTGACAGTCAACATAAATTATACCCAATAAATTCAGGGAAATCTTTGTCATCATCTTATGGATTTTATGGCTTCATGCCTTCTTCCTCGCCACAGACAAGTTATTAATAAAATATATTATTATATGTAGTAGTTTTGATTTTATTTGTTAAGATTAAGATGTACATATACAATTGAAAGCAAATGTCATTTTTGATTGAACATAGGAAAGTGCTTAAATTTTTGTTTTTGCTTTTAAAATCTTGCCCCACCAGCATTTGCTCAAGGGAAACTCCATGTCAAGAAGAGGAGAGCCCAGCCTGACTGTATTGCTCATCACCATCCTCCTTACAAATTATGGAAAAGATTGCAAATTTCGGCCGTTCACTCACTATCCAACCTTAAACCTGTGCCAACAAATTATCATTTACTGAAACCATTTCGAATCTCGATCAACCTTATGTTGACACTGTCTGCATATTCAATGCAAAAAAATTGAACGGAACTAATATTTCTTCTTGATAATTTGACTATGCTACCATTGCTTGTACGTACGTAGAAGTTATTTGTTATTAGATTAGGATTGTGACAACTTTCCTGATCCTGCGCAGGAGAATGTGGATAGATAAGAAGTCGAATACATTAATGAGACCAACCATTTTCATTATATGTAGGGACATCTCAATCAAACCGATACCAAAGAGGATGTCGACAAGACAGAAGTGCACATGGCGAGTATGGTTCTTTTTGAGCCAAACTGCACTAGGACCCATGTGGGTTTGCTTCTGCCTGGTTTGTATGGTATGTATTCAACCGTTGGAGAGGAGTTGAGTCCGGGCCCTAAGCCTCTAACAGATTTGATGTGTGATTGATTCACTGCACCTTAGTACTTTACTTGCTTCAAGAGAACAAGGGACCTGGATTTCCCTGATCATCGGATTTGCATAATTCGGCAGTTATGTCTTGAGTTATAATTAACCACATTGTGAAGTTAAGGAAATTGATTGAGCTGACCTAATTGTATGATTTTGGCAACAAAAAACGATATAGCAGCTCCACTCATGTTTCAAACAGAAGATATGATGGAAATTATGATAGGGACTTTGCTGAACCACCAGCATCATTTTAGGAGGACAAGATGTGAAGATGGGAACAGAATCTTTGTCAATTTGGGATGGATTTAGTGGTTAATTTTAGTATCTACTCAACAAGTGACCAGTGCAACTGTCATATTCATATTGTATTTAAGGTTCAATACACAGGCGGATAAAAACTGTGAAGGATAAAGAGAGGGATAATGAAGACTCGAAGTGATTATTTTAGCAAGTAAAAAATTCATTTTACTTTATTAAGCCATAGTGCTTCGATCAGTTGACATGGTGAGGCTGAATACTGCAGCACAAACATTGTTGGGATCAGGTATCTATAACATTGGGGGCACACAAATTGGGGGATAAAGACAATGGAACTGCTGGCCAAATGAAAAAAGAAATGAGGACTACTCAAGGGAAGAAGGTCACGTGGCTATAACTAGGGAAAGAAAGTAATAAATTGAGGCACAAGAGAGGTAGAGGAGGAAAATTTGTTGTTTTGAGTTTCCAGGGAAGCTTCAACTAATTAAAGAAGAGTGTCTAGCCTCTGGAAAGCTAGAAAATTCTGAGAGTTTTTAGTCTTGCAGTAGCCAGACCCTGAAGTGTTTTTTGTTAGTTTTTTATATTTATGGGTGATGTTAATGTAAGAAACTGATGTCTTCTATAACATAACCAACCATCAATACAAATTATCACCATTTTCTGCATTTTCCAGTCATTTGTTTTAATTACATTGGTTAAGGATTGAATAATTATTGGTTTCCTAATACCAAAGTAGATAGGATAGAGAAGTATCTTGAATTTGCAAAGAATAGGTTAGATGAAACAGATATAAATCGGAAAATATTAACTTTAAGAATAAAGAATTTAAAAGGTTATATAGAAACGGTAAAAGAGTATCTTAGAAAGTTGAGAGAAATAATAATTAACAAAGAGATATCTTACGGTAATCAAGAAAATGAACAACCCTCATTATTAACAAATAAATAAATGATATTGATAGAAAGATAACAATCGAAAAAATGTATTAGGAGACAAAAAAATTGACAACGGACGAAAATTCAAGAGTTGGACAGCATGATACACAATATCCACAATTGGAGTTGGCAATCTTTATTGGTGATGGACCATTAGGGTGTATCTTTAGGGCGAAAAAGGTATTTTGCGGTGAACAAAGTCCTGGGCGCTGAGAAGTTGCCATCAATTTTTGTTTGGTCCTAAAATGTTAGAAGAAGTTATGGACAGGACTTAAATATACAGAAGAAATATGGGTGATTGAATGGAAATTAGACTAGAGGCCCGAAAGGTCAACCCAAAAACAAAATACCATAGCCCACTCAGGCCCAAGACCTTTTTCTATTTCAAACACATACCAAACAGCCTAATTTTAAACCACCCACCAGACACAGCTGTCCACCAATCCAACCCAAATTTTTATTACCTTGGCCCAAGCGTTACCACCTACTTCGACCCAAACACACACCACTCAACCCCATTTAATTACCAACCTACAAGCCCAAGCTAACACACAATCCAGTTTTTCCAACACCGGTGAAATAGACTCAATCAAATTGAATACGCCCAATATGCACGAAGGGTTTGCTGATTCCATAGGGTCAGTTTCAACCGCACAGATGGACGCCCAATCTTACCTCAGTCTTTATAGCAACCAAGCAGACTTGAACACCTTGAACGTTCCAGCTAGTCTGTTGTGTTTTATATATGTTGGTTTTAGGTAAGAATAAAACAAATTAAAATGCAGTAACAGATCACTTATTTTAAACCTCACTTAGTATATTACAAGGTTTTAAAAACAATGCTGAAATGGCTTGCATTTGCACAATCTTGCAAGCCAGGACATCTAAATGAAACAAAGCTATTCCCAATAGAAATTCAAATTACAGCTTCCAATAAACAATTTAGAGAAACAAAACCTTCCCTGTTTATCTTTCCAGTTTTGCCTGCTGCATAAGTTTAATTTCCATTAAAACAAATGTGCAATGCAGATTCAGAGAATGTCTCTCTGAAGCAAAAAAAAAAGGAAATAGCAAGAGTCACACAACCATCAAACTTCAAAAAGAGACTAAAAATGTTGTTCATTCATTTAGCGCATTGCAGCAAATTGGTTCCTCTTCCACTGGAGAGGTTCATACATCTTCCTCTTCTCTGCTTCCTCATATTTAGTCCATGGGAACTTGTGCTTTGCTATCTTTTTCTTCTTTGCTGCTATTCCCAGGTAATCTCCAGAGTTCTGCCCAACAAACATTAGAAAAATAGTTACTTTCATTTACTTCATTGAATTAACTTGTCTATGATGCCTTAATCTATTAAATACTTGGTAGAATTTGTATACCTTGAGGCAGAGTCCTTCTTCTACATCACAAATAGGATAATCACTAGGGCAGCAATAGTCAGTTCCAGTGCAGCAGACTGCATTTTCATATGAACAACATCCATAGATCAGGCAGTAATCAAAGAATTCATATATGCAACAACAAGTCTCATCACTGGGGCAATATGAGAAGTCCCCGCATTCAGATGGTGAAGGCGAGGGAGGTGGTGGTGGAGGCGGGGATGGTGGAGGTGGCGGCGGCGGTGGAGGTGATGGTGGTGGCGGTGGTGAAGGAGGTGGTGGAGGCGAATAGGGAGCTGGAGCAGAAGATTCTTTGGTGGGGTAAGAGGCCATTGCATTGACTGCACATTCACCATATTCTAAATTAGTGTTCCTTTTTAGGTAAAAATATCCTTCCATTCCCCAGCTTGTTCCCCAAGAATTCTTAACGATCCAATAATCTTCACCATCTTCAGAACCATAACCAACAATCAAAACTGCATGGTCAATTTCATCTGGATCATCCGAGCAGTCACCAGCATAGATGCCCTGATCATATCACATAATTTCAATCCACCGGATGCATATAGAAAATGTTCAAAGATATATAGCTAACAACCATGGGGCAAAATCTTACACTAGTATATAGTTGAAAATCAATAGCAGAGCCATCCATACCAACACTTATTGGTTGCTGAACAGTAGCACACAATAGAGCACTATCTGATTCTGCTACGTCTGTGTAACTATCAATAGTCACCGCCTTGGTATCCTCCTGATCATATTAAAAGAACATAAATTAGACAGGGAAAATTTTCAGCAGAAAGATGGAGAGAAAAATGAATACCTTGGTAGTATTGCAAGTACCATCCACACCAGTGTAAGGATAATCGGCTTCTGTATCTATCCCACCGTTGCTTATAACCCATTCAAATGCATAATCCATGTAGCCTCCATCACATCCTTCGTTGGTGGTATCACAGTCCACAAGTTCTTGTTCTGAAAGGCTAATGAGGTCACCATTGACTATCGCATTTATCGCTTCAATGGCTCCAGTTGAAGAAAATGCCCAACAACTTCCTGTGAAGAGAAATGCATACAAACAGTAAAGAAATTATCCAAGTGCTATTGAAATATGTTGAATGTTATGCTTCTATCAAATAAGCTTCAAGCTTGCTAAAAATTCAGCAATGAAAATGGTATTTATTGGTCATAACAATGAGAAAGGTTTCACAGCTAAGTTTGATGTGGAGATTTGATAATTATCTAACTCAATTTGATAAGAAGTTATTGATTCTCTACGCACACATGGGTGGGTTAAAAATGAAATGTAATATAGAAGGTCATTAATTTTAGTTTGGACAAGACTTTCTATCTACATGTTAAGTTGCATTGAGGGTGTGTCTAGTCACTAATATTGTAGCTCGTGGCTTTGTTGGGTATCATCCCACAAGTTTGGTGAAAGCTGAGTTTTCCAGTATAACAATAACAATGCTAACTTTTTCTTTTCTAATAAATCCGGAACCACTAAGCTGCATCATCAGGTTTCCCTACTCATCTTTATACAAGTACCATAGTTTTCACTCTAATTTGACTCCAGAGAAGTTGGGTTTTTCTGGGACCTATTATCTCAAACGTCAATTGGGGTTGAAGCTAATTTTTTGGATGTCTATTAGTAAAATTCTATGTAAGAAACTGAATATCTGACTACACCATACCTAGCAGTCAACTGAATCACTTCCTTCGATCTTTACTATTTCATATACTTTATTGCCGGAAAAAGAACCAAAAAAAAAAAATCCACTGTGCAATAAGAATTGAATTTTCTGAAAATCACTAAATGATGAAGTAATACTGCCTGAAAGTTGTTCATTTGCCAGATTAGATGCATAATATTTACTGAACTGGGGCCTTTGTTGACTGAAAGTATGTCAACCCAAACTCAACAGCTTATGGTCTTAAGTTTGAAGGAGCCTTTTATCAGCTCAAAGATAAAGCAAGTCCCCTAATTTTCAGTTCATCTGACTTGGAAATTAGCAGCAAATAACATCATGATGTAAACTTAAAAAGGATATATAAAAAACGTACCACAATCGCCTTGGTCTTTAATAGCAGTCACAACTCCCTTTTTCCTCCAATCCAAGCTTGATGGTGCATCACATGATTCCACCTTCCTATTTTTTCGACTCTTCACATTGCCAAATGCTTTTCCAGCAGGCCTTTCAATCTTTGTCAAATATTTCTCCCTGAACTCCTCGTTGCTCAAATCCGCAAACTTGTTCAACCCTACAGCATGCCCCTTACCTGATTTTCGCTCTGCATTCTTCTCAATCACATACTTCAAGTTATTCTTAAAATTCTTGAATCTTTTTTCTGCCTCTTCTGTATGCTTGTACACTTTTCGATGCTTCGCTTTCCACCGCTGAAACAACTCGATGACTCGTTCTTCCGAAACAAGCTCATCAAAATCACGTCCAACAATGGAGTACTCAGTAGGGAGATGAGAACTAGAACTAGAACTAGAACTAGAAGAGAAGCAACTTAGTGTAGCAAAGATCAAGAAGAGAACAGCACATTGAAGTTTTTGGGAACCCATATTTTCAACTGGGTTACCAATATTGTTTGAGCTACCTTCATTATGAATTGAATATAAGGAAAAGGCTAGAAGTCTTCAAGGCCTACCAGTCAGCTGAATAACACCGGTGTTTCTTATTTCCACACCCATTGATACTTGATTTAGCTGACCAAACTTTGTTTCCAAAGAGACCAAACTAACAGTTGAAAATTAAAATATAATTGGCGGGATTGAGGGCAGACTGGTAGTTGCAAAAATCAACTGTGAATATCAGTAGTATGATGAAGAAGGACCAACATTAATGTTCAAATAATTTTGTTGTTACCTACCAACAAATATGTCCACCATTCAGAAGGTTTGACTTACGGGTAGAGATTCACAAGTCTAACAGTCAAACTTAAAGCAACATATATGAAAAAAATAATTTTTTTTTTGTTATACAGAAGGTGGCTTCCCACCACAAGAACACTTCCCATGGATAAGTCTTCCTATATGACATAAGTATGAAAACAATGAATGTAATAAGGAGAGAGTAAAAAATTTGGGTTCCTATGGTAGTGGCTTAACTTATAAATTACCCCCATTCTCTTTGTATTCATCTGAATAAGTAATATATAATCACATTTTCTCTTCTCTCAATTTGTCTTTATTGATTTAAAAAATTAATAATTATTATAAAATTAAATTTTAAAAAATTATATATTTTTTTTATTAAGATGAAGATGCAAGAGTGAGAGAGGAGGTCAAAGAAGGGAGAGAGTATAAGAAAAATTTTGTTCAGAAAATGAAAATCTAGTAAAGAAAAAATATAATTTTTTAGAATTTAATTATAAAAAATCATTAATTTTTTAAACTAATAAAAAAATAAAATAAATTTGTATTATTTTTAATATATTATAAATTAAATAATAATTTTATTTTTAAAATTAATTGATTTTATTAATTTTGTAAGTGAGAATTTTAATTTTCGTTATTTAATAAGTATCAATTCGAAGTTTTGACCAACTTTGAGGTGGAATAAGTCTTTTCACCTATTAGATACGACAAAATATCGGTTGGAGTTACGTAAGAGTGACAGGCCATATTATTATTATAATAATAAAAAAGTGCGATCTCCTCCTGCACACAACACAAGGACTATATGATAATTTAATATATCCATGCAAAGATGAAATTAATCTCTGTAATTTAATAATTGTAAGTCTCCCGATCAATTTATCATCTTGTGTGTAAAAGGAATCACACTTCGCTAATACTAGCCCCCTGATGTATTAAATATAATATATAGTTGTTTTATCTTTACGTCAAAGGATTATTTCTGGCTTGAAGTTTAGATGTAAAAATGGATATACACTTACGAATTTTTACAAATTTAAATATTTATTTTTAAAAAATTTATTAAAAATCTCAGTTAGAATTAAGGGTAAAATTATTATTTATTAAAAAAAATTAAAATTTTATCATATTTTATTCTTCAGATAACTCAACGTTTTTAAGTTTTGAAAATAAATCATTTCACCTTTCAAATCCTTAGATTTTCTTTTTTTCCTCATCAACGACCATCTTTAACGATGATGAACTCTGAAAATGAGATAAGAAAGTCAGAACTATTTCTAGTAGAGTTTTAAAGTTTTTATCTATAAAAAAAGGCATTGTTTTTTCATTGATAGAGATGATGAGGTAGTCCTTTGGCCTTATCTTTACGATTATGGATCAACATTAGGGATTGCAGTTCTATGGGCTTACTGAAGAAATTTGATAATTAGATAACTGAAACATAGAGAAAATGGTAAAAAAGAACCAATAGGTTATTGGGACAAAGGTCCTTGTAGACATGACAGGCGCTGCAACCCGGCCCGCTGCCCCTCTCAAAAAGCATAGCCCACAACCAATACGACTAATTAAATGTTAGTTCATGTTAGGCTCATAAGCTGAGTGACCTATGTTTGGGCCTTGAAATCAAACTCACTGGCCAACCCCCTTATACAATAAGTCCATCCCTATACAAAATATATTGAACTTCCATAAATACCACGATAAAGTAACATTATTAATATTACTAATATTAATTTATTTTACTATTCATTATATTATTGGAAATTTCTTTTTTTATTAAATTGAACATTTCATCAAACTGCCACCATGGACGCCACCACCACCTTTTTGCCACCATCAACCACACCATTGTTCCTTATTCACATTTTGCATTATAATAATTTTAAAAAAAAAAAACATTACTTGATACATCAAAACCTTATGTATTTTACAATCTAATCCAAGAATTTTACACTAAGTTGTTGCTACTATTATGATTCTCCTGTCATTGATGCCTATAGATGCCTTAATCTAGTTTATAACTTTATTGGCAAAGTTTTCATTTCTAGCATAGGAATGTAGTAAGCAAGATATTGACAAGGAAAATGAGGCTACATGAATGCATTCAAGGATGTAGTGATAACTGTGTATAACCATTTCGACCAACATTGCGAGGGGTATCATTAAGGACATGCCAAGTGTTATGACTAATGGAGTTCTCCAAACCACAAACCACCATGGACAATAAGGCCATAGTCCACAAAGAAATTGTCACCATATTCAAATAACTTCCGACCCAAATCAATAATCTATTAAAAAATTTAACCACATAATAATCAAGTTATTTGAGATAGTGAACATAGAGGAGAATAAGAAAGTTTTTGAATTGGAGAAGAAGGTGTTGGAACAATTTGTAGGTTTCATTCAGCTGTGATTTTGTGATTGAAGATTAGAGATGGAGAAGAAGAGAAGGTGGGGAGTATTAAGAGGTGTGGTAAAATGAAGATTGAAGAAGAAGAAGAAAGAGTGGCATTTGAGGGATGGTGGGGTGTGAATTGGTGAAAAAGGAAAAAGTTGACAGAAATTGAAAGAGACAAGGAAGGTGATACAGAAAATGAAGAATATACAGCTTTTTATTTTTTAAAATTATAATTAATATATATATATATATATATATATATATATATATATATATATATATTAAAAAAACTTGAATATATGTTTACTATTGAAATTAACGAAAAAATTAGATAGGGTACAATAATCTATCATTTTTTAACTATAAAGATGGAAGTTTGTGATGTTTATGCCGACCAACAAAGAATGGCTCTGGGCATTGTGCCAAGGGAATTTACCAATCTAGCGAAGTCCGACAAGATTTCTCCAATAAATAAAAAAAAAAAAGATTGCCCTAGGTGGTCCACGAATGCCTTAAATAGTGAATAAGTATGCCTTTAGAAATCCATCTATTTTCTTCGTGGTTCCTGGGTAATAATTCGGATAAAAGCTCTTTCTTTATGCTCTATATAACAGTCTAATTTGATTGCAATCTGACTTTCTGTGTTCACTTTTAATTATCAAATCTATGGCATCTTTGCAAAAACAATACTAAATATGGTTTAACCATAACATTGACTTTCATTTGGAGAAATATTTTCTCCAAGTAATGTGAGACAATGCATATGAAACCTAAATGCAATCATAGAAAACTATGTATTACATAGATCTCGAGGCTCTATTACTCTTAATCTTATGAAGTCAATATATTTCATTTTTAAAATGTTTGTATTTGAATTACTGTTTTGTTAACAAATGTAGTTACATACACCAGGAATCTCAAGTCATTTTGGTACGTCTAAGCATGGTAATTTGCTTAAATCTATTGCTTTTATGAATCAGTTTTAAATTTGTGTATAAGCTCAAAACCAAATTACTAATTCTATATTGCTGACTGTTGCCGGAATTTCTTTATATTTTAATTGATCAATAAAATTATTTGTATCTATTTTCAGTACATACTTATATGTATCATTATGTGATTGAATGATTTTAAATTAAGAATAAAGTAATACTCATTTATGTTCTTAAAATGGATATATATAATATTGCTCTTAATTGAAATGCTTTTGAATCAATGTATGCTCTACTCATTTATTACAAAACTTTCTCAAAAAATAACATATCAACTGATTCTTATTCCAAATTTAAAGGTTGAAACCAAAACAACCACCAATGAGAGATTCTTTCAAACTTCAATTCTTACTTTCTCGAATGGCTTTAAAAGCTCATATTAGAGTTGTGTTTTCAATATTAAATATTTTTCAGGACTTAGGAGATTCGATTATATTTTTTCTTAACTTAAAGGGTGTTTGATTGATGATGTACAAAGATTATTTCAATAATATTATTTTGTTAGATTTATTAAGTATATTACCACAATCTTCTATTACATTATTGATATTATTTTATTTAATTTATTAGAATAATATTTATTATCAATAGTAATATGATAAATAATATAAGGGAAAATTTTGATAATCTTATCTCATCCCAATTCTATCATTACTTATTAATTTTTTAAGATAAAAAAATTATGTTTTCAATTAATATAAGGGTAATATGAAGAATATTTTAAAATAATTATAATTAAAGATATTTAAGTAAAATAATATTTAGTATTCTTTTATTACATTTTACTAAATATAATAATTATTTATATTTATTAATTTTTATCATATATAATAATAATATCTAATAATTTTTTAAATTATAGTAATATATCATTTTTATAATAAAATATTATTTTAACCAATGTATCTTTATTATACAGTATTTTTATCTTTTATTAAATAAAATAAATAATAAATAATATCGTATAGATCTAATTTTAAATATTTAATTAAGTATTATATATATATATATATATATATATATATTATAATTAAGTAGTTTTATTGACAGGTAATTACGCTATAAGTAGCAAATTTTAGTCTGGAATTTGACGCCTGTTGAGCGCATCCTCGAATCGAGCGCACGAGTCTACTCTCATCTCTGTGGTTGTTTCATTTTCCGGTGCAGGATAATAATCTTCTCTCAGTTGTACATTCCGGAGAGGTGGTATCTTGAGAAAGAACTTCATGAAATGTTCATTGGCTGTCCCATGAACGATAAGAGTCCGGAGATTTCGACATTGTGCAAGCAATCCTGCCGCCGGCAGAGAAAGGGTTCTCTGATTGACATCCATATCTTGTGGAGGCCAATAGTTGAGCTCCTTGAGGTTCAAGCCATCAATTCCTTTCAAGTAAAATCTCTCCCACATGCTCAAATCTATATGCCCGACCGGGGCAGTAAGTGCAAATCCGATGATATCACCACAGTCTAATTTCATCTTTGAAAGCTGAGGATAGCAAACAAGAGAGCTTAACCCAAATGCCGGCAGTAAAGGTCTTGGTTGATGCCTACAATCACCTACAATTTTTATGTGAACCTCTTCGAGCATCGGACATTCTTCTAATCCTGCTAAAGGTAGTGGGATCAGCAGCTCACCAACAGCAATACAAAGGGAAAGATATTGCAGATTAGCCCAAATTTTTGTACAGAAATCACCACCATTGCCGTCGGAATGCTTCATTTTCTTGTTCGAGCTTGTTTCTTCCGATATGAGGCTTCGTTTTTCATTTTGAAAATTGTTGAATTCGGCAGGTAGTGCACTTGAGCTGCTGGCTTCTCCTTCTAGTAGCTTAACACTAGGTAGTGCGCTTGAGCTGCTGGCTTCTCCTTCTAGTAGCTTAACACTTTCCCACACACAATCTATGTGCAATCGTTGTATCTGGTCTTGAATTGGCTCCAACGCCTTCAATGAGGAAACAGCATTGAGATTTTTGCAGAAAGATATCTTCACATCAATCAAAGTTCTTCGAAGGATGTGAGAAAAGTTCCACATTCCCGTTTCTGTGATCCTCTTGCAACCTTGAATCTCAAACTTGGTGAGTTTTGAACAACCAAGAGAAATAGCGATCAATCCCGAGTCTGTTAAATCAGCACAATTCTTGATTGACAAGGATCCCAGCCCTCTGCAAAGAGCAACCCCATCTGGACTGGAATCTATAGCTCTACAGATTCCGTGGAAGTGGCCCAGTTTCAAAGACTTAAGCCGTGGGCACTTGGAATTAAGCAATTCCAGGGCGGGCCAAGTGTCTCTAACATTGTTACAAACGTCAAGAACTACCTCTTCAAGCAATGGAAGACCTGTAAAGAAGTCTCCAAGTGCTGTATGGCGGATCATAGCATCTTCAGGTGCGTAGCCGTCATCGTCACGATCAGCCCAGGTAGTAGATGACGACGTGGTATCAACAAGGTGAAGAAGGGAAAGCCGGGGACAGTTTGAAGCAATAGAAATCAAAGTTTCATCGCCAACAAAGCCAATGAATCTATGATCAAATATACATGTAGCAAGCAATTCACGGAGATTAGGGCAAGAACTGGTGATGTCTAGAAGATCATTAGACTTAAATCCCTCAGAGATAGAGAGGACGTTAAGATGAAAAAGAGAAGCAGCAATGGTGGGATATGCTTCAAGCGCTGGCTGTACATCTTCAGTCCAGCAATAAAATTGAGAGAGATCAAGCGAAGCAAGTGAATGGCAATGCTCAAATAATGGAAGAAAGTCAGACCCTGGAGGAGCATTAAAACGCGGATGCCAGCGAACAAGTTTAACATGGCTTAAATTTGGCCATTGGGGAGCAAGAAAATAAAGGGTTGAAGGGTTTCGAACGTAGATGGTTAGAGAAACAACTGCTGGAAAGGAATTACCGAGGAGTCTGGCAAGAAAAAGTGCTTGATTGGAGGAGTCTAAAAGAGGGTGTCCCCAAGGGGACAGCAAAGAGAGGTCAAGATTAGTGATAGCTTTAAAGCAATCAGGGATAAGATAGAGATCACGAATATTGCCTCGGAGAGTGAGAGACGTGCGCGTTGATCGCTCTAGCTTGCACCATTTACGGCACACAAGAGAAATGACATTGCGAGTACGAGTATCAGAAACTAAGGAGAATATTTTTGAGAGAAGAACATCAGGCATGTCATTGAAATGAAGAACGCCATGAGTTGCAGTCATTTTGGAAAAATATTATCGCAGGCCCTTTGGCTGCAACTCTTGAAATAAACACAACCCAATGGGACTCCTGTGTTAATAAAGAAACTATCTTATCTTCTATATTGACAAGACAATAATAAGGAGAGAGGACAGATAGAGAGATCGGATATATCTTTGATAAATTAATATACATAACCCGAGACATGGGGTCTTTATATACAAGGGGATCAAGAGAGATTGCACCGAGGAAAAGGAGGAATGAGAATGAAGATAAAGATTCATGATAAAAAAATATACAAACTAGTGGCAGACGGGAAGAGAGATGATGAATGTGTATCTTTTATGTGGTGTGGAGAGGAAAGAGAAGCCAAAACTATTGAGAAAAGAGAGAAGAAGATAGTTACAGTATGTGAGGGTAAAGATCAAGATTCAAAAATGGAAGACGAGTGGTTCATGAGAGAGAGAGAGAGAGAATCAATGAACAAGGAGGTATCAGAATGAAGACAAAGATCCGGGTAGTGGAAACTGGTGGACTGAAGAAATGAAAAGATGTTCATATGCAATATGAGGTGTAATTCTGAGGATGAAGATAAAGATATACTCATGGAATTGGTGGCTTAGGAGTAGAGAGAGAGTGTGGAAGGGGGAACTGGTGGCCTTAAGAAAAGAAGAGTTTATTTTCATACAGTGAATCACAAATTGGTGGCCTTGGCCAAGAATGAAAAGCTAAAAGATTGCCAAGCATAATTGAAATCAAATTAATTTTCATTTTATGATATGGGTTTTCTTTAATAAATACAATAGAAATATAATTTATATTATTTATTAAAATAAAAAAGCGTTAATGCTATAGTTAAAGAATGAAATAAAATAAAAGGCAAGATCATAAATAAAAAAGTAAGATTTATTAAATGAAGATATTGAGAAGCTTATATGTGATTATTTTTCATCTTTAGTTAACTTTATTTTTAGTTTCATTAAATCATTGTAACAAGATAAAGAGAGAAGACAAAAATATATAGCCACCTCCTCTATAGAATCTCTCTCTTTTCACTTTGTATATCTCTTTCATTTGATGCTACAGATTTCTCTAATTCATCTTGTTACTTCTGATATTTAAATCTTGAGAAATTTTATGGTGCCACAGGTATTGCAAACTCAGATATAACAAAAGTTTATTGGACAATGGTATTGCTTGGTTTTCTAGATATTTTAATTCGTAACACCATTTTTTTTTATTAATAAACATAATTTCATTTGATTTCATAATCTTGATTTTTAATAGATTTTAATAAGGAAGTATAATTATCATATTAGACTTTGAATTTTCATAACTATTGGTGTTAGTGTTACAATTAGAATGACCAAACCAAAGCAATTTGTGAGAAATTAGCAGTAATAGTAACATCAAAATATTGTTTATATTGACTTAAAAGATTAACAAAATTGATAGAATATTAACAATTTCATTGAGAATGTTTGAGTTTAAATCTTTGTTATGTATGTGAAATAGTAATATGTGTTAGTTTGAATTAAGTTTAGGTGTGGTTACATAATTGCGAAGGAAAATCTCTGTATTTAAGCTAGCTTTTAGAGTTAGGGAGACCTAATAATACTTATGAAAATTTGGTATCAAACCTTAAAGTTTAAGAATAATTTAATCAAATCTCCATTGGGAGGTTCTAATCTATATGATTTCAGCTCCAACTTTGGTTAATCGCATCTTTAGAGGTCTAGTTGAAAGAATATTTGACTAATTTACTTCTCAATTGACTTGGTTTAAAAAAGGGTTTGTCATCAGTGGTGTTAAATTGATAACCCAATATACATGATAAGAGGAGGATTATGAAGTATCTCAATTAAGTTGGGTGTGGGCAAATAAATATAAAAAGAATCTCTCGATCACCCTCAAAACTAATATTTAAGTGAGAGATATTCATTACTAATTTTGTAGAGGGCTTACAGCTTACATTCAATACATTGATGTCAAACTCAAAATATATAATTTTTGAGAAAAAATAATAAAATTATACATACATATTTTTATTATACAATTTAGGTGTACAGATGATGTGTTACTATATGATTGGATGATTTTAAATTAAAGATAAAATAATATTCAATTATATAATAATATATTATTTATATATTTAAATTATATATTAAAAATATATTCGCATAAGACCACTAAATATATATATATATATATATATATATATATATATATATATATATATATATATATATATATAAACCTGCAATTTGCACCTTGGTATGAATTGTATTATAGTCACAATCTTCTGTTATAGCTATTGGGTTAGCATTATACTCTAGTGATAGATAAAGGAATAGAATAATATTACTCCATATTAAAATAAAATACAACCCTAAATCATTGCATATCATAAACATAGAATCCAACAAAGTAAAAATAAAAATGAACATTATAATTCTTGTGGCAATTCTCCAAACTATAAGGGCGGGGACCCTTTGCCTAACTTTTTATTTTTTATTTTGTATCAGATAATTTGGAACTTTAAGATTCCCTTCTTTTTTGGGACACTATATATACAAGTTATTATCTTTTAAGTAATATTATGTATAGTTATAATAAATACTAATATACATATTAACTTCCTTTCTTCACCGACTAGCCTATGGAAGACCACCAAAGGAGGACAGTGAGTGCGATGGTGGGCGGCCATCTTTGCCTCATAAATTTTTTACAATTTATTTTCTTTGGTACCCATCTGTTTTTGAACTTAACACTTTGATTCCCTAATGCATAACTTTCTAATTTTTATGACCCTCTCATTCATTGACCAATACATTTTCCCCCAGAATTAAATTTCTGGGTTTCACCTTTGTTTGTCTCTAGCATCATAATAATAATTTTTCATTTTATAGCTGCGATATTTTAATTATTGTTTATAAGTTTTATTTGGTTTTAATCATAATTTTTTTTCAAGTTTTTGATTTTTTTAGTAGTAAGGTTTTCAATTTTGAAGTTTTAGGGAATATTTGTCTATGTTTAGTTATGTTTGTAAAAGTTACTGGGTGAACTTTAGAACTTGGGTCTTGGGTTAACATTGTGTGTTTCTCAAAATATGGGGGGAAATAGTTCTTTTGCAATAGCTTGGGGGCCAATATATTCAGATTATATTACATATTCTAAAAGCATAACATAAAGAAGAATAAATTTAAAAATAAAATTTGATTCAATCTGGACCAACTCAAAAAAGACATAACTTAAAAGTAACTTACATTTTAAAAAAATTAATTTCAGATCAGTCTATAATTAATAAGTTGAATATCAAACTTGACTTAAAAATAACTTTATTTTAAATTCAGTCCAAACTTATTTAAATTCGAATATTCATATATATTCACATTTCACATTGTTTTATAAAAACAAGTCTAATTTTTTTATTTAAACTCAACTTGTTCTATTTGAACTCAAATCCAACCCTACTTAAGCGTCAAGTCCTATGAACTTGCTTGATTTGATAAATGGTATTACCGAGATGAGTGAATATTTTACGTATAAAGTAATTATAGAAATAGTAATATTATATATTACAAACAATGATATATCAATATATAATTAGATTTTTTTCTCTAATTTAAAATTACTTAATTATGTAATATTGTTATTGTTTGTACTTAAGTTTATACTCATTATTCGTGTAAATAGTTTTAATGTTATGGAAAAAGCCTAGACCAAATATTTCATATCAACTTCCATACAGAACTTGGACCATGTTCAGATACTAAAGTTCATATATTATACTATAGAGAGGTTCTGCGCACTGAACATCTACACACCAACTGAGCATCAGGATTTGGCTTAGATAAGAATGTTCATTTTTTTCAAGGGCGATATTTAAAGATGTTAAATTTTACTGCTATAATTTGTAATCCAAGGTTAGCAGGCAAATGGTAGAATGGAGAAATCAGCAAGTTGTCAACTTGGAGCTAGAGGTTAAACTATTTGGCAAGAGAAGAAATTTGTCTCCCTCTCATGCACCTATCTTACAGCTACAGAATAAAACTTTAGAGATAGCAACAAAATATTGTACTTTCCTGTGGAAATGAGCTCTGGACTTTGAGAGATTCAGAAAATTTTCAAACCATGAAAATTCTGTACAAGAGCTGAAGGGATGGAGACTTCTATCTGTTTATGAAAATGATGTCAGTTTATCTTCAACAATATGATACCACATAATATAAAGAAAGAAGAATCCTTCACTTTAAGAAAAAAGCAATAAGCAGCTTACCATCATGAACTCGGTGCACATCTCCCCAGGACCCATCAAAAACAAAAACCAATATGAACAAATTCATCTGCCGCATCTCTCACATTAACATCAACCCCAAAATAAATCGATACTTAATGGTGTTGGTTGACTGTGTGTTATCCTGATTCTAGAATTCTTACCTAAAAAGCTTCTATGTAATTGAAGTTATGTACATGGCGTGGAGATATCAGCCCCTCAAAATCTTATACAATTCCAGAATCTAAATAAATCCCCCATTCAAAGGCTCGGCAAATTATATAATTTCTAACAACACCAGAATTTAGGAAAGAAGAAACTTCTGTATGCTTGGCTATTATGGAAAGAACAAGAATCCTTATCTTTTCAAAAAGAAAAAAAATATGCACCTCACCATCTTCATGAGATGAAGTGTTAGGATTAGCTAGTTGACACGTTTCATCTTCATTTTCTTTCTATCCAAGTTTGGAAAGCCTAATGTATCTGATTCTAAAGTGATGGGTCAATATTTTATAAAAAGCTAACTCAAGGATAATGCCACACGTACAACGTCGGTTGTTTTCTGAATAAAATATAGCCAAAAGGACTTTTTCCTCCCCTCCCCCAAAGTATGTTGATTTTGCAAGTTTCCCCCAATTAACTTCAGAAATCTCATTTATCCACCCATAAGTGGTTAAAATTAACTAAGTCCATTTAATTGTATCATTTTTCCCCTTAAACCCTAAAAACTAACAATTTTCCTTCAATCCAAATTTTAAAAACAGCATTTTCCCCCTAGGGTTTTCAAACTTTTTAGATTGAATTTTTTGACGATAACCGACGATCTTCAGACAACGTCTCTTCCTCTCCGACAAGTCTTCTTTTTAGTTGTGCTCCTTCCAACGTTGTGCGGCTTCGTGGTTGATGAAGACGAGGTGACGAAGACTCTTTGTCGACAAAAAGTCTTCATCAGAAACGAAGACGAGTAGTCTTCGTCGATGACGACGATGCTACACAACGTCAAAAGAAGCACGGCCAGAAGGAGAACGCGCCAAAGAGAAAAAGATGTTGCCTGAAGATCGTTGGTCGTCACCAAAAAATTCAATGTGAAAAGTTTGAAAATCTTAGGGGAAAAATGTTGCTTTTGAAAACTTGGGTTTAAAAAAAATTATTAGTTTTTAGAGTTTACGGGAAAAAATAAAATCAAATTTAAGTTTATTTTTAATATGAAATATAAAATAATGATTTTACCCTTAAATTAACAGACTTAACCACCCATAGGTGGGTAAATAGGATTTTCAAAATTAATAAGAAAAAACAGCATACTTTGAGTGGGAATAAGTCCTTTGGCCATAAAATATTTACCCAATTATTCATTTTCACACACTTAAACAACAAGGAACTATGTGAAAATACAATGCAAGCACCCGAATGTTTTTGAAGAAGAAGAAGCATCCAGATCAACCACCGCATGTTAAACAATCTCTCACAGAATGAAATAGAAAAGGTAAAAGAACAACATTACAAATAGTCATACAAAGGAGATAAAGGCTGCAACAGTTTCATTAAAAAAAAGTATAAAGAGAATAAAAAGAGCTCCGAATATCCTCTTCTTCATTAGTATTTGATCAAATAGGGACACAAAATACGACTAACAGACGGAAGTACAATCAACTCTTTCATTTAATATGCAGAGTTCTGTCGGTTCCGGAGCTTTTTTTTATAACCAATATAAATAATGTGGTACTTCAGCACTGCCAGCCTTGCTTTTGAAAATGAGAATTCTAAACTAATCAAAATACAACAACAAACATTGAATAATGACAGGCATTTCGAATTCATTTTAATAGAGTCTTCTACATATACTTCTCCATACCCATCCAAAGAAAAGTTGGGTTGGTCTTCAAAAAAAACTCCAACTTTTCATCATTTAAATGCCTAAAAAGATATCACATCATCTTATAGTAACAGCCAATCTCATTCTAGAAGTTGCTAGGCTAAACCTCTTAAATTCTATCCCAATGTACATGCAATCCTTCAAATGTCATCAAGTCATGGATTGTTGGATGGAAAAGAATAATTTTAGCAAACAGAAAACCTTAAGGAAAGATTTATTTCAAAGTTGTATCCAAGAGATAATTGACTAGTAGAATCATATTTGGGGTTCTTGTTAGGAAAAATCATATACTACAAATTGGAAAGACTCTTGGTACCTTGGGTTAGCATGAAGCAATTGCCTCCTTCAATGTCTACACATAAGTCTGGCTAAAAGCCAATAAATTAATAGGTTGTTGACTTGTTACAAGTTGAAAGCACTCACTAGAGAATGCTTCCTATTACAACATTGAGCACAACCAAAGTTCACTCAATCCACCAAAGCCTATGGCATGAAAGTAAGAAAACGTGAATCGTGGCACAGAAAGTAAAGTTTTACAACTCCTATATATTTCAGCATATGTAAAAACCCAATTGTTTTCAGATTACTGTCCAACTTGCAAGAATATATCCAACATCAGAGTGTACAACGTCTAATCTCTTTCCTTTTATTTTCACCAGTCAGCTTTAAAGCTAAGACTTCTTATGACTAGAACTTACATCTTACAACAGATGCAAAATAACTTTGTTACCCGAATAGATCCTGCAATTAGAAGTGATAACTATGAGGTCCTCAAAGTATCATATCAACATTTCTAATTTTATAAGTAAGAATTGGTATTTCAAAATAATGATGGTAATACATAAGACACATCCAATATTGTAAGTGAAGGTCAATCCTCCAAGAAAATGGTGACTTGCCCTGTAAGCTCTAGGAGTTTCTATGTATATCCAAGTCCGCCTATTTTATTCGACCCAAGAAATCATAGACACACCATATATGAATTGTAAAAGAGCAGCTAGAAATATACATCGTCAATAGAACATGAAAGAAAATTAAATGCTCCAGAACACCTTTTCCTTTGGCAAATTTCAGTAAAATGAAGAAAATTGTTTCTTGGCTTTTCTGATTCACGACAGGACTGGAGCACAACCCAACAAAGCAACCACTCAGACTAAACCAAGCAGACTGAACCTTGTAGCGACCACCTAGAAATAATATGAACATTTATTAGTCAAGAAGAGTCCTGTTTAACTCTAAACTATATATTTTAGTTAGTTTTCAAATTAATGCACCCTCCACAATTGTTCCTGTAAAAGCTCTTCATATTTTGAGTGCTTCAACATTTTAGACAAACAAGAGCTATCAACTTCTAAGAACAAGACTATGAAACCTAATCTGAAATAAAAAGAAAAGCCTCCAACTATCAAAAAATATAAAGACTGCTCAATGTAAGATTTTTCTTAAATTGAATAAAATTCTAGTAAATTCATCTTATCAACCGAGGTAGGTAGGTTATTCTAGCAATTCCAACCACATCAAACCCTTTTGCACATTTCATTGCCTAGAAATTGACAGAATTAATGGCAGCACTAATGTTAACAATCAGAACGCCAATCCTAAAAAACCCTGGGAATTGAGACCCCAAAACAGACAAGGGGCAAGTACTTTTTTGACTGCAAAAGGTTATTGGAAACTTGAACACATCCAATCATATACGATTAGCTGAAAGGACCACCAAATTATACAAACCTTAATAATGTTTGCTCTAATAAAAACTTTATACCTTGCTACATGTGCCCAGTATTAAACATTTAGTACAACAAACATAATTCATATATTTATAATGAGCAGAGTTCTTAACAAGTAACGAGGCTTTTGCATGCTTTAGTCACTCAACTTTAAATTCTTTCAACTAAAGAACCAGGAACTGAAATTTACAGCTCTAAGACAAATAAACAGCAAACTTGGTAACTGATCGGAGCTGTCTGCGCTGAATTCATGTTTAAGTTTGAAAATGATTCTGCAGTTGCAGTTCATCAAACAACCCATTATTCCTCAAGACACAATACAAGGTATGTAGGATAAAGAACTCTAAGGATATAAAAGCAGGCACATGTTCTGTAGCATACAAATAATAGCGGAAAAGTCACACAAAGAGATCCCATTCTGCGTAAGAAACTAGTTTATGAACCCTTAAAATATTTGTATTATTATACAATAATTACACAATTACATCTAAAGACACTGATAACAAAAAAATTCAGCTCATTTTGTACCTGCATTGACAATTTAGACTTTGGCACTTGATAATCTACAGGTCATCCAACAGTTAACAAAGTTATACGTTCAGGTTTATTCAATTCACCAACCAGAACTTTGCAATTTGTTTCATATATATCACAATGTACAATTGCTAATTTCCAATCAAGCATCACATTCAATGACTTTATGAACATGCGTTTATGTATAACAAGACCAAATTTTTTTTTTTTTTAAATTCCCCTTTGAATCAAAGGGCTCTTGGTCCATCCTTTTTTGCCACACATAAACTTGCTCGTCCCAACCAGTACTCGCCAACAGACCCTCAACAAGCACACTCATATCAACCCCAACAACGAACTCAGTGTGATGATCGTGTCTCTCCACCAACCCATAAAGTCCCACAAACACACACTTATATCGTACGAACAAGACGCCAACAAGTTCCTCCTGTGCGGCGAAAACTGCACTTTACGAACCGCATAGCCGTGCCCGTTCAAAATCGCTATGGGCACTCGGTAACTCCTCACATCGCAAATTTTGATGCTCTTATCGACTGACGCACTCGCCACCAAACAGTCATCGTACTTATTCCAATCACACGCCAGACTCTCAAACTCGTGAGCCGGTATAATCATCGTACTCCCCATCTCTGTGACGTCCCAAATACGGACGGTGCAGTCCCCACTCGCGGAACAGAAGACGTCACTATGACGTAGGTTCCACGCCGCGTTGTACACACAATAAGCGTGTTCTTTAAACGTACGGGGCGCTAGTTGGACGGTCGACGGTCCATAGTTTAACAGTGTCGTCCTAAGACGATGTTAAAAAAGAGTCGCGGCGCGTAGGGTTATAATCGACGGAGTGGACCTCGCGAGTATGTTCCTGGAGTGAGCGGATGGGTTGGCGGCGGGCGGGAGGGCGGTGTCGTAGATTTTGACTGAGCCGTCAGCAATGGCGGTGATTAGAAGAGAGTCGTGAGATTCAGACTAGGCGACGTCGTAAACGCCGTCGGCGGTCTCGAAGGCGACGAGTTCGGAAAGAATGGGAGAGGTGGGAGAGAGGTCGAGTACGTGGAGACGTCCGTTGCCGAGGATGCCGAAGTTCCGGGCGGTGGCGACTGCGAGGCGGGACTCGTGGAAGGGAGAGAATTTGAGGGATATTAATTAAAATAGGCAAGAGGATTCCGTCTAAACCTTTTTCGATAATAATTACTCTGTTTTATCTTTTTAAGTAAATCATCTTTTTTATTCTAAAAATATCCTTAATCTAATTTTTTAAATGCAACGTTTGTCTTTCGTCGATTAATTCATTCCTATCACAAAAATCATTAATATTAGAAAATACAAAAGGGGTGCGTGAAAATAATAAACACAAAATGGGTATATAAAAATACAAACAGGTGCGTGACAATGTGAAGGGGTGAGTGAAAATACAAAAAGAGTGTGTAAAAATACAAACGGGTGCGTGAAATTGTGAAGGGGTGCGTGAAAATACAAACGGGTGCGTGAAAATACAAAACGGGTGCGTAAAAATATAAACAGGTGCTTGAAATTGTGAAAAGGTGTGTGAAAATACAAAACAGATGCGTAAAAATATAAACGAGTATGTGAAATTGTGAAGGGGTGTGTGAAAATACAGACGGGTGAGTGAAAATGTGAAAGGGTGCGTGAAAATATAAACGAGTGTGAGAAAAACAAAAGGGGTGCGGAAAAATTATAAAATGGGTACAAGAGAATTATAATATATATTATATTTTATTAATATATATTATATTATATTTTTATTATATTAATATAATATATTTATAATAATATATTATATAATATAACATATATTAATATAATATATTTATAATATAAATATATTATATTTATAATATATAATAATTAATATATATTGTAAAGGGATGCGGGAGGAGAAATTTCTCCCGCACCCCTTTTTATAACCCCGCACCCTTTTATAAATTATAAAGGGGTGCGGGGATAAATTGGCGCGCACGTGCTGGCGCGCTAGCTTTGCGTTCGAATGTAGGAACGGGGTGGGGGGGGGAGGGGGGGAGGGGGGGGCCAGCGCTCGCGCGCCCGCACGCACGCAACACCAGAGCGCGCACGCCCGCTCGTACACACGCACCCCTTACCAAAGTCCGGCACCCTTTACCAAATTCCCGCACTTGCATCCACACCCTTTGTTATATTATATAAATATTATATATTAATATAATATATTATTTTATTTTTTAATATATTAATCTGTTTTTTAATTTATAAATATTACGGTAGTTTAATCTTAATGCTTTTAATAATTGGGGAAATGCTACGGTAAAGTGAGAAATTAGACGAAGGGTATTTTTGGAATGAAAACAACGGTTTGCTTAAAAAGGTAAAATGTAAAAATTGTTGCCGAAAAAGGTTTAGGGGGGAATGAGACTGCTTATTTTAATTAATATCCTAGAATTTGACTGAGTAGCCATTGAATGGAGTTCTGACAAACAGGCAATTGGAGATTGTGTTTAAGTTTATCTGGTTGTATTGGTTTGAGTTGATTGGTATTTTCAGTTTAAATAATACATAAATATATATTTATATATGCCATAATATAAATTGATGTTATTTAATTTTAATTTAAAATTATCTAATTATATAAATATATACATATATTTATAGACCAAAAGACTATTTTCCATCTAAGTTTAGGTATATTTCTAAAATTATATCTACGGAGTTTGAAAAACCTGAAACCCTGCCTATGACGTAATTATAGTTAAAAATTTTTATTAGAAATAGGGATAAAATTGTTATTTTATTAATTATATTAAAAAATATAAAATTCATTATATTTTTTTTTCTAAATTTTAAGAACTAACAACTTAAAATTTTCTAAATTTGAAAAGTCATATTTTCTCTTAAAATTTTTTCTTCACCATTTCAACTATCATCTCCAGCTTTGACATCCTCCCCTCTTCGCTCTAAACCATTGGTTGATGTAAGTAAACAAATTTAGAATGAATCTCTTCGTCTAAGATGAAAAAATCCGACAAGATTTGGTTGAAGAAATTCTAGATCTCTTCGTCGAAGAGATCTAGAGTTTCTTCGTCGAAGAGATCTAGAGTTTCTTCGTTAAAAATAAAGAGATTTAGAACCCAGATCTCTTCATCAATGAGAAGCATATACTCTCTTCACCCAGTTCTCTTCGTTGACGTCCTTTCTAGTCGTCAAAGAAAGTGGTCAGAGAGGAAGAGAAAATTTCTAAGGTTTTTGGGGGAGAAAATGTGACTTTTTAAAGTTAAAAATTTTTAAAAATGGTGAAATATTAGTTTTTTAAACTTAGAAGAAAAAATATAATAAATTTTATATTTTTTTAATATTAATAGTAAAATAAAGATTTTATCTTTATTTCTAATAGAAAATTTTAATATTAATAATCAATAGATGAAACTTTAGATTTTCAAACCCTATAGATATAACTTTAGGATAACACCTAAAGTTGGATGGAAAATAGTCCTTTAACCTATATTTGTGTATTCAAAATTATTTCACATAATTTTATTATTTTAATCATCAAAAGGATTTATTTTGGGGTGAGTTGATTTTTTTTTTTGGTGAATTAGTTTATTTCGATTTCATCTAGGGAAATGGAAGTTTTTTGACTGTCTAGGGAAATGGAAATGCCCTTAGCAAGGGTAGTTTGAACGAATTGTCCAATTTGGATATGACTTTTCGTTATTAAATAAAAGAATCTTTTTGGTAAATTACAAAATATACTAGTAAAGAAAGATTAACTTACAAAAAGAATTGGGATTACCCTTACCATATTTTTTCCTAAAAAAAACTAATACACTAGTGATATTATTTTTTATTGATTACGTTATAAAGATTTTTATATATGTTTACATTATACCATGGATACAAGTTCATAGACTTTCGATTTTGGGGTTTATTCAAGATTTAATTTGAATGATTCTTTTATTATTGAGTTGTGTGAATGGTATAAAGAATGCGTAAGTTTGAATCAAGTAAGCAAGAAGTTAGATAAGAAAATATCAAATCTTTATAAATTTTTTAATGTATGTGATTCATATTCGTTATGCACGTCAGACTAATTGAAATTTGTCATGTGTAACATGCATGGTATATCTTTCTAAAATTTTATCTTGTATTAGTTTTAGGTATACGCAATTCACATAATTAAAATTTTTTCATGCTTTAAAAATGATAACCATACACATTGCCGAAATATGGACAATATTATCATATTTGAATTATAGGGCATACACATGGTAAAACGATATTATATGTATATTTTTTTGTATATAAATTATATATCATTATATAATTATATGTTATTTTATTTTTAATTTAAAATCATTCAATCATATAATAATATATTATCTATATACGTAAATTATATATATATAATATGTATATATAATTTTATTGGTATAAAAAATATAATATGCGGTAATTAAAATTTCAAGTGCCTGAGATATTGGTATGCGAGGATATACAATTGGATATGTGTAGTCTATACAATATTTGTGAAATCTTGTGTTGAATGAATTTTGTTGGCTCGATATACATGGTGCATGCAAAATGAGTAAAATTTTAGGTCAAGTGATTTTTTATCAGCTTTTTGCTAATTTTTTGTATGCAAATTAGATTATGTGTAAATATTTTGAGAATTAATCGAATTATTTGATTTTTTTAATATAAAATATTATTATTGATAAAAAAAGAAATATTTTAAGAATTAATTGAATTGTTCAATTATTTATTATATAATGTTGCCATTGATAAATAACAAAACACTATAGTCTGGTTAGATTAGTTGAAAAGTTATTCATTTCTTACCACTTTAACGCAATTCACCATAAGAGCCCATTGAGACTTGATGACACAAATTCATACAAATTTGATGACTATCATAAGAAACTTTTCAAAGCCACTTGTTTTAAGAAGTTTTTAGACTTGAACAAGTCTCGTTTTAGTGGAGTACTTATACATTCACTATTGCTCTAATGACAAGTTTTTATTTCGGCTAAATAGGGTTGACATTTGACTCAATCCATTCAAGTTTGCTTTAGTGACTAAATTTACTATAGGAGTGGTAAGCATTTGAATTAAGTAAACAATAGTCGAATCATCTTTCTATACTTTAACAATTTTATTAAATGATTATTTTTTTTAAAGTAATGATATGTATACAAATAATAACGTATCATCATATAATTATATAATTAAAAATTAAAAATAAAATAATATCTAATTATATAATAACGTATCATTTAATGTATATAAACTTATTGTTTTTTTAATGGGTTCTAAGGTTACTTATTTTGCACCTTGAGTCTTAACGGTTGTTTATATCAATGTGTTAAAGCCCAACAGCAAAACATTTCAATTTCCACTGGTGGTTTATGTGGCCTTTAGGCCCATTTGGAGAGTTGAAGCCCACTCTCCACAGCAGGAGGAGGAGAATTCTTTTTCCAAATCAAGTCCTTGTTTACTGGAAAATCATAGACTATCACTTAAGTCCTTCGACTACTTTAAATATATAAATAATATTTTATTATATAATTAAATATTTAAATTTAATTAATTATATAATAATATATTATTTAAATAATAATTAAATACTTAAAATTAAATATACATAATTTTATTATTTTTTATAAACCATTTGAATTACTTGTTTGGATTAATGTTGCTTTCTTATATAAATGGGAATATATGATAGGCCTTAAAGGAAATACCAATTTGATTCAATGTGCTCTTCAGTGGGCATAAAATGGATTTTGTAAAGTGGAAGAATGGGTTTTGCTCTTCTAAAGGGAGATTTATAGACACGTGGAGTCATCTTGTGGGGCAAACAAATCCGTACTTTTAAAATGTGGTTGGATTCAAGCTGGCCACATTTGGAGCCTTCTCAGTCACCTTCCGTGAATATCCCTTTCACCCACAGCAACAGTGTGATGAATTTTATGTACCCATTAGAGGTGACAATGGGCTAACGTCGGGTCTAAGATCACATAATAATAGCCTTATAAGTTAGGTTGATTCGATAAAAATATGAGACTCACGATCTATTCTTACATATATAAGGTTAAATTAAACCGACTCATAGGTTTATTATCTATATCTATAATTTGGTCCAAATAACCGATGAGTCGAGCCCGACTTGTTACCCTAGAGGGTTGTACCCTTCTATGCATGTAATTGTTTATCAAAATTGAACGTTACAAACAATAAAACTTAGTTAAAAAATAGTGAATAATACTATAAATATACAATTTTAAGTATATAATTGAATATAAATAATAGGATATTATGTGATTAATTATTATTTTATTCTTAGTTTAAAATTATTGATTTAAGTGATAATATATCATTTATATATCTAATTATATATTTAAAAGTGATTGCGTATTATATGAATGAAAATAAATTAACTTTAAAAGAAGAAAGTACAAAATAGAAAAGGCGAAAAGACAACTTCCCACCCAAGATTTACTGTATGACAAATTCTTATCTTTTAAGTTTAAAAACTCAAATTATTATCTGTCATCCACTTCCGTTAATAAATTTCATAAAGTGAAATGACATAAATGTCATTTTACATAGATTTGTCTATTTTTTCTTTTTTTTATTTTTTCCTTTATTTCTTTTATGAATAAAATTATATAGACAAACAAATTATACAATATTTTATATAATCTGCGATGACAGATTGTGATTAGATAATGTGATAATTTATTTATTTTTTTATTTCAAAATCATCGAATGAAATACTATAATATCAAGTTGTATATAAAAAGTTGTATAATTTGATTATATATGTATTATTATTCATTTTTAAAAACTTAGGGGTTAAGGCAAATTAGCGATTTTAATGAAAATTTGCAAGGGGTTTTGGAGTTTTTAAAAAAGTTTAAGAGTATTTTTGAAAATTTTAAAATTTTAATATGTCTTTTAATAGTTTCAAATATAATAATTATATCTTAAAAATTGACTAAAATATAATATTTTAAAGTTCATTTAAGTTTTAATATTTTTTAGAAGTTTAAGGGATAAATTTTTAAATTGATAAAATATATTAATAATTTGACATTTAAGTTAAATATTAATTATGTTTTTATAATTTTAATAAAAAGATAAAATAATTAGCAATTTTACTTTTTTTTCCAAACTAAAGAGTAGAAAATTTTCGTTTCGCTAAATCTCGATGGAAAATAGTCATTTGATTGATAGAAAATAAAAAACTAAAGCTAGTAATTTTCAATACAACCAGTTAACCTGATACGATATGATACAAAAAAATCATGTTAGGGTTGAGTTTTTTGACACGAAATTTATTTTGAGTTAACTTGACACAATTTGAAATTAAATCAAATAGTGTTAGAATTTACACGAAAGTAATTTGACACAACTCAAATTGACACAAATGTTTTGAAGAAATATTACTTTAATATATTGCATATAGTTGTATTTTTATATAATTATAATTAGTCGTATTATAGATATATTTTTTAAATATCATATTTATATTATAATTATATATTATATCTTTATGATAAAAATTTAAAATATTTATTGATTATATATAGTTGTATCTTTGTTTAATTATAATTATTTATATTATTTTGTATTTTTATTTAAATATTTTATTTTATTATTAAATCATACAAATTTGATTTGATTAGTTAGATTATTAATATGTTTTAAAACTCTTCATATATCTAAATTTTTAAACCATTTATTAATAAAATAAAATATTATATTGTGTATTTTATTAATAATATGTTGAGGTAATTTAGTGAAGAAATTAAAATGATAAAAATATTTTAAAAATTAAAAATAATAGATAAATTAGATTGTATTAGATCATATCGAGTTAACTCAAATATTAAATAATTAGATTAAAATTAAAAAAATTTAATATAATTTTAATTTAATTCAAACTAAAGTTAAAAAATGTTTAATATAAAACTTGAACTATAATTCAATGATAGGAACTATCAATTCCATACAAAGAACCACCAAATGGATATGGGCCCTCCATCTCCATTCCTCACATGTTGCCCACTAACACCAGTAAATGGGCGGGCCATATTATGGATGGGACATTACTCAAATTAATTTAACTGCTAAAAACAGTTTTTCAATGATGGCTCTTTGATTTATCAAATTAGAAAAACTTATACCTGTTTCATTTTAATATAAATAATATTATATATATTTATTTTAAATATATATTTATCAATATTATTATATAATTAAATATTATTTTATTTTTAATTTAAAATCATTTAATTACATAATAATACATATAAATATGTATATATTTATATACCTAAAATAAATACATATAATTTTATTATTTTAATATATAATTTGAGTATATAGATAATATATTATTACGATTAGATGATTTTAAATTAAAAATATAATAATAACTAATTATATAATAATATATTCTTTATATACTAAAATTTTGTATTTATATATAACATTGCTTTTTATCAAATACCAATCTAAGTATTAACAAATCCATATCTTCATCTAAGGGTTCCTTGGCCTAATAAACCTACTTTTGAATTTTATGGAAATAGAGTACGATTTTAGGGATTAACATAATTCAAAATTCATTCAATTTGAGGCGAAAAAAGGTGAGAGACAAATTGCAACCACTTAGTCAAAGCACTTCGTATAACTTAAAACCAGAAAAGATAAATTATAAAGAAGTTTATGTCACAACTCACTTTCCAGTAAAAGTCGCAGCCCCATATGATCTTGCTTGGGGATATTGAAATTTGAAAGATCACGGAAACTCTTAAAAAGAGATCTCTCTGATCTAAACCCCATTTCCAACCAATTTCCAATTCACTTATGTTCATTCCATATTCTTCTTCTTGTCCTTCATCAATCATATCCTCCTCCAACTAATCTTACTCCCTTATTCGGCCCCATTTTGACACATGTTAAGCTATGATTGAAGCACGTGTACAAAGTCACCCCCTCTTCAAGAGGGTCTTGTGTTTTTGCTTCCTTGACAAATCCCAATCATGCAATAACATGGGTCACCCATAATTCCCTCAAGCCAGCCCAAATTATTGAAGGGCAGGGGGGATGGAGGGACCTGAATTATGCATCCAAAAGGCAAAGTATACAAGTGAGGTATAATTATTCATGCCATGAATTTCTTCCTGAGCAAAGAGTGTAAAAATTCTTCCCAATACATAAATAAATAAAAGCAAAAGCAAAACGCCCAAAAGAAAAGAGGCTTTTGCTCTTCTCTTCCCCTTTAGCTTTATATATTTCTCTTCTTAGTATTTGATCACTTTCTTCTCCTCTTCTTCTTCTCTCTATATGAGAGGCCTTTAGAGAGAAAAAAAAGAGAGCTCGCCATGAAGAACACCATTAGGTGTTGCATTTCTTGCATTCTTCCCTGTGGAGCTCTTGACGTGATTCGAATAGTTCACTCTAATGGCCATGTAGAAGAAATTAGTGGCACCATCAGAGCAAGCGAGATCATGAAGGCTCATCCAAAGCATGTTCTGAAGAAACCCTCTTCACCATCCGATGATAGGGTTGTTCCGAAGATTGTTATTGTCCCACCGGACGCCGAGCTTCAACGTGGAAAAATTTATTTTCTTATTCCTATTCCTTCAACACCCCAAAAGACTCGATCAAAATCCTCTTATAAGAAGAAAAGAAGAGACGCTCAAAACAATAACAATAATATAAGCAACATGAGCAACACTATATCTATGGCGACCACGAATCTTCTTATTTCTGATCAGTACTTGAGTGAAATACTATCTGAAAAAATATCGACGGAGAGAGATCGAAGAAGAGGCCGTGTTGGCATTTGGAGACCTCATTTAGAGAGCATTTCTGAGTCGCCTAGTGATATTTAATGGCACCAGCTGCAGGTTTCAAAATCACCATTCTTCTTCTTTCTTCTTATGATTCATTTTCATAGATTCAATACGGGTTCTCAAAGATCTCTTCTGTTGCTATAATTTTCTATCCTTTCTCTCTTTTTTGTATAGAGGCAGAGAGAAATTAAAATTTTATTAAGGCTTGAAAAGAATATGCGCTAAAGGATACTATTGAATTATTGGATCTTAAGTCATAATTATCCAGTGATCAATTATGAAAAATCTATTATTTAGTATTTTCACTGTTACAAATAAATACATATTGAAAGATATACGATAATGATGTTCATCTTATAACCATTATGCCCATGCATGTGCCATGATGCAATGCCTATGTCATTTTACCAACTCATTTATTGAACCTCTTAATCATGAGATTAATTATGCATCATCAAACACTCTTATTTTAGTGCTTTCACCATTGATGAATAATTTGAAAGATTAAGAGGTTAACACTGAAGATACAGCTCATGGATGGAATGACAGTCCCCACATAACTTACTTTCCTATAAAGCTATCTACAGTAGAGTTTTTTTTTTAATTATTATTTTCAGATGAATGATTAATTATGTTGCTGCAGAATTTTGCCATGAAAGCTGGATGAAAAGTGATTCCCATCTTCTGAATCTGCTGTATTCTTCTATCTTCTTTCCAAATTCTTTTGCCGACAAAGGTTGGAGGCCATTTTCTGGGAGGAATTATTCACTGATTGAACAATTGCTGGGCCATTTCATTTATTATAAATTCAATCAACCAAACAAAGCACTAAATATAATCACCAAAACAATGCATGCTTTATGCTAAAAAAATCCCAGGAAGCCTGCAAATCGCAATCTTCTTTTACCTTTAAAATTCAATCCACTTCAATTAAGAACCCAAAAAAAACTACAAGTGGGAATTGCTTTTAAAAAAAAAAAAGAAGGGTAAAATTCAAGCGGCGCCACTCACTTAGAGCATCAAATGGAATGGCAAAGGTCACAATCTCTACCTTTTGATATGATTTTTTTTTTTTTTTTTACGTATTAAATTGGTATATGTTGTAGTTACTTGGATAAATCAAATGATTCAAAATTGGGTCTTCAGATTTGTCGTCGTGTAGCTTTACAAGTGGGAGATCAAGTGATGGGTCCATTGTATTAACCTACTCCTCTTGGCATGTTGTCATGACGGCTGCTTGATTGGGCCTTGAGGTGTATTTAAAAGCCTGAGGCTAATGGGCCTCCAATACGGACAAGCCTATAACTAGTTGGAATGCAAAGACAAACCAGAAAGAAAGAACCCTATCCCCCGTTCCGTTTCCGGTCAAACAAAGCGAACCAATTAGAAACCAGCCATAAATATTGTACAACTTGGTTTCCACGAGAAACAGCGACGTGTAAGCCCAGCCGAGCCAAGCCCGAAGTGCTATGGACGCCGGCTAAAGCGGTACTGCTCACGCATCTGTCAGACAGCCGGCGTATCAGCGCCGCTCATCAACTTTCATCCCCACTTTGACGCAACCGCCCAATTTGCCTTCCTCTTTTGCCCTCATCCCAACACTCACCAAAACGGTATTTATATAATATAATATAATCACTTTAAAATTATTAATAATCTCTCCCTGTCATGCAGAGTGCGTGTTATATATATATAATTTTTATTTATTTAATATAATAATTATAATTTTCATTACAGTATTTTAGATTTATTTTTATAATTAATATAAATGGCATTCTTGAATAATTAAAAAAAAACCCATTTTTTGGGTTAGCATATTTATTTTTTTTAGGTTAATTAAACTTAAAAAAAATTATATAAAGATTAGTTATACAAATTATATATAATAATTAACCAAGTTATAAATTGGTTAACTCAAACTATAAAACGAAATTTTTCTATCTATAAATAACCAAAAAAAATTTAACAAATTTAACCGTTCGATTATGTCAAATCCATTTCTTAAGATTATACTTCATCTTTATGCTACATCTATATAAATAATAATTATTTTTCAAAAATTATCATTATACTATAATTGTTTTATACAATTAGTTAATTACACGTTTAACTCTTTCTTTATTCCATAATCAATAGGTACTGGCATAATCAAACAATTCTTAAATCTTACGTGACAAAACAAAATTCATCATTTATTATTCAATGAAAATTAAAAAAAAAAAATGTTATATGGTTAAAGGTAGATTAATTAACATAGTAGTGCCGCTGGTAAGCAACGTAACGTAATTGCCAGCTCTGACCGCAGCCGAGCCGAATCCGATGAGACCCAAGCGATCGACCCTATGCTTACTCTACACGCGCTTACCCGCATCCCGGCGACCCTTCAATTATTCTTCTCATCCCTTACCCAACCCTTCACTCTTTCGTCCCTTTTGCTCCCGGCGCGTTATCATCGCCGCACCGACCTGTATCTCTCTTTTATATCTTTCGTTTTCTCTTTCTTCTTCATCACAGAATATTGTCAACGATCCATACCTTCAACCACCTTAGCATCAAATTTTAGTATTCAATGGGTGACATAACGGACTCCCTCACGCCGTCAACCACCACCACCACTGCCATCGCGCCCTACTCGCGTCCGTTACCTGTCCGTGAAGATTGCTGGAGCGAGGAGGCTACCTCGACTCTCGTGGACGCCTGGGGCCGCCGTTATATGGAGCTCAACCGAGGCAATCTCCGTCAAAAGGATTGGCAAGATGTTGCTGATGCCGTCAATGCTCTCCATGCTCACTCTAAGAAAACGCACCGTACCGACGTTCAATGTAAGAATCGGGTCGATACCATCAAGAAGAAGTACAAGGTCGAGAAGGCACGTGTCACCTCCTCCAACGGAACCCTAACATCTTCTTGGCTCTTTTTCGAGCGCATGGATGCCTTAATTGGAAGTAACGTTAAATCATCATCAAGTTTTTCTCCTAAATTATCACAATCTCCTCCTGTTGCCGTTCCGTTGTCGTACCGGAAAACGCTCTCTGTTAACAATAACAATAATATGAGCCATAATATTAATAGTCCAAATTTGACGCCAATTCCCGCGGCGACCGTCGTTGCTTTGCCACAGAAAAGAGGATATAACAGCGAGGGGTATTATAGGAATTATTCGGCTGTGGCTGCAGCCGCAGCTGCCGCAGAGAGTGAGGAGGAAGAGGTAGAGGAGGAGGCAGAAGAGGAAGAAAATGAGAATGAAGAGAATTTTGGTGTTAAGAGATTGGCAAAGGCTATAGAGAGGTTTGGGGAAGTGTATGAGAGAGTGGAGGCGGAGAAATTGAGACAGATGGTAGAGTTGGAGAAGCAGAGAATGCAGTTTGCAAGTGATTTGGAGATGCAGAGGCTGAGGATGTTTACGGAAATGCAGGTTCAGTTGGAGAGGAACAAGCGTTCCAAGCGCTCCAGCTCCAATGGTGAGAGATATAATTGATCAGGGATTGTTGTTTGATGAAATTGCTTATTCATTAGATGGTTAATTTGGTAGTGTTTTTAAATAAGTTTTTCATCTTTTATGTTGATAGGCTCTGTTAATAAGCTATTATTGTGTAGTTATTTTGAGTATTTTGTTTAATCTATTGCCTTTGTGTGTTTGGGGCATTGTATGGCGCTATATAATGAAAGCTCAAATCACTTAGTATTTGTATTTCTGTTGAGTTTAAGAAATTTAAATGAGCACTTTTATGATATGTCTTGACAAAGGCCTGAGCTTACCTCTGTGACTGTTATATTAACATTTAATCCTACTTGTCATTTTGTTCTTAGAACTATAGACTAAAGGTAAATTTTTTGAGCATAGAATTGCTCAAATTTATGGACTAACACTTGATATGGTCTAAATTTTGGTCATAGTTTCTAGATCCAATTAGTACTTGGGGTGGACTAATGCTTGGGATTTTCAGATAACAGTATTTGGAAGTACTGATGCCTTTGATTTGTTATTACGTTTGCAGTACTTTGGAGATGCAATATCTTAATATTGTGATTTACATGACCATAGGTAGCTGATTGCAGTTATGTGGTTTATGCGTCTTTTTGTGTTTGTTGTAATCCTTGATGAGATAACTGGCATTTGATGCTTAGAGTTCAAGAATTCTTGAATTATTCTGTTAACTATCATTGTTTGATTTAGGATTTATTTTACACTGTTCTGGTGAAACAGCTTTGTACAGATTAGATTTGGTTTTTAGTCTGAGCTTCAATTGCTATTGAAGGGATTGCTTGAGTGCCGTTAAGGTAATATGGGGTCTAACCTTCTTAAAATGTTTGCTTTTCTTCTTGACATGTGCTTCAGGGAGTTTGCCTATACTGTTGGGTTGAATTTGATTATTGAAAAATTTGGATGTCAACTTGTGATGATCCTTTTGTTTGATGGAGATGTTTTCCCACTCTAGATGATTAGCTAAAATGTCAGGGCTTTTACATGAGCTTGAGGTTGTCTAGAAATGTTTATCTTTGGAGATTACTGTATTATACAGGATAGTTTATTTTCGTTTATAGGCTGATCATATAGAGAATGATATTTGCCTTTTTATTTCATTTTTTTCTAAAATCTAGGCTTATAATTCCTCATTTCTTTCTGCATCTTTCTTTATCTTTCTCTTTACTAAATGAACAAAATTAATTATCCCTGCATTTGTAAGTAGCTGAATATTATGAGTGGCTAAGCATTCTTATCTATTATATCCGTTGGTTCTTAAAGCTTGTTATGTGTAGATCATTGGGGCTTATATGAAATTATATTAGTTATTTGATAAAGTAGGAGCAAATCCTGTACAATTTTTCCTGTTGAAAATTTTGTAGTACTTGCATATGTATGGAGCAAAACAAATCCTCAGCAGTGTTATGCATGTTCTATCGATTATATGTTGTGGTGCTTGCATGTGGCATTCAATGCTATCTTATGAGTGAAGGATCAGTGTTTCTTTTGTTGGATGCAGATCCTTATTCACATCTGTTTTATATTGTTTGTAGTTTCATGTCATATCTTTTTTTAATGAGCTTTGAACCTTTCAGCTGTAAATAAGTGAAGGCTTTTTGGGTCCCAACATTTTGTGGTTGTCATAGGCATCAAAGAAGATGGAGGAACATATTTTTTTTTTTCTTTTGGCAGGAAAATGAACTGATAGATTGATTTTGTAAATTTCAATTGTTGTTCATTTAAATTCTTAGTGTCAAAACCTGTTTAGAATCTTTATATGTATTAATGGACAAACTCTTTTATGTAGGTAGTTATACTTATTATGGCAAACACATATTGACTTAATTAAGAATCTGCATCCTTGTTTGGTTTATTTATGTTATCTAACTGTAAGAATTCTTCCAGACATATATACTTGCATCTGATGAATATGGTGGATTGACTGCTTGCATTGTGACTACTTACACTTTGATGTGGGTTTTAGCTTGGAAGTGGCAAAATATGATTTTTTTAGACACAAAATGTGTTTTGTTTTGATCTTGGTTTTTACTTGATTGATTCTTCAATTGTCTGGATCCATACTTAATGTCATAGTTTATTCATGTATAATCTTGTTAAAGTTATTGGACTTTGACTGGAGTATACCCATTTGAAAACTCTATTGATTTGGTTGTTCAGTGTCTGTGGAGACTTGGGAAGATAATGTTCAATTTGATAAACTGAAAACTTAAATATATGCTATCTTGCTTGTTTGAGTGGGGAAAGGAGCAAGTAAAACTAATGGCATGAGGCTTTGCATTTTCTTGTTTATTTTGGTTAATGTAATTTTTGCCTTGTTGAAAACAAGACCCTTAAGAATTGTTTCATTGTTTATCTTACAGATATATATAGCTAGCTATCCTGAGGAGAGCTTTGACAGGTTTATGTGACGGACTGATTTGAAGAATCTGATTATATACCCATAACCCGACAAAGTACACATACGGTAATACTTGCCTCAGAATTACCAGCTATTGGCTGGATAAAAAATGTTCGAACTGTTTCTCTTTATCTTCCCTTGCCTTTCTGTTTTTCGTTTTAGTTTCCCTTGATCATTATAATTTACTTTGTACTGTTGGTATTGGCCAACGTTTGGCTCAATGTCTGATTTTAATGGTAAAAATTGTGATTTGAATCGCTAACTTTGTAAGTTAATATTGCACACACTGTAAAGGATTAGGTTTGTTCACGATCGATCTCATCATATGCTGTCATCTTCTTAGACTGTTTGAAGTTCCATATCTTAATAGTTTGTTTCCTATAATTTCATGTTTTTTGGAAGCCCAATTTGATATAGGAACCTGCGCTGTGTAATCAATGTTAAAGGAATATGATGTTTGTGGAAGTAGTTTTAATTGTCTCTGAAATCAGTTTTAGATGGTCAAAGGGTAAACATTTTTTTTTGGGTTGGGCTCTCTGTCATGGAAGGGACATTGTGGTTTGGCCCTGTAGGCCTACAAGCATCGTGTTTGGTCCATCTGATTGGGGGTTGTTACTGTTTTTAATTTTAGAACAGTGTTTTGTATCTTCATTTATAAGTAGATAAACGAATACATGCATAATATGTTATTATTATTTGATTAAGTGTTATTTTATTTTTAATTTAAAATCATTCAATTATCAAGTGTGTATTCAGTTATATATTTAAAATAACTATTTATAATTTTATTGTTAATTTAATTTATGTTGGAAGACATTATCAGAAATTGAAAACCAGCAGCTATTTTTTGCAGCTTGTGTTTTTGACTAATTAAATAAAGATGGGGTATTTAATTAAAACAGCGTTTACCCTTAGGAGGGGTGTTTTGTTTGTTTGTACGGTGTTAGTCAATACTCTAAGGGGGCGTTTGGTTTGGGTAATGTTTGATTATTAAAATAGAAAGATTACCTTGAAGATAAATTACTTAGAAGATTACTGGGTATAAATGATTACTATGTTTGATAAAATTTGATAGGTATAAATAATTATTGTGTTTGGTTAAAGGTAATAAAAGATTACTAGTAAATTATTTTACTTAAATACCTTTGAATATAATTATTTTTAAATATTTTTTATATTATTTGTCATATTAATTAAAAATAAATTTATTTTTATCTAAAAAAATTAATAAATAATAATTTTTCTATAATAAACTCAAGATTATCCCAATAATCTTTAAATACCTAAAGTGAAGGTGGTAATCAGATTACCACCTATATTACCTACCACGTCAGCATTGGTAATAGAAGATTAATGTAATCTTTTATTACTGACAAACCAAACAAGAGAATAAAAGATAGATTACCAAGGTAATATTAAAAACCGTTAACCAAACGCACCCTAAAGATTAGACTGATATAACTTGTTTTACTCTCGATTCAAACCTTAGCTGTGCCTTTTTTTTTTCTTTCTTTCACTTACAATTTCATGGATTAATCTTTCAACAATCAATTAAGTCTGTCAACAAATTCAGCTTAGTAACTACTTACAATTTTTCTAATATTTTTCAAGAATTGAATATGAAATATATATATTTAGGGTAGGCATAATTTGCTTTTAATTTGAACAACTGTAATATTAATTTCATGCTTCCATTGATTTTTCATGATATATGTGAATTTGTGTTAGGGACATCATGTCCGGTTTATTTAATTTTGCTTGGAATTTATTCGAGAATTGAAGGTAAGAGCGATCACACTTACCTTTTCTTTTTTCCCTCAATTCTCAATTATTATTATTATGAATTAAAGTTAGTTATAAATAAGATTTTTAACCTTATTTATATGATTTAGAGTTAAAATTTGAGCATGAAAAAATTTTGGGAGTAGGAGTAAAAGTCTTGCTCTCCCTTAATTTCTCTCTTCTTTATTTTCCTGCTCAATTCTCTAATTCTCTCTTCTTTTTTTAACCTTTTCTCTTCTCTTTCTAGAGTTGATCACACTCACTTGAAGAGTGATCTCATTCTTAATATCAGGTGGGATCGTATCAAAGCCCTTCACAATTATCTTCAATGAACACAAAATCTAGATTGAGTTAAAAGAGAAATTCAGAAGAATATCACATCACATGAACTATTTCAAATATTTCCCTACAAAAACACCACTCAGTTGTGAGGAATTGTCAAAGATAGTAGATATGCAAATTGGGGGCAGAAGAGAAACATATATTACTACTGCATAAAGTTGTTACAAAGCTAAACATATATGGTAATGGTTGCTAATTAATGTTTATAAGAGTGTCATAACAACTTAATTACTAATTAATTACAAGGTGGTAGGTACATTGGTAAATATCTGTATATATGTGGACTAAGACCCCACCTTGCAGTAATATAAATCATTATTAAAAGCTACATAAACAACTCTATAAATATGTAGAATGATCCCACTTAATCAAGCAGAGGCTCCACTTCCAACATTTCAACCCTGAAAACAATAACCCCAAAAAAGAAAAAACAAACTGTTAATTGATCTGATGGTATAGAATTTGCACATTTTCTGTATATTCAGTTTCAATACTTGGAAATTATATGCCAAATTTCATATTGCATGGTTCAGTATGTAAAACTCTCCAAGTTTTGTTTATTTGTCAGCATAAAGATGGCAGCATCCAAATGCAATGGAAACCTGATGAATTTGCACTTTCAACTTTTCTTTACCCCATTATAGTTGAATTTTTCAGAGAGTTAAAATTAAGTAAGAGACAGATCAACTGTTTAATGTCACATCAATAATACTAACTAAATTGAAAATTTGTAGATTTTAATCAGCTCAAGACCTATAAGAACTGGAAAAAGCAAAATAAAACTTCCAGAACTGATTAATGTGAATTTTGCATGCAGTGATTATGGTGACAAATGTTATAGAAAAACTTATTGAGGATGAAATAAATTGAATTACTGATTAGATTGCCCAAAAAATATGTTACAGGAAAGATAACTGAACTAAGATATTAATTAGTTTTTCTTTTACTGTAATTTACTCAAACCACAGGTCATAAAAAATGACAAAATAAACAATAATGGTAACAAAAATTAGTATCCAGATATATAAATAATTTACCATCAATAATTGTGACCTTATTCATCAGCAAATTTTATAAGTGTTAAAAAAAAAAAAACCAATGATCAAATTGTTAAGTTTAATTTGATTGGATGGTTCTAAATCTCTGTCAACAAGTTTGAAACGTGACAAGGCTAGAAGAAAGGATAAAAGTCAACTACTTAAGTGAGAAAAATCTAGGTCTAAATCAAGGGTGAATAAAGGAGAATGTTTCAAATATTATCATAAGGATAAGAGACAAATTGCCCATTACTTAAGAATTAGGATAATGATAAGTAGAAAGACATTGCTTCAAGTTTTATTAGCGTTACATTAATGATCTCAAGTGATGATGAAAACTTACTAATGGTATGCTATGTTGGTAGTAATAGTTTTGGGAGATAATCATTCTTACAAGGTAGTGTGGATAAAGACTATAAGTATAAGAATGTTCAATAACATAGTTGGAACATATGGAAATGTCGTACACATTCTAGAGTTGAAAAATAATGTGATTTCTCTAGGGTGGCTGTAAATGAACATTGCATATTTTTTAGTAGCTCTATGAAGTGAGATTCTAAAGGTGTCAGTAAGGACAATGATAATTATAGAAGGGAAACAAATTGAGAATAATTTATACAAACTCATAGGTAGTACAATTTTGGGTAATGGATCTATATACTCTTCTTCATTATCTAGTAAGGATACCATAAGACTATGACATATGTGTCTAAGACATATCAATGAGCATGGTCTATATGAACTTAACAAAAGAATGTTGTTGGAAAGGATTAAATAATGTCAACTAGGTTTATTTGAGTACTATGTAGATGGGAAACAAAATAAGATTCAATTCAAGGTTTCTTCGTATAGAGACAAGAATATGTTACAATATGTACAGTTAGATGAGTTCGGTGAATCATAATTTATGATGTTTATTGACAACTTATCAAAGAAAGTTTGGGTGTATTTCGTGAGAGAAAAGTCAATGTGATCTCCATATTCAAGGTATGGAAAGTCAAGGTTGAAAAACATACTAGTAAAAGTATTAAACGTTTTAGGTCTGACAACAAATGTTAGTACATGTAAAAGCAAATTCACATATTATTACAAGAAAGAGAGAATTGAGAGAAATTTCATAGTTATAAAGACTCCATAGCAAAATAAGATGGTAAAAAAATGAACATAACATATAAGAGAAGTCAAATTAATGAGAATTCAAGCAAAATTACCCATAAAAACAATTAGTACAACTTGTTTTATTGTTAATAAGTCACCTTTAGGGAAGTTTGAGGAAAAATCTACACAAAAAGCTTGGACAAAATAAGAAGTGAACTATTTGTACTTTAAGTATTCAGTTTTCCAGCTTATGTATATATTCCCAACTATGAAAGATCAAAATTGGATCCAAAGTCTAGAAAGTGTATCTTTATTAGATATAAAGATGGAGTGAAATTTTATAAGCTATGGGATCTTAAGGTATATAAGGTGATAGTTAGCAAGAATATAGTCATTGATGAAAATGTTATTTTGTATAGAAGAGAATCATCTGAAAAAAAGTTTATCTAATTCAAATTTGAAAGTGACAGTGGAAGTTAATTGTGGTAGTACCTTAAAGTTAATCCAACTAATAGTTGAATTAGATTGCAGTAATGACGATTTAGAAAGTCTAGTAGAATAATATGAACAATAGCAAAACATAACATTATCATAAATAGACCCATACATACTATTAGACCTTTAGCCAGGTATCGTTTTGACAATAAATCTTTTTTTTGTCTTACTAATCAGTAGTGGAGAACAAGTTATTTTTTAAAAAGTTATTTTTAATTCAGAAAAGAAGAAATGAATGGGTGTTATGATTGAAAATATGAAGTCTCTACACAAAAATTGGACTTGGGAGTTGGTTAAACTTCCAAAGGAAATAAAAAAATCAATCAGGTGTAAGTGGGTCTATAAAAAAAAAAAAATGACATAATAAGGGAAGGTCACAAGTTGAAAGCATAGTTAGTTGCTAAAGATTTTCCTCAAAAGAAGTGGATTGATTACAATGATGTTTTTTCTTTAGTGGTAAGACATACAACAATTAGAGTTCTATTGGTATTGATAACTTAGTTAGACATAGAGTTGAAGTAGTTACATGTTAATATTGATTTCTTACACGGTGAGTTGAAAGAGAAGGTCTATATGCAACAGTTTGAGTAATTAAAAGGAGTTTGGAAAAAGTCTTTTTACGGTTTAAACAGTCTCCTAAGAAAAGATACCAAAGGTTTGGTCTTATATATTGAATATTGGTTTTACCAGATGTGAGTATGATTGTTATGTGTACTTAAAGGTTCTGAATGATGACTTCTACATTCATTTGTTGATTTATATTAACAATATGTTGATTGATGCAAAAAAATATGGATGATGTTTATCATCTTAAGTCTTAGCAAAGTTGATAATATGATATGAAAAATTTATGAGCCGCAAAGAAAAGTTTTGATATAAAGATTAAGACGGATACAAAAAATAGAAAGTTTTGACCCTCACAAAAGAAATTCACTGAGAAAGTAGTGGAACGATTTTGCATGGACAAAGCTAAGCTAGTCAATACTAAACTAGCTAGTCATTTTAAGTTGTCTATTTATGAAAGTCTAAGCACAAATCATGAGATGTTGTTCATGTCAAAGGTTGTGTATGCAAGTGCAGTTGGGTGTTTGATGTATGCCAAGCTAGATTTAGTGCATGCAATTAGTGTGGTTAGCAAATTTATGGTTAATCTAGGAAAGGAACATTGACAAGTTGTTAAATGCAAACTCTAATACTTGAGAGGTACAATGAATAATTATATTTATTTTATCATAGTTAATTCTTTAGCATCTGTATTTAACTATGTAGGTGTAGATTATGATAAAGATTTGGATGATAAGAAATCCACTATTGGTTATATATTACTTTAGGTGAAATTTTGTTGGTGAAGATGTACATAAAAGAGAATGCAACATATATGTTGACAAATTTGCTACCACTGAAGAAGTTCAAACATTATTTGGATTTGCTCTAAGTTACTACCGGTTAAAATAAAGGTTGGAACTTTAGGTGAAGGTATATGTTTTCAAGGTTAAAAGAGTCTTATAAGAGTATAAATATTTGTCAGGGTGAATATGGTTAAATAAAGGTGTCTCATATTTGAAAATTTGTCAATTTAAAGTTTTAGAATAGATAAAATGGATGTTCCATGACAAGGAGAATGGGTGTTTCAGATGAGAAAGTAGTAGAACAAGGTTGTTTTAGGCGTAAAATAGTCATTCTAAGTGTCATAGAGAATAGAATTATTTCAAACATTTTGTTGTTATCCATTTCAAAAGTGTTATAGGTTTGTCAAACAGGAATATGACTATTCCAAGGAGAAATAAGACCATTTCAAGAATGTCAATTTGCAAGAAGTAGAATGGGAATGAGAACGAGCTTGTTCCAAGTAGAACAAGCAAGTTGAAAAGTTTGGAATGAGTGTTCTAATCATGGCAGCACATTCCATCATGTGGGACTGCATTTTGAGTTTCACTATATAAGGGAAACCCTAATTTATGCATTATAATGATTTATAGACTTATTTTCTTCAAAGATTAATAAAGGAACAATAATTCCATGGACGTAAACACATTGTTGAATCTTGTAAAATTTGTGTGTATATGATTGATTGCTTTTACCATAGATCTTCTCTTGAGTTTTTGTGTTATTAAACTCAAGTCTCTTTGAGTGGATTACAAATTCTAAACATTTGTAGTTTTGAAAACTGAATCTAGAGAATTATACTTATTCAAAGTTCCTTTTCTAAACCATGGAGTTAACAAAAAGATGCAACAACCAGTGGAGGGAGTAATTTAAGTAACAAACTATCTGAGGTTCTTGTATACAAATCCATATCAACATTTTCAGGTAGACCACGGTGCATGTTTTTTTTTTTTTTGGTTTGATCTTGACATTTGTTTATTATTGTCAGTTAACTGTAAAAAAAATTTTGACAAATCCTTTTGTATCAAAAGAATCGAAAATATAGAAAAAATGGCATGTAGGATATCCAGAAACAAAGTAGTTTGGCGAACCCAGAGATGAACAATTGACATAAATTTACGTAGTTAACAGGTGACCATTGAAGAAAGCTTAATTTGATGACAAATATTGAAATTTTTCTATACAAAGAAGCACCAGAGGAAAATTTGTTAAGCATCGCGAAGAATGAAAGAACAGGTGGGACGTGAAGCCTCTGGAAGACCCAAAAATCTTCCAATCGGTCTTGAATAATAATAAACAAAAAAGCCTTTTCCATAAAGTATGAAAAAAAACTGCCTAATATGTACCTTCCAGCTGCAAGGTTGCTTCTTTGGACTAATGCCGGTTCATTAGAGTTATAATCCTACTGAACTTGGGTGTTATTCAAGCCATTTTTTTTATTTTTTTTTATAATTTCACTTTAAAAATCAGTTAACTTTGAATATAAATTCACTTGTTAACAAAAGTATCATCTATCTTGAGCTATACATAGGATGATTGCTTAGAGATTCTTATGGAATCTGATACAAGCATATCCCAATGCACATACAACACAGAATGTGAATCAACCAAAGCAAAATCATCATAGTCAAAAGTTTACATCCTATAATCTTCAATCCTTTTCAATAGATTTGCATGTCAATCTAGCAAAGCAAACAAACAAAATGCGGATAAACCATGAGAAACGAAACATATATATGATAGGAATCCATGTATATCCTTCGACAGAACAAAAAGGAATGACTGTGGAGCAACTATATATATTTATAGGCAAATGTTGTCCTAGATCATGATGTTAAGAGATATTATATGAATGCATAAATGTTAAGTTCCACGTCAATGTGTATGAAATTCACATGCAACGTATGATCTATCACATGGTTAGTCATGGGGAGCACAAAATCGCAAAGAATCGCAAAAGAGCCAAAAACAGAAGAAAAGTGAATAATACAAATATTTAATTGGGAAGCCACAAACAGTGTCTTGCATGATGAGAGAGAGAGAGACTCTATATATATATATATATATATATATATATATATATACATATATTCTTGCACTCTTATCAATGGCATCAAATATTAATCAGGGTAAAACATGTAAAAGCTAAATTTACGTACCACAGTTCTTCACTTCTCAACTGAATATCAGAAATTAGGGTTTTGCTTTCTGCGTTTAGGGTTTTATGATGACACATGACTTTCCCCTCCTAGTAATAAGACTCATCTCTTCGATTAGATCTTTATGAATCATTAATGTCCAATTTACTGATGAAGAAGAGTAATTTTGTGTTTCAATCTCATATTTATATATTGAGAGAATTGAAGTACCAAAATCAATTAATTCGTCGCTATATTTTTTTCTCGATTGTTGGGTTGAACTAAAGAGCTGACATCAAGTAGAAAATATAGATATGTGTAAAGAAATTAAAATTAATTACCGTTTATTTGAAGAAGCCGAAGCTCTACTGAGTTGATTGTTTGGAAGACTTAGCCTCGTCGATGGTCTTGATTTGATGCTTCTTCTTCTTTTTCTTCTTATAAGGAATCCCACGGGCCTTAGCTTGACACTCCCTCACTTCACGCAGATAAACCCGAATAGCTCCATTTCCAAAGGGGTTTGTTTCAGGAGAGCCACCATGCTCCTCATAAGCAGCTCTGAGGCGTCCGATCAGAGCATCAAGGCTCCCCCATGCCTGCCTTAGAGGACAAGTACACGGTGCAGGCGGGTCGGGTTGCCCAAAAAAGACACAACCGTGAAGATGAACCTTAGTCTTCCCGAACTGATCGAGATACCTAAGAAATTCAAGCACATGGTTACAGTTACACTGCGATAGTGAAACCGGAGGCCGTTGGTTCTTCAAGTACTGCCCAAAAGTGTTCCAATCACGCCTCTTCTGAGACTCATATCGGCTCAGAGGCGGCGGTTGTGGTGGGTGTGAAGAGCCTTCAGCAGAATCTTTAGCAATAACACCAGACATGATCATGTATTTTTTTTAGTAAGAAAGGCACAGACAGAGGTAGGTAATGAAAAATTTTATTTATTTTTTTGGTAATTTTGGTAAGAAATTATTTAAAAAACAAAAGTAGCGAATGGGAAAATTGAAGGAGATGAAAGAATTGAGTGAAGAGATGTAGTGCAGTGGAGAGAAAGATAAAAATCACATCTTAGGGTCTACTGAAGAGACATATAATGGGCCCTATGAAGGTGCTTTGTTCCCCTTTTTCTTCTTCTCTCTCATTCTTATTTCTTCTTTTATTTGACGCTATTTGCACCAACTATTATTTTTTTAATCTAATAATCGTATTGTCATTCTCTGTTATCATCAATGCAATCATTATAATTATCATTTTTTTAAATTTAAATCATGATCACATTGAATGGATATATACATACACACACATATATATATGTATATATATTTCTTGACTTGACCTAGCATCCATGGACGAAATTCTAATTAATTTATGTGTTTGTACTCATATTTATATAGTTAAATAATTCATGTAAGAGCGGTAGCATGGTAATATATACAAGTGACTAAGTTAGTAAAGGAGTAGGAATAAATGGAATTCTAGAAGTGCTGGGTTTTTTATCTGTAAAGGCTTACAGCTATAAATCTTATTACCACCATCATCTACATAACTCCACCAATAAAGTAATAATGGCCAATAATATCGAAAGGAAGTGGGGGATTTTTATTAGTGCCATTATTGATTATTTCTTTTCTTTTTTTTCTTTTAACTAGGATTTACTTGATTTTGCTTAAATATTAGGGGATATCAGAGACAGGGAAATACAAATCTCCATGAATCTAGCATGCATAAAAATGACAGATATTGGCGATAAGGCATGCATCACATGCTAAAATATGATTAAAATAAATTCCAATGGAATAGAATTTATCAGGATGAGCTTGGTTTCTCACACTTTGAAGGTTGACACTATATATCTTGATTAATGGTTCATTTAACTCAAGATACGGCCAATGCCTTTCCTTTCTCTGCAGTGTATATGGGGTCCAATTTAGAATAATTAAGCTTCTAAGTATGACTAATTTATTAAGATTGAATCAACTAAGCGCCTTGTTTTTCTACTGTAAGCTTGTGATCTTTCTATATTCTAGAATTAATTGGACCTATATACAATGCTGTTATATCACCAAAATCTAATAATTCCAATATTAAGAATAAGAATCCATAGTTTTAGTGGACATGAATCGAAAATGAGGGAAAACTGAGGTACACCTAACGTGGATGGAGAATGATGATAATTCCATTGATACAAGTTTAAAGTGGAAGACAAATTAACTAGATGATCATGATTCATGATCTACTATATAAAATCAAGTTATCAATCTGCATATTTGCTTTATACAATGGCCAGGATTTCTCGATTTTTGATGCAGGATAGTGGGATAATAATACAAACATTTCCATTAGTAGGAAGAAAAAAAGAAAAAAAGAAAAATTCTTTGTCTTCCATAATAATACAAATCTTTGATCAACTGAAATTGCAAGACATTGAAAAGAAGGATTGATCGTTTTGGTACAAATTTTAGACATCTTTGTGAGATGGGTCCAGTCTCCAGTATATGCTTCTCATTAATAATGCTGTGTTTGAAGTTTTATATTGTCTTTAAGTGCCAGTCTCTTTGGCTTTGGCATTCACCTTCTCTCTTCAGAGAATAAATGTACTTCCCGAAGACCATTAATTCAAACCAATTAATCCATGTTAGTGGGCATTATCGAGGAAAAATGAACCTTAATTAATGCTATGGCACATTTTATATGATATTGGTATGCCATGTCTGGATTCTGGAAGCAAGTTGAAGAAAAAATAATTATGCAAAGTAGTGATTATAAGGCATGGAAAATGACCACCTTCATTTAACTCAAAAACCACATTTTTGAAATGGATTGTTCTTCTTTTTCAGCCATGGGAGTTTATTATAAATACAGTGAGTATGAACGAAAACTACAGGTGCTATTTTCATGTTTTTTCTTTTTGGTGGGGGAACCTCTTCAATGCTACCTTCTTCTTTGCTGGGTTAGCTGGACTAGAGGATCCAATGGTCCAAATATTTTCATTTCTATTGATTCAATTAAATTAAGTTTATTAAAGTACATTTAAACTGATTAAACCCATATAGCTAATCTTGATTCTTTATTATCTTTGTATTCACATATTTAATAGAAATAGTGCATCAATATTTAGCGTAAAGAATACAAGTGTCTGATTCTAAAGTAAATTAATGGAGAAACCCTACAGAAATTCTGCTATAAAAATTGAAGGTACTCTTTGTCGGACTATAAACATTTACCTTTTAAAGTTTAATCAATCAATCCTTCTTACTGGGGAAAAAAAAAAAAAGAAACCTTTTATGATTTATATATAGGGCAAACTGTCTAGTACATAAAAAAGAAACGAAGGCAAACATTATACTTTGGGACGACGACGTCTTCGATCCCGTATCTGTACTGTATATATTTTTCCGAAATTTTTCTTCGTTATAATATATCAAAAGTTATTTCTGTTTTCACTTACGTACATTTTACCGGTGAGTACTGAAAGCAGTACCTTGTACAATGACAATAAATTTTCACACAATTATGACACATCATGCGATGCCTCTAGGGTCCACACCAAGTTTTTATTTCATCTTTTAATGCAGAGATGCTGCCTACCTTATTTATTAATATACTTTTTCTTTTGTAATAGTAAAGCCAAAATTTTGAATGAATCGTTCATGTATGTATGGAAAACTCCTTATATATACAGAATCGAGCTCATGTTAAAAGGAAACTAATGCATGGATAGTCATTTGAGAGTTGAGAGATTGAGTACTGCTGCCAAATGGTGGATCTCATAGAGATTTATTAGAAAATTCTTTTCGTGAGTTATCTTTAATTATAATTTTGACTTAATAAAATAAGATAATAAAATAATTTAATGATAGTTTATAGACGAATTTAAGTAATTAATAAAAATAAATATAATATACTTAAAAAATGTTATAATATAGATAAACAACATAAATATTAAGGTTTATTAGATTTTTTATAGGATCAATGACTTATTATATATTAACTTGGTGCCCAAAGCCCACTTCAAAACCAATGTAATATAATTTTTTACCTATTAAAAATTATCATTCAAGAATGTTTTAAGAGTAGAAAACTAATCACTTCAATACAAGTAATATTGACAGTTTATGGATTCAAATTTGTAAATTTAATAGAGTTTCAAATATTCCTACTACTTTAAAGACTTTTAATTTAATATTTTATAATTTATAGGTGGATCCTAATATAATTTTGATTATTGATTTTGTTCACTTCATGTATATTAAATCTTATACGATTGATTACATGTATGGATGGTTGAGATGGGAATCCAGCAGAAGAGTGTATTGGTTTTGGAAATTAACTAGAGAAACATATTATGAATGCCTACCCACATAAATATATTGTGAAGATCTTATGTGGGACAAGTGCTATAAGTTTTTGTAATTATTTCAACCGTAACACATGGGATGTGGGATCATATGTTTGGCATAAAACAAAGAACAATTTATCTTCATTTCTGGCTTGTGTGTGTGTGTGTGTGTGTACACACACACAAAAACACGCACACTTTGCATTCTTTTACAGAAATGGCCTGGTCAAAATATATGGGTTGCCTTGGAAGCAGGCAATAACGCCAAATTTCTAATACTATTTTGATGCTACTTATTGTTCTTGATGATTTTGCGAATCCCATCACGAGCCAGCTCAATTTAATTTTATATCTACATTCAGCTAACTCGTATGGTTTACTCAGATTTTATAGTTTCGTCTTTTTGTGACTACTTTTTCATGGCTAGGCGTAAATCGCTTTCCTGAGGGGTCACCAGAATTCGCAGCTTTTGCCCTAATAGACAAGGAGACTACACATAATATACATACTTCAATTACAAGGAATATCTTGGCTCCCATTCAGAAGGAAGAATTGACTGTGTTAATATGTCTATCTTGCAAAGAAAGCATAATGTGATTGAGAAAAAAAATCTTCTGAGTATAATGAAAATACAAGATTCCTATATATGGCCCCTTGCAGTCCTGGAGTGCTTTAATTTCTCTCATTAAAAAGTTAAATCAGAACAGCTTGGTATAAATTTGGCCTTAGCTTTTTTCTATGTAAAAATAAGGAGGTATTCTGATGAGGGGGTCCTAGTTGATGATTATACATAATCTCCTAAGTGGACAAAGTTGGCCATGATGTTATGCTATAGGTTTATTATGTCTACATCGTACCGAACAATAATTTAATCTCTTCTCTGTGCTATTTATTTTTAAAATGCTGCTGATGTTATAACGTCATAATATGTAACACTTGTCAAGATATTGATGGTAAGTAAGATCGCTAGCTCTTAGTGCTTTACCACGGTATAATTTTCGAATAAAGGCATCCTTGATATTGCCTTTTTCTAGGATCAGCCTTACATGCATTAACGTTACAGTATAAGGTTATTGGTTTTATTTTGTTTTACACTCATTAGGGAGATGACTTCAATTCCGAACCAATTTATATATAGATATATTAGTCCTCTTCAATCATTACATTATGCATATTTCATGGCTAAAGCGCCCTCAACAAACTACAACACACTCTAGAAACCAATAATCACACTCACTTACCTTTTAACATACCTATCAAGCACGTCTATCCAAACCCCTATCATACTCATTAATATTGAGCTGTGACAACACACCCCAAAAGAAATAGAGACTAGATCACCGAATAAAAGGCATAACAATTAGGGCATGATCCAACGGCTTTAAGTCTAGGGCAAAAGCTAACGGTTACAAGCACAAGAAACATTCTTTCGTAAATGAAGCGAAATCTCCGGTTTTTGAATGTATACTGGTAATAAAATATGTCCTCTTCTATGAGTTGGAGGTGCTGAGCCACAGGTGGCAGGCCAACTTGGGTCCTAGGTTTTGTCATAGGAACAAGTCACAGGATACGTCAAATCTATTTGTATGCCTGAGATCAGCTTATCGTCAGGGATGACTTGTTCTATTTTCTTCAACAATCAGTGAACTGATGGGGAATTATACTAAACGTAAAAGACTAATTAATATCATTGAAATAAACCACAAACTGTTTCAAAATGGCATAATAATCGTTCACAATGCAAACTACATTAGCTCAGTGCATACACTTAATTAATAATTCTTAAGAATTTGCTAATATCTCGACCATTCTCCACCTTAGCAAGTTATTAACCAGAACCTTAAAATGTTGTAATCAAGCACTCCATCATCGCATTCACTATACAACTTGGTCTAAATTTGTAAGTTGAATGGTATCTCACCAAGATCATTCCACTATGACTTTGAAATCTATTTTGTCTCTATTGAAAGCATTCACCTTCTAATTCAAACCTTGAATCTTTGAAAACTAAATATGTATGATACAAAACATTTTAAATTATTGAATTATTTGAATAAAACATGATTAATCTTCGTAGATATATGTTATCAATCTCGATACAATAAACTTGTATTGATAAAAAAAAAAGAAAAAACCCATGTAGATTATATCTATATAATTGCTGTCTTAGATTCGGAAAACATATTCAAATTAAAAATATATATTCTTTAATGTCTCATAGTCCAATTCTTTATCCAATAACTTTTTAGTTAGTTTCTTAGACAATATTTAATTTTTATACAATCAAATTTCTTCTTAGTCAACCTTACAGAAGAGGCACCTAAAGACGTGACAACAATAGTGATAACAATAGGGTGTCCCTAGACATACGATCCAAAATTCCACCTAATGTGCATCACATGATGGAGTAGTCATTCCCTCATTGGGTATGAACTTCCTACATGTAGATAACTCTCAATGTGTAGAAGCTAAATCACATCCATAAAGAAACTCATATCATGACAAGGTCCATCTAGAATATGTAGAACATAACTTGTATCATTTTGTTGTTAATCTATGATGTGCAGACCCTAATTCGCATCTTTATAAAATCAATTACTGATGTGTATGACATAATTCATGTTATGAAAATCTCAATCAACAATGTGTATATTATAACTCACATTGCAATGGTGACAATTTTCTGTGTGTAGTCATTAACTTATGCTAGATTGACATCAAAACCAGATCTATGTCTTGTCGTGGATCTACAACATGAGATTGCTTTGATAACATGATTAGAGACCACAATTCCCATTCATTGACTAGTTGTTACAAGAACACCATCTTCTCACACAACTATCCCTCTTTCCCTCCAAACAAGATCCTCCTTTTATGTATAGATGATAACTTATGTCATAGAGATGTTATCCCTCAACATGTAGAATATAACTCATATTCGAACATATGTCTTACCAACATGTGAAATATAAATTACATCAGGTAGTTCGAATTGTCAACATTTGACATATAAATGATAACTCATATCATGAAGACTTTGTCTTTCAACGTGTAAAATTTAACTCACATTTTCTTGGCTAGACCCAATCTTTTGTACTTTTTGTTAGCATATAGATTTTTGCATCAACAATAATAATCAAAGATAAAGACATTTTTTTGCATAGAATTGATGTTGTGATGAGATAAAGAAAGGACCATGTTCAATGTTCAAAGGGCAGGAACTTTGCACTGTTTAGTCATTCAAAGGAAAAAGGGAAAGGCAAACAAATATCATCTATACACTGAAACTTAAGTCACCTTATAAAACAAAACTTCAATCGGTGTAGTTGATTGTGCAGATAAGTGGTAGCATTACTTCCGCAAAATGCCACTCTTTATTATATTTTGCTTTAATTCCCCAACGGAAAGACCCCTCATTCCACGTGATCACTGACCCTACCGTCTTCTCCAATTGTCTTTCAGTGCTCCTTTTAGTCATCCAGGGGCCCTCTTTCACTTGTTTTTTTGCCTCCACAAAGTTATGGCACTTATCGCTTTATCAAAGACGCTCATGGTCGAGCAAAGATAGCTCTTTCTGCGCAGCCTGCTCCCCAATATGTCTGCCATTCTAATAAAATTTGCTTCTTCTTTATCTGCCTTCAACGCTCTTACATAACTTTCTAAGTGTTTTTTATCAAAGGGATCCCTTAATTTTTCATATATTATTGAGTGGTGTTAGGAAGTAGGAAGCAACTCTTTCCCTGCCAATTCTGTGAGGCTATAATGTTAAAATATTAAACGTCTAAGAGTATAAATCGTGTAAAGCAAGATGCTGGCCAGCTTAATTTTGAATAAATTGCACCCAATGCAATGTTTCTAGCTACCCATCTTTCAATCCTCGGTTCCCCGCATCGCATCACCAGTGGCCCCCGAGGCCATCGCTGGCCGATTATATTTGTATAGCCCAAGTACATTCTGAGCTAGGCCCCAAATTGGGCCATGTGAGTCATAAGTAGGCCGAAATCCTCCCTCTCCCATTTATGATTTTCTGGTTTCAATTACTATACCCAGCTGAGATAATCCAGATTGCAGAAAATACTTAATTTGTGCAACAGATTGCATTCAATCCAGCTCATTGAATCGGCTGCATATTGAATGCGTCATATGGGGATCATGTCAGCATTCAATCCATCTTGTTTTTTTTTTTTTTCCCTTGGAAGCTTTTGCCATCATCTAAATATTTGTACAGGATAAATCAGTGTCTAATGACGATTATTGCATATGAAACTAATGTAAAATGGTGCCCTACCAACACAGTTTCAGTTTGGCATTAACTTTTGGGATGGAAAGACGAAAGGTGCATCATAAAAAAATGGGTCTCTCTTCTTCTTCTTCTTATGGAATATGCATTTAATAAGTATGAGGCTTATACTTGGCCTTCTATGTCCCTTTCATAATCGACTTTGCAAACACGACATTTCTGCCCAAACAAAAGCATTCATTGAAGCCACCTTCTTCCATCATCCATTCCACCCACTCTTCTCATTTATAAAATGGGTGAAGAATCACTTTCGCCTTGCCTTGCCTAAAATGAAACTGAACATGCAAATTGTTGAAGATGACTATTAATATGGTTAGCAATAAAATCTTCAAATTTGAAGCAAGCATTAATGATGGCAGCTTCCAAAAGATTCTGGGTTGGTTTCGATTTGAAGTTGTGCATAATATTAAATTGTTGCCCCAACCCCTAGGGTAGCTTGGAGGGACAAATATGTGAAAAGGATTTGGATTCAAAACTTATTTGACTTACATAAATAACAAATTTTTGAATTATATAATGTGTTAGTTATTAGGTTAATTACCGGATTTAAATAGTTAATTTGGCCTTAAAAAAAGGGTTTAATATGAGTGGTTTTCTCGGGAATATATATATCCATATTATATATAATTGTTGCCAGTTGTGAGAGGGACTCTAGATCCGAGTGTGTCCTACGGGTATTATTTTTATTATTTTTATTTTATCTAGTAAAAAATATAACTTATTAAAATAAATTAAAAAAAAAAAAAGAAAGATGCCTAAAACCAACGACATGATTCGGATCATGTTTTGATCCAATCCAATATTGTATTCGGCCTGCCTTACTTTATTGTAATAATATTTTATCAACGGCCAAAGGATTATTTTCTACCAAATTTGGATATATTTTCAAAATCATGTTTATAGGATTTAAAAAATTTAAAATTATATTTATATATTAATTATAATTAAATTTTTTTATAAAAAATAAAAATAAAATTATTATTTTATTAATAAATTTTAAAACTCTAAAAATTTATTTTATTTCTTTCTATTAATTTAAAAAACTAATATTTTTTTTTCTAAAATTAACTTTTAAAAAAATCACTTTTCTTTTCTAGAGTTTTAAAATCTCTTTCCATTTTTTGATGATCAACTCCAATTCTTTCTCCGTCGTAGACAATAGAAGATGAATTAGATGATTCATTGTTTGATTCATCTTCTAGACGACGAAGGCTTTGTCATTCTGATTGCCTTATCACCGGTGGACGTAGGGTATTGAAGTGTCGTTGTCGGTGGCAGAGAGGAAAAAAAATAAATCCTCGGTTTTAAGAGAAAAATATTATTTTTGTAACTTAAAAAATTTTAGATAGGGATAAAATTATTAGTTTTTAAAATTTATAAAAAAATTATGAGATTTATATTTTTTTAATATTATTAGTAAAATAACGATTTTACCGTTATCTCAAACAAAAAATTTTAACGACAGTTAACCTATTGATGAAACGTAGATTTTTCAAACTCTATATATATAACTTTAAAAACACATCAAAATTTAGATAGGGATAAGTTCTTTGGCCTTTATTCAAGTAGGGTTAAAATAGTATAAGTTTAATTATAAAGATTATTAATGGAAAAAGGAAATTACCAAGTTATGGCTTTTCTTGGAGAAATGCATGATTCCAGATGGAGTCTAATTATTTGAAAATGGTCAAAATTAGAGATGATTAGGTTAGGTAATAGGGAAATATAATATGGGTTGAAGTCAATTCATAGTGATTATAAAACAAGCAAACTCCAATATAGTCTAAATCTCACATTAAGATTTTCTGGAAGATAAGGAGTAGTCAACTGCGGAGACCAGACGAATATTGAGATGGAAGGATTTATTTTAAAATATTTTTTTACCTACCCAACATATAAATCTTATCATTTCACTCAAAACTCTATTTCAATAGAAGAAACTTACGTTATAAAGATGAAATATTAAGTATTATCCAAAACTTTAAAATAATTAAAAATAATTATATTACGTATGTTGTTTTGAAGTTTTAAATTGGGTGATTTGATATTTTAACATGTTTAAAAATATGTAATTTTAATTTTACGATTCAAGTTTAAAAACTTTAATCATAATTTTTCACCATTTGTCATTACTGCAACCATTTCAACAACCCACATTGCCTATGCTCTATCTCAATCATCAAAACAAATCTCAATTATCAACCATAGAAATAGGTCCTACCATTGGCATTGTTGGTTTCAAATGAGATGACAATGAAAAGATCCAAAACATCAACGGTTGATAGAGGAAATTGAGGCCATTGGTTAGGATTGTAAGGGTGGGTTGGGCAAAGCTTCGTGCAACAAAAAGACAAGAGATGATAGATTTAATAATAAGCGGTGGCTTTTATTTGGGATAGAGATTATAATTTCAATTCAAATTTAGGGTTTTTTAATAGGAAGAAGATTCTTCAATAAAACTGGAGACAAAGATGAAAAATATCTCATAGTCGAGGTTGAAAATATATGTATCCCCTCCTTTATCCCCTATCCATGTCCCCATCCCCATCCCAATCCCACCTCTTTATATTAATGTTTTTGTTTAAAATACTAATAAATCTTCATAGTTTTAGATTATTTATGTTTTTCAAATTTATTTATATTTTTTATACATATTAAAGTAGTTAATATATAATATTTGTGATATTTTAAATAGTAAATTGGATTAAATTTTACTTAATTTTTTTATTTAATATATTTATATTATATTTAAAAGGTATGGAAAGATAATTTTTTTTTATAGGGATAAAAATGAGAAAAGAATGGGAAGGGGATTACTCTTCATGGGAAGGACACAAAAAATCTTTTTCATTCTTATAACGAGAATAAATAAAAAATGAAAATTAATATTATCTGTGGAGACGAGGATTGAGACCTCCTCCCCGTTGTCTTCATAGTTTGGGCATAAGGGTTGGCTTGTTAACAAAAGGGGAGGTGACTTGTGTGGCAATGGTAGTTATGCTGGGGTTAATCTAGTCTTTTCAAGAGTTGATAGAATAACACCAATTACCAAGCGGAGGAACGTAAAAAAGGATGTTGATATAAAATTTATATTTAAAAATATATTAAAATTTTGTTAATTTAAATAATAAGAAAATTTTGAAAATTAAAACAATTAAGAATAATATAGGATTTTAAGTTTTGATTCTGTATCAAAATTATTTTTTATTAACTTAATTATGTTCCACTAAAAAAGTGTTAACGTGGAACATGTTAACAATAATAACAATAAGTTAGCAAGTGTTTTAAGAGTTTGTGCTTGATTGCGTTTGTCTGCCTCCTGTCTTTTTTAAGGATATTAAATTACCAAAATGTCTTTGGACAATTCATTCTCCTTTTATCAAATTCCAAGTCTTTCGTTATTACCGTGTAAACAAGATAGCAACTGCTTATCTTTCCTTAAAAAAAATCAACACTTATTTTTATAAAAAAATCAACATACAAAGATTTCCATCCCCCATTCATGGCTTAAATTTTGATTTGCTCCACTGATAGAAACCTCCTTTATCACGCCAAACCCTAAAAGCGTCATTTCGACTCTCTGATTTAGTAATATTCTGAAAATAGTAAGGGTGGTTTAGTCTTTTTGAGCAAGACCACTGTATTTTGAGTGCGAAAGAGAGAGAATGGCTTGCAGCGTTGGCAATCCGATGTCTTCTTCAGCTTAGCCTCAAACCCAAACAAACGCAAAAACACTCTCGGCAGTTAAGCTGCTCCAATCTGGCAACTACCCACTCTTTTCCTTCCTTCCTTTCCAAAAAAAAAAAAATAATTTTTTTCTCCCTCATTTATTTGCTTCGTTAATTCATTCATTCATTCGCTTCTCATTTCATTCCTTCACCTAATATTTACTCTCACTTCCACTGCATGAACGCATTTCTCTCCAGTTTCTGAGCCGAAGCGATGCCGTTGCTGAGGTTCCCCGTCAGAAATGAGTACAGCCTGGGCCATCCCGACCTCTACAAGGGGGCCAATAAAGAAGATCCCAAAGCCGTGCTTGACGGTGTTGCTGTAGCTGGCCTTGTTGGGATCTTGCGTCAATTAGGCGATCTTGCTGAGTATGTTGTGTCGTTTTGCTTGCTTTCTTCATAAATTTACGCAAAAATCATTAATATTTAGTTGTATTATACACTTAAGCTTATTGTATGATTAATTTTTTGTTTTATTATGTGTTTGCTGGTTGAATTAGTTTATGGTAGGAGTATTTTAGGTGACTGACTAGCAAATTTTGTCCAAAATAGGTTGTTTAAGAGTTGAGAATAAAAGTTGAAGATAATAGCAAGTGATAATCTTGAGTCTAACCGTACATCTACATGAGTTCTTGTGTTCTGATGATAAACTAACTTCGAGTTTCACTATTTGTATGCTTGTTATGGTTTCTATATTCTTACCCCTGAGTGACGGAAGGGAAAGGGTAGGAAAATGTAATTCCAAATTCGAAGTATGAAGATTGGAGGCATGAGTATGCAAAGCCGGTTATATGTAGATTTAGAGTGTTGCAAATTGAAATAATCCTCTTTAGTGAGTAATTAAAAGGGAAAATCCTACGGTATTTCTGAAACTTGTGATTTACCAAAATTTGTGCTCAGAGGTGTGTTCTATAAGGCCTTCTCTGCTTTTTCCTTGAAGAGCACTTATGTGTTGTCAAGGTGAAGTAAATTTTTTGATGGAGATATAACCAAGAAATTTGTTAAATCTGTTACGTCAATTTATTCACATGAAATTTCACTAATTAGAGTTAGCTTCGGTCTGAATCTTGTTGGACTTAGTGTCATTTAAAATGCATGACTTAGAGGAGTTTTTGGCGCAAATTAGAGCAGCATGCTCTATAATCTCAGTAGCAAGTAAAACTACTTACAAAATTCTTATTTTCGTTGAGCTTTTTCTTTCTGGTCTTAAAACTGAGCTCCTTGAAGGAGATAAAGGATCGAACAATAGAGATTGTTTTCTGCTCCTGCTTCTTTGTGGTACACTGCTGAATCTATGTAGTTGTGTTACATATATATCCAGAGGTCAGAAATGAATATGTCAAAAATTTTCTCCTTGAACATGGATTTAGGTTGCATCTTTGACATGTTTTAGGTTTGCGGCAGAGGTTTTTCATGGGTTGCAGGAGCAAGTGATGACAACAGCTTCAAGAAGTCATAGGTTGATGGTTCGCATGCAACACATTGAAGCTTCGCTTCCTTCTCTTGAGAAGGCTGTACTGGCCCAAACAAGCCACATTCATTTTGCTTACACTGCTGGTATGGCTCTTTTACCCATGCCGTAACTTGCTTTTGTATGTAAGTGCTGCTTACATAGCTTCGTGTATGTAGATGGTCTTATAATTGAATTACATATTAACCGGGGGAAGAAAAGGGGGGGGGGGGGGGGGGGGGGGGGGGGGGGGGAGTGGGAGGGATTCTCTAGTGTTGACTCAGTTTTTCTCCTTATAAATATTAACTAAATATCGAAATATGTCTTTTTAATATAAAGTGTGTCCTTGCACTGTACAGTAACTGGTTCAGTGTTTAATTCTTAAATCAACTCTTGGAGTTTTCCTTATTCGAGTTCTTACTTTAAAATTTATTGTGTTCTGTGACCTTGACTCCATTTGACATTGATTTTCAGATAATTCCAATCTTTATAGAAAGCAGTTGCCTTGCAGGTTCTGAGTGGCATCCTCGTATTGGAAATGAGCAAAACCATTTTGTCTACAGTGACTTGCCACGATTTATTATGGATTCCTATGAAGAATGTCGTGATCCTCCACACCTGCAGTTGCTTGACAAGTATGGCTATTTTTATGTATCTTATTCAGCATTAATGAAAGTTCAAATTTTATTTTTGATACTTATTTCTCCTGCGTTTCCAATTAGATATGATGCTGGTGGGCCTGGGTCTTGTCTGAAGAGATATTCAGATCCAACCTTCTTCAAAAGAATATCAGGTAGCTCCATTGGAGCAACTGCTGAGAAATTACAACGAGATAAGAAGACTCGTAAAAGCAAGGTATGAATTTACTCATGAAGTATCTTTTAGGTCTGAACTGCAATCACTTTGTGAAGCTTTAATCTATTCTTTAAATTTATTTTCATGTCTTTTCATCAGATATTATGTACTCACAAATTCATTTTAGTTGCTTATATTCAACATATTGAATTTTCAAATACTTGTGTGGTGTTATTTTTGTTGATTTATTTTCCTTTGAGAATTTCTGGATGGAAATTCGTGCCTATTAAGTGAGAGAATTAAAATTAATTTCTTCAAGTCAGGTCATACTTTGCTTTCATGTATATGAACAATGTAATTACTTAAATGCGGTTGCCTTTGGGAATTTTTTCTGAATGAATAATGTCAATGCACAGAAAAAAAGGTCCTCTCAGAGGAATGGAGAAATATCACACATTGCATCAATGCCCAATCACAGTGGCAGGTAATTTATATATATGCTTTAGTAAATTCCAATTTTCGCAATATCCACTTTGATGAAGTATTTGCTGGATGTTTATTGATGTCATGCCTTGCAGATTCCATATGTCATCTCAAGCTGTTAATGGACAAAGTATTTCCCAAACTGCATCTACCATTGACATGAAATTGAAATCAGACTTTGGAGATCATTCAAATTCATTTGATTCAAGAACTGGTTCAGGTTATATTGAACATGTTTTCAATCTAAGTTCTTCCTTGCAACCTGGAGATCAAGAGTCTAAGGAATCCACTTCTAGTTTGATGCAGCATATTGATACCCTTGATTCTGTTTTTCTGGATGAGTCAACTCAGATATTAGATGACAATTTTCCATGCGGTTCATCACAAGAGCAAACTGCTCCAAGATTTTCTTGTGTTACTTGGGATGAAAAGGCTGAAATAGTGGGGCTGAAGGATAAAAAATGTGACAGGGGTGAAGACCCACAAGTGCTTTCAAACAGAGATACACCGGACAGAGGAACTGCCAACCTTGTAAATGATGATCACATGGATGTCATGATATCTGATGAAGACACTCCTGAATTGATCTTTGATACAAATCAGCTTGATGAAGTTGAAAGTGAACCAGACACTTATATGGATGCTCTTAATACCATTGAGTCGGAATCTGAAATTGATCGTGATTACCAAACAAAACGAGAAGTGAAGCAATATTCATCTGACGTCAAAAATGAAAGAAAAGAACATGGAATAAATGGGTCCATGGAACATGATTCAGATCATTATCCATCTACAATTGAGTCTCATACTGTATCCAACATCTTACCCAGTAATGGAATCCCCAGTGCTCTAAACTCAGTCCTCTCGGAGACTATTTTCCTTGAGACACAAATTTCTGGAAAGTCTTCTAATTCAGCCCATTCACTGGGCACTGATGTATGTGCTTGTGCTGATATTCTTGACATTTCACGAGCAGAATCGGTTGTCATGGATGGCCCACCAGCAGAATCAGTTGTTGTTGATGGCCCACAGGCAGAGTCACTTGTCATTGATGGCTTACAAGCAGAATCAGTTGTCACTGATGGCCCACAAGCAGAATCAGTTGCCATCGATGGTCTTCAAGCAGAATCAGTTGTTGGTGATGCTTGTCAAGCAGAATCAGTTGTTGGTGATGCTTGTCAAGCACAATCAGTTATCATTGATGGTCCAAGAGCAGAGTCTGTCATAAGTGATCCATCATCCTCTGACGCCAGAATTTCTGGTTCTTGGGATCTATCTGGTGATAAGGTCATAAACAGTTTTAGAGAATCTCAACAATCTCATGCTGAATGTTCTGGTGTTCAATCAGTTACATTCTGGACAAATGGTAACCTATTGGGACTGGAGCCGTCAAAACCTCCTGCTTTTGCTGTGTCAAATGCCACTGATCAGTATTATGTTGCTGGAAGTACATGTGAAAAAGTAGGTCCTCCAAATCCAGCCCTCAAGAGTGATGGGCAAAAAGGAAAACCAAATACATTGGTTGAGAGTGCTGAAAGTGTTAAGGCAGTTTCAAGTTCTAGTAATGGAAAAGTTCAACTTCTAGATTCTAAAGCTGAAAAATCCATTGGTTCACAAAATGGTTTTAATCGTGGTCATGAAGGTGTCTTGAATGGAACTTCTGTAGCTGTGTCAGGAACAGAGCTGGCATCAGATGTCAAAGTAAAATCAACGGAAGCAAATCATGGAAATGATGGAAACTCATCTTTAGTGTTTACACTGGGCCATAGGTTACTTGTAAATGGTTTTCATAGAAAGTTGCCCCTTGCTCACAGTGAAAAATCTGAATCAGTAGGCTCTCTTGTAGCTAGTGTGTTAGATCGGGATAGTGGGAACCATTCTGATGCAAATCGACCAATTTTAAAGACGACCTTTGTGGAGCAGTTTGGGCATGGATCTCCTCTAGGTTCACTCACTTCTTCACCGCCACTTGAGCGTATGAAAATATCTTTCAACCCTATAGATGGCCTTGAGACTTCTAAACTGAAACTAAAATTTCCTGATGGAAATCAATCCCATGAAGGCATTAGAGATATGTTTGCTTCATTTCAGTTGGTCCCAGAGCCTGCTATTCCACGGAACGTTGATGGTTCTGATTCTGATGATGATACCTTCTGCAGATCATCTCCTTATATGTCAGATGATTGTCCTAGCCACCAGTCTGAGTCAAATTCAGAGCAGTGGGAATCTGATGAATCCCCCGGAGAAAGCAAGGACCATGAGCTATATGATGCTTTAAGTCGAATTCCATCAATGGAAACTGTTTCAAGCTCTCTTCAAATGGAAGGAGCAACTAAGAATGGCATGCATGTGGAGCATGGACTTCAAAGTACCTATACAGAGAGTAATGTAGAACCTTCTCTGTCAAGTCTTGATCTTCCAAGTTTTGGTGCCATGAACCCTGTATTACCGGGAGAAATAAAGTCTACTGGTCCTAAAAATATCGAACACTTGGAAAACTATGGGGAAGTCACCCCACTGCCACCGCCTCTCCCTCCAGTGCAATGGCGGGTCACTAAGCCACATTCAGATATGGCTGCAGAGGAACAATATTCTGTATCAGAGGCTTTTAAACATGCATTAGATCTGAAGCATTTGGGATCTATCATCAATCAGCAACCTGAGTACCGCCCATCTAATCAACTATCCTCAAAAAAGGAGAACACTATTTCTTATTGCCACAGCGAGGTAATATGGCTGAATTATTGAATTTTTTTTCAAGTTTCGTTTTATATTCAATAAATCATTAAGAATGCAGAACTACCAATATATGACTTATGGAATTATACAAGTGCAGCATGAAGACCAGCAGAAGTTGAATAGGCAGAAGAAAGCTAATCAGGTTGCAAATGGCAAGGGGTTTGATGAGGAGGATTTCTTGCATCAAATTAGGAGTAAAGTGAGTAGCTATTTTCTGTTGTGATATGACCATTTTTCAGAAAATAGACCAGTTAAACTATGCAGTATCTTGTTCTTTCCTTTCAATTATATGGTCTGCTAACTTACTAACCAAAGTAGAAAGCTCTTTATCTTTATGGCAGCTCAAAATAAATTTTGGTACATTAAGATCATGAATTTTAATACATCTAATACACGCATTTATCTTTTGCCCAGTCATTCAGCCTAAGGCCGACAGTTGCAACAAGGCCAATCTTTGCATCAGGTCCAGCTGCAAATGTCAAAGTCACCGCAATTATAGAGAAAGCACATGCAATCCGGCAGGTTTGTAGTTGTCCTCTTTTCTTGAACTTCTCCTTCACAGTTGTGTTTCTTTTTTAATCCTTCCATTGAATTACACTGTAAAATTAACTGGGAAACTTGCCAGGTTGTTGGAAGTGATGATGGTGAGGATGATGATAACTGGAGTGACAGTTGAGCTTCTCATGATGAATTTCTTGGTGTTGAGTATTGATGTTTGATGAAGCTGTTATATGTGTATAATCAGAGTTTCTTTTTGTTGTAATTAATAGTAGGGGCCTTATCTGGTAATTAATTTCAATTGTTTCATTAATTTTTTGAATTGTTAAGAACAAAATGGAAGAGATTAGTTCTATAATGATGTAATTTTATGTATTATAAGATAATTATAATATGAATTGTTAAATTTCAGGTTTCATTTTGTTCTGCGATTGAATTAAAACGTGAAATTGCGTAATGAACCTGGGTAGAGAAATCAAAATCGAACTGCCATTGTTATTTTTAATACCTTTCTTATTGTTGATGATTAATTCCGTCTTAATCAAGATTAAGGCAAATCGTTAAAGTACGTTCCACGATAACACAACAGTAACATCTTCCTACGTGGTTTAACTTAAATTATAAGTCAATCTTCATGTTTATCAAAAACCCAAGGATGTTGCTCTTATCCGTAGTTATTAGTGTATTATGATATACAATATATAATTTATAATATGATTGGATATAAATAAAAAATGATACATATTATTATATGTATTGTAATCAATATGATATAGTAGATATATTATACGATACAATATATATTATCGATATGAATGGATACATTTTTTTAAAAAAATGATGGTATAATAAGGGTGTATATAAAAAACTTTAAATTTTTATAGATGTTTATGATATTTTTCAAAATAATAATATATTTATTATTATTTTATTTTTTAAAAATTATATAATACAATATTTGATACATAATATATAAAGTTAGATTTATAATACATGATATAATATATTATCCCACTACCATAATCGTATCTTATTCAGCATTTCTTTTGGTCTAATGCTTCTGCCGAAACCCGATTGAATAAAACTTAAGAAATTAATCAGTACAATTAAGCAAGTAATAATACATGTAAATGGAACCCACAAAGAGGAGGGAAAGATTTTATTTTCATTTTATGTGCTAATAACAATAGTTCTAAAAAGTAATTTGTTACTTGAACCGAATGGGACTAATATAATATAATATAATTTTCAGCTAAATCAAATTGAGAGAGACGATATCTAATTGGATCTTACAATCTCAGATGCGATTTTGATTAAATCATATCATTTCATTTGATAATTTTGGTTACCAGTGATTTATTTTTTTTTATATTATTAATTTTAAAAATTAATATAAATTAAGGGTTGAAAGTACAGCTAATAAAGTTTTAAAAAGCCAAAATTATTCAAGTTTAGTCAACATTATAAAGTTAATAAAGATATTCTCATCTTTTCAACAATTATAGCAAGTCAGTTAACAAAATTTTACTCGTAAAACTAGATAATAAATGGAAAAATATCTTCGCGTAGAAACCATCAATGCGACTTTCTGCCGACTAATAATTGTTTCACTTCCTGTAGCATGTTAAAAAATTTTATTTTAAAATAAAATTATTTATATATAATTTAAATATATAAATAATATATTATTATATAATTAAATAATTTTAAATAAAAATAATATAATATTTAATTATTTGATGAGATATTATTTATATATTAAAATTATATTCTAAACTTTTTGGCAATTGGTAAATAAAATGAAATGGGAAGCTGTCAATTCTCAATTAGAAACCGAGTAGACAATAAGAACCCACCCGTCCCACGTTAATTAGAAGCCATTTACATTACAAGTATACATAAATTAATTTTCACAACAAAAATGCATCCATCTATCCAATCTAGATTACTTTTTCCTTTCTTTTTAAGTATTCAATCATGTATCTCTGCAATCTTCCATTATGTTAATCGGGTTTCATGCTGGCATAATTTAATAAGCTTCCAACTTTCCATTCACTTTAATATTATTAATTAATAAAGTATAACTAAACCAAAACCATAAAGAAGAAAGGGAAGACTTTTCTTTCTTCATTTTTTTTTTAATAGCAACTTGCATTAATTAATTACTTACGACCATAAACACAATCAACATGCTTCTTCATTCTTACTTGTTCTGAACTTTTCTAATCTGTTTTTTTTAAAAAGCCAAGTACCTTCGAATTTGGGCACTCTGCTTGGTGATCTAAATTTTCCTCTTTTTGTGGGTACCATTTAATAAATTATTGGTTATATCTTTTCTAATGTATAAGATATTTTTTTGGCCAAAGTGCTTATTCCCATCCAAAAGAGTAATGTTTTTTTAAATTTTCATTTATTAATTTTAAAAATATTAAATATTTATCTATCTATTAATTTTTATAATTAATGTTAGAAGTAAAATAGTTATTTAACAAAAATATTTAAAAAAACAAAAAATTTATCATATTTGTCCCCTTAAATTTAAATATCTAATAATTTCCCCCTCCCCACCCCTCATCCAAGGTTTGAAAAATAACCATTTCTCCCCTAGGGTTTCGATCTCCTCTCTCCAACGACAATCCCTTCTCTAGTCATTGGCATTCTCCCTCCCACTCTCTTTGCCACACTCTCTTTGCCACCCTCTCTTAGCCGTCTTCATCTTTGACGAAGATAATAAAGAGACTACTGAGAGAGACTAAGAGAGAGAGAAAAAGCCAACTACTAGAGAAAAGATTGTCACTGGAGAGAGAAGATCGAAACCCTAGGGGAGAAATGATGATTTTTCAAACCTTGGGTTAGGTGAAAATGATTAGATTTTTAAACTTATGGAGAAAATGCGATAAATTTTTAGTTTTATTAAATATTTTTGCTAAATAACAATTTTACTTCGAACACTAACTGCAAAAATTAACAGATGAGTAAGTGTTTGAGATTTTTAAAGTTAATAAGTAGGAATTTGGGAAAATACTAATCTTTAGGTGGAAATAAATCCTTTGGCCTATTTTTTTAGAATTGAATATAGTTTAATTTACATTAGGATATTTAATTTATAGAATTTATTATTAATTTTGGATAAAAATATGAGTTGTTATGTATATAATAAAATGGGTTTGCATCTAGATCATTAGAAAATGTATTGATAAAATTTATGTTAGAAACCACAAAATAAGTATATATCATGTATAAACAATAGAACTAAAAAATAATACTACCGACTTCAAGATAAAAGTAGGAAAACCTTTAATATGACAGATGGAAACCATTCAAGAAATTTTAGAAAAAAATTAGGTTGAAAGTTGAGACATGTGTAATAGACAATTTTCTTAAAACAAATTATGAAGGCGTCAAGATATTAAATTTCACCATTAATAACCTTAACCTTTCATTTTTTAAACCTTTGACATTTTCATCGCTCAACCTTTCATCGATTGATTTCCAAACCTTTCATCTTAATTAAATTCATTTAATTTATTTTTATCTAAATATACATAAGTATAGAGGTAGCTTAGCTAAATATGCTTCTTGGATAAAAATAAATTGGATAAGATCGAAATTGTACTCTCTATACTTGCATGCAATAACAAGTTTAAGATGGAGAGCTTGGTGAGGGAACCACTCATGCAAATGACTTGCTTTAAAACTTCTTTATGATAATTTAATGGTAAAGAAAAAGTGTATCTCTTTTCAAGCAAAATGCTTCTTTGTCTACATTATATAATTAGAAGGGTTGTTGGCATTGAGGCTGCTTTTCATTAATCAATTCCTGAATTCTCATTCCTTTATTAAAGAATGGATATTAAAATAACACCATATCATACTACTTTCCCACTCTAATATTAATTAAATGATAGCTAAACCAACACTAATAAACTTTTAATTATTTTCTATTTCTCATGAATTTTAGTTATAATGCATCAAATTCATTGATACTTTAAAAATATATTTAATTTAATTAAGTTATAGGATTATTATGATGCGCTTCTGTTCAAATATCCAATTCTCTCTATTCCTTAATATTAAGTTTATATCTATGACTAATCAATCATTATGATAAATAATGTATCAATTATTAATTTAGTGTTTCAGACGCATAAATTAAAATATAAACTTCAAAATTATTAAGAATTATTTTGGAAAAGTAAAAATGACAACTTATAGTTTAGTGAGAGGGGTTGATTTTTTAAATTAGGAGATGACCCACATACTACTTTTGTCTTTTATAAAGTGAATAAAGTCGATAAATATTTTATGGATTTGATGCATCACCCGGTAGGAAACAAGGCAGGTCACTGGTGGAATCTGATTGGGCAAATTAAAAAAAGGGAAAAGAAAGTCCAATTTAGAGTAAATTTGATAATATTATATTTTCTCGATGGAACCCTAATGTTAAACTTTGAAAGATACGAAAAATAAAATTATAAATTAGGCAGCCATAGAGATGTTCACATGTGGATTACAGTGTAATTACAAATTAATTGGGCAGTCAACTAAGGCACTGAAAATGGAAGTTCTAAGATGTAGAAAATGGGAAAATAGCACAAATATTCCAACTTTTACAAGTCAATTATGATAAAAAACAAAGTCCAATTAATGCCATTGTTTATGATTAATTTTAACATTTTCCACCAGAGATGGTTGGTTTCCATATACTTCTACCCTCTTAATTAATAATCTAAGATGGGAATAATTAATAAATGGGGGCCGGCAATGAGTCTCAGAATTGAGCATTGAAAACGAGATAGCTTACCATAAATTTCCCAGTTAGTTGCAATATTATAGTTTGATTCTGCAGACTTTAACTTCTTCCCCATTTCTAAAATAAATATTTCTCATTTTTTTAGATATAATATTCATTTTAATGTATAAAGAATATTTCAAACACCCACCAATTTAATTAATTGGTCTACACTCTTTTGATAGTGTGGGGATGATTATTTACAGTGGAAGCAATGAGGTGGCGATATAATCCATAAGAAAATGGAAGAAAAAGAGACAGCTTTTGAAAGCAAAACCCTAAGACTTTAACTTTATCTCTTTCACTAGAACAATAACAACTTTATCTCTTTAATCTTTTCTAGTCTTTATGCTCCCACTTTATACGCTACTTGCCTGTATGGGGTCCCATTCTAGACTTTTTAAACCTTGCATGTTGATGACGATGGACAAAAAGCCCTTCATCAGCTTTTCCACGCCACCTACCTTCATCATCTTGGCGGCTCACCCCCTCTCTCCTCTCACTTTCCTCATTACTTTTACCTTTCTTTCCCTCTATATATATATACACACAAATTCTATCTATATCTTTGTAAAACTATACCCTCTCTCTCTTTCTCCTTATCTTTCTTCATCATGGCCAGGCATGAACAGGGCATCAAGCTTTTTGGAACTACAATTACGTTGCATAGTCAACAACAAGTCAAACAAGAAAATGCTGATGCTGAAGCTGAGGCGAAAAGACCTGATAAAATCATTCCTTGCCCGAGATGCAAGAGCATGGAGACAAAGTTTTGTTATTTCAACAATTACAATGTAAACCAGCCTAGACATTTCTGCAAGGGCTGCCAGAGATACTGGACTGCCGGTGGGGCTCTTCGGAACGTCCCTGTGGGTGCTGGCCGCCGGAAAACCAAGCCGCCTGGTCGTGTCGGACTTGCCGGGTTCCCTGAAGGGTGCTTGTTTGATGGTTCGGGTGAGGTGCACCAGCTTGAGTTGGATGGGGTGGTGGTGGAAGAGTGGCACGTGGCCGCTCATGGGGATTTCCGACATGTATTTCCAGTGAAACGGCGACGGAGCAACTCAGGTAGTCAACCTTATTGATTTTTATTTTAATTTTTTTTTGGGGGTCTTTCTGTTCAGATAAATTAAAAGAAAATTGTACAATTAGTGCAAGTGGTGTGTATATACAGGCTGGTTTTGAATAATTAGTCCTCTTAATGTGATTATTTATATATTTTTCGCTCTAATTATATGCAATTAGACCGCATCACAATCAATAATTATGTGAATATATATAATATATATCTCTTAGGGATGGCGATCCCGTACAGATATTCAACATCTCTTGCTATTAATTAAGTTGTTTGTATTATCAATGGATGGTTCTGAGAAACTAAATAATTGGATAGAGAAGTAGTTTTATATATATATATATATATATATATATATATATATATATATATATATATATATATATATAAACAATAAACTTGATGTTATCCTTTCAGAATAAGGAGGTTTCTTCTATGTTTCTCTTGATTCACCCAAAGTTTAACCCAAAATGAAGCTAATGGCTGCATGAATATTCTTAATTTCTAGCAATTTGGTTAGGCAGCCGCGTTAAGCAATATCTCCCACAGATTGGTCAAAATAAGAAGCTTAAAAGTTTGAACAAATGGATATGCTCATATGCTATAAGATTCTTATGTTCAATTACAATTCTTCGACACAGTCATGTGTTATTTGAAACCCTACTAATGCCATAAATTAGTTTTATGTTCCTTCCAAATTATTTTAAATTTTGGAAAAGAAAAGAAGAAAAGGCTCATGACAGTATTTGATCTAATGTATTAACAAAATCTGGCAATTCAATGCAGATTGTTCATTGTAATTATACGCGTTGTTGAGTATTGAAAAGAACGCAATATTGGTGACACGACTAGACCTAGAGGAGTGCATATTGATCTAGACATCAATTAAATTAACTTTCATATTTCAATTAGAACTAAAAAAACTAGTATTAATGAGAAAAAAAAAACGAACGGATAATATCTGATTATTATAAATATTTTTATTCATTATTTTAATGATAAATTATTTTTATTCTTATTAAAACTAAATAAATTTATAACTTTAATAGGGGGATAATAACCGTTAAAAATAAAAAATATTTTATTATCGTTTGTCGTTATAACATTTTCTATTAAAAATATTAATGACGGAAATACAAATTTTTTTTCTTGTTAAAACCCATTTCTTTTGTAGTTTAGTATCAATGGTAGATTATATGCTCGTGAGAAAGACAAATTACTCAGTAAATTTGAAGGCAGCTTGTTAAGATGAATTATTTTGTAAAATGCTAAATCAAATGACTGGTATCCTCTTTAAATTTACCATATGGATCGATGAAATTTTACAAGGAGAAACAAGATAAGCCAGCAAGGTAATATAAATTCCTTTCAGTATACATCTCAAAGGATGTAGATGATTAATGAATAATAATTGTAAGATTGCTGTTATGGACTAAGCTCTAGCCATAAGAACAAAAGAAGCCCATATAAACCCCATGGAAGAAAGTAATCTTCGAGTGTTGCTGTGTTACCAATGCTTCCAGGTATTAGAAGAGAATGTTAAGCGATGGAGATAATAAATTATATAACTTCCATGCTCGCTGGAACTTGCTTGATCATCACCATTTTCAGGCGGCCTACGGAAGAGATTAATAATAATATATAACAATCTAGAAACAAGTAACCATATGATTGGCTAAAAACAGGGCGATGTTACAAAGGAGTTGACATTGAAATGACACATTAATGAAGGAAAAGGAAGGAGCATTCTAAACGAGACACAAATTTAATTCCACCATGCCTATATTAATTGGATAATCAGTGTGTTGAATGTCGAATTGAGTACGCAATCTCTCTGGACCAACAAGTCATTTCAAAGTCAATAATTTTGTGGGTTTTTAACCGTTTATTTTTTTGAGGGATATCATTCTATATTCTCATTTTTCTTTAGGAAAATTTGACTAACGTTCACAGGAGCTAAAAAGTTGAAATTTCCAGGCCAAAACGTAAGGTTTCAGTGATTGAGTCTACTTAACATGTTCAATCTACCGCGTGAAACCATTATGAAAAAGTTAAGGTCAGATTGTACTAATCAAACTTATCCCAAAATAATTAAAAATAGATTGACTATATATTTAAGGCGATCACTATGACCCCTGTAGATCACATCCACGGGAGTGGTGAAGGAAAGACTCCAATTGTTAGAAAAAAGACCTTAAATGACATTGAATCTCAAATATCAATTGGAGGTGGATTCAATGACATTGAAACTCAATTACCAATTGGAAAAACGAATTTAATTAATGACATTAAATCTCAATTAATAATTGGTTCAAATCTCTTTATATGCTTTCTTGTATTGTATTATATCTAATACGATACAAGAAAGCATATAAAGAGATCTATCAGGAGAACTAAATTCCAAATTTAGCGAATAATACATTTTCAGGAGGCATATTTCTTTCTTAGCAAAAAAGTAATTAGATATTATTCAAAATGATACTGAATTTGAAAAGCAAGAAAGAATCTTAATTTACTTATAAAGACAAGAAGATATAATAAAATTAAATCCTAAACAATAATTCCCAATTGATAAAAAAAGATGCAGGTCAACAGTCACAAGAAAGAGCCTCTCTGCGTGGAACAATGCCAAATCCAAAGCAAGGAACCAAGGAATTATAAGGAAGAAGAAGATACCAATTTCCACGATAAACCCACTTACCATCTTCCCATTCATGATGAATTCTGCCTTTATAAGAAGGAAAATGCACCATTTTACCACTAGTCTCCAACTTTACATGATAATTAGGATAAACTTTTCTTACAACTCTTCCCGTCCATTATCCATCATTGACATAAGCATAAAAAATATTGTCTGATACCTCGAAATTCGTGGGTGGAAGAGGCCTAATATCCGCTTCATCAACAGCTTGAGCTAACAATCTTGTTTTGTCTTCAGCAAAACGTGTCTCGTATCTAAGTATTGGGTTTTTCCTATTGTAGCAAGTATTATTGCAGTGTAGTGTGGCCGGCCCCAGAACTCTTCTTGTTTCTTATATATCTCTACTGTTTCTTTGTGGCGAGAGGCCATTCCTTTGATTTAAAGAGATAAGAATTTGGAAAAGCTTAAAGAGGTTCAGAAAAAATTAATAGGCCACTTATATTTGAAAGTTGAAACCCTATATGACTTTTAACTCTTATTAGGATTCAATTGTACAAGTCGTTAAACTCAAATCAAATTTATTGTGAATAGTTGAATGAAATAATTTTTGTATATATTGTTTATTGATACATAGCTGAATTTATGTATAAATTGTTCATTTAGAGCACCCCGCCAATTATCGTCTACATTAGCTCATGAACGGCACACATTCAACTTTTGGCTTCCCTATGCCCTGACTTTGTTGACTTATCTTCTACAAATGCTAGTAGGAGAATATTTTAGGAACTGTGGGAGAATTCATACGATGTTTTGCAATTCCCCTATGTCACCAAACTTCATGCAGCAATGAGATTTTTGCTATTCTTTCTGCTACTGAAATTGCCCATTCCAAAGGATGCAAATTCTATGGTTTAGAAAGATATATTTTTCGTTATAATAAAATTATATATACAATTTTGTGTACAAACAATAATGTATCACTATATAATTGAATATTATTTTATTTTTAATTTTTAACTATCCAATCATATAATGACGTATCATTGTTTATACATAAAAATTGTACATATAGCAGCACTCTTTCCATTAAGAGGTGAGGGTCAAAATCATGTTATTTTCTCTTCTTCTTAAATAAATACTTTATTAAATATATACTAAATTAAAAAATAAACACTATAAAAATAATAATAAAGAAAATTTTATCTTATGATAACCAAATTTTTATCCAAATTTTGTTATGTATTGTTTTATGAATCACATATTTTAATAAATTATAGACATACCCTTTTCACCTTCTGTTTAACTCTTAAAATTGAATGAATTGTACAATAGCTAGCTCCAAAGTGGACAAGCACAAAAAATATATAATTTTTGAGTTTGAAACCTTATACAATAGTTTAAATTCCATCTAAAGATATAAGTAAACAATAAAAAAATTACGAATTCACTAATTGTAATAACTATGAAATAAACAATAAAAAAATTACGAATTCACTAATTGTAATAACTATGAAAATAATAATCAATTACAATAATTAATCATATTTTCCAATAATTTTACACTTGCTTTTACAAATTAAACTTATTAAGAATACTATAAAAAATAACGTATATTTATCTATGCTCCATCACCGGTTCTTTGGAATAGTTTCATTTTTAGAGATTCCAAGCTCTTCCAAGACAGTAGAGCACTCAGGGAGAGGTTTCTTCGTCATAAAGCCAAGAGGATTGGCCTTGCGAGTCTTAGAAACAATGCCATTGTGGTCTGTCAGGCTAACTCTAGCATTATTATCGCCGTGAAGTTCTTTGGGAATCTCAGTACAATTGGACATGCTGGATGATACCAGTATAATGTCACACAGTTCTTCATCATGCTCTCCTTCGATTGGAATCTTGTAAGTTCCTGAGCTATCAGTCTTGCCTTCAATCTTAGAAACTACATCATTGCTGCCGCGTTTTTTGCATTCTAAGCGAACTGTCGCACCTGTAAGACAACAAACAACAATATTTCACGAATTGAAAAAAAGAAAAAAAGGCAAAAACAAAGAGATTTTATTGGAGAATGCAAGCACCTTCCATGAATTTGGTGAGACGAGTTAGGAATTGAACGCGGCAATTGTCACAGTATACTTTGCCTTCCACAACGAATTTAGGATCATCGTAGTCATCGTCTCCATAGGCCAAGTCAACGAAGGACAAAAAGCATAAAGCAGAAGCTAAGATGATTACAGCCTTGGGGGACTTCATCCCTCTTCCTGCTCTGTGTTTTTAAACTGGGATACAGATATCAACTTGTTTGGAGGAAGGCTATTTAGACTATGACGATGAAGCTGAAAAGATAACTCTATTTAACAGAAAAATTTGTTCCAAAAATAGTTGAAATGGTTTGCTAGATTTGCGTGCATTTGTTATTTTTTTGAGGTTGTGATTTGTCCACTGTTTAAACATGTTTAGAGCAGTTGCTTTGATCCTTTTCTGTCTCTCTCGTTTTAGTCAATTTATGTCGACAGATTACAATAGAAACAAAAAATTCCTCCGTCGTCCAAGGGTTCAACATGTATTTTAAGTAAACTCTTCGCAAGTATCAAATTCAATTAAAATATATAAATTTAAAAATTATACATTTTCTAGCTCATTTCACTTGTCTACTTGCTCCATCTTTTTTCATAACAGATACAACTGGAACCTGTGTAAATGTTCGTGAATACCAATATGAAGCACAAGGTCATAATAATGTTAATTTGGCAAAGAAATTCTGGTTCACAGGATTGATATATGTGTGTAATATTTTAGAATTTATCATTACGAATTTTGGTTTAACGCTAAGACCACCATAATTTGATAAATTTTTAATCAATGAACACTAATAACAAGTTCAACTTGGAAAAAACCTTCTGTATGCATAAATCGATTAACATTAAAATCTATGTGGGGGGACGTTCGATTTAATGGCAACTTGTAATGTTAATACGAGATTTTTTCAATGTTCAAGAAAAAAAATTAAATGTCAAACCTTTATTATTGAGGCGACATAATCAATTATATTTCAATAATCAAACAGTTGATTTAATAATTCATCCAAATTTAAAATCATTTTTAAAAGGTTAAAGGTTGTGTCTATTATAAATAAAGTCAAAGGTTATGTTATTTAAGCTAAATATTGTTCATTCATAATTTGTTACACACTTGATGTACACACTCACTCGAAATACTACTCTTTTCAACATAATTTCTCTAATAAATCTTCAATGCTTGCAATCTGCTGATTTTAGAGTTTTGTATATCTTGAAAGTGAATTCGCATTATCCAAAAATTACAAAGAGAGAACATATATCACTCTATGGAGGGCGTTTATATGTCTCCAAGCTTATTCACTTTATTTTTGTTTCTCCCACCACTCACTTGCACAAGGCTATAATACAAATAATATGTCACAAAAATCAATAGGTTGAATAATTAGCTAATGATAAACCATTGAAGAGAAGTTAAGGTAACCCTACAACTGTAGCCAGCCACCCATCATCACTGCAAGTGTCTGCCGCCCATAACCCAGTTCGTCAAAGGCAAACCCGTGACTCCCATAGCTCTCCACCTCTACCTCAGTCCCATTCAAACCTCGTTATTGAACTTTTAACTTCAGAAGAAATTGTATATTTAGAGCAGCATGTTGTGGAGTTGTCAATGAAGTAATCCTTATGTTATCTATGGGATGAACGGCTGTGAAGAATGTTTAATGGGAGTTGAACCGTCGAAGTTACGGTGCCGTGGTGGTGTTTTTGTGAGACGGTTTTGCAAAGAAAATTCGTAGACTCAGATAAGTTCAGTTTTGGAAATAAATTAGCTTGAGATAGCATAAAAATAATATTTCTCCTACTGCCAAGTTTTAAAATGCTATTTTAATAGTAAAAAATTAGTGCACTGTTGAATGGTTAGACCAAAATCATACACACTAAAGTGCTTAAACATGGAAGACAAGAAGAATTTGATTTGTTCTTTTGCTTTTACAGAATTGGAGATAATAGAGGCAAGTAAGAAACAAACGGATGGAATGTCGCAATTAAGTTGGGTTCTAGATGAGTTAAGCAATATCTCCTCCTACACATTGGTCAAAATAAGAAGCTTAAAATTGGCTCTATGTTACTTATGCTTCCGGGTATCAGAAGACATTGTTCGTTGCCCGCTGGAACTTGCTTGAGCACCACCATGTTGAGGCCTACCAACAGATCAATAAAATTATTTCAGAGTATAAAAAATGTAACCATGATAGGCTAGGCTAAAAACAGAGAGAATGACACAATAACCAAGGGGGAAAAAGAGCAATATAGGTCTTCTAATGCAAAATTATATGATATATGGGATATGTAGTATCCGATTTTAGCTAACACTTAAATCATAATCAAGTATAAGATAATCAAGGTAAAGGAGGAGATTGAAGTGAAAGAGGAAGGTATGAGAGAGGAACTTTCAAAGCAGTCAACTACTATATGTGTAATGGGCATAAAGGTGTGGGATGATAACATTAAACACATTCAAAAAAAAAGTATCCAAATCACTTATTAGAGATGGCAATACGAGGGAACGGGGATGAGGATAGTGGGACACAGCCCTATGCCCTCCCCGATCCCGTTATAGGGTTTTCTTATCTGCTTAAATACGTAATAATATTATAATAAACAAATCTTTTTGTAAATTATACTTTGAAAATAGGTACGAAACAAGTATATGCCTGCCTTCACCCCATCCCTTCTTTGAGGGATTGTTTTTATCCCTTCCTAATTCTACTTACGTCGGGAATCCCTTCCCAGAATAGGAATTCTATTTTTAAGGTCAAGTTGTCATCATTATCACTGATCACTAAAGCAGATATGCTAGTTGAAGAGGTACCTCTGCAGAGCGGCGAATCGGAGGGCAAGGCATCAGTAGACACAAACTTAATTCCACACTGTACCTATATTAGATAATCAATGTGTTGAAGGTCCAACTGAGTTCGTCTTCTCTGGACCAACAAGTCATTTTAAAGTATTAACTTTTAATAAGTTTATTTTCTGTAAGAATATGTTTCTGCATTCACGTGTTAGGAAGAATTGACTCCCTATTATAGTAGCCAAAAATTGAAGTTCTAGGGACCAAAACGTATGGTTGAGAAATTGACATCAATCAAACTCATCCCAAAATCAGCTTCACTATTTACTCTAAGCTCATCCCAATCAGATGACATTGAATCTCAGAGAAGAAGGAATATAATTAATCAAGAATATTTCCAATATGATAACAAGAAAGCATCTAAAATGATTTATTATAATAAATTTAAGGAGGCAGATGTCTTTCTTAGCAAGAAAGTAATCAGAGGTTTTTCTTTTTTTTTCAATCTTATTCAAAATGATCTCAATTTGAAAAGCAAGAAAGAATCTTTACTATTAGGAGAGAAGAAAATATAACAAACAAGAAACCAAGAAAGATTCGAGTAGAATATCACAGAATGGAACTCTCACACAAATCAAGAAACCAAGAAATCAAAAGGAAGAAGAAGATACCTATTTCCAGGATAAACCCACTTCCCATCTTCCCATTCAAGATGAATCCTGACTTTATGAAAAGGTAAATGCACCACATCACCGGTGCTCTCCAACTTTACATGATAAAAATCATCAACTTTCCTCACAATTCTTCCCACCCACCACGCATTATTAACATATGCATCAACAATATTGTCTGAAACCTCAAAATTCGTGGGTGGCAGAGGCCTAATCTCCGTTTCATCAACAGCTTCAGTTAACAATCTCGTTCGGTCTGGACCATAACGTGTCTCGTATCTAAGTAAGTACTTGGTTCCTCCGATGGCAGCAAGTATTCTTGCACTGTAGTATGGCCCCGAAAACCCTTCTCGTTTCTTGCATACCTCTACTCTATCTTGGTGGCTCAAATCCATTCCTGAGTTAAAGAGACAGAATTTGGAAAGGTTAAAAGAGGAGAAAATTTCCAGTTTCTTGTTTTGTAACGTGAGTGAGCCTTGAGAGTAATAGGTTGAGAAACAATCGGCCGTTGATATTAGACACCTTACACGACTCTTAACTATTCTTCAGGATTTATTTTATTAGCTTTTTGAATACTGACACGTTGACATCGTATTTTCATTTAATCTAAAATTTCAATTTTTTTTTACGTGGTAAATTCAATATGTATCGACAAAATGACTATTTTCCGCAGGACAATTCTTACCTTTTGAAATTTTAAAAATTCGAAATTTCTTGAATTAAAAACACCTTTGTTTACATAATTTTAATATGAAGAAGTATGAGGAAAATTGCAAAGACATAAGTAACGGAGAATACAAATGCCTAAGACATCCCCTAATACGACAAGTGTCACTGTGTATACTACCTTCCACGGTAGGTAAAGAAAGAGAATCTCGGTCCATAGGCCAAATCATCGAGGGCCAAGAAGCAAAATACAGAAGTAAAGATGATTAACCCTTGATCTCCCACATTAATAAAACTAATTGAATATTAAAATTAAAAAAAAAAAAAGATTAAAGGTCAAGCTTTAAGCTTTTATCACGTTTATAAAATTATAATTTATATAATATTGTAATTATAAGTTTAATTACTGTATCCCACCATGAAAGTCTAAAAGTTAAATGGGAAACAGATGTGATCAAAGAATGCAAACACTCTTTATGAAGTGTTGAACCCCAGCTAGGAACTGTGCGGGACGGGTTTCACAATATACTCTGCCTTGCACAGTGAACTTATGCTTGCTTTCTATCTAAATGTGCCAAGACCAAGTCAAGGAGGGAAAAGAAGTAAAGACAGAAGCTAAGATGATTACAACCTTGTGAGACTTGGCCTTTTGCTTTAAAATGATATGTAGATCACAATGCATCTATCTAAACCGCATCAATCAGGAAAAACTTGTGTGAGAACCTGAGGGAATAGAACACAAGTTGCCATGAAAATTTTGAGCAAACAAACACCAGGAATGTAATAGTAAGTAAGCGCCCATATGCTGTCAACATTTTGTTCAGTTCAAATGTAAAGTAAAGCTGCAAAGAATGTAATTCGGGATTGGCAATCCAAACATCAAAATACTACCTCACAGATACAACCAACATAACAGAAATGGGACAAGAGTACTTCAATTTTGTCTCTCGAAAACTATGCAAGAACATCTGAGAGTTATATAGGCATTACAACTTCCTTGCTATCATGCTACAGGTACCAAGTCACTAGATGGTTCACCAAGGACACAAAAGAACTGCAAATGAAATAAATGAAACCACACTTCTTAATCCCATCAAAATGTAAAATAACCCACACAGCTAGCAAAGTGTGGCTGGATAAGAACAACCAACCTCTGTTTTTTCACTCTTGGCCTTCACCAGATTGAGAGATGTCCATCTTCTGGGCCTCTTCCACTATTGAAACAAAAAGATAAAAAAAATGGTATCACTAAATAAAAAATTGTATCCAATGAGAAAAATTGATTGTAATGTAAAAGAATGAGAATTAATAATGCACAAAAACAAGAATTTGAAAGGGCATAGCCATTCTTGCAGACAAAATTGTGGTAAAGAAATCAAATATATGAGATGGAGCACATGGACAAAGATTTAGAAGAAATTAATTTGAAAACAACAACCATCAAGTAGCATTTGAATAATCACTGACCAATATTCCAGATGCAAACCATACCCAAACTCATTTATGAACCTAGCACATTCCAATACCAGTCAGTAATATCAATCAATTACTTAGCTCATGAGCAATAGAGAACTCCAGTACTCTTGGCAAACACTTAAGAATATAATGTTCACTTTAATTGCCAGATACACATGCTAAAACATGACATCATATCAAACAGCTTAATTTAAATTTGGATCTATCACATGCAAACTACAAAAGGAAAATGCTATAATATCAATAAGCAGCCCTAAGAAAAATTACAGAATAGTAATCCAATCAAGCTTCTGAAAGTTGACCGTACATGATCACTCATGAGCCAAAATTATGAATCTTGAAACTGAGAAATTTAGCATTATTTGACTACAAAAATATGGAAATATTGGTCTTAGAGAAGAACTGATAGTAACTAAACTAATTTTGAATGCAAGAAGTTCTAACATATCTATCGAGAGGTAAAGTGTTGGAATATTATTTCTCTTGGAGAAATGAATGAGTTACCTCCCTCCTCTGGTATGTCAGAAGTCCACAAAGTGAGGTTGTCTCTCAATAGCTGCATAATCAATGTGCTGTCTTTGTAAGATTCTTCACTTAACGTATCCAATTCTGCAATAGCCTCATCAAAAGCTTGCTTTGCAAGGTGACATGCTCTGGAGGACCAGTAAAAATTGTAACGAGTTTCCACATGGGCCACAAGAAAATTAAAGGAGCAGTCATAGAACTCAAAAATCTCAACAAAAGATAAGATTCTGTGTACCTTTCAGGAGAGTTCATAATTTCGTAATAGAAGACTGAGTGGTTCAAGGCCAAACCAAGTCGGATGGGATGGGTAGGAGATAATTCAGCTTCTGCTGTAGTGGAGGCTGTCTGCAAGCAAATAGCACTTAAGTGAACATAGATGATAAGTTGAATTAATGAAAACAATTATTCGTGGCACTCCACAGCACAAAACTATCTCAAAATCCTTTCAACTTTTCCCATCATCCCATTAGCGGATAGGCATAATAACTAATATTAAGAATATAGCAATTTAAAGAGGGGATGAAGAAAGCTGAGAATCAAGAGTGTGAACAAACATATGCTTGCTGTCAGCAAATGCATAGAACCAACAAACACCAATTTTCCTCACCAAACCAAATACCAGAAAAAGGTTCTCACACAGTGAGGTTTAAGGACACATTTACAGCTGGTTCAAAATCAACAGAATCTGCTCCAAATCATATATACACAATTGCAGAAACATATATTTGCCTGATTACAATTAAATATGATTTAAAGATTATTCATGGAATGAAAAAATTAAAGGTTGATCATATAGTAAAAACCAAAAATTACCAATCATCTTTTTCCAGTGCTTCAAAAGAAAATAAAAAATAAAAAAGAATCCCAACACTATATAACCTGAAAATCCAAACCATGTTGCGGCAAACAGAAATAGAACAGCCAAAGTAAGGCATTTCTTTCCAATCTGATATAGATCAAGCAGTCAACTGATCTACCTTAAGAATATTTGTGATTAACCAAGACTGAAAACTATTTATAATCAAACAAAGAAAACAAATCAAGATCATTTTCAAAGACCAAAACAAACCTGATATGCCTTCATTGATTGCTCAGCAACCTCTTTCCTTTCTTCACCAACCTTGAACTCAGCCAAGTACCTATAATAATCTCCTTTCCTACACACAACATATTAAAAAATAAATAAATAAATAAACCCCAAAAATTCAAACCAAGAAAAAAGGAAACACTTACGAAGTCAGAAAACTCACATTTTATAATAGAAAACCGTGGATTCACCACCCGTGCAGGATGGAATCAAATGCTCATCGATGACACACATAATGTCAGTGCAAATATTTGATAACTCACCTTCTACCTTTTGCCTATAACCTTTAATTATTTTGACATTCTGATCGTTCCCTTTTGTCTCTTCTTTTTGTTCAATTGATAAGAGGATCCTCCACGACGCTCTACGGGCACCAACCACGTTCTTGTACCCAACTGAGAGAAGATTTCGCTCCTCTACCGTCAGCTCCACATCCAGATTCGCTACTTTTTTCATAGCATCAACCATTTCTGTCAAAACCCCAAAGTTCAAACAAGTTTTAACTATTAAAATTCAGAGCAGAAAAGATCAGATCCTTGCTTGTACAAGTGAGTAAGGTTCAATTAGGCCAAATCCTTCAGATAAAAGTCTTTTTTAGGCATATGGAAGCAGAGGCATCGAGAATCATATAAGAAAATAAAAAATATTAAAAAAATAAGAAAGCATAAAAAGAGATAAATTGAACCTTCATAGCGTTCAGCTTGCTCGGCGAGCTTGGCGATGTAAACATGGTTCTCTCTTTCTTTGGCCATGGCGGATCTTTCTAGTATTCAAATTCGCTTTCTCTCTCTCTCTCTGTAATTGTGTATAGTTAAGTGAAGAGCTTGGAACACGAAGATGCTTTCTCTTTTTTCTTACAAAGGCAATGGCTATGATTATGAGCCAGCTAGAGTGGAGAATGCGGGGACAAGGCAAGGCAAGGACAGGCCGGCTCTCGTTCAAAAGGCAAATTTCTCCACTCGCGCTGTGGAATGTGGATAATTCATATTTTTGGGAAGTGATGATCACGAAGCGAGTCAATGGATGGGGAGAAATGTTGACATGAGACGATTTGATTTCTACCAATTAGTCGTGGTAGTTGTACTGGTAGATTTGTACTAGTACTTTACAACAAAAATAAATAGTGCAGATGTGTTGTATTGTATTGTATTGTATTGTATTTGTGCAGTATAAATCTCATCTAATTATTAAATAAAAAACAAAATCCATCGAAGCCAAAAATAAATAAATAAATTAAAAAAAATCCAGGCACAACTAACTATAAATTGATTATTTTTTAATTTTTGAAAGAATGGGATCATCGTTTGCTTCTTCCTCCTCTATTTGGTTTTATTTGACCTTCTCTCACCACTACCGGCGACAAGAACATGATTCGAAAAAAGGAAGAAATATTTTTCAACCGTGGAGAGAACTTGGGTTTTGTCAATGGTTCCACCGGAACAAGATGCCAGATCCTAAACACCAACCTTTCAACGGTGTTTAAAAGGGAAACAAAGTCAATAGCCATAAAATCAAAAGCAGAATCATTTTGGAAATAAAGTTCAGGAATCTCAAATGATAACACCACGCGAAAAGTGGAGATGTTAAATAGCTTAAACCAATCTAGTATGATAGAGTGAGGCCATGGGTAAAAATAGTTACAATCACAAATAATATAGAGTTCAAGTATCCATAAACATCAATACAGAACAACACGTCGGTTAAAATTTGGATCAATTGCCCAAATCATCCTAGTGCATTGATTGTATCACCATGATTTGTGGGGTTTTACTAAGGGTTAGATCGAATAGCTATGTTCAAATTGTTGGGTGGGTATTAATTCTTCCATCTTAATTCTAACACGTTCTAAAAAGTATAAATAAAATTTTAAACTATGTGCACATATTTTGAATATACAAAATGAGTATATAGATAATATGTTATCATGTGATCAAGTGAATTTGAATTAAAGATAAAATAATATTTAATCACATAATGACACATCATTTGTATATTCATTTTGTATACTCAAAACATGTTCATATAATATTGCTCAAAAAGTAATTACTCCCTGTGATATGTTACAAGTTTATCACTCATACAGTGTTCCTGTGTGCACTTAGCTAAGAATCGATCGTGCATCGAAAGTGATAAGAATTAAAGGGTTGAAACAGAAGGGGGTAAGGAAAAGTAACACACAAAGAACACAACAAAAGTATAGCAAGAGTGCTAGAGAAAAATAAGAATTAAAGGTTGAAAGTTGAAACAAAAGAGGGTGAGGAAAGTAACACACAAAGAACACAACAAAAGTATAGCAAGAGTGCTAGAGAAAGAGTGTGTTGGAAAACAGTTATATAAAGTGTGTTACATGTGTTCTATTCTGCTGTACAGTTGAGGCCCTTATACAGACAGACATATAGATTGTATATATTTCTACCTTCAAATATCTAGATACAAGCTCCTAAACATCTTGAAAAATTCAAGACAAAACACTGTATGAAAATATCAGACCCCTATTTAAATTTATTAGGGAATGATTTAATTAAGAATACTCAAAAGGAGTAGCATCTCTATAGCATAAAATATACTATCTAATGTACTAAATAGTGACTAATTCTCTACAATATATCTCAAGTGAAGTCCAAAGAATAATATCACCAATAACACTATGTGCATTCAATTAAATACCTAGATGATGTATCATTGTATAATTGAATGATTTTGATTTAAATATAAAATAAAATTCAATCATATAATATATAAGTCATCTAAATACTTAATGCTTTCTAATAATAAAACTTTATTAAACATCTTTCTATCAATGGTCAATGTTTTCTTTCATTTATTTATTTATTTTTCATTATTATACACGTTTTACCTGTAAATACAATAAAGAATGCTATCTCTACAAGCTGGCAGCAATGAATGAGGCTGATTCCTGTTGCTTTAGGCTGTCTGCAACATGGGCAATCACTCCGGCACCAGCATAGTGAAGCCATTCATTTTGCACCTACATACCCAACAAACATCATATTAGAAACCGAAATGCAAGGATGAGTTTACATTTTCAGACAGAAATTCAAGAGGGGGCTGTGCCTGTATATGGTTATGAGCAAAGAAGGGCAACAATGCCGAATGAAAACTGACATCAACCTTTTTCCATCCTAACTGTTGTAGACCACGTATCATCTCCTCTGTTAGCATAACAAACTTAAGCTGTAAAGCACTCATTAACATGGAATAGCCAAGTTCAGTTGAACAATTGTGACATAATTCAGCTTCCACTGCAATCAGACTTACCTTCCACAATTTCATGGTTGTCCACAGTATTTAGTATACTGGGTTCCTTTTGTGCTGCCTCCTTTGCTTTGATTGCTTCTGGAGTAAAATGGGGGCCATCAGAAGAAACTGGTGCACTATATTCCACATCCACAACGTGCTTGTAACCATCCAAAGATTGACAAGGAGGCTGTCCATTAAATTCAAAATATCACCGACATGCAAATCAAATAACTACAATCTTCATTCAAAATTAGGTCCTTTCTAATTTACATATAATCGGTGCTTTCAACACCAAATAGAAAATTCTATGTATCCCCGATAAAATTTATTCATGGCTCAAACTTCATCATGTCCCATGGCAGACTCTTGCTGCTACCACCATGGAAAGTGCTTCTGCACCCACCGTCACTTCGCACTATTAGGGTAAAACATGATATTTAGAGGTTACAAGCAGCTGAACCAAATATACATGAACCATACAGTTTATATGAACTATACAAGTTATTTGAGCTCACTGATAATTTCCAGTGAGAAGAAATATTCATTTTATATAAGCTCACTGATAATTTCGAATAAGAATAATTCCTAAACTGCCTCAGGAAAAAAAAAAAAAAACCGGAGATAAACTTTCTGACCAAAAATTGTCCGTCCTTGTGCCATTGTACCACTCAAACAATTCTATACTTTCCAAATTTATGGTACTTGCTCAACAGCTAGCATGGCCTGTTACAAATGCCTTAAAAATAGGATGATTTTAATTAATGATGGATTATTACTGCAGCAGCTTTTTTAAGAAATTCCACCACTAAAATGATCATCAAATAAAAAGATTATGTGATTGGAGGTTACTTTATCCTTAATTGAAAATCACTCAATTACATGATAACATGTCACTTGTGCATTAAAATGTGTGCACATGGTTTTATACAGGAAGATCCCATTTCCAAGACAAAGTCCTTGGAAGCAAACAAGAAACTACTTCACAACTACACCAAACTATGACTTAACGAAGAAATAAGTCTTTTTTAATCTTAGACTTGTATAGACACATAAATTTGCCATTAGACATGCATATAGAAACAAACATGCAATGTTTTCAATATATAGAAAAACACAGAAGCAACAAAATCTGGTTCTCTACTTATCACTATTGAAGATAGACAATTTTTTAATAATTTATTGTTCCCTGATAACCTTCTTTTTCTCTATTTATATAACTGAAAGTAAGCTTTTTTTTTTTTTTAAAAAAATCCCAGTCCTTGATTGAAGGTACACATGTCAAATAAAGAGTCGATAAATATTGATGCCTAATCATATAATCCATTTGAATAACAGAAACCATCATACTGACCTTCACAAGTTCTGTCTCCCTCCTTATGGAGGATGTTCGCCAACCAACCATATCTTTCTATTGTCAAAGAACCAATTCGATGGCGAAAGAGAAGACTAATAAAATAGGCTTGAGAGAGCTAGTTGATTTATTTTAAGAAAAGTAAAGCAAATAGATGATACGCAGTAGGATACAATCACAAGACACATTTGCATAAAGAATGCGACAACTAAATGCACCAAGGGCAGATCTGCAAGAGAAATATTTTAGAATCATTAGACTAACTTTGAAAAGAGGGTACTGGCTCCAATTACCATAAAAGATCTCTTTACTTACAAAAAAGTTATATCTTCACAGTCAGATGCCATTCTCAAAAGCAGGGGTGGTTTGTTGGGTTTACCATCTGTCAGAAACAGTTGGCTACCAGTCCGGCCAACAAGAATTGGAGCCAGTGGAGGAGCAAGTTTCTCCAGAATGGGAACTCCAAAGAGAAATGGAAGCTGAAAAACAATCATGAGAGTAAAAATAAATTAACTTAATATAGGATCCTTCGGTTACCAATAATATTATTGTGATAGTTCCCAATATTAGAATCAAATGCTTGTGATAGTTCCCAATAATATTATTTCCTGATAGTTCCCAATATTAGAATCAAATGCTTGTGATAGTTCCCAATAATTTTATTTCCTCACAGGGAAGACAGAGAACCACACTAGACAGCAGGTGGACGTGAAGGGCTGCACCTATATATCTTGTATTTCAGTTGTAGCTTAAAATCTATTCAAAAATATGTTTAGCATTTTAGCAAGTTCCAAGCCCTGATGAAACGAAGTTTAATCAATTTGAATCAATAAGACCCTAATGTGCAGAAAATGACCACATACAAATACGTAGAGATATTGATATATAAAGGAAATTTTGGGAGAAAAAAGTAGCAACAAAGAAACCAACAACAACATGAATATTGAATATTAATCATGTAGCATCACATAAGGACAGTAGTCAGTACCCTCCAGAACAAACCTGCTTTCTCCCGCTCACCCCAAGATGTGGAGTTGCCAAGGTAATGAAATTGACTGGCTCAAGTCCTGCAATTGTTCCTCTTCTAGAAGGGAACATTGTTTGTGAGTTTTCCATCTTAGAATCAGCTAGATCAACGGGTTCATCACTTCCCAGGGTCGTTGGTCTGTAAAGGACAGCAACTGCATATCTTGCAAGCAACCCTCCAAGAGAATGGGCTAAAAAGGAGATTTTTTTAAGGCTATTGGTCTTTTTCACAACTTGCATAACCTGCTTATTAAGGAAGAAAGATCATCAATTTTGATGCACATGTAGTTCCCCATAATGATGCAGGTCATATACATATAAATGGAACACATATCAAGACCCACTTCATCTGCTAATCGCTTTCCAGCTCCGTCAATCCCAGAGAAGGTTTTGGTGTAAGTGTTAGATGAACTTGCTGCACATGTAAGCATACAGAAACTTTACAATAACTGGCAACAAAATAAGAAGCTAAAAATTGCTACTATAATCATTTTTAGCACCTTGGCTATTCATTTTGTGAAATCAGCATATTTCTGACCTTTTCATGGTTCAGAACAAACCACTTCTTTCTGCCAAAAAATCAGATATTGGTTATTCAGGATGAGTCAATTCTCATTCTTTCTAGTCACCCCATCCTTTATAAAAGCATTCAAATGAATACAAATTACTTCTATTTGGTGCTATCATTATTTTGCTTAGTAACCAGCAAAATAACTCAATGAGTAGCCCCCCAATATGCTATCAAACTGGGGATATTCCTAATTTCCTCAGTGTTCCATCTTGAATTATACCATTTATTAACATTGACAATAGAATTCAACAAAAATAACTGATTTTTTTGCCATGTGAATATAAAGAGTGTTGAAAATAAACGAAATGAGCATACCATAAATTAAAAAGTTTCTTCCAAGACGCCTTTTTAACTCAGCTTCCACATATGTCCAATTACTTGGGCTGCATTTTGAAGAGAGGAATCAATTGAAAATGAGAGCTGAAATAACAATAAACATGAAATAAATACTAAAATAAATGCTATATTAGAGAAAAGAGCATATGCAGAAGCACATGCTTTCTTGCATTAAAAGCTAGAAGTTTCCACAATTATATCTATCAAAAGATATGAGATATAAAATTCTCTAGGCACAAAAAAAGAACAGCACCAACCAACCTAGCATGAGTAGGATTCAGTTTCAAATCCCAACCCATGAGATCACTAAACCAGCTAATACCACAATTAATACAATAAATACTGAAAAAGGTAATTGGAAGCCTAAAAAAGATAGCAGCATCTAGTGCTTGAACTAGCAATGTAGATGCATAAGGAGTGGCATTAGTGGCAATTTGGAAGGAAAATTAACTGATGCAAACAGGTAATTTTGGATGTACATTTCTAGAATGGACTTCCTGCAATGTGTTTCCACCAGTAACAATATTAATACCGCATACAATTAAGGCATGCTAGTTATATCTTACTTTCTTCGTTTCTTCAATAATTTAGGTTTGACTTCTCATTGGGCATTCACTACTTTGTGAGTGGAAGTTGATCAACATACCTACCCATAATGCCATGAACAAGGACAAGAAGATGGTCAGGATCATCTCTCCCATTTAAAATTCCCCTGGATGATCCAAAATTTTCCTGATTGGTAGTACTCGTATCTTGAGCTTTAAAGCCTTGATGTTTCCAATTATTGATCCCTGTCCAAGTTCACTTACATATTCATAAGCAAGCAAGGAAAAGGTTATTCAAAAGCAAAACAGACATATTTGCTTGAGAAACTTATCTGCTTAAAGCACTAGTTTCTTTCACTTTCTTACACCACCCCGACAATTTTGTTTTTGGGAACAGTATGACCTCTAACTTTTTATCTCTATATTTCTTGTTACTTTTTCCTACAATTCAGAAGGAGAGGAGTGTCGAAAATGCAATGTCACCTATGAGTTCACTTTACAAACTGATTTTCTGCAAACTAGACACCACTCACAGGATATAGGGTTGTTATCCTAGCTAAGCACACACAATGAAAAAATAATGCCCAGTGATATCACAAATCAGTTTTAGACAAAAAGGTTACCACCACATACCCTCAGCTCTTAACAACAAACATCTACAACAGCATGACAGCCTAAATAGGGTTTATAAAAGACTAAAGACCTTAAAACATTCAACTCAATGCCTTGTCGCATATGAGAAAGACCAGCAAACCAGCTCACATGACCGAAGTCAAAAACTCTAACAAGAGTTACAACCACAAAAAAAAAAAAAAACGCATAACTGCATTCAAGCACCAAGGTCACAACACTAAAGTCGTCAATTTCTCATATTCAGGAATTGCATCAACCTAATAACCATTCCATTCACCCATAAGCACATAATTTCATCTCACTTCTTTCCAACATCATCAAAAGTCCCTCTTCAGACACAAATTCAGCAATTCCTCCAGAAATATCCACTGTCCAGCCCAAATCCCTGCTTTATCACCAGACAACTAAACCGAACCCATAGACCATGATCATGGAGATGCTTTCAAGTTCCAAATCTTACAATAATTTAATTACTTCCCTAGCTGCAATATCATTGACCTCTACTGCATCTTAATTACGTTAATTTAACTAGCGGCTCCTCATACATAGTTGATTTATGCGTGTGATGCAGTAGCTTGTGTGCAAAGAAGACTATTTTATCCTCAACCATATCTTAAGTGACACATTCAATTCAATACACCACAAAAGGCGCACAGTAACTTAACAATTTATTCAGTATGATCGGTAATTTACGCTTGAACTCATATTGAACATCAATCCTCTAAATGAAATGAAGATAAAACATTATCTAGTATTGAACCTTAAATTCCACTAAAATTGAAATTCATACCTCTAACCTTAACAAATGCAACAGTAAATCTAAGTTTCAACAAATTAAATCAGAAATAAGGAATCGAAATTACCAGAAGAGAAGTTGGAACTGGAGGAAGAAGACAAACAGAAACAGGAAAAGGACGTCGAGGAAGCAAACCGTCCATGGCCAGTAGCTCCATTTCGGCTAAGTCTTATAAAGGAAGCACAATAAGCGGGAATCAAAGAAGCCGTAGCCATATATATACAGAAAGAAAGTTATATTCGAAATTTTCAGTTTCTAACGCTATGTCATGTCAGCATGGACATTCACCTGCCACGCCCATTATCCACTTTCATTTTCTTTATTTACTAATTCACTAATTTTTGGGATTTTTATTTTTTTAAAATTTAGGCCAAACGAAGCCATTTTCCAATTGCCTATTAAATTTGGTAAAACTTCTGTTAATTTTTTAATAAAATTATCAAAACACAAAAAACCTCTAAAGCTAACGCAGCTTATATACCAAAATTTTATTAAATATATATTTAATCAAAAAGAAAAAGTTGTAAGGATAAAATGAAATAGGGAGAAAAAAGAAAAAAATAAAGTATTTAGTGATAAAATATAATTTATTTATGCTATTAAAGGTGTAAACGTATTAACCCTATTATAATATTTAAAACAAAAAGATATAAATATTTTTTAACTATTAAAATTAACCGTTAATTTTAAAACATTGGTGGAAAGATAACATTTTTAAACTTTAGAGATGAGATAGTTGTTCCATTAAACTTTGGGTGAAAAATAAAGGCCGGATTAGATTTTGGATAAAAAAAATATGATATGCATTCAGTTTAGAGGGAAAAGTTAACCACTCTTCTAATTTATACCCAACTAATTATCCAATTCTGTGGTCATGGAAGTCAAAATTAAGTTCTAGAAGATAATTCAAATTAAATAAATTATTATTTGGAGCATTGAAATGATGTGTCGAAAGCCAATTAAATGTAAGTTTAATGTCTGCACTTTTCATATAGACAATAATAAAATATCCAGTGCTATATATAAATATAATAATAGAATTGTGTATCAAAAATATAATTTTTTATATTATATATTATAAATCATATCATATAATATATTTTTTAAAAATAAAATAATAAAATTTTTTAAGTAATATATTATCATTTTAAAAATTATTATAAATATTCATAAAAATTTAATATTTTTTATATACAAATCTATTACACTATAATTTTATTTAAAAAGTGTATTAATTTATATCAGTAATATGTATCATAAAATATGTATTATATCAATCGATATATTTATTATATCGTATTAATTTAATATATTTTATAATATATATTATTTTTTATTTTTTATTTGTATTTTATTATATTATAAAATATATATTATGTATTATAAAATTATGATAACTATAATACAAACCAAGTTTCTTTTCTACTGAAAATTGTATTTGCTTCTGCTCTTCTTGGTACTGCATATTTAATTTGGACAGCAATTAGTACTTTACGTTGCTATCCGGTAGTAAATTACAATGGACAAAATATACAGTGTAACGTACAATCCATTAAGAGGGGACAATTTTTCGATTCCATTCCGTCCAAGAAACAGTATGCCTGGTTAACAGTATATAAAATATGCCAAAAGAGAAATAACACTTGCACATTTTGTTTTTAAAATAATACGGCCGGTTTACACTGGATAAACGAATTAGGGGGGCTTATACAATGCGTTTTGCATAGAAATCTCCACTGAATTTGTTTTATACGATGTGTGTACCCAGTATAAATAACTTCATCAAACTTGGTCAAGGAAAAAGCAACTGAAACATTAGATTGATTAATTTGGCTATGGCGGAGAAGGAAGGAGGCGTTGTTAAGAAGGGTCATGCAGAGGGGATTCGGCTGGCCACTTCTCTTCTTGAAGAGTTTGGCCTTCCTGGGGGACTTCTCCCTCTTGCGGACGTGATTGAAGTTGGCTACGTTAAGGAGAGTGGCTACATGTGGATCTTGCAGAAGAAGAAGGTTGAACATAATTTCAAAATGGTGAGCAAGCTTGTGAGCTACGACACTGAAATCACTGGTTATATTGACAAGAAACGGATCAAAAAGCTCAAGGGAGTGAAGGCCAAGGAATTTATGCTGTGGCCTCCGGTCAGTGAGATCACCGTTGACGACCCACCCACAGGAAAAATTCACTTCAAGAGCCTCGCTGGCATCACCAAAACTTTCCCAGTTGAGGCATTTGCTCCCGGCCAGTGATTGCTCAGAGCCTGTTTGCATGCTTTTAATTACAGTTAAATGGCAAAATAGCTATGCTTTGGCCATTGCACATTTTCGTTTCATTTAAATTATCATCTATAGATTTTACACAGATGAAATTTCTCATGTTAATCCAATTCTGGATTATAAACTTTTAATCATGTTAATCCAAATGATCATTTCCAAAGTATTATTCATATTTTTATAATCTTGTTCCAGGAATGAGCCGCGCGCAAGTAATTGCTACAGTAATAATGGGGCTTCTGCCAGTAATTTCTTGAAATAATTAAGAAAAAAGATAAAAAGAAAAGAATTAAACAGAATGAAGTAGCAATCTGTACTTCTTTCATGTTTCTCCATGTCGCCGATTCATAAATGAAAAGAAGAATAAGAAATAAGTTACAAGCATCTATCTAATTCATCAAGAAAGGTTTATGAGGAGAGGATGCCAACAAGCTTGCCCTTCTATCTTTTCTACATCTTTGACCTACTAGATGCAAACAATAGAAAGGTACTAGTGGGGTGTTTTGCTTTGGAACTTGACGACAAATTCAATGAGGCAGGCCATTCAGAAGAACTACGAGGAGGTTTCTCACACCTACCCACTATATGCAGAGGCCCCCCGACAGTACATTACGCCTTGATAGGATTCCCTGTAGCATTATAGGAAAGTTTGAATTCCCTGTTATTATATTTGTTTTGTGGTGATTCTTTGATCTATATGTTATTTTAACTAACAACACAGTAATTTTATTTATAGGCCTTGATGTACGAAACACTGAATAACCTAAAGGATTGAGCCAAATTGATGGGATTAGAGAAGCAAGAACATCCCCAGTTGGGAAAATGTCCCACCTATATTCCGCGACAAATTTGTAAGAACATGTCAATCGTAAATAAACTTTGTAATGTTTTTTTTCAAGATGATTTGCTAACGACCCCTGCTTCGGACATATCAAGAGGGTATGAACACAAACGTGCTTTTCACTATTAAGAAGATAGAGGCAAATTGGGATAGACCTGTTATGGACTTTCGTGGAAGTCAATGCCACTACTCAGTGGTCGTCCACTATTAGGCAGGATGTCATTTAGGTATAAATATTTAGTGCAGAGGGCATCTCACATGACGATATCCTCGTAAGCGTTGATGACATCTCAATGGGTGACAATTTACGCCCTATCTTGGTCTTGATTTATGTGCCCCTAATCCAACTTCCAACCTGATGTTTGATGGCATATTTGGTCGTGCTTGTGAGATGATGTTTGGGATACTGCTGACGCATGAGCAGATGGTCAGGAGCCTGATACCCACTATTTAGGAGTAGTTTAACCGTTAGATCATGGTCGTTGAGTATGCGATCACTGAACTTCAGGATAGAGTGGTGACGCTCATACATGAGCAGCCTCGCATCTGGATAAAATACAAAGTCATTTAATATTTACTATGTCTTTGTGTTACAATCCCTTTCACAATTAAACTATATACGTATTTATATATATTATCATATAATTAAATAATTTTAAATTAATAATAAAATAACACTTAATTATACGATAAAAAATATTATTATTTTCAAATACAATATTATTACATTAACAAATTATAATAAAAAATACTAACAATGTAATGGTGGGTATAAATTTTCAAATAACAAATCAAAACATCTTAAAAATATCTTTATATTCTTCATAATTTTGATTATGCTCGATTATTTATACCAAATTACACCTTAATGTGATGTTCTTTTTTTAGTGCGATATTTAGCATCTAACAATTATTAAGTGTGAAATGAAAAAGTGGGAAATTCTAACCCAAGTCTATACTTTTAGGTCTTTGGGTCTGGTGATTCAACTATATGGTTGCTACTCTCAAGCAGTCAAATTTAGTTGTTAGACCTTTTGAATCCTGAAACTTGGTCTACCTCCATGGAGTATACTTAACGCAACTAAACTGGATTTAATAGGTGGAAATCCTTGACCACCTTCAACATACAGCATGCTTGCGAAGTGGACCCGCCGTGAAAATCCAACTTTGCTGACCACTGGTAACTTCTAACAATGGAATCTTAGTGGGATGGTATCTCCATGATTATGAATTATATGGTTGCAAATCACTGTCTTGGTCCAGTGAAGATGCCTAAATTGCCAAATAATCATTCAGTGGCGCACACCAACTAATAAACGATAAGCTTTCTTCCTTTCTTGGTCCATCCAGCACTGTTGAACACAAATTTGGTTCTTCCGGGGTCAAAGAATCGCTCTTTTGTTTCTTCTGAAACTGCACACGTTACATAGAAGTTGATCAGTTGAAGCTGTGTTATAACCGTGCACGTAGCCGTGCGAAGAAGTTCTAGATCACATCAATGGCAACTAAATTGACCCACAAGTTCTTTGTTTTAGTTCCATCTAATATTTAGTTTTGTGTAAACATTTGTTATTTTCACATTGAATCGAATGAGTTTCTGCTTGGGAACCACATAAAATGTTTATAATACTAAACCAGGGGAAGTTCTTATCTTCAACTCCCGCTCTTCAGTGAGGTCCTGGAGTTGTTCTTTACATCAATGGACATTAAGAATTTCACCTTCTGAATTCAAAACTCTGCTGGTTTCATTCTTTCCAAGTTTGTGAACAAGAGAAGCTTCATTATTGCTAACTTCCAAGGATGGAAGAGTGTTTGATGGAGGAAAATTTGCTGTTGCAGCCTGCATCTTTATTATCTAATTGACAAAAAGAGAAACTTGTTCCACTTCCCATCATTTAAGTTAACGAATTCTGTCGTTCGTTTATGATGGTATAATTTTTCCAAATAAAATTCTTTTCAAATCAAGATAATTACTATATAGATTAAAAAATCAGACTTGAGAATTTATTGGCCTGCAGTGGATGGAAGGGCCCTCAAGACTTTCTTTTGTCAGTAGTGCTCTGTGAACAGATTCATCCAATATAACTTCTTTCACTTCAAGTAAATCCATAATGGCTCTTTGAATTTACTCGAGTACTTATTTCGAATGGATTCTTAAACATCAAAACCATAATGGCTCAATAAAAACTCTTGCTGAATTAGTGATTACATGCAGTAGATTTGACAGAAGTAATGTTCCAGTTTTGGGGTCTAAGTCAGAACATTTTGCAAGACACGTATTGGTGCAAATCTTTTCCACCATTATCAAGAGGAAAGTAGACAGGTGACGAGAATCCTTGCCTATAAAACCCCATAGCCATTCTTAAGTCGTTGTGCCCTTCGAAAGATTCTCCTGGATAATTTTTCTTAATACCAAAATGAGTACTCTCTCAAAGAATTGCCAAATTATCTGCTTGGCCTTACTCCTTTTTTTGTCCACTTGGGCCATTCATGCTCTTTGCCGCCCTCTTAATGAGGAATTTATCCTGCAAAGGCATGAGAAATGGATGGCTCAACACGGACGCGTCTATAAAGATGCACAAGAAAAGGAGAAACGCTATAATATTTTCAAGAACAACTTGGAATATATCGAAAATTTTAACAAAGATGTGAACAGTGGATACAAGCTCGCTATTAACAAATTTGCAGATCTAACAAACGAAGAATTTCGTGGCTTGTATACAGGTTACCAGAGGAAATTTTCAAAAGCAGTAACAACATCAGAAGACACTTCTTTTAGCAATGTAAACTTAACAGCTGTGCCAACTAGCTTGGACTGGAGAAAAAGGGGCGCTGTGAACCCTGTGAAAGACCAAGGCAGCTGTGGTAAGTAACATGTTACTTCCTGTGGGAAGAGTATTTTTTCTTTCTGTTGTGCTCTCTATTTTACAGTTGCTTACCGTTTGTTATTGTCAATATATAGGCAGTTGTTGGGCGTTTTCAGCCGTGGCAGCTGTGGAAGGAATAACTCAGATAAAAACTGGCAAGTTAATATCATTGTCAGAGCAGGAGCTCATCGACTGCGATACGAAAACTAAGAATGAAGGATGTGAAGGGGGTGATATGGACACTGCCTTTGAGTTCATCAAAAACAACGGTGGCCTAACAACTGAGGCCAATTACCCCTACGAGGAAACAGATGGCAATTGCAACACTGTGAAGGCAGCAACAAGCGCAGCCAGGATCACAGGGTACAAAGATGTGTCAGCGAACAACGAGAAGGCCTTGCTGCAAGCTGTGGCAAACCAGCCAGTTTCTGTTGCAATTGAGGGCAGTGGCTACAGTTTCCAGTTTTACTCAAGTGGCATATTCACTGGAAACTGTGACACAAATTTAGACCATGCTGTTACTGCAATTGGGTATGGTAATAGCACCAGTGGCATGAAGTACTGGTTGATCAAGAATTCTTGGGGCACTAGTTGGGGTGAAAAGGGATACATGAAGATTCAGAGAGATGTTAGCGCTAAGGAAGGCCTTTGTGGAATTGCAATGGAAGCATCATATCCAACAGCATGAAAAATCTGTTGGCTTTCTGTCTGTCTAAGCTTAAATATTCTCCCAAGATCATGCAGTTTATGTATGTGTGTGCAGTAGTGTATGGAATAAAACTCTGATGTCAATATCATGTACTTTTAAGTCAAACTTTCTTTCTACTGCCAATGAAAGCAAAAGAGAGAGAGAGTAAATAAATATACAGGCTGCATGTATGTTTCTCCAACAATTCAGCAATAAAGTTCGCTCTTGGAATTTCATGGTTAAGTTCTCGCTCACTGATTGTTTTTGGACTTATTTATCCAACACAAGAAATTTATAAAATTTGATAAGAGATCCCCGTGCTGAGGCCCCCATCATAATACAAAACAGTAACAAGATCACTTGGATAAGCTTTCAAGAAAAGGCTCAGAAGCAAGTAGTCTGCAAAGTCCACATCATGCTGAAACAAATTTTACAAAGCTGACGGCGACTAGCAAGAAATGACCCTCTGAGTATCATAAGCTGAGTTCAAGTTTACCTTAGCCTGACATCACTGGCGTATAAGCATAATTGAGCAGCCAAGACCACGTCTAGTTATTGAGTAATGCTATTTACATCCAGTTTTAAATATTTATTTAAATACCTGGTGATATATTATTATGAGTAATATTATATATACTTATTTTTGATACATAATTTATATATACAGTGATGTGTCATCATGTAATTAGGTGATTTTAAAATATGTGTCATCATATAACAAAAAAAATTCAATCACATGATAATATCTTATCTGTGTACATAAATTATGTACTAAAAATAGATACACATAGTTTTATTGTATCATTATATAATTAATTTCACTGTTAATTAAAAATAATAAATCATATGATACATCATTTGGATATCTATCCAAGTATTCAAAATTGGGTATGGTACACTGTGTTGGATTGATGATTTAACTTATAACCATATAGCACAAAAGCAATAAAGTTTTATCCCTGACTGGGAAATTAATTTCAGTTTCAGTTTATCGTAGAGAAACAATCAGATATCTGCAGGCAGTTCAGAATAACTGTGTTAATGAGATACATGTACTGAACTTAATAATATTATGCTTCTTTCACACGATTAACTAACAGGTATACAAGATTATCAGAGTACAAAGAAATAAAGAAGCAAGTTCTGGGAAAAAGAAACACGAACCTGAACTATCTGTTGCGGTATGCTATGGTAGTTTAGTTTAGGCCTCCATGAGATAAGACACCTACCTTTTTCAAATTCCTAAACTTATGGGCTAATTATGAAAATTTTTTGGAGACTGTTCAAAAAGTGTGGGAGCCATCTATAGATAATAATTCCATGTTTTGCCTCACATAGAAATTGAAAAAGTTGAAAAGTAAGCTAAAATCTCTTCACATTAGGGATTCTAGTCACATTTCAGCTAAGATGAGAGAGGCTAAAAAGCACTGGGCTCAGGCACTTATGACTTTAGATGCAAATCCTTTATTTGTTGAGTATGTTGCCTTGGAGAGAGACCTTGCGAAATGATGCTTTTTGCTTTTGTAAGGATGAGGAGGCTTTTTAAAAGCAGTGATAGAGGATTCAGTGGTTGGCTTTAGAGGACCAAAATACTAAGTCTTTGATTCACAAGCAGCTCAAGAATAGGGTTATGAGTCTAAGGGATAAGGGGGGTGCCATCATTTTTTATTAGCGAGGTTGAAAATTTTCTTTATCGGTAGGATTAAAAATTCTAAATTCGGATTAAAATTGTCATCTCTAATAATATTTGCTATGACTAAGCTTAAAAATAGTCACTTAAACCCTCGTTACCTTTTTACTTTCATATGAGAAATCATATTAAGCGTTGTTAACAAGTTTTATTTCGGTTGAATCATATCTTTTTTATCCATTCTAAGATGTCTTTTCTCCGACTCTTAACTAGTTTTACGCATAAGAATTAAAAATAATCAAAACTGTCAAATATCTAACCGTTTAATTTTAATTTTTATCTAAAATTGGCTTATCTTAGATAAATTTTAGTATTTTTTTTTTATTTATTGACACTAGGCTTCTGACTGTATGATTACATTATAAGCTTAATTTTTTCCAAAAAAAATAATAATGGCCTTTCAAAAGCCCTATGTGTGTGGGAATTCATAGATAAGATAGTCGGAAGAGAGAAAGTAGCTATTAGAATATTTAAAGTCTAGCCCATATAAAGGTTTAGAAATTTAATCAATTTGAGATTGACAGATACATATTTCTAAATGATAGATACATATTTATTTTATATCAATAAACTCATAAATCTCTATTTAATTATTTAAATAGAGATTTGCAACCATTTCTCCATCATTTATTAATTTAGACTCTAAATTAATGGAAAAAATTAATGATATATAACTTTTATCAATACAACGGAGATTATATATTTTAAACCAAACGCCCCTTAAGTAATTTGTATCCATCAATTTCAAAGTTATTAAATTTCTAAACCTTTATAAGGGTTAGACTTTAAATGTCATGACTTTGAATTATTATTTCCCATCACTATTAAATTTATAATCTTTTCTTTTTCTTATCACTCAAAATTTCAAGTTTAATATTGACCCGTTGTTTAATCCAACTGACTTATTCATGAATTGTCACACCCATCATTTTTTTTGGAAAAAATTAAGCTTATCAACATCCCAGTATTCTTCTCTAGGAGCCCCAAAATTGTTTTGGATGAATTTATGGAACCAACTTTAGTTTCAGAATTTGGTGTTTGCAAAGGGATAAAAGTAACTTTGTAAATTGGCGATTTTGAACTAGGACTGATGTCAAAATGAATACGAATTCAGAACAACTTAGCGTGCTAGAATTCGTTGATACGACTACACAAATTTCCTAAAGACGTAATCTCAGGGCGGCCTGTCCATGTCATATGTATTTTCTTCTGGGGCAAGGAGCTAGAATAGTTTATTATCTCCTCAGCGTAACAGAAAAGATTTATTTTGATATATGAAAACGAGTGATAATGACATGAGTCGTCTCAAGCCTCACTGCAGGGATGAGAAGAGACCTTACGAAAAAACCAATTAGTTTACAGAGGTAAACAATGAAGAGTTTGATGGACATGAACAATCTCTACATTCAGTAATGATTTAGTAAAATTATGCTGCCTTCTTAACTCAAAACACGAATTAAGGATGAACAACTTATATTGACTACCTCACAATAATGTACTTTCCATGAAGGGAATGCATTCAAGTAGCCATGGAAGTCTAAATTTCATTTGGAAAAAATAATCTCATATAAAAACTTCAAAATATGAAGTTTGGAGTCAAATGAGAGAAATCTACCTAGGTTTCTACGAACAACTGACGCAGCTCTTTCTTCTTTCTTGTTCAAATCTAGAGTCATCAAACCAGTGTCAGTTCAAACACCATAGCCTTCATGTTTTTCTATATAAATATGCAGTAAACTTGAATAAGATAAAAAGCCTGAAACAGAATTAGACAAGTAACATCCACATCAATCAAAATCAAACTCAACTCGTAGATAAAAGTACAAAATATTGAATTAAGGGACATCTTAATTCCTGCAGATACAACATAACAAAGGATGAGATGAAAAACGTTACAAGCCTAAGAGACAGTTCCACACTCATACGTTTTAAGATGCATTCTGGCAAAGATAAATCCATCTGAATCTAACTACTAGACTGGCGCAACTCAGGGCAGACAAAATCTGCATCTGGGGGGCACTGAGATGTCAACAGTTGGTCTCAACTGAGCACAAACTTCAACAGCTCCATGAACAGGATCAGATAGGAAGTTGCTAAGGAGATCCTGGTTTACAGGAGTGCCTGCATCAACTGCTACCAAAGCTTGCTGGGTAAGGACGTAATCAAATCTTGGGGCCCACTTCCAGGATCCCAACCGTGCAGTTGTGGAACAGTTATCAACCATGAATGAGACTCCTCGAGCATGCATGAAAGGATTCAAAGAGTCCACTGCTTCTATCAAACTTTCATTGATTATTTCTGAGTATGAGTGCCCCTTCTTCCTCAACACCTCAATCTGGAATTTTGCATACACAAATTTTAGGCAGTTAAGCATGATATCTATTTTATTGTAACCACTAAATTTGGATAAGAAAGTAGAAAATTGATCCAAAAGATATACTTTATATTACCTGGGCCATCATAAGTGCCACAAAAACCCCAGAAGTGAAAGGATACAACGGACCCAGGTCACCACAGGATCGTGTTGCTCAAACATGTTCACCAACTTTCCACATCCAAGTTTGATCAATATTACCCATCGGGAATGCTGGTAGGCCCTCCTTTTCCTGTTGAAAAGTGACATCAACCACCCAGTAACAGCTGACTTACCAAGCTTTATTAAAGACTTAGAATATCACAAGAAGGTCTATAAAAATAATATCAACTTATATAAAATCGACGTCCAGCCAAAACAACACTGCGAATTTCACTCCCACTGGCTACATCTTCATAACACTCATACAGAATGTCCATACAAGGATAATATGAGGCACTTTATGCAGCCTCAAATTCCCTTTTTCCATCCTCTGACAATGAGTTATACACAGCCAGCATACCCTAACAATACAAATATATGCAAACAAATAAATAAGTCCAGAACAAGTACATTTTCTCCCAATGAAACAGTGCACATATTCAAAAAGGAGAGAGTGTTGATAACACAAAAGCAACCTTTGTTGAGATTGTCTTTGATACAATTCCTGTTATGCACTCAACAGTGTTCTTGTATGCCAAATCTTCACTCATTCCATGCTCAGTGTACCTTCTAAACAAGCACTCCACAACTCCGTGAACAGCACCTAGTAATATGCCTACATGACAAAATAAAGGCATAAAGAGATACTGTGAATGAGAGAAAAAAAGTTGAAATAATCAAATAAACCACCAAGCTTACCCCGCTCCCCAAAAATGTCGCTCCTGCACTCCTGTTCCAATGTGGTGGCAAAGGTAAATGGAGATCCAAGGGCAACAGACCACCCCAAGGCAACATCTGTAGCCCTACCATCAACATCCTGCTCGAAAAACAAGAGAATCAGCATTCATTAACTTCACTAGGGCACAGGTTCAGAAGTGAGCAATTTGGTAAAACGAATGCATATTAAGAGAAACAAATTGGGCAAGAAAGATAAACGACAGAGAGACCTGATGAGCAGCAAAACTGGCATTAATTCCAGCTCCATTGATCTCTTTACCCTGAACATATAGTCTCCTTACAGAAGGTCCCATTCCCTTGGGACAAACAGCAATAACACTAATGTTCTTTGGAAAATCAAGGCCCAGGGATTGTAAATGACCAAGAAGAAATCCATGAGAAAGGCCAAGGATGCTGTTTGGTTTCATGTGGGAGAAAATTTTCTCATAATTATCTGCCTGCATCACATAGAAAAATAAATTACTGATAGCAATCAAACAAAATATAGTATTGAAGGCAAACTTGCCTGAGCACAATGAGTTAAAAATGCATAAGCCATTAAATATACAAACTAAAAGCAAGAAGAAAGCCAGCCTTGAACTCTATTGTTGTATTCTACAGAGTCACATCCTCAAAATTTGAATAAACTTGTAAAAACAGTATAATTGCTTGGCTAAGATACTTAGACTTCTAAGTTTTAAAAACTTGAAACATATCAAATTCAAAATGAGTAATATCAACTTTATTATAACATAATTATGAATCATCAACCAAGGCTGTCTCAGGCTGCAACAATTTTACTTGAGTGGAATAAAGTCTTTGCACTTCAGTATAAACAATACTCAAAAATTGGAACTGGAATTACAACCTTTTATTCCAATTCCAAATTTTGTGGAAACAAATAAAGCATAAGATTATTGGTTTAATGCAACACTATATCATGTACGCAATAACAAAGGCACTAGAAACAATGGTTTAATAAAATAGGAGGATTTCTCAACATAATTGAATCACAGCCGTAGAAATACTGAAGGGTTACTCAACCTGTGCAGCATCAGAAATCAATAGCAAGACAAGATCACTTCCCGCAACAGTTTCCCATATATCTCCCAGTGTTCCACTCTCTTCAGTGAATCCTGCAGCACAAGCTTCAGCGAAAGAGCAAGAGCCTTTCCTCAATCCTATCTGCAGTACACAAAAGCAATAACTATAGAGTCAAGTAAAGATCAATCAGAAGGGGACCAAAATTATTGAAACAGAACTTGCCTTTACTACAATATCAAATTTTGCTTCTGCAAGTGAATCTCTCAAATTCTGTGCTTGTGCTGGCCCTTATCAAATTGGGTAAAATCCCATAGGTTAGAACAAACAATAAAGGAAGATTCCAATTTAGAATATAAAACTGAATTTTTCAGTTTTCAAAACTTTGTTATTTCTATAATTTATTGCCCCATCTTGCTTAACAATTTTTCAAAAAATGTTACTTTTATAGTTTCTGAAGCCAATAACAAATTCTGTTCATGAAATCTTTTTTAAAATTTTCCCCTGCTTTATCTTACATTACTTATTTCATTTTTAAGAGTGTCTTCATATTAGGAATAAGGTCAAAAAAAAGCGAGAAATATTGTAAAACAACTACATAATTTTAACTTTTCGATAAACAACTGTTATTAACTATGTCTTTCTAATACAATATTTAAATTAAATCAAAGTGAGACCTTTTTGCCGGATGAACAAAATATTATAATGAGCTATCCTACAACAGTTCATAACATAAAATTTGTGAAGGAAAATTGAATGTAAACACTATAACATGTTACAAAAGATCAAATAAATAAATTTATCCTTAAAAAAGATCATATAAACATACACAAAAATATGTGAGAAAGGCAAAGAGAGAATAAACCTGAGATCCCCAGCCAATGACTCCAATCTGCTTAATCCCCTTGAAAGCATCGGGCAACAAATGAAACAAGTCTCTCCCTCCTCTCACAATATACTGCAAACAAAAACAGTTTAAATGAAATATATATTCATTTAAACGACACCGTAACACGAATAAAAGAAATGTAAAACTTTTTTTTTCTTTTTGAGAAGTTGTGAGAGTACCTCGTCGTGGCCAGTAAGAGAGATCTTCTCCTTTTGGAAAACTTTGGTGTGGAAATCAAGCGACGTCGCAGGAGTGACAGAAGAGAACGAGACCATTTTGGCGGCAAACGATGATCGGACGGTGGACGAACCATTGTGTGAGGGGACACGGGAGATCAGAACCTTAACGACGGTGAGTAAAATGATCGTCTGAAATCCGAGCTTTTAGGTCTATGTTGCGCAGGCGGAAGTGAAACCGAAGGTTTTAGCGAGGTGGCGGCCATTTCGGTTATAGTATGCGAGAACGAGACCGACAAGGAAAGAAATAGGCAGTTTGTTATGTTGTGAATGCGAGGTTGAGATTTAAGTGCATTAAGTGCACAAGTTGGACTAAAAACGACGTCGTTCAGTTTTCACCGTTTTCAATTAAATGGAGGGAACAGAGGAATTATATGATACATTTATATGAGATTATGTATGTACCTCCACTTTAACCAATGAGACTACTTTAAGACATATTTATAATTATTAATTCATAATAATTGAATGGTTTAAAAAGTATTATCATTGTCTTAAAAAGTAATTCTCATTATAAATTTATATCTCTAAACTTATGTTATGAACTTGCTTTCCAATAATTTAATCTTATTTTAAGGGTTAATCAAATAAAAGATATTTAATTAAATAAATTATTTTAAAGGGTTTATACAATTTTAACTAACATTTCTAATATTATATGGACATAGTAAATAAAATAGGGTTAAACAATTTTACTCTGTATAGAAAAGATTATCCAGTATAAACAATCATATTTAACCCCCAAATCAAATATAGATAGAAAATTTTCAACAAAAATCATGATTTTCAAGCTAAAATTGGGTCGGGCCGAATGGAGACTTAGCCCAACACTATAGCATGTCAAACTCAACCCATGGATCAGCCCAACCCATTACTATTCATAATTTTTTAAAAATTATAATTATAATTAATAATTATAATATAAATATTATAAATATTTATAAAAAAATAAATATTTTAGACTTAAAATAATGAGTTTAAGTTCTTTGGGTCAATCTCAAATATATGAGATAACTAAAATTTTAGTTTGATCGAAATATATTGTTTAACTTTTATTTATAGTGGGTAAAGGAAGAGAAAATTTTATTTTTTAGATGTGAGACTCTTTGCAAAGTGCAAAAGTGTAAGTGTAAAAGTCTTATATCTAAAAGAATATAATCACTTATTCTTTTATGCGCTATAAATACAAGTTAAACAAAATAGAAAGTTTAACCAAACTCATGTTTTAGATCCCACATTAGTAAGATTGCTTATGAGAATTCAACTCACTTATTATAAATAAGTTTGTTTTTTTAACCATAAATTAATTTCTTAACATGTATTCTAATTAAAAAAATGTAATTTAAAAAATTATTTAATAAAAAAAATTATTAAAATTAATGGTTTGGCCCATTTAAGACCCAAACCGGCCCAATTTGTTGTATATAAGCTCATGTCTTGGACCTTAAAGTTTTCATGAATTGGCCTGACCCGACCCATCGCCACCTCTAACTTTAATGGTTAACCAAATAAATGATATTTAATTAAATTAATTATTTTGAAGGGTTTATACAATTTTAACTAACACTTATAATATTATATGGATATGGTAAATAAAATAGGGTTGAATAACTTTACCTCCATATATAAAAAAGATTTTACAGTAGAAACAATCATATATTAACCTAAAGATAGAAAATTTTCCACCAAAAATCATGATTTGCAAGATAAAACTTGTTGTAAATAAGTTTTGGGCTTAGTATAAATTATAAAATGGATGAGTGTTTAGATTTGGATGTTGATTTTTACATGTTTAGTGTTTAAAACAATGTTGTACTTTTGGGGTATGATTGTGGACCTTGAGTGGATGATTGTTGTGTTTTTTTATGGGAAAATTGTTTCAATGTTGATGGAAAATTGATTTTAAAAATATTATGATATGATTTTTTATAGATAAAAGTAGACATAACATGAAATTGTAAAAATAAATGTTGGTATGTGTGATTTGCCTAGTAAGCATGATCATGTCTATTAGGCAAATCACACTTAATGGCATTATTCAAAATAATAAGGGGTAATTGATATTTTATAATAGACATTTTAGAGGTAGTTGGTTGGTATTACACTTAATGACATTATTCAAAAAAAGAGGGGGTAATTGATATTTTATAATAGACATTTTAGAGGTAATTAGTAGGCATTACTCTCAATAGGGGGTAGTAATAAATATAGGGTAATTAGTAGGCATTATGCTTAACAGGGGGTAGTTGTGTTTAATACCAAAAGTTTGGGGTAAATGGGTAAGCATAATATATATAAAATGATATTTTTCATAGAGAGGCAAATTGGTATTTTGCTTCGGTAAAATGATTTATCTAATTTATTGTTTTTTTTTTTTTTAAATTATAAATCCCACCTTAAGTTTTTTGTTCAGGTTTCCACCCAGAAGCCCTCACAAGGGGCAACCACCTTTAACCCTCACTTATTGATCAGACAATATAACACTTGCAAGAGACTTTACCCCATTGGCTCCCAGTTATAGGGATAAACCTTGAAATGACTCTTGAACACATCCTGCAAGGGGGTTTTTTGACTTGTGTGTTCTTAATCATTAGATCTATTGTTCTCAATCATTTTATATAAATATCTTCACCAATTTTACTTTTCATATGAATATCATATTTGAGTGCCTAAAATATACAAAGTTTGTTCCCAATCAATTAATGGTTTATGGTTTAAAGTTTAGAGTCAATAGTGTAGGGTTTACAATTATAGTTTGAGTTTTATGGTTTACAATTAGGGTTTAAAGTTTAGGATTTATAGTTCACAATTTAAAGTTTAGTGTTTATAATTTATAGTTTATGTTTTATAGTTTATAATTTAAAGTTTATGATTTTTGAATTATGGTTTTCATTAACAGTTTATAGTTTAGGGCTTACAATTTAGGACTTAGAGTTTATGATTAAAGGTTCATGGTTTAAAGTTTATTATTTACAGTTTGTAGATTACGATTTACGATTTCTGGTTAATAGTTTAGGGTTTAGAGTACGTTCAACAATGTATAGATTACGATTTAGAATTTATGATTTATGATTCATGATTTACAGTTTAGAGTTTAAAGTTTAAGGTTCATGGTTTACGCTTTAAGGTAGACCTATCTACAAGCTAAACTAAGTCAGGTTTTGCTTAATTTGGTGTGGCTCGTTGAGCCACAGGTCATGTTATGTCGAGGCTCACAACGGAAGACAAATGATCTAAGGATTCTCCAAATGAATCTATTTTGATTGATCTTCAAGCAGATAACTATTCTTAGCACAGATAATTTTGTGTTGTGTTTGTGTAGAATGGATGCACCTCATTGAGAGCAATCGAATAGATTCATCACTCATGTGAGAGCTACTGCATGTGCATTAAGGAATATAACAATGCTGACATATTTGACATGAACATGTTTGCTTTAACATGTCAACATAACAAGTCTTTTGCTCACTATTAAGATACTCATACTTACAAACATTGATTGGGTTGAAAATCATATTTGTAATTTTTGGAACATATCCCACTATTTTATCATTCGCCCAAAGGTTTAGTGGGTTAATATATCTACACAAGTCTTTTTTTTTTGTATTTTTTAGTGGGATTTTGATAATAAAATTATTGAAAGTGAAAGTTAGTTAAATGATATTATCCTTTTGTTAAGTATTAGAAGATCAACACGAGGATAAACTTAACATTTCTTAAGTAATTTACTTATAATAAACTGCTTTGTATGTGTCATTTGGTGGGATTTAATAAATAAATAAATAAATTTTGTGTCACTCTTATTATTATAATGTATGGTTGAAGATAAAACTAAATTTTGAAGTCAATGAAATTGGAGCAATCGAATCTGATTTGGGAATTCGACAGCACTGTTTTTAATTGAAGTAGAATAACAATTTCTGAAAGAGGGGAGAAGGGTCTAGACAAGTTTCTGATAGTGATGAGATGATGCCATTGCCATGCATGGTGTTGTGTGCAACGTCACGTGAATACTAATTCCGAATATAATATCCGGTCGGAAGTTTCTTGGAAACTTCTTCAGTACTTTTACAGATGTGCATGAATTAGTTTATTGCGGATATGGATTAAAATACCCACTTTATTTACCTTATATATATATATATATATATATATATATATATAAAATCATTTTTTATCATACAAATATGGGAAAAGGAAGGGGTGTCAAGGAGGGTTGACCCTCCTTGACTTTCAAAAAACCCCACAAATTTAGAGAAAATTGATTATACCCTTTGTATATGTTTTCATCGATATGTCCTTTTTTTCATTTTGAAAAAATTAACGTTTTACTCTCATTAGTTTCATTTGTGGGTTAAAGTTTGGTTTGAATGTAAAATGATTCAATTTAACTCAAGTTCAATTTCAATTTATGACTTAAATCGATAACTTAAATTTATAATTCAGATTTATAGTTCTAATTCATAACTCATTTACAAAATAACATTATTTTCCTATTATGTGAGTAAAACGACTTCAATTTGTCAATAAGTCATGAACTTAAACTATGAATTTAAACCACTAATTTGAATTATGAATTCTAATTAAACTTGAACTACAAATCTAAACTATATATTTGAGCTATGAATTTGAATCAAATTCAAGTTTAACATCCTTAGCTTAAGTTTAATTTGGTTAAAAAAATGAGTCAAATCTCCTCATTCAAATTTACCTTTAATTCAAATTAAATAAATTCAAACCAATTTGAACCCAGTTGATCTAATTTATGAGACAGAATTAGATCAGTTTAGATCCAACCTTAACTGTGTTTATTTTGATTTATAACTTATTAATATTTCTAATATTGACTCCTTTAAGTTTCATTTTTGGATATATCGCTTATGCAGTACATGTATCATGATGACCTATATTGAAGAAAAATATATGTTCTCTTCTTTTATGTTTCCTTTTTTTCTGGGTTAATTTTTATTATCAAATTTTGATGAAATGAGCAAAAGTTGACCAGACAAAAGCAAGACATATAGACACTTACCAGAGAACTTATCAGAATATTTTTGTATATATATTACTCAGAGGCTACAAGAATAGATTGACAAATTCTCAACAAAGAACAAAAATTCAAAACATCATCCTCACAAATGAACCATGCACCAGAAAATAGATGCCCCCCATATGCAGCTGCTAATTAATTACTAATTAGTTTCTTATTAGCTTGAAAAGTACAACTAAACACACAGTTAAAGCTTAAGTCACCACTTGAAGCTAGATTTAATTATGTTTTACATTTAAGCACGCCATCTAATTATGTTTCAGAAGTCTCCTGCCGTATGCCACTCTCCCTTAGAAGTTAGCGTGCGTGTTGGAACTTGGAAGATTTTCACTTGTGCCTGATGCCATATACTGATCGACACTGATTTTATATTTATTTTGATGGGTTAAAAGGCCATTTGCTTTATTTTTTTAAGTTTTAAAAAACTAAATTATTGTCTATTATTTATTTATTTTTAATAAATTTATTAAGTAAATGGTTGTTTTTTGTTTTTATAAAATATATTAAATTATTATTAATATTAAATTACTAATATATCAAAAAATTATTATATAAACTCTTAAAAAATATCAAAACTTTAATTAATTTTAAAATATTATATTTTGGTCAGTTTGTTGTGGGGTTATTGTCATTTTAAAAAGTTTCAAACCACCACTAATTTTTTTTTAATTTCCAAAACACTCTAAGAATTACTTTAAAACCACCAATATTTTTTAAAAACTACAATTTCCCCTAAACGTTTCAAAAGTTAAAATAGAAAAATAAGGGGAAATGACAAATAAAAAGAATAAACAAAAAAAAAGAAAAAAATTAGAAAATCTATGTAAATGACATTCCAACCCTATTCACTTTACGAAATTCACTGGCGGAATTAGATAAGGAGTGAAAATTTAGTTTTTTAAATATTAAGCATGAAAATTTTCGTTTCAACAAACCTTGGGCAGGAAATAGTCTTTTGCCCTCCGTTTACGGATATTAAACATGCATGAAAGTGGCAGTGTTTTACTGCTTCTGCGAAAACATATATGCCCAGTAAATTTAAAACCATTCAAGCTTCTCTAATTTTTATTTTTTTTCTTGAATCTAAACTGGGTAAATTAAGAGTTTGATTTTAATATATTACTGTAAAAGACTTCAATCTGTACTTTTTTATACATAAAAATTTTTATTTTATCACTCAAATTATCTCTTGAAAGTGATATACGTAAATATTGCTTCTTTAGATTAGACTGTCTGGTATGCGACTACCGCGATCCACTGGTTATCAAGTTTAACTTTTGTCTAGGATTAACATTTATAATAAGTTAATGTTATTTTCATATGCCAAAAACTTGTTCCACATTTCAACATAGATAATGTCTGGACAACAGAAAAATAAACTAAATTATAGTGTCGGTGAAATATGAATATACCTCCAGACAAGACCTCATTAAATAAACTCATGAAGTCTTTATCTTGATAGATCAATGAGTTGAATCTAGCAAAAGGCGCCCATGATTATGTTAAAAATCCCTAATAATTCGTTTCCTATGAAAATAGCTGGTTCTGGTTATTGGAAAGTAGTGGCCACTTGAAGAGTAGAAGATGACAGAGAGAAACCTTCAATGGCCTATCAGAAGAAAGTATTCTCCATAAATAATTCAATGTGCATTTGGAGAAGCAAAGTTTTGTTTTGCTCTCTCGCTAGTTTTAATCAATACTTGGAATCTTTGGTATGTGAAAGAAGTTGTTGAAAGGAACCCTAGTTGGCCCCCATATTAAAGTGATTGAGACGCAGCTTTTCTTGACCTCTAAATAAATAAATAAATAAATATATATATATATATATATATATATATATATATATATATATATATATATTTATTTATTTATTTATTTATTTATATTTTGGCCCTTTGGCCCTCTTTGAGAAGACATCAAATTATGTTATTGCTTAAAAATGGAGTGGAGTTGAGATTTCCAAATCGATATTCATCCGGAATTTTGTGGCTCTAAGAAAGTAGGGAACCTAAACATACAATTTGTTAACATATGATTGCGGCACATTATATAATTGTATATTAATTTATCTTAATATATAATTAGATACATAAATATTTTATCATCATGTATTCAAAAATATATATATATAATTTTATCATAAATAAATTCAACGAAACAAAACGGTTATGAATTTCGACTAATATGTAATTAGTATATTCCAATGTTTTTGGTGCAATATCTAGAAATTCTACCAAATTAATTAATTACTTTCATGAATTTTCATGAGATTAAATTTTAATAAAATTATGTGTACCCACTTGATGTATAATACCCAATTATATGATGATATACATAAAAATATATTAATTGCTCATAAACGTGGTAAAAGCTCAAACCCAAATCTTTAATTTGAAAATTTTAATATTTCATCGATTTTTCTAACCCTTAATAGATACGTATAATATTACCTATCATAATTTTACTTTTATCTCTTTTTTTTGCTTTCAGTAATATTGAAATGGTACCTCCTAAATTAGAAAGTCTTTTTTCCCATATCACATACAAGTATTGACTATCTTCACAAGATTATTTTTTTAGCCTTAATCTCTTTTTTGGATTACATCAATATTAAAATGAAACATTTAAAATTGAAAATTTCTGTAAATAGATAACACACGAGTATTGACTAACTCAGTTCAAAGCTTTATTGATACGATTGAGGGGCCATTCCAATTTTGTGATGAAATATGACTCCATTTAAACCATTTTTTATGTAAATTATTATTAAGAATGATAATGTAAGCAATTAGGTCACCATTAACATAATATATATACTTTTTGAATTTAATTACCCACTATATATATAAGTTATACATAAAATTTGCATAAACAAAATTGGTCAGATTAATAAATTCAATATTGAAATCAATATGTTAAAGTGACCATGTCTATGCCAATATGGGTATCTCATTTTTAATATTATTTTGGTAGGCAAATGTAGCTTTCACCACTAGTGTAACCAAAACCCCACCTAATATATATATTTGACATTTTCAGATTCAATAAAATTTATTATTTGACTTCATATTTATTGAGTTATTGGCTTTTGTCAACTAATTAAGGTCTAATTGGTGATTGTCAACATCATAATTCTACATTGGTTTATATGATGAAATGCATTATTGTTAATCCTTTGACCTAAAATTTCATTTGTATAGGCTTCAACACTTACTCGAACAAAGATGTATTATGTTCTAAGTAATATTGTATATATAAATAAATTTTAATAATTTATTTATACAATCAAATATCCTAATGTGGTAACATGTGATTAAATTATTTTGAAGTGAAAAACAAAATAAATAATCACATTATTCAATCAGTGACAAACCCAAAAATAAAAATAATAATATAAATGGTTAATTAAGAAACGATTAAATGTAAAAAGGGTTAATGTAAAATTTTAGAAGTTATTTTGATATTTTAAATATATTTAACTAATAATTTTTTTCAAGATTAAAAGGTATTAAAATACTCAATTTTCATACAAATAAGGTAACTCAAATGTTTCAAACTAAGAGGGGCTAGGTAACCCTCCTTAACCCCCCTTAGGTTTGCCCTTGTATCCAATTATTTATTGTCATATCAAGTTGTATGAATAAATTAATAAGATTTGTTTGTATACATAGTTTTATTCTTATATTTTTATATGATTTATTTTCATACAACAAATTATATGATTTTCTATGTCTCTTGTAGATGTGAGATATCTTAATCAAACTGGGTTAATGATATTAAAATATATTTATTAAGAGAAAATGGTTATTAAATGTGATTTAATAAACAATAACATTATAACATAAAACAAATTAAGAATATAATTTATATGTTGAAATATTTATAATGTAATTGTTGAAAATAAGGTCTATATAAAATGCAACATTGTGAGACACAAAGGTGTATCACCAATCTTTTGAAGAGAAGTCTTGATCATCTTCTTCAAAGATCTCTTCTGTGAAGTCCAATTTTTTTGACCACTAATCTTGTCTCTTTTACCGTGAATATTCATTGAAAGGTTCTTGATTCCCTCAAATATTCATCAAACTCTCAAACCGAAGAATATCTGTCTTTCTTTGAACACCAAGAATCTCACGTTTTACAAAGAGAGAACTAGAAACGTGATGGAAGAATTCAAGACCATCAAGAAGAAAATGTGGATGTTTTCTGATTGATCTTTCTCAAACTCCTTCAAGCCTTGTTTTTTACGTAATGGAAAATATTATCAACACAAGAAGAAGAGGAAGATTTACCAATAACATCAAAGTTTGTAACCAGCAAAACTTTCCTACTCAAAAACTCTCTTTTTGGTTTGCTCCAACCAGTCGTCCCCCTGGTCTTCTCTTCTTTTGCATATCCGGCTCTAAACAACTCTTTCGAAAACAGTATTTCTAATGGCTGCGTATTATTTTAATGCAAATTCTTCATTTGGGTCTGGTTTTGGTAAAATATACGATCCATTTTTAGGTGGTTTTAATGGAGTTCTGCGAGGTGGATCCTTGTCTCAGCCTCAGACTCAGTCCCAGTCTTTGGTATTGGATAGTGAGAAAGGAGAGCTCGTCAAGGCTCCTACGAAAGTGGGAAAGAAAGAACTATCTGAGTCTAAAGCTATGGCTGCTTTGAAAAGTCATAGTGAAGCTGAGAGGAGAAGAAGAGAGAGGATCAATGCTCATCTTGATACACTTCGCGGTCTTGTCCCTTGCCATGGAAAGGTAATTAATTTTTGCAGTGTTAGTTTAGTTTATGTTATTTATTACTTAATTTTGTTTTAGCATGTTTGTTAATTAAATTGAAGGGGTTTATTAGGTGTTAATTAGCTTTTGATCTGGGTTCTTTGAACATATAGAACCAGTACCTTATGAATATTATTGACCTATTTTGTAGAGGACTTCATTTTGCAGGAGACAAACAAAGCAGTAAATTTAATATTTTAGTTGAATTTTCATTAAATTTTAACCATATTGACATAGCTTTCTGGTTATAAACAAAGGGATTCTTGATTCTTGTGCTATTTTAGTATTGTTTTCCATGCTCAAATGAATTCAGATTCTCTTATGATGTTATCAGAGGCTCCAGCTTGATTTATGACATGAAATTTCCTTCTGATTTGCAGAAGAAAATTGAAGTTTTTGAGGTTAGACAAAAACAGCATTTTCTTCTTAACTTTTTAGTGCATATTATTTTAGTCAACTGTGATTTTGGAAGATACAAAGGTCAGCTGGGAAATATATTTACTTCCACACAGTAAAAAAACTCATTATCTGGTAATTATATTAGATTAGCTTAATGGAAACCAGCATATTACTGATTTTACTGAATCTGTGTTGTGTTTGTATGAGCATTAATTAATTATGGGGTGGATATTAATGATCCTGAATGAGTGAACTCTGGTTCCTTGTTTCAAAATCACTCATTCAAGATTGTGTACAGGATATATCTGGATTGAAAAATTTTAGAAGTTTTCAAAAATAAAAGAGAAGGAGGTCAACATGTTTGAATCTATCCACTGTTAAGGTAAGTGAAACTGTGGAGACAAAAAGAACCCAGAAAAAAAAAAAAAGATTTCGTGCATTATTAGTGTACAAAATAGAAACCATTTGAGTGTTTGAATACACAGCCTGTGTGGTTTTTCAATATAGTTATTGAAAGAATCCCAAATACATATCAATATATACTTGCAGCGGTGAGTGTTAATTCAATGGTTTCATGTTAGTAATTTTCTGCAGTTGGTCTCTGGCTCTTAGCTACCATGTTAATGGTATAATTTGAGTCCTGATGGGTTGATTAATTTGGTGTCACAGATGGACAAGGCCACCTTGCTTGCTGAAGTAATAAACCAAGTGAAAGAGCTAAAGAAGAATGCCACTGAAGCCAGCAAAGGCTATCTCATTCCAATGGATGATGATGAAGTGAAAGTTGAACCCCATAATGAAGCTGCAGGAGATGGAACTTTCTTGTTCAAGGCATCGATCTGTTGTGACTACCGGCCTGAGCTTCTGTCTGATCTAAAACAAGCTCTTGATGCTCTCCCACTGAAAATAGTCAATGTGGAAATATCAACATTAGGGGGCCGGTTGAAGAATGCTTTTGTTTTCACCAGCTGCAAAGAAGGGAATGTTAATAATCCTGAGACCTCCCAATTTCTAGCCAATGCTGTTCACCAGGCCCTGACTTCGGTCCTAGACAAAGCATCTCCATCGCCAGAATACTCACCGAGAACAACGCTTCCAAACAAGAGGCAGAGGATCTCTTTTTTCGATTCCTCAAGCTCATTGTCCTGAGAGCTTCGATCTTGTTGGTGTTTAATAGTTTGACATTGCGCATAATCTATATATTGTGTTTGTGTATTTATATATGTGGCAACTAGCAGGAATTTACTGTTTCATTTAGATGAACTTGTATTTCATAACTTTGAATAACTGGTAACAGGTTAAGTTGTTCTGCAGAGACTGTAAAATGGTGGTCAACACTACTATTGATCATCATACTGCTGTGTTATATTTCTGTGTAATGGAATCAGTTGAAGATTGGTAAGTTCCCTTTAATTTCCAATGGGATACTTAATGCATCTATACCTAAACAACTTAGCTCGAATTCCGGTCAATATAAAAAAAGACAGTTTTGACATTTAAATTAAGTGTTAATGGTAATTTTATATTTTTATATAAACGTACATTTGTCATTTATAAGAAAATTAAACGGATTCACTCACAAAAATTGATGATGCGTATAAATATGATTTTTTAAAATTTAAAGATAAAAGTTTATCATTTTAACAAACTATAGGTGGGAGGTAGTTATTTGGCCTTTTAGAATTGAAAAATGTTATATGTATATATTTTTTATATATAATTTAGATACACAGATGATGTGTTATTATATTATTAGATGTTTTTTTATTTTTAATTTAAAATTATTTAATTATATTATAATATATTATCTGTATATCTAAATTATTTATTAAAATTGCGTACACATAATTTTATTGTTTAGAATTATAAGGGAAAATTGTATCTATATCATGGAATAGAAGTGGTAAGAAGGGTAATGTCAAATTCATCTTTCTCTTGGGTAAATTGTTATTTTTTAAAACATCAAGATAACATTGTCATTTTATAAACCTTTGAGAATTTATGCTGGGGCCAAAAAGACTTATTCCCACCCAAGATATAATAAAAACTCAAACTTTAATATTTTAATTTAAAAATCTAAATACCTACTTATAAAATAAATTTTATTAAAAACTTCAGTTAAAGTTAGTAGTAAAATTGTCATTTAACAAACACAATTTAAAAAAGTAAACTTTTATCTCATTTTCCCCCTCAAATTAAAAACTCACAATTTCCCCCCAAAGTTTCCTTCAAAATTTAAAAAATAACAATTTTTCCCCTAGAGTTTTTTTCTCTAGAGTTTTTTCCTCTTTTCTCCTATGATGATCTACCGTCTTTGATTGTCAATTGTCATCCCTTTCATCTTATCTCTCTCTCTCCTCTTCGATCATAGATTGACAAAAATTATCTAGAAATCTATATGATTTTTGTCTAGACGACGAAGTCTAGACAAATCTTCTAAATGTGTCGTCGTGTAGACAAAAAGTCACTCATTGATACTTCATCTAGATGATGTTTCGTTTGATTGACGAAAGTGTCATCTAGATGATCATGCCTTCATTGTCCAAACGATATCATGATGTAGGAAGAGATGACAAGACTTTTCTCTACACATTAGGGTTAAAAATGTTGTCACTGATGGTCGGAGATTGTGGCTAGAATGGAGAGGAAGAAAAAACTATATTTAGGGGAAAAATATTACTTTTCAAAATTTGAATAGCTTTATGTAAGGGTGAAATTATTAATTTTTAAAATTAGAAAGAGAAAATAATTAATTTTATGTTAAAAATTTTTTTATTAAATAATAGTTTTACAAGTAATTTTATTTAAATTTTTTAATAAAATTTTATTTATAAGTAGATATTTAGATTTAAGGAAATGGGAGGGGATCACTGGGGTTTCACTGTACTTTGGGCTGGACCAAGTCTTTTGGCCTTTATGCTGGTGAAACTCAAAGACGGCAGCTAACGGTACACGAATCACGACACCACGTTGTTCAAATTAAAATAAACTCAATTTACTTTGAAGACGACGAAGCAAGCTAGAGGACGATTATGGCTAAGCAGCAAGAAGGATCTATACTTCAATTCGCAGCGTTTCAGAGCGCCATCGACGAGGGTTTCTGGCACAAATTGTCTTCTTTGAAGCTCAACAAGCTTGGCATCGACGACTCGCCCATTCCCGTAACCGGTACTTTATCTTGATCCTTTTGATTGAATTAGAAATTAAGGAATCTGTTTTATTTCTATTAAGTTTTAGTTTTCGTCCAATCAACTGGGGCTCAGCTGCTTTATTTTGTATTGTCGATTGGCTTTTGTTTCATATATAGTTGTTTTGATAATGTCCATTTTCGGTCTCCTGAATTAGTTATTTTTGTGTCTTATTTTTGGCTGATTGTGTAACTTAAGTTATAGCTGATATTTGCAGGTTTCTATGCTCCTTGCTCGCATTCCCAAGTTTCCAATCATTTAACTCTTTTGATGGAATCTCTACCATCCGATTCGGATGGGGAGTCATCAGTGAGAGCAACAAGTTCTGGGAATCGTAATAGATGCTCTGTCCCGGGTACCTTATACAACACAAATACTCTGGAAAGTTTCCGTGCCATTGATAGAGAAAAGGTGCTAAAAGAAGAAGCAAGAAAGGTAACTCGTTTAATGGGTTTTTTCCTCAATTGCATTCATGTGTTTTTACTATTATTTCTGTGGGTTGTCTTTAGTTTTGTGATTTGAGTAGGGATTTAAGCATTAATTTTAATTACTTTACTTGATTTTTCTGGCATGACAAGTTTAATATTGTTGATACTTAGATTTGGGAGGATATTCACTCTGGAAAAGCTATAGATGACAGTGCAGTGTTATCGAGGTTTGTGCTTATCTCATTTGCAGACTTGAAGAAGTGGAATTTTCACTATGCAGTTGCATTCCCTGCTCTCGTGCTTAATCCTCCAGCAACCCTGGTTGAGTTGATGCCAGCTTCACAATGGTTTAGCTCTCAAGAGGTAATCAGATTTGTGATTCTTTCAGGAAATAAGGTCTTGACTCTTAAATGTCTAGACTAATGTTACTCTTTCAATGTTTTGATTTTCTCTGCAACATGTAGGCTGAAGCAGTTAGAGCAGCTTGTAATGAATGGCGTAATTCAAGCGCAACAGCTGGTATATTGTCTTTCATCATTTATGTTCTTTCTTTTTTTTCACTTAAATTATTATATAGGAAATCCTCATCATATGATTCTGCTGCAGATGAGCCATTTTTTCTTGTCAGAATTGACTTGAATTCAAATGCTACTATTTGGCATCTAAAGGATTGCGAAGCCTGCCAGAATGATGGTCAAAAGGTTTGCCTCCATAGAGCCTAAAGTTCTTTAGAAAAGAGTTGACTGTTTTGTGCTTATGTAGAGTGGTATTATGGTGTTATCAGAATTAGGACAGTTCATCAGAATATAATAGATGGTCCTTTTTCTGAAAGCTACTTCATTTGCTATTTGCAGTTGCTATTTGGTTTCTATGACCCATGTCATCTACAAAATAATCCTGGTTGGCCTCTTCGCAACTTTCTTGCTCTTATTTTTTCAAGATGGAACCTCAACTCAGTTCGTTTTTTCTGCTATAGAGAGAATCGTGGTTTTGCAGATCTGGGTCTATCCCTTGTTGGTGAAGCTTTGATTACAGTTCCACAAGGTAGAGCGGTAGAAATTGGGTAACAGTTTTTTTTCTGGTTGATAGTTCATCTCTTAAACAGTTTGAATCTATTTTGTGCACTAGATCATCTGATTAACTGTCAATATCCACTTAGGTTGGAGGAATCATCAGTGTGTGCCTAATGTTGTGGGATGGGAACTTAACAAACAAAGGAAAGTTTCTAGGTGTATTAGCCTTGCTAAGTCCATGGATCCGACTAGGTATGTTGTCTGCATTGTAATTTACAGTTCATAATGCTTTCAGTCTATTGTATATTGATTGAGTTACCTTTCCAGATTGGCAATCTCTGCAGCAGATTTAAATCTGAAATTAATGAGATGGCGCCAGCTGCCATCTCTGAATCTAAACATCTTATCTTCTATTAAGTGTCTTCTCCTTGGAGCAGGTACACTTGGATGTCAAGTTGCCCGTATGCTTATGGTGAGCATTCAGAAAATTTGTAATTATAACTATTTTATTCTTCCTTTGTGTGCTAAAGAAAATGTAATTTTCAGGCTTGGGGTGTCCGAAAAATTACACTACTTGACAATGGAAAGGTGGCAATGTCTAATCCATTGAGGCAGTCTCTGTATACTATGGAGGACTGCCAGAATGGTGGTGATTTTAAAGCAACTGCAGCAGTGAAAAGTCTGCAGCGAATATTTCCAGCAGTGGTAATTGGTTTTACCTGAGGCCTCTATAGTCAAGGCTCATCCAGAAATATCATGTTCACTTTCTCTCTTGCATCTGATGTGTCATTCCTTTTTCAGGAAGCAGAAGGTGTTGTTATGGCTATACCAATGCCTGGACATCCAGAAGTTAGCCGAGAAGAGGGTAGTTTGCTTGATGACTGTGGACACTTAAATGATTTGATTCTTTCTCATGATGTGATTTTCTTATTGACTGATACAAGGGAAAGTCGATGGCTTCCTACACTGCTTTGTGCCAACAATAACAAGGTCAATCTACTCGGTGTTCTTGGTAGAAATGTTGATACTTTGCACTTCATTTTTTGCCTTAGGCTTGACACATTGGCCATTTGTATTTGTTTACTAACACCACATAGTTTAATTAGATATTGTTTATTTGTCATGTTAGTATTTGCTTATTCATTTGGAATTTGTCTTTTTGCAGATCACAATAACTGCAGCTCTTGGGTTTGACAGCTTCTTAGTCATGCGCCATGGACCTGGTCCCTTCAGCTCTAACCATGATGTAAAATCTGAACCTGGAAATGCTTTATCTGCTGATATGGGTAACCTTGGCTTAAATAATAAAGATGGAAGGCAGAGATTGGGCTGTTACTTTTGCAATGACGTGGTTGCTCCAACTGATGTAACATTCTAGATTTGGAAAACTTTATCCTTTAGTTGTTATGGCTGTATTGACCTCAGTAATAACTCTTACACTGTCTATACAGTCAACTGCTAACCGCACTCTGGACCAGCAATGTACAGTTACACGTCCAGGACTTGCTCCTATTGCTTCTGCACTAGCTGTTGAACTGTTAGTCGGTGTCCTCCATCATCCTGATGGGTAAAACTTTGAAAACTCAATAAACTTTTATTACTTCTGGAAGAATTTTTATACTTGCAATGGTTGAGCTAAATATGTCTCATTTAGCTTCCTTTATTTGTTTGATATGACATCGTGGTGTACAGGATTTATGCCGAAGCTGATTTTGCAAATTCCAGCAGTAGTGGAAGCAGTGAACAACCTCTTGGAATTTTGCCCCACCAAATTAGGGGTTCCCTTTCACAGTTTTCTCAGATGACACTAGTCGGTTACTCTTCAAATAGTTGCACAGCTTGTTGCAGCACTGTAAGTATTGAAACTCTCCAATCTTGGATGGAATACGAATTTTATTTAAATTTGCGGAAATACTGTTTAGCCAAGTTAAAAGCTTGACTGCTTTTAGGCATGATGTGTTTGTAGGTTTTCCCTTTATCTCATCTACTTTACCATGGAAGATGAGTTAGTTTTAGTAAAAGCTTCCATTTCATGATAAACCTGCCAAATTACAGTTTCGAAATGTTTTGAGTTTTCTTTTGGCACGAGGTTATAATACTTTTGTGGTTCTTATTTTTAAACTTTCTTTTTCTTTTTCTTTTCTTAATCAATATTCCTGAATTCAGTACTTAATTATGATGAGGATAAATTTTTCAGGTGGTATCTGAATTTCAGAAAAGAGGAACAGAGTTCCTACTCCAAGCAATTAACCATCCTACCTATCTGGAGGATCTGACTGGACTAACAGAGTTGAAGAAATCAGCTAATTCTTTTAATCTAGACTGGGACAATGAAACAGATGTTGATGATGATGATTTTGCTGAAATCTGACAAGTTCCTTTCTGAGTTGCATATTTTTCAGTAGCTTTAACAAATGTACAAAACTAATTCAAATAAATGTCCAAATTATTGTATATTTTCAGCTTTAGTTTCATGAATTGGTACTTGTACTGCTTTTATAAATTTAATTATTTCATTATGTTTTCCATCCAGATACAGTAATACGAGAGATGGAACAGCCTAGCTCGTGCATAAGAGCTGCCAACTTGAAAGATTCAGCCAAATATTTCACTTATAATCTATTGTTTAAGGCAGTTTAAACTTCAATACATTCTTATTTTTTATTATATCAACAAAAAGTCTCACAGCAAAAAGCACCAGTGGTCTAGTGGTAGAATAGTACCCTGCCACGGTACAGACCCGGGTTCGATTCCCGGCTGGTGCATGAATTTTAACGTTTTTAAAGTCATTATTCAAGTGCGTTTCTGTTTCTTACTGATTGTGCTTTTATGCGATTAGGCTTCCAGGGCCTAGAAGACTTAAGAGAGACACAGCTCCTGCACTAATTTATTCTTCACGGTGAAAGTCCTGTCGTCTCTTTGAAAAAGAGCATTATAATATCGCAACAATTAAAGTCTTCGGTCACAACACGACAATCACTGTAGGCCCTGCATTTTGCAGCTTCTCCCACTTACCTCTTTTTTAAGTTTCCTTTTGACTTAACATGATAATGAGATGACAGCCTGCAGAAGACTTGGCAGTTGAAAGAGCAAGACTTTGAATTTCATTTACAATTGAGTATCTTCTTCTTTCTCTCTGCGTTTTCTGTTGATTTTGAAATAACAAGGCAATTAAGTACTAATGGGGAACAACCTGCTTTGCTATTCGCAAACTTGTAGTGGAGCAAGCTGACCATGTAAGATGACCTTCTGCAGAAGACTTTGCAGTTGACAGAGCAAGACTTTGAATTTCATTTACAATTGAGTATATTTTTCTCTCTCTGCGTTTTCTTCTGAATTGATAACACCAAAGCAATTAAGTACTAATGGGGAGCAACATACTTTGCTATTCGCAAATCTCATAAGTAGCAAGGACTTGTAGTGGAGCAAGCTGACCATGTAAATTTCAACAAGCATCAGGCAAATCTCTGGTCATGGCAAATAATTAACAAGTCGAACTTAAGCCTGGTAGGTACAAGGAAACTCATTTGCCTTAGAAAGTTGAAACACATGCTATCCATATATACAAATTTCAACTTTATCAGAAGTTTCACTTCACAACGGCAGGAAAAGCAACAGTTTGTGCACATAGTCTGATAACCTTTCCAATTTCAAGAATCAAGTGGGTTTTGCACTTTTTGTTCAAAAATGTCTCAAACCCATCATAATCAATGCTCTTTGTGGCTAAAAAAAACACTTATCCAATAACTTGCCTTGTCATCTCCTAACGCATTTGTTAGTGTGGACATTAACACTAGTACTTATCTCTACTACTTCTTTCATCCACCTTTGTTCAATGTTGTTTCCATTTCATTAAAACTATATGCATCCAGTTTTAAATACTTAATTAAGTACTCAGATAATGTGTCATTATATGATTGAATGATCTTTAATTAAAGATAAAATAACATTTAATCACATATTATTTAAATATTTAATTTGATACTCCAAAACTGGATGAATATAACATTGTTGTTTCCATTTTTATTCTGAATTCCATTCTTGATATTTCATATTGCACACGTAGGAATTGTTGGCCATGTGGCATACCGCAAGGCATTACCAGGGATTTTGCCTCCTTTTTGTGAGATTTTTTATCTTCTGCAAAAATTTTTATGGCTTGTGTGGCTTCAAGAATGTGGGTTTTAGATCTTATCTACAAATATATCTCTAAAAAACCACCAACTCAGTCAAGTCAATCTTCAAAGCTTAATGCAAAATGTACTAGCTAGCCCCATCTGTAAACTTGAATCAAAAGTTCTATAATACTATGGCTTGAAACTTTTGAATTAAAATATACAAAGTCTTTTGAAGATATTTGGGAACCACAAATCCAACTTTGTTTCGGAAAGTAAAGCTACTTGAGATAAATATTGCATTGAAAGTTTCATGTCGTGGACAATTTTACTTTGATTAGCCTTTCATGGACCCAAACCGAGAAGTGCTTTTACATCTATATATTCTAAGACTTTGAGCTAGAAAGGAAAATGTTATAACAAGTCGTCATCAACCTAAATTGTTTATAAAAGACATTAATTGATCATTCATAAGAAACTTCTATTTGAATTGTGTTACATCTCATTTAAGAACAAATTTATGGGTTCTCTCCACCAAAATTTATTATCAATAAAACAAGCTTTAAGTATTTAATTTAGTATTTAGATAATATATTATTATATAATTGAATAATTTTAAATTAAGATAAAGTTATATTTAATTAAATAATAATATATTATCTATATATTTAATTAAATATTCAAAATTAAATACATATAACAATGCCCATTTGCTACTACGTAATCCACAAGGCTGAATTAATCTCATTTTCCAGATTTATAAATATATGTGGATAAATCATAAAACTTTGTAGTGGAAGACGCCTCACAATAAAAAATATAAATATTGCAATTCCACCAATATTTTCTTTTCAACTTAATTTTGGCAAATTGAGAGGTCAATTTTGGTACCCTCAAGTGCTGCACTAACAAACCTAATCTTCCCGATTACATTATTGACTAAAACTTTGATTTTCTTTTTTTTTTTTCTTCTCAAAGAATTTTATTCAAACTCGATTATCATATTGAATTAGAATCAATTACATCAAACAAAATAAATTCTAAATTTAATGACCGATCTCATGATCACTGAGTTCGGGTTAATAAATTGGCCTCTTTGTGCCAAAACCTAATTAATTAATCTTGTCATTTATGTGCATTAAAATTTGGTAAGCATTTCAATGCTTTACTAGAAATTATATTACCATGGCCTTAATTTGTTATAAGAATGGAAATTGTCACATTGGTACGCTGTTTCATCTTTGTCCATCCTCATTCTAAGCATGTAGTTATAAAATAATTATATAATTAACATAATTTTAATTTGGATCACGTTATTCTAGCCCACCCTTTGTTGATCATAATTTTAGTTTGGATAATGGCAAATAAAATTTTAATTTCAATTTCTTGATAATATATTAAAATAATATTTTTAATTAATTTAATTTAATAATTATAAGATTAATAAATAAATTCAAAATTTATTCAACTTAATATAATTAATTTAGCCGGACAATCCAATTTGGACAGGTTTCTTGTAAAAAAAAAAATTCTTAAAATATCCATTGTGCTGCATGTGTGCCACGTGTAACAAAATCTTAGGAGATTATCGAGGTCGATGCTCTTTGAATCCCACAATTTGCTTAACATTTAATACAACTCTTTAATCAACAATTAGTGGTCTTGTCTTAATTAATAACCACTAATTAGTTGTCTTAATTACATTGTTTTGGTAATTAACTTGGTCATTGTCGGAATTATAGGTAAATTAATAAAGACAACACTGTTCTTCTGCATGTGCTTCTCTCTCTTTCTCTTGCTCTCACAAAAGTCAAGAATTTTTTTTTTTTAATTTTTTAAGATTATTATTATGTAAATTAAACCTAGTATTATATAAAGGAACCATTCCCTTAAACAGTCTTGATCTCTCTGAAACATGGCTCGCATAAAGCTTCAATTATTTTCTTGTATTCGTCATTTCCTGCAATCCAAAGCTGCTCGCAAGCGATGCACAGGCTCCAATCATGTGGATAATATTAATATATCTGCAGCATCCAAGACGATCAATCAAGAAGTAATTCAAGTTGCGGATTCTTCTTCTGTGGTGTTACAAAGGTCAGTGAAAAGGCTTCACTTTGGGAGCTGGGAAGAGAAGGAGATGGCTGCCTTGGAGATACAGAGAATTGCTAAAGAAGATGTGAAGATTAAAAGGTTGATGGCCGAGCTTGGAGTTATTCATGTGCTGGTCTCCATGGTGGCCTCCGAGGTTGTTGGCCGTCGCCGGGCAGCGGTTCAGGCTTTGATCGAGCTCGCCGATGGAACCTACACGTAAGTATTAATTATTTAAATTTTCCCTTAACACCCATATTAACATCAAAATCACAAAATTGTAGAATTTTCAGTTTAATTTACTCATCATAAGAAAATATTTTGCATGAAAGGATGATAATAATAACATTAAAACAGAAGAAAAACGTTGTTTCTGGGGCTGCTGCTGGTTAATTTATCAGCTTTAAAATATGTGAAATTCTCGAGACAGTTGATGAAAAGAAACAAGTTCGTTGATCAAATTGATTGTAAAAACAAATAGATATAATGTATGTTGGCACGATTTTCTTGATAATGAAATGGGAAAATTTTATACAGAAGAATTAAAACATTTTTAATTTATAAAGTAACTTTAGTGGAGCCTTTCACCAGCGATTTATGACTTTTAACATATGACTTGTGTGGTTGTCATTTCGTTGGATTTATTTAGTTGGGCGTTTGTAGTTTGGCCTATTTCTCACCGCAATATTCTAAAGAAAAGGTAGAAAATTTCTGGAATAAAGAAATCAGATTGCCCAACACACTATACAAATAATAAAGATAAAATGCATGGCCTTGAATCTGTAGAGCGCAGGCTGCGTTAAATGTCCACTAAGAAGCCTTGTGGTTGGAGGATTCGGAGGGACAATTCTGTTATGTTAATTACAGTTCTTAAGAAATACTTTAGTTGATCAGATCCCACATGATCAACACAGATCAAAATCTTGGAATCTCAATGACTTGTTTGTCCATTAAGCTCTTTATTTTAATGGTTGGTTGGTCAGTTTTGGGTAGCTTATTGTTTAATACAAGAGGGTCCTGTATACAATTATGGAAAATAATTGTTCTTGATCATTCATTTGGGATTTTAGAAGTCATTGTTAACTTGAAAGAGTTCCTGATTTTTTGTTTTGTTGTTACTTTAGGAACAAGGCCCTGATGGTGGAGGCAGGAATCTTAACAAAGCTACCGAAGATGAATGTTGATGTAGTTGATGAATCAACATTGCGTGAATTTGCAGAATTGATTCTGTTATTATCTTCATTGGCATATAAACAATTTCCCTTATCGTCACCTGAAATGGTGCCGTTTCTGGTTGGGATTCTTGAATCAGAATCAAGCCTTGGGACTAAACAGTTGTGTATTGGTACATTGTACAATCTATCTGCGGTGTTGGAAAATGCAGGGCCTTTGGTCTCTAATGGAGTGGTAAACACTCTGTTGAAGCTTTGTTCAGTGAAGGAACTGTCAGAGAAATCACTTGCAACGCTTGGGAATTTGGTGGTAACATCAATGGGAAAGAAGGCTTTGGAAGACAGTCATCTTGTTCCGGACAGTTTAATTGAGATTTTGACATGGGAAGAGAAGCCGAAATGTCAAGAATCCTCGGCTTATATTTTGATGATTTTAGCCCATCAAAGTTCAGCACAGCGAGACAAAATGGCAAAGTCAGGAATTGTTCATGTCATTCTTGAATTGGCTTTATTGGGGAGCCCTCTGGCGCAGAAGAGAGCACTGAAATTGTTACAATGGTTTAAAGACGAAAGGCAGGCGAAGATGGGACCTCATTCTGGGCCACAAACAGGGAGAATCGCAATGGGGTCACCTGTGAATCCGAGAGAGGCAGAAGAGGGAAAGAAATTGATGAAGAATTTGGTGAAACAAAGTCTTCATAAGAACATGGAGATGATAACCAGAAGAGCCAATGTTGCTGCTGATGATTCTTCCAAACTCAAGTCCCTGGTTATAAGCACAAGTTCTAAGAGCTTGCCTTACTAAAAGAGTTTGAACCACAGAAACATATCATCCATTGGGCATTTTCTTCTGCAGAAGAAGCTGATGACAATGACATGACAATTGTACATCACGAAACAATAAACACCAAAAAGTCTTAGTGATAGGGAAAATAAAACCATCCACAACCAGTTTTGACTGTATAATTGACTATATGGATAAGGTTTCTTTTATGTGATTAGATGCAATCACATAGCATTGCTCAATAAAAATAAAATACAATTGCAAGCATCAAATTATTGGACTGGGTCTAATTAGAAAAACTAGTGTATTTAAATAGTAGAACTATATTTCAGAATCTAACGTATAAAATTATATATATTTTATAAATTTATTTGTATAAATTAAGATATCGTTTGTGATCATTTATTTTTCCTCTCACTTTAAAATCTTTAATAAGATTTTGTTATATTATGTTTTATGAATAAGTTTGTACACTTCTTAACACTTCTATATTTATTTCTTTCGTCTTTTCTCTATTTAGGAATTTTTTCGTATGTAATTTTAAATGTGTAAATATCAATTCAGATTCAATGTCTTGATTAATGATTAAAGAAAATATCAAGACATTCTAAAAAGAGAATAACCTTCTCTTTGTAGATATTGATCATATCGGCCATATATATTTATAGTTGGATTCTTTTAGTTAATTATCATGGAACAAATATAAATAGCAAAGAAAATCTCATTTTGATTCCAACTTGGTGAACAGTCAAACCCAAATATGCTGAGCAAATAAAAAGCGGCCATCAAAGTTCTAAGATTTTGTTCGAACTTTCAGAATTTTCAAGGTTTTGGCTTCCGCTTGAATGCAACTTGTAAGGTTTCGTTTTTAGCTTCTGCGTTTAAAGATTTGTTTGTTGGTTTGTAATTTGGTCTTATTTTCCTTGTTTACATTGATGATCATTAACACATTAAAGTTTTGGCTTCGTTGATATTGTGAAAATTTGGGACTTTGTTATGTTAAACTTCTGATCAATGCTGCTTTACAAAGACCCATATGGAGTGTGGTATGGAATTTTCTTTCCTTTTAAATCGCCCTTAAATTCTTTGCTATATTCTGTAGAAAGTTTAAAATTTGGCGATTTTTTTCCTTTTAAGTAGTTTCCCAAACTGTTTAGTTGCCAGAACTTCAAAATTAAGCACGTTCAAATTCTGGGTTTTTTATATATAATTTAGTTTTCTTTCTATTAGTCTTGTTAGCTTACATTGATGATTCAGAAGTATAAACTTTGATCCATGTTCCTTTGAATATGTGAGTGTTGCTTTTCTTTTTCTTTCGATTGCTGAATTTGTTATTAAAACTGGGCCAAATAATTTGTGAAGTTTTGTATGCGAAAAGCGGCTGTGTCATGGTTGTTCACATGTTTTTTAAAATTTCATACATGGACTTGATGGGCATTGAAGGAGAACAGTTTTGGGGTGGTTATGGAGTTATCATGGGACAATGTTTGTCATAATGCTTCTTAAATTTCTATTGCTTGGTTATTATGCATCCATTAAGTTCTAATCTGCTGCTGTATAATCTCTTTTTGGTACTATTTTTCATGAGGTTTAACTTTTTGAACAAGCTGGAATGATGTAGCTGTTAATAACTGTTGAGATTTGGGGGAAAGCAGTAACAATTTTCTTTTGCATCTATCTGGCAGCAATGTCCGGTTGATTTTGTTCATCATGGATGATGGAGGTGAAAATATTTCATGGGCTGTAAACATGTTTCAGAAGTTGGAAGATTTGTACTTAGAAGTTGATGTTGCTGTGCGGGAGGTATTGTTTTATCGCTTTTAACTTTCTTTTTTATTTTTGTTTTTAATCTCTCACGACATTGATTTTATTCTTGACAGGAGATGAGAATTGTTGAAAACAATGTGCAGACAATTGGTGCCAATGTTGTTAACTTTTGTTGGGATATGGTGCTTGATCAACCTGCTCAGTTGTCAGAAGATGTAGTATTGGAAGAGGCAGCTGATGATGGAATTGATATTCTAGTCTCTGATGCTTCGAAACTCCGTGTTAACGAAATCCACCATGAGGAGGAGACAAAGAAAGTGGTGGCTCAGGACATTGATTATCTTGTTGCTTATACTTCAGAGATGGATACTGATGAAGACCACTATGAGGAGGATATGGAGGATGTGGAAGATGATGCTCCTGAGACAGATATTGATGATGATTACTCTGAGGAAGATACAGAGGAAGAGGCAGATGATGCTTCAGAGATAGATGCTGATGAATACAAGGATATAGATGAAGAGACATATGAAACTGCAGAGATAGAGACCGATAAATATATCTCTGAGGAGGATGCAGGAGAAGAGGCACTTTATTACAGATTTCATGACTTCGATGTTCTGGTCTCTGATGCTTCAAACACTGTCTATAATAAAGGTTGTACGAAGGTGTTGCTTGATTTTCATAATCTTATCCACTCAGCCTCAGTAGAACCTACTGATGAAGCTCAGCACAATTCATCTTTACAGCAGAATGCTGATAGTAGGGTCTGTGGGAAAACAAGGATGATTGTGGAGGAACATTTTGCCAAGAAAAAGGGTCTTGATGTTGAAGTCACCCCTGCTAATGCATCGACAACAGTGTCACCTGGTCAGTCATTCATTCAAATGAAGCCTTTTTCACTTAAATTTAATTAATTCTGTTGGGATTTAGCTATCCATTATGTGCATTCAATATAGTTGCAGATGAGTCCATTGCAGAAGCCATCCTGGATAATGATCATACTGAGCTGGACATAGAAACTATTGATTCTTTTGAATCCATGAAAATTGATGAAAATAGCGACATGACAGACGAAACTGAGTTTGAGGTAAAATCTCTCTTTTGATGATTATTATTTTTTAGTAATGCTATATGCACTGAGTTTTAAGTACTCAAAACTGGATGTATATAGTTTTGTTAATTATTATTTTCGTTCGGTGTTGCATTAAATTGGTTGTAATGCGCAGATGATTGGAAAGAATGAGGAAGAGGGGATGTTGGGACTGAGAAAAGAGAAGACAATAAAGCTGTTCGGACCAATGGTTGAAATACCAGAGGATGAATTTTGTGATTCAGAATGGGTGATTGTTTAGATGAATTATTGAGCCTATGAAATAAGCAAGTATGGTTTGTGATAAATTTTGATAAAATATATAAAAATAATTCATAGATTGTTATCATTTCAGTTGTATGTTTAAGTGAAAAATTCAAATTAATATCATTGTAGCAAAATATTTTCTCTAAAGTTTATAAGATACAATGGAGAATTTTCACATTGTTGTGGATGGTCGGATCCCCACCACCCCCTCGCTTGTATTTTTATGTATGCTAGTTTGTGATGTGTCAAAATCGTGGCTAAATGTTATTTTTTTAGTCGTTCAAAATTGCAATCGTCAGAGCCCTAAGAAATAAGGTAAGCTTTAGGTAAACATGACAAATAGGTCAGATTGGCCTATAGCCCTATTCAAAGTATGAAAAAATAGTTCAATTTAGAAGGACAGAGTTTGATATTATGGTACATCATGTCAGACATTAGGATGGCAATAGGGAGGGGATCTCAATCCCGGTCCCCGTCCCGTCTCCTGGCCCGTCCTCATTACGGGGATGAGAATGATTTTTTGTTCTCTCCCCGCAAAGAAAAATCTCTTCTCCATTCCCTTTTTATCCCCACGGGAAAAAAATCTTCTCCCCGTATCTGTAAAAAAAAAATTTTTTTTTTTATCTTTTAAACATAATATAAATATATTAAATAAAATTAAAATTAACCTACTATTTTAAATATCACAAATATAATATATTAACTACTTTAATATATATAACAAAACCTTAAATAAATTTGAAAAATATAAATAATTTAAAACTATAAAAAATATATTAGTATTTTAAATAAATATATTAATATAAAGAGATAGGGATGAAGATGGGGGCGGGGAGGGGAAGGGGCGGCGTGGGGCAAGGAGGGGATACATGTATTCCCATTTTCCGGTTCTTTCCCGATTATGGAGATTTTTTTTATCCCTATCCCTGTTCGCGATTGTGGGGATTTTTTTTATTCTCAATCCTGTTCCTATCAGGGAATTCCCTTTCTGTCATCTCTATCAGACATGAGGATTGAACCTTGGGTTTAGGCATCAAACTTGCTGGTCGGTCTAGTTTGACTAATTATTGTTCATATAATTATTAAATAATAATTATAATATTAAAAATTAAATAATAGTTTTAATATAAAATTAACGGATGAACTTGTTTAAAACCTGACCATATGTACATAGAATTGGATCGTGGATCTTATGTATTGTTTTTGGTTAGCCCAGTCTGATCACTAGGCTTGGTGGTTCGCGTTGGAGCCATCCGACCCGGTCCAGTGACCGGTCCAGTGACAGGCTCTAGTTCAGGTATCAATATATGAAAATAAAGAAATGCTATTTAGTCCATCTACTTTACGTTGAGTAATTTTGAGTTTCAAAAATACTAAGATTTAAGTAAACTTGTGGGCGGGGCTACAAATAATATGGAACGATAGCCAGGCCCTGGAGTGCAGAAAAAAGAGCCCAAGCTGAGGTGGACAGCCCAACCAACAGCAGAAGATTTCGGTTTTCAGTAAGTGAAAGCAAAACGAAGCGAAGGAAAATGAACGAGCGAGTATCGGATGCGCTGTAATGGCGGAGAGTTTATTGGGTCCCTCATTCTGTTGCAACACTAGCATCATTACTGCATCGCCTCTTCTTCTTTTTCATAATTTTTATTTTCCTCGTAGAAAATCTCTCTCAATGTCTGCTTTTCATTGCCATTGCCTCTCTAATTCTAATTCAAAGCCAAATCCAAATCCTATTCAGCCTTCTCTGCTCGTGTTCTCTGGCGGTACTGCCTTTAACGGCGTTGTAGAAGAACTTAAGAGGTTTACCACACGTGTTGCTCACGTTCTTCCCGTTTCTGACGACGGTGGAAGCACTGCTGAAATTGTTCGCGTACTTGGTAAATTAAATATATATAAAGTTAATAGATCAAAAACATATTCAATTTAATTCTTTCAATGCTTTTATAAGGTGGTCCGGCTGTCGGCGATATACGGTCGAGGTGTTTGAGGTTGTCAGACGAGAGTACTTCAGAGGCGCTTGCGGTTCGCAGGTTGCTTGGTCATCGTTTACCACTTGATCCGCAACAAGCCAAATCAGAATGGTAAGCTGTTAAACCTTTTTAACATTTGAAATAACATATGGTAAAAGCTATTAAATTTATCTTAGGATATTAATTGCGTAATTCACCTGGTAGGATATACTAGGAATCATGGGGGTGTTGTGTTTTCAACGAGTTAAGAATTTGGCAGGTATGATATTGTGGAAGGAGAACATTCCCTTTGGAATGGAGTGTCAAGACCTTATAGGGAAACCATTCGAGCTTTTCTTGCTTATTTTCAGAATGAGGTATGGGTCTGTATACTGATTAGATAGTGTAAGTAGTGATACTTATTAGCTAAAAGGCAATCAATTATGGTAATAAGGAAGTGTTATCTTTATCAATTGTGGTTTACACGTGATACTCACACTTCGTAAGGAAGTACATTTTGTTTCTAGATGTTACTTGTTTTTCTTCTTCATTTCTACATTCATGAATTATTAAATGCTTTGTGGAATTTTTCGAGTGCTTAGTTTGATGGTCAACATATTATCTTGATACAGATCCTCCGACGTCCCAGTGAATTATTTTGTTTCAGTAATGGCAGGTAGGTTGTGCTACTGTCTGTCATATCATGGTATTGTTTCTGTTTTGTGGTTGTATGGGAGCATACTTTACTTTTGGGATTCTTTAGTTGCTCTCTTCTAAAATTGTAATGGTGGCTTCCTATCGCACATTCATAGTGGTCATATTAGTTTATGCATTTCAGGGCATTAGCATCAATATTCGTGCCCATAGAGGGTTAGTTGAGGAATGCTTGGGCAATTAGTAATGTGTCAAGAGAAATTTGTATTAGAAGCCATGGATACACTTCTAGATAATGGATCTGGGGACAACTAATGATGTAGATCTAGCATGTCATGTGTGGATACTCAACATGCAAAATGTCACTCAGGGGGTATAGCGATATAAAGTTATCATGACCGTTGTTCATTTTACAAAATGATCTGCATGTTATCTGAATTTATCCCAAGTTGTCTGACACCCATCGTTTTTGCAGCATTGGGAATTTTTTCTTTGCAGGAGCACGCATATTTTTTCAGTCTTTAGATGCTGCAATATTTTTGTTTTCACGTGTTTCAGATATTCCCTCAGAAAGTCAGGTCCTCCCAGTCATCTCCACCAATGACAGACTGACATTAGGTTGTGAACTTTGGGTATGATTATCAGTTAATGTTTTGGCATGCATATTTTGTCTAATGGCCCATACTTACCATCACAAACAATTCACAAGCTATTATTTTTTTTTTTTGGGTAAATCTGCATTTTCAGTTTCTATTTTAAAGATAATTTCAAATGTTAGAATGGGATTTTTATTTTTTGTCATTTTTGTTACTTTTGCTTTCCTAAGTTTGTTTGTTCCATTTCCTTTAGGATGGGATGGTAATAAGGGGCCAGAATGAGATTTCTCACCCAACCAATGGGTCCATGGAGCCTGTAAAAAAGGTCTGCCATCATACATATTGGAAGTCTACAATGCTCGTTATTTTTTTGACAAAATTCTTATTATTGGATTACTGATAATTAAGAACGTTTACATGTAAAGATAAAATATAATTTAGCCCTGTGGTGGTGGTGTAGCATTAATGGTGACTTTCATTATGTCACATTATGCTGGTGGTAATTATGAAGGAAGGAATAATTCTTATCAATTTTGGTTCAGAAATTAGGAATTATAAAACCTTCTGTTTGTTCTTTTAACTCAGTTGTAATGAATTGTACTTTAAGTTATTTGACAAATGAGATGTTGGTTTGTTTCTCTTTTTGTTGATATTCTTTCCTGGCAGAGTTGTCGTAAAAGTTTTTTTTATTCATTTGGATGCTGTTTTCTAATGATTAGGAAAGATCTGCTGTTCCTGAACTTCCTTCAAGAATAAAGCGGGTGTTTTACATGTCTAGTGAGGGCAGAAATTTGTTGCATGAGGTGATTTTTCTTTTGTTTTTCTTGGTTCTTGGATGTAGCACAAGAGATAATATATGTAGCAACAATTTTTTCTTTTATATTCTTTGTTTTATAGTTTTTATGATGTTCAATGTACTTGTGGCCTCATTCTCTATTACTGCTCTGTATATAATGTGATTTTTTTTTTGGGCGAAAGGAAGGTGGGAAAATGAAAGCCGTTTTGGTAATGGTTTTACATCAAGCTTTATTTGTTCAATAATTGCTCAGGGATATATTTATGACTCACATGCATTGTCTTGATAGCTGGAACTTATGATAAAGTTTAGGGTTCTGACTGATCAGGTGTTCCCTACAGCAAACCCAACTGTCCTGGATCAGTTGAATAGTGTGAACTGTATTGTTTATGCTATGGGATCTCTCTTCACTTCCATCTGCCCATCGTTGGTATGTTTTCGGCAGTTCATGAACATATTGCAATTAGGTTTTGTAATATGGTAACACAATTTCTAGTTTTCTTGAGATATAGATGATTCTGCTGACATTTGGTTTATTATCAAAATTTTTTCATCCTGTAGTAATGTGTGTTGTTTTACGTGGACCTTCTGTTCAGCTTTGCTTTTGTAGTTAGCTTGATCATAACATGTAATTTGGTGTCTGCTAATTATGTTAATCAGTAATCTTATTTTATTAATTATTACATTCTCTCTCTCTCTGGTCTTGGTAGAAATGTCCTATCTTAGTGGTTTTTCATGTCACTCAGCATCACTTTATTATGTATATACTAGTGCCATGCTTTGCTGAAATTACCATATGTAATCTTTCTAGGAACTGCATGTATTGAAGTTTGTTTGGAAGAATAATTTATCCTGGTGAATATGAGTTGAGAGAATTCTGAAATGTACACTGTAAACATCTTTGAAATGATTTTAATGAATATAATCTTTGTGAGCTTAGCTGATAACATGCTGAACCAATCACTTGGAGAAGTATGGTTTCCTGGATTTAGAAGGATGAAAGTTAAATCAAGCCACAATAGTTTTTGGCAAGCACATGACCTAATATGCAATTGGAATAAGACTTTTAGGGTGCTTGCTTTGGATATCTGTTAATTAAAAAGATATAATATGATAATGCACCCTCATCTCTGAATCACAGTTTTTATTTTCTAATGAGAGTTATGATGTTTAGTATGTAGGTGCAGGACAAAGATTGGCTGGACAGCGGAAGGGGCTTATTCTTTAATATCTACATTATAATAGAAACTTAGTGGCTAAATTTACTGTTCTCTTTATGCCAAGCACCAAAGAGTGCTCTACCTCCATGTTCTCTATTCTCTGTTGGTTCTCTCTATTGTCTTTCAATTGCATCTTCTTTCCATCTTAAACATGAAATTCTATTTCTCAATTTAGGTGCTCTTATTCTTCCTATACATTAGCTTGACAGACTTTATGGATCTAGATCTGATAGGATAGAACCTGAAAACCTATAAAAACTGATTACTGGGTTTCATTTGATTCTTTGATATTTCTTAACTAGATATTTCATTTGTTAACAGCATACAGTTAAGAACTATGTTTTTTATTTGTTTCAATCAAAACACAATAGGCCTAATTACATTGCTGCTACACTTCATTACTAGGTATTACTAGGCATTGGGGAGATAATTTCTTCAAGGTCCTGTCCTAAGGTACTCTTTTCCCTCCTCGGATATGTGACACCTATGATGCAGTATAAGAAAATGTATTATGTTGAAGAAGTATTTCGTTGCTTGTGAGCTCCCTGATTGAAGTCTATTATTTTCCTCCAGACCATGTCTAATATTGGAATTTGGATCTTTTGGCTAGGCTTTCATTTCTGGATACTTTCATAGAAAATCTAGACATTAACACCTAATGTTTTGAGTTGTATGCTTTAACATAGCTGTGTTTTGTTGATTGAAATCCTTTCTTTATAAGGTACTTCTGTTGAATGGTTCACAAGATCGAGAAACAAGTGGCTTTTCTGCTTCGTGCTTTGTAACTGCCATCACAGATGCTCTAAATCGAACATATGGAAATCCTCATAAATCTCTCAAAAACTCTGTAAGTATAGAGATGCAGCTGCTGTTATAGATATTTGGCTAGTGAATAGGTTTTGATTGAAACTGAAGATAATAGGTGAATTTTATGAATTTGGGTTTTAAAACCAAACTTATCTCAGAATTAATACATTTCACACAATTTATCAAAATTGTATGTAAAGGTTAATACATGATTGTCAATGGGAAAATGCTGGAATTGGTGTTTAAACAAGATTATTGGTAGGTAATGAAATTCATAGAAATTGATATATCATCCATGTAAATCTTATGCTGGTTAGAATGTTGCATTTATTTTTAAGTTTAAAATAGATGCATTATAGTTGTATTATAGTCATCATGACTGATCTGCACTAGTGCCTCTTGTTACTCTTTCTTAAGGCAATACGGAGTGATCTTTCAACTTTTGGGAACTCAATCAATTGTGTAGGATTTTCAGTATTTATTCCTTTAAAGAAAAACTGAAGACAGCATACTGGTTAGGTGGTTCCTGAGGCTGTCTTTATAAATGATATAATAATTATGTTTTCATGAAGGATGCATAGTACAATTTCTGGAAAGAAACAGGAAATATTGTATGAAAGTCCAGGACAAAATCCCAATGTCCCATATTAAAGTGTTGAGTTGACTGTATGGAGTTCATCATTGCGAATTCCTCTTTTAGTGAATTTATCACGTGAATAGAAGGTAAATTATCTTAAAAAGAGAAGTATGCCACTTATTGTGTTAGTATTCTGTGCAGCCAAGTCAGTATATCAACACTATTTTGGTGCCCAAAGATGGCGAGATTCCCTTGGACATTCAAAAACTGGCTTCCCAAGGAATCTTTGATGTGGTATTTATACTTGTAATCATTTTGATTGGTATCCAACACTTTGAATACATTGTTCACTTTGCTTGAAAACAGCTGTTTTACTTGGGCATTAATGTGTTTTTGCAGATTGTTGTTGATTCTGGACGCGATCCAAAAGTGGGTGTGATATTTGACCCTAAGTCATTAATTCAAGCTATTGCTGACTTGTTAATTAACTACGTGAGAACAAATGCAACAAAGGCTCGAACAAAGTGATATTGCACTGAAATTCTGGAGGAAGCCAACTAATTTTCACATGACCATCAAAGTCATCAGTCAGTTGGCTCCATTCCTCCAAGGTACAAATTATAGCAAATTAACCTTCAATGGTAATCTTTATCTGTTGTGCTAGTTTATATTATTTGAATGTCTGAAATTTCTTTTCCTACCTATTAAAATACAACCTTATTCCGTTTTCACAGGCGACTTTTCCCACTTGTTCGGTTGGCCAGCAAGTACCTTTAATTTAAGGAGATGTGGAATATTGTTTGTGTCAATGAAAACCTGAGGTCAACTAACATTGCAAAAAACTGGCTTACTCATTTAAGTCCTGATGTACGGGAGATCTGCAGTTGCTTTCATTTGCTATGCTAAAATCGTAATTTAGTTTTGGATCACTGAGAAAAGATAGCTGTTGTATATTTTGGCATAGCCGTCTGATCCATTTGTTGCAACTCCAAATCAGTGGTGCTGAGAAATTTGAAGACTGACCCTTTATTGTAATTATACTTGCGCGATAAACAGAAAGATCATAAGCCAAATGTGGCATGGTTAACTGTATGTATAAGCCTTATTTTTATTAGAAAATTTTCTTTGTTCCTTTCTTCGGAATGTAGTTATTGTCGGGTTATATCAATCTTGGACGTTCCAATGTTTCCAAAGATAAGCTAGTAAATGCATGTACAGATCAGTTTGATTTTTGTTTAAATTTTTTTTAAAATCTAATTAAAAAAATGGTTTAGAAAAATTTTAAATCAAAATAAATTATTTTAAATTTCAAATCAAATCAAATTGAATAAAAAAGGCTTGATACTGTTTAAATTATGGTTTAAACTTAGGAAGAATAATTCACTTTCAAATATTTTATTACTTAATAAATAATAATTGGGCTATCTAGAATAGGAAAGAAATATGTAAAATGAATATGAATATAAAGGAACAAACAAAACAATAAAATTATGTGTATTTATTTTGGGTGTAAAAATATGAATATATTTATATGTATTATCATATGATTGAGTGATTTTAAATTAAAAATAAAGTAATACATAATCATGTGATATTACATATAAGGATATATATATTGGCCCATGTAGTATTACTCTTAACAAAAAATATATTGACAAAAATGTTACACCTAATTGCTTAATTGCTTATAGAAATCTTTTTTCATATATATATATATATATATATATATATATATATATATATATAGTTTACTTTAAATTGTGAACCGTTTTTCTAAAATTTATCAATTTAAATTAAACTGTTGTATAAACTAAATTAAACTATAATTATTGAATGGTTTCATATGATTTTACAGTTTGAAACGAATTATGCACATCCGTATTCCTATAGGCCACTTAATTCAAGCTCTTTGGCCGTGTAGCAAGGTGTTTGATTGCCTGGAATGAAGCACCACTGGAGGCGATTTAGGTGATAGATGGTTAATGTTACATCAGATAAGCTTCACACGTAAAGTTTTCATTTTATTTAAGTTTATTGTATTTTTCTCAATGAAAAATTATTCTAAACCCGGCATAAGATTTCTTAACATTTAGGAACTTGACGTGGAGCTTAAAATGTTCAAGTTTAGAGAAACTGTATAAGATAATTTAAATTAATTCTGTGGTAAAATCATGTGACTACTGATATAATACGCTGAGTTTCAAATAACACTTACCAATTTTGTAACTGTCGTTGCCTCCAGCTTAACGATAATTCAAGGTACTCAAGGGAGCCAATTAGCCTTCTTAATCATGCCTAATACGCCCGAATTAGCATTAAATTCTTACAAGATTGCAAATGCAAAGATACCGGTAAGTACACCAAGAGTTCAATCACAAATGAAGCAGCGTCTACGGAACCAACCTTTTGTTGTCTTTGTCATACATAACTTGGCGGATTCACCAGGCAATCTGCTTCATCACCGTGAACGTTGGAATGCAAATTTGGAGACATTCTTCAGGAATCCAATTTCATTATCTATAAATACCCACCATCCACAGAGAACTACATGTGCCTAATCTTAAACATTGATAATTTACAGTAACAATCTTGTAGAATGGCTTCACTATTTACTCAGAAGAAACTACTCCTTGCGGTTTCGTTAGTTTTGGGGATATGGATCTCCCAATCTTGGTCAAGATCACTACCGGAAGCCTCCTTGATTGAAAAACATGAACTTTGGATGGCTCAATATGGGCTTGTGTACAAGGACAGTGCAGAGAAGGCAATGCGGTTTAAGATTTTCAAGGAAAATTTGGAATATGTTGAATCTGTGAACAGCGAAGGGCGACCTTACAAGTTAGGCCTTAACGCATTTGCAGACCTCACCAATGAGGAATTTCGAGCCTCTAAGAATGGTTATAAAAGAAGCTTAATCTCTTCTGGCACAAAATCATTTAGGTACGAAAATGTGACTGCTGTGCCGTCAACCATGGATTGGAGAAAGAAAGGAGCAGTCACACCAGTCAAGGACCAAGGCCAATGTGGTAAAGATTAAAACTTTGTTTTGATTCCTTAATTCTGCTAACTTTATCATTTGTTTTGTTTACGCATATATTAATACTCTGTTAACACATATAAACACAGGATGCTGCTGGGCTTTTTCTGCGGTGGCAGCCACGGAAGGAATTAACCAGCTCACAACAGGAAAGTTGATATCTCTGTCAGAGCAAGAGCTGGTTGACTGTGATGTGAATGGTGAAGACCAAGGCTGTGCGGGAGGTCTCATGGATAGTGCCTTCGAATTCATTATAAAAAACAAAGGTCTCGCCACTGAAGCCAAGTACCCCTACCGGGGAGTTGATGGAACTTGCAGCAAAAGCAAAGCATCTCCTTCTGCAGCAACGATCACTGGTTATGAAGATGTCACCGCGAACAGTGAGGCAGATCTCCTGAAGGCGGTGGCAAAGCAGCCAGTGTCTGTTGCCATTGATGCTGGTGGCTCAGACTTCCAACTGTACTCAAGTGGAGTCTTCACAGGCCAGTGTGGAACCCAGCTAGACCATGGTGTCACTGCAGTTGGTTATGGAACTGCCGATGATGGCACCAAATATTGGCTTGTGAAGAATTCATGGGGCACCAGCTGGGGAGAAAGCGGTTACATCAGGATGCAAAGAGATGTGGATGCTCCGGAAGGTCTCTGTGGCATTGCCATGGAAGCATCTTACCCAACTGCTTAATTCATTAATAGCACTTGGAGAATTATATATCGTCATCATCATCATCCTGCTGTAATCCTTCACCAATTCCGGATTTCATCATTATCCAACCTAATAAATTATGTATCGTGTGCACTATGTGACATTTGTTTTCTGTGTTCTTGATTGTGTAAATGCTTCTAATGCATTTGTATAGTCTATCTTTCTATTTTAAGTGTTCTTCTTTTCACCATTTTATTGAAAACTCCAACTAGACATCAAAATTCCTTACAACCGATCTAAGTTATATACAACATAATAGGTTGAGAATATAAATATTATATCTAAAAATTATTAATATTCGTGTTCTCCAACACATAATTAAAATAAATTAAAAGTCATTTAGTTGAATTGAACAAATGTTGGAGTTGTTCTAATATCCAAGAGGAATATTAACTAGAAGTTATCTTCGACTATCTTGGTTATAGTTGCAATAGAATCCTTTAAAGTTTTTGTAAATAATTATCTTCTGCATCTCTATCGTAAATTCATTTATATGTCACAATAAGAATGATAAATAATCGATAGAACAAATTTATCTCTTGTGTGCTTGATTTGTCAATATATTATTAATTGTCATTGTTATATTTTACAAGAAAAAGATTTTATTGATTTTTAATACATTTATCATAAAAGTTAACAGATTTTACTAATTCAACCTGATAGTTATCCTAATAAGATACAGTGATTATCCAAAATCTGATGAAGATAATGATTATATGATTATACATCTGTCTTCTATATATAAGTGGATCTATATACACATTATGTAGACTCCATACATATACTTAACCAAAGTTATATTTTGTCATCTCATAGAGCCTCTCAAACAATGGCGGCGGCTTTGATATTTAAGAGAGTTTTTTTCGTTGCCATGTTGATGACATTGGCATGTCAAGTCATGTCTTCAGGATTCCAAGAAGCCGAGATTGCTTTGAAACATGAGGAATGGATGGTTCGGCATGGACGGACTTACAGGGACCAGACAGAGAAGGAAATGCGTTTAGAGGTATTTAAGCAAAATCTCGAGCTGATTGAAAAATTCAACAAGGAGGGCAATCGGTCATACAAATTAGGCATCAATCGGTTTTCAGACTTGACTCAGCAAGAATTCGTTGCTTTGCATACTGGCTACAAGAAAATGCCAGAAGATATACAATTATCTTCAACATCTCTTGTAACTTTCAGGTACGAAAAAGTAAGCCTGGAAGAAATTCCAAGATCCCTAGATTGGAGGCGGAGAGGAGCTGTAACTCCTGTGAAAAACCAAGGCAGTTGCGGTAATATGGCTAATTACGTTACAATCAAATTTCACATCTCACACACTTTTACTGTAACAAATATTTAATTTAGGGACGACTTTTAAAAACTAATTTTTTATTTTTAAAGATTTTTTTTTTATTTTTTATTTTTTGTCAAAGAAAATTTGTTTTATATATAAAACTTTCTGACCTCACTTCAATGTATAGGATCTTGCTGGGCATTTTCCGCGGCGGCAGCTTTGGAGGGATTAGTGAAGCTGAGATATGGTTATTTGGTCTCCCTTTCGGAAGAACAATTAAAGGACTGCATCCCATATGGTGACGGACTTTGTTCTGGTAACTTGCCATCGAAAGCTTTTGAGTATATTGCAAAAAATGGAGGTATCAGCTCCTTTAATAACTACCCATATTATCCAAGGCAAGGGTATTGTACATGGGCACCATCAGTCCCAGGTACTCAAATACGTGGATACGAAATAGTACCACCCAATGAAATGTCAATGCTAAAAGCTGTAGCGATGCAGCCATTGTCAATTACCCTTTCTGCAGGAAGTCCAGCCTTCCGTTTTTATTCAAGTGGTATACTCGATGAAGATTGCTATATTGAAGAAATCGACCATGCTGTTACTCTGGTTGGGTATGGAACTAGTGAAGATGGGATAGATTACTGGTTAGTTAAGAATTCGTGGGGTGAGGCTTGGGGTGAAAGAGGTTACGTTAGGATAAAGAGAAATTCTGCTGATCCCCGGGGAACTTGTGGTGTTACTGCCGAGTCTCCTACATTTCCATTTGCATAATTAACCAGACTCTCTCTCTCTATATATATAAAAAAAAATGTAAGTCTTTACTATTGAATAATAAATTTTCTCATATTCTTTACAAGCGTTTCTTTTCTGTTTAGAGACAAAACTTGAGGACCTAATCACTAAGCTGCAACTTTCACACACAATTATGGAAAGTCTTTTCAAGTTATTTACAACAATATTCGCAGTATAAAAATTAGCCAACCTAAATTACTGAAGTAGTATAAAAATTTTCAAACACAGTTGATTGTTGTTTGTCATTATAATTTACTATTTAGTCAACATACTTAAAAGTGCAACGTCACAAAAAACCGACAAAACCCATTAAGTAAAAGTTTATTACTCAAAATCAATACCAATATGTTATTGTCAAATCAATTCTTTTTCTTATTACAGACAATTAAATCCGTTATACCATCAATCCATCTACATGATTAAAATAAAAATATGTATAAGTTGGATTGATATTAGTTGATGATTAAAGTAAACCTCAACCGGATTAACTTGAATAACATACTTGTAAAATAAATTTTAACTATAATATAAAGAATTATTTTAAGATCAATACAATTTAGCTAACGAATACTTCTAAGTTTATATTTGTTTATTAAGAAAGAGAACTTGAAATATTTGGTAAGATATGGTGATTATCTAAAATCTTATCATAAAGTGAAGATAATGATTAATCAAATATATTCTTTTCTAAATATATATCTATTTTTTAAACTTCATATTCAAAGCAACGGAAATATTTTTCAAATATCTTCTCAAATATTCATGTCCCAGGCGTTGCATGAAGAAGAGATTGTTTTGAAACACGAGCAGTGGATGATTGAGCATAGAAGCTCATACAAGGACTAGGCAGAGAAGAAAATGCACTTTAAGATATTCAAGAAAACTCTCGTACATTGAAAAATCCAACAATGAGGGGAACAAATCATACAACTCAGGCCTCAAGTCGAAGGAGCTTCCACATGCAAGTTATTATAAACACCATATGGGTATTTTAATTTTGCATATTATTCCTGAATTATTCATGGATGAATGTTTTTGCGTAAAATTTTAAATATTACATTTCTTCTTTCTACTATAAACAACACAATTCGTCGCTTCCAAGCTCTGCCTAATTGTCGTGATATAACATTTAGATTCTATGAGCGTGTGTACAAGGGCAGTGTAGAGAAGGCAATGCCGTTTAACATTTTCAAGCAAAATTTGGAATATATTGAATCTGTGAACAGCGAAGGGCCACCTTACAAGTTAGGTCTTAACGCATTTGCAGACCTCACCAATGAGGAATTTCGAGCCTCTAAGAATGGTTATAAAAGAAGCTTAATCTCTTCTGGCACAAAATCATTTAGGTACGAAAATGTGACTGCTGTGCCGTCAACCATGGATTGGAGAAAGAAAGGAGCAGTCACACCAGTCAAGGACCAAGGCCAATGTGGTAAAGATTAAAACTTTGTTTTGATTCCTTAATTCTGCTAACTTTATCATTTGTTTTGTTTACGCATATATTAATACTCTGTTATCACATATAAACACAGGATGCTGCTGGGCTTTTTCTGCGGTGGCAGCCATGGAAGGAATTAACCAGCTCACAACAGGGAAGTTGACATCTCTGTCAGAGCAAGAGCTGGTTGACTGTGATGTAAATGGTGAAGACCAAGGCTGTGCGGGAGGTCTCATGGATAGTGCCTTCGAATTCATTATAAAAAACAAAGGTCTCGCCACTGAAGCCAAGTACCCCTACCGGGGAGTTGATGGAACTTGCAGAAAAAGCAAAGCATCTCTTTCTGCAGCAACGATCACTGGTTATGAAGATGTCACCACCAACAGTGAGGTAGATCTCCTGAAGGCGGTGGCAAAGCAGCCAGTGTCTGTTGCCATTGATGCTGGTGGCTCAGACTTCCAACTGTACTCAAGTGGAGTCTTCACAGGCCAGTGTGGAACCCAGCTAGACCGTGGTGTCACTGCAGTTGGCTATAGAACTGCCGATGATGGCCCCAAATATTGGCTTGTGAAGAATTCATGGGGCACCAGCTGGGGAGAAAGCGGCTACATCAGGATGCAAAGAGATGCGGATGCTCCGGAAGGTCTCTGTGGCATTGCCATGGAAGCATCTTACCCAACTGCTTAATTCATTAATAGCACTTGGAGAATTATGTATCGTCATCATCATCATCCTGGTGTGATCCTTCACCAACTTCAGATTTCGCCATTTTCCAACCTGATAAATTATGGATCGTGCGCACCTATGTAGCACGGAAACAGAAACGGAGAAACGTGGAAACACGGAAACAAAAATGTGGAAATGTATTTTTTTAAAAATATAGGAAACGGAAACGTGGAAAACTTATAAATATGAAAAATATAAGAGTTTTTTTATAAATACTAAATTTTTTATAATAAAAATATATAAACTTGTATAACATAAAAATAAATAATAAAAATATAATGAAGAGAAAAAATACTATAAAATATAATCGTAGAACCCATTGTGAATTATTCTTGAACAAACACACGTAAATATTTAAGAAAAAACAACAATATACATCAATCTATATGATATGTTGGGGAAGAGATAAGTAACGCATGAAAGAGTAGAGAGGAGATGAATTCAATATGAGATTCAAAGACTTTTTCAGTTTAAAAATACAAAAAAAATGTGTTTAATTGATTTCACAATTTTTCTTCTAAAAAACGTTTTTCAAAAATTTTAAAATGACCAAAAACGTTTCTTACAAGTTTCAAAAAGTTTTAGAAATGGAAATATTTCCAAAACGTGGAAACACACCCTATTGTAAGTTTCCGTGCTACTTTGGTGTGCACTATGTAACATTTGCTTTCTGTGTTCTTGAATGTGTAAATGCTTCTAATCCATTTGTATAGTCTATCTTTCTATTTTAAGTGTTCATTTCACCATTTTATTGAAAACCTCTCTTAGATATCAAAATTTCTGACGAACGGCCTGAGTCATACACAACATAATAGATTGGGAATATGAATATTATATCTGAAAATTATTAATATTCCCCATGTTTGTGTTCTCCAAGACATAATTAAAATAAATTAAAATCATTTACTTGAAATATTGACTAAAAGTCATCTTCAACTATCTTAAGAATAGTTGCATAGAATCCTTTAAAGATTCTATAAAGAATTATTTTTTGCATCTCTATTACAAATTCATTTATGCTTCACAATAAAGATGATAAGTAATCGGTAGAGCAAATTTATCTCTTATATGCTTGATTTATCAATATATTATTAATTGTCATTTTTGTATTTTACAAAAAAAATGTCTTATTGATTTTTAATACACTTATCATAAAAGTTAATAGATTTTACTGATATAATCTGATAATTATCCTAATAAGATAGGTGATTATCCAAAATCTAATAAAGATAATAATTATATGATTACACGTCCGTCTTCTATATATAAGTGGATTTATATATACATTATGCAGACTCCATACATATACTTAACCAAAGTTATATTTTGTCATCTTATAGAGCCTTTCAAATAATGGCGGCTTTGATATTTAAGAGAGTTTTTTTCGTTGCAATGTTGATGACATTGGCATGTCAAGTCATGTCTTCGGGATTCCAAGAAGCCGAGATTGCTTTGAAACATGAGGAATGGATGGTTCGGCATGGACGGACTTACAGGGACCAGACAGAGAAGGAGATGCGTTTTGAGGTATTTAAGCAAAATCTCGGGCTGATTGAAAAATTCAACAAGGAGGGCAATCGGTCATACAAATTAGGCATCAATCGGTTTTCAGACTTGACTCAGCAAGAATTCGTTGCTTTGCATACTGGGTACAAGAAAATGCCAGAAGACAGAGACGTCAATGGGCTGGGCTGACTCCAGCTTGGCCCGTTGGACTAATGGGCTGGGCGGCCCGAGGCCCAAACAATAATACGCCTTCAGGCTGAGCTGACCCTTTAAAATATAAAGGCCCGAAGCTCGGCCCGGCCACTAACGGATTTTAAATGGGTTGGACTGGGCCAGACTTTATTAAATGCGCCAGACCGGGCCTCATTAAATGGGCCGGGCCGGGCCTTATTAAATATTTAAAAAAAGTTTTAATTAAAATTTTTAAACACAAATTATTTTTCAATTATTAAAATCGAGGACAGTACCTCGAATATTTTATTTATAATCTCCCACTTATGGCAGATGAATACCGTGGTTACATGATAAAAAATATTATAAATTGTTAATAAAATACAAATAAATTAATTTAAATATTGTATAAATTATAAAACATAAATAAAATTTATCTATTATATAATATTTATTTATTCATCTTCTACATCCAAATCTTTAAATTTTTCAAAGACATCTTCTGTCACACGATTCTGTAATTTAAAATCAGCTTTGGTCAAATCTTTCATACACATTATCATTTCGACCATATTTGAATGTAAATTGAATCGTTCATCATCCAACACGCATCCCCCTGCACTAAAAGCGGATTTCGATGCTATAGTTGACACCGGAGGTGTTAGTAGATCTCGAGCCATCACTGCAAGCACAAGAAAGGTTTCTGTCTTATCTTTCCACCATGCCAAAACATCTAGTTTTTCAGTATTATATCTTTGAACAATTTCAGGATAATGGTCAATATTTATATAATTGTAAAATTGACTATAATTTGTACTTTGACTAACAGTTTATTTACCTTTGCCCAATAAAGACCATATGCGTGACTTTTTTTTACCTGAACTACCACAACTTATCTCTGGTGCAGAACTTTGTCCAGTTTTTTCATATTTTTGTTCATAAATACTATACATATCAAATAAAAATTTTTGAACATATTCAACAGAATTTACATTGCTATTAATTGAAAAATTTTCATTAATAACATCAAATAAATTTTGTAATCCATTAGTTTTTACCCTAGGATCTAAAATAGTAGCTGCAGAATAAAGTAAAGGAATTTCACTCCAATATTTTTTAAATTTTTGTTTCATTTACATACATATATTTTGAAAAATATTATGAGAGTGACGATATCTATGTTCTTTAAAAATATCACTTATTTCTATCATACTATATATTATAGAACAAGTTATTGGATAATACACACCTGAACAATGATCTGTGGCTGTTTTCAATGGCTCTAACAAGTTCATTAAAGTCGTAGCTATTTCTCAATCTTGATCTGTCAAAAAAATAGGATCTTGCGAATCCATTGGTTGGGTATTGAAGTATCGTGTTATAGGAACTTCATATCCTTCGCATGCTTTCAATATGAGATATGTTAAATTCCACCTAATGCTAATATCTATTTTTAATTTTTTCCTTCTTAACCCCATTGATCTATATAATTGATGATATGCTTGTACCCGTGATGGGGTGATGAAATATATGCAATAACATGTCTAATTACTTCTAAATGTTTTTTTGCTAAACTCAAGTCATCTTGAGCGATTAAATTAATAATATAACATGCACACCTAACATGAAATAATTTTCTATTAAATAGAAGAGATAAATGATTATACATATATTCAATAACTTTATTATTATTTTTAGCATTAGCAAAAGTAATTGAAAAAATAAAATTATTAATTTTATATTCGTCAAAAATATTTGCTAATGCACGATAAATTGTAAGAACACTATGTAGATATTCTAAATTTCTAAATGTCATAATTTTTTTGCATAATTGCCAATTAGAATTAATATAATGAGCAGTTGCACAAAAATACCCTATATGTTGATTTGTAGCACTCCATAATTCAGAAGTTATTGAAATAACACTATTAAAATTACTTAATTCTCTAATAATTTTTATTTTTATTAATTCATAATTTCTCAATATATCTGTCCTAAGAGTTGATCTAGGAATTCTTCTAAATGCTGGTTGAATACTATTTTGCATCATTCATTCTAAAATTTCATCTTCTGCATAACTAAAAGGTTGATCAGAAACAACGACATACCTGCCATGTAATCTCGCACCTTCATTTGATCGTACGTAAAAGTCAACATTTCTCCCATATGTCCAAAACCGCTCGGACCTCCTGCTGAAGTGGCACCTGGACCAACAGATCACGATCTGGTGAATGCAATTTGTTTTTGTCCTCTAAGTTCATGTGAAATTTTTTTACAGTAATCAGTAACATGTCGGTGAAGATGTCCCGTCCCACTTGTACTTGCACATGTTAAACAAGAACAACAATATTTGCATACTGTTCGACGAATTAATTTCCCCTCTATTGTTTCCTCTATTCTATCAAAGTGTTCCCATACCATTGAAGTTTATTTTCTTTTTTTGTCTGTCGAATAATGCGAACCTGTATCCGTACCACTTTCACCTGTTGGTGCTCCACCTATTCCATCTTGTGCATCATCAATAATATCATCAGTGCCAACATGATAATATTCAAATGGATTGAATTCATTTGACAATGGATCCATTTGTAATATTTTGTAATGATAAAATTAAAATAAAATGAGATTAAAAATATAATAAATAGTTGAGATTGAGAGTTTGAGAGATTGAAAGTTTGAGAGATTGAGAGTTTGAGAGGTTGAGAAATTTGTATTTGTAATTGAAAGTGAAAATAAAAAATTGAATAGTTTTTTACAAAAAAAAATAAATTAATTAAAAAATAATTTTAAAAAAAGTTTGGCAACGGCTACTGGAACCAGTAGCCGTTCCCAACGGCTTCTGCCTTGTGGCAGACGTTAGCCGCAGAAGTCGTTCTGGCTGGGCTTCTGCTAGGCAGAAGCTTGCTTCTGCAATTTGGCAGAAACACCTTCTGCCATTTGGCAGAAATTGGTGCCTTGCGGCAGGATAGGTGGGAAAAATTAAAAAAAAAAAATTTATATATATATATGAACAGTATCATGTCGGGTCGGGTCAACCCATGAGTTTAATATTAAAGCCAGAGGCCCGCCTGATAAGCCTATGGGTCCGGCCCGATAAGCCCATGGGCCCGGCACGCTACAATACCGGGCCGGGTTTTGTCGTGTCCAAATTTCTTTTCGTGCTTCGGATTGAGCTTTCATTCGATCCGGTCTAATTGACGTGTCTACCAGAAGATATACAATTATCTTCAACATCTCTTGTAACTTTCAGGTACGAAAACGTAAGCCTGGAAGAAATTCCAAGATCGCTAGATTGGAGGCGGAGAGGAGCTGTAACTCCTGTGAAAAACCAAGGCAATTGCGGTAATATGGTTAATTACGTTACAATCAAATTTTACATCTCACACACTTTCACTGTAACAAATATTTAATTTAGGGACGACTTTTAAAAACGAATTTTTTTTTTTTAAGGACCTTTTTATTTTTTTTGCCAAAGAAAATTTGCTTTATATATAAAACTTTCTGACCTCGCTTCAATGTATAGGATCTTGCTGGGCATTTTCCGCGGCAGCAGCTTTGGAGGGATTAGTGAAACTGAAATATGGTTATTTGGTCTCCCTTTCGGAAGAACAATTAAAGGACTGCATCCCATATGGTGACGGACTTTGTTCTGGTAACTGGCCATCGAAAGCTTTTGAGTATATTACAAAAAATGGAGGTATCAGCTCCTTTAATAACTACCCATATTATCCAAGGCAAAGGTATTGTACATGGGCACCGTCAGTCCCAGGTACTCAAATACGTGGATACGAAATAGTACCACCCAATGAAATGTCAATGCTAAAAGCTGTAGCGATGCAGCCATTGTCAATTACCCTTTCTGCAGGAAGTCCAGCCTTCCGTTTTTACTCAAGTGGTATACTCGATGAAGATTGCTATATTGAAGAAATCGACCATGCTGTTACTCTGGTTGGGTATGGAACTAGTGAAGATGGGATCGATTACTGGTTAGTTAAGAATTCGTGGGGTGAGGCTTGGGGTGAAAGAGGCTACGTTAGGATAAAGAGAAATTCTGCTGATCCGCGGGGAACTTGTGGTGTTACTGCCGAGTTCCTACATTTCCATTTGCATAATTAACCAGACTCTCTCTCTCTCTCTCTCTCTCTATATATATATATATAAAATATAAGTCCTTATTATTGAATAATAAATTTTCTCATATTCTTTACAAGCGTTTCTTTCCCGTTTAGAGACAAAACTTGAGGACCTAATCACTAAGCTGAAACTTTCATACGCAATTATGGAAAGTCTTTTCAAGTTATTTGCAACAATATTCGTGGTATAAAAATTAGCCAACCTAAATTACTGAAGAACAATATTCCTAGTATAAAAATTTTCATGGGTAATTAATTAAAATAAGCAAAATTTTAAGCGTTTATACATTTTTAGGCCACCCTAGAAAAGTTTTACCAAAATAAGTAAACTGTATTTTTTTTATCCTTTTTACCCTTATGTTGAAAAACTAAATAAAAATATTTTTTCTGAGAATGTGCGTCTGTTTATGGTGGTTACGATAGTGGCTAGAGATTTTACACTGAAACCCTAAATATGTCGAATTATGTATATGAATGTTTTTGAATATTTCGAACGCTTAAAATGATGTAGTTTCAATGTTAATGGATGTCTGGAAGTGTAGCCGTTGAGAGACAAAAGCGCACAAATTTACAGTGTCACGCAAACTGCGCAAATTTACAGTGCTGCGCAAACACTGTTTACATCGCGCAAAAGTAGATATCATAGTCTGTAAACAGTATTTTTTGCGCGATTTTGCAAGCAGTTTACGCGATGTGAACAGTATTTGTGCAGTTTGCGTGACACTGTTCACTTTTTGCGTTTTTGTCTCTCAATGGCTACACTTCTAGGCATCCATTAACATCTAAACTACATCATTTTAAGCGTTCGAAACATTCAAAAACATCCATATACATTCAACATATTTAGGGTTTCACTGTAAAATTCTTAGCTACTATCGTAACTGCCATAAACCGACGCACATTCTCAAAAAAAATATTTTTACTTGGTTTTTCAACATAAGGGTAAAAAGGGTAAAAAAAAATACGGTTTGCTTATTTTGGTAAAACTTTTCTAAGGTGGCCTAAAAACGTATAAACGCTTAAAATTTTGCTTATTTTAATTAATTATCCAATTTTCATACACAATTGATTGTCGTTTGTCATTATAAATTGACTTGGAAAAATTTACTCTTTAGTCAACATATTCAAAAGTATAGAGTCACAAATAATCAACAAAACCTATTAAGTAAAAGTTTGTCACTCAAAATGAATACCAATATGTTATTGTCAAATCAATTCTTTTTCTTATTACAAGCAATAAAATCCTTTATACTACCTATCCATCTGTATGAATAAAATAAAAATATGTATAGGTAGGTTGATATTAGTTGATGATTAAAGTAAATCTCAATTGAATTAACTTGAATAACATACTTCTAAAATAAAGTTTAACTAAAATATAAAAAATTTTTCTACGATCAATATAATTTTTTTTTTTAATAACTAAGAATTATGTCCGTATTTGTTGGACAGGTCAGAGTACAATGATAAGATCCAAAACCATTATATCAAATAAGTTAAAGTTTTATAAATGTAGTAGTAGCTAAGATAAATACAACTTAACTAACGAATATTTTTAAGTTTATATTTGTTTATTAAAAAAGAAAACTTGAAATATTTTATGAGATATGGTGATTATCTAAAATCTTATCATAAAGATGAAGATAATGATTAATCAAATACATCATTCTTCTAAATATGCCTCCATTTTGTAAACTTCATATTCAAAGTAAGGGTTTAATATTTTTCAAATATCTTCTCAAATATTCATGTCCCAGGCATTGCATGAAGAAGAGATTGTTTTGAAACACGAGCAGTGGATGATTGAGCATAGTAGCACATACAAGGACTAGGCAGCGAAGAAAATGCACTTTAAGATATTCAAGAAAATTCAAGCACATTGAAAAATCCAACGATGAGGGGAACAATTTATACAACTTAGGCCTCAAGTCGAAGGAGCTTCCACATGCAAGTTATTATAAACACCATATGGGTATTTTAATTGTGTATATTATGACCATATTTTGATCCTGAATTATTCATGGATGAATGTTTTTGCGTAAAATTTTAAATATTACACTTCCGCTTTCCATTATAAACAACACAATTCGTCGCTTTCAAGCTTTGCCTAATTGTCGTGATATAACGATTAGATTCTATCGGCGAGGTGGTTTTTGAGGATTGTGTCTATCCACACTATAGAGAATATTTATACAAATAATTTGATGCTTTTTTTATTGATGGGAGATTTGATAATGACTCATTGCTTATCACTATAACCTAACTACTCTACCCCATTACTCAATAATTTTTGCTTCTTCAACAAAGAATATATTTTTATACAAACAAGTTTCATGCAATCAACAATTATTGGTTTGGCCGCCACCAAAAAAAGCCTTTAAGTAAATGTTATGTCATCGATTGCTTCTTCAACATGCAATGCAAATTGGGCCAGCTCTTCAACAGACTTATAAACCGGCTAATTGAAAACTCAGTCTTTCGAACTCGATTGAGTTTTTACGATTGTAAACAGACCAAAAGAGTATTCGATGATGACAAATACTCAAGTTTATGTATGCTTGAAGAATCATATGATGCTTTCACTTCAAGAAATATAGTGTTTGACTTTTCAATAAAGGATTTAGATGTCATAATATTCACAGATACCATGAAAACCTGTACAAAAAAATAGGCAGACACAAACCTGATGAGATATGGAGTATTCAATTGAAAACATAAATAAAAGTTGTTCTCTGGAAAATTTTCTAATATAAGCTAACATTAATTAATAATTTGATTTAATAAAATTAGATAATTGAATAGTTTAATAACAGTTTTAAGTAATCAATAAAAATAAATTAAATACATTTAAAAGTTTTACGTAGATAATATTAGTGTGAGTCTAAATGTTTATTAGATTTTTGATCGGTCTTAACTATCTATTATATATTAATTAGGTTTCCTTTTCAAACCATGTACAATATAGGTTTATCCATTGAAAGCTTTCATTTTCATTTTGGGAGGTTTTAAAAGCAAAAGATCAATTATTCCAATATAAGTAATTTTGGAAGTACAATTTCGTGTTCTAGGTATTCTCTATAATTTTATTGTTTTAATTCAATATTTTATATTATGTGCATAGATCTTGTGAAATTAGGATTGCACAATTTTATGTTTACTTATGTAAATGAAATCTTACAGTCCCACCATGGAAACGGAATTTAACAGATAAACACTCAATTATAAAGGGATTCTGAATTGTTATGGAAGGTATCCATGCATGCAATTGTTAATTTGTCAATTCCTTCTAATAAACTTACATCAAACATATGTAAGCTGCCCCTTTTTGCACGTCTTTATTCTGATAAAGAATAAAGAAGTTGAAGTCAAGTAAATAATAAAAATGCCGGTTTTCTGATAAAGAAGTTGATATAATATACCTATGAATTCATGGGCCAAAATTGGAAAAAGGGATGTGATGTAATGTCTTCCTTACGAAAAAAGCGACTCATTGTTAAATCAATGGTTGAGTGGACCTCCACCATTGTTGTTTCAGCCATTAGCTTAATTTTCGGCCAACTGCAGCCCACAGCAAAACCTCATCCTTCCTTCCAGACTTGGACAGTTTGACTCTACTTGCTCCCCCACCCTGCATAATTTTTTCAGCATTGCAAAATAATAATATTTTGTTATTAAGTCTAATCTAGAAATAATTACTCTTGTCAAGTCATCTATCTTTTGGATTATATATAAATAAGGAAAACTGAAAGTTTTTTTCAGGAATCAACACTATTTTAACAAAAAGCAGCTATAGGGGTCCATATTACAAACTTTACAACCAAATTTAACATTTATTATTGTTATCACACCTCTAGTTAAATCTTATATCAATAAAATATGAGAAAAATATTAGATATATGTATATATTCTATCTTACTTAAAGATAAGAATATTTAACTAGTTAAATAGTTTGTGAGTTATTTACACTGTCAAAATGTATTTTGAATTATAAATTTCAAAATTAAAACCATGATAGTTTATTTATTTTTTAAAATAAATAATATTTTAATAATAGATCAGATTATTGGATTAAAAAAATTACAGATGTTTTATTGGTACAAGTAATAAAAGAGATCTATGCATGCATTTCAAAGTTTGAATGCTGAAAATTATTGATTCATCGTATTGGTTTGTAGCCTATGGCAGTTTATATTATTAAATATTAATCAATTAGCAAAGCAGTCATTTTGGAATGGAATTGGAATAAAAGTCTGGAAAGGTCAATATATAATTATATACAGAGCCACCACCATAAATTAGCTTATTACACAAAAATAATGGCTTTAAAATTATCATCGGTGAGCTGTGCTGCAGTACAGAATTGAAGCAACACAGAGACGTTAAAGAATATATCAATAATCATTTTGTTTCATCTTTCATTTAAAAAACTCTCTAAGGGAGGAGCCCCACCTTGCCTATCGCAAAGAAAATTGGTAAGCTTCCAGGCGTTTTCGATCACTAGGTAAAGCCCTTTCACTTTCTTTGTTTAAGAGATAATAATATGGCTGTCAGTATATGAGGATGGAGTTGGCACTAGATATTATATAAAAAATAACATTATATATAATTTGTTTAAATGATAGAATACTTTAAGGTTGTATATGTTAAATAGTAATTGTATGTGTTAAATGGCAATTAGTATATTCAAAATGAGCAATGTTATGTGTACCCATTTTTGGTACACAATTCATATATACAGTGATATGTCATCATGTAATTAGGTGATTTTAAAATATATGTCATCATATGATAAAGAAACATCTAATCATATGATAACACCTCATTTGTATACATAAATTATGTACCAAAAATGAGTATATATAGTTTTATTGATTACATTTCGTATTAGTAAAAAGTCACATGTTTGAAATTTTTTTTTGTAATTATACCCATTAATATAATTTACAATTTTACACTATAACATTTTAACAAAAACTTCATGCTAAAGCCATGTCATTCATCCCACAACAAAACCTCTACAGCTCCTCCTCACCTCTGTTAAAAATTTCAATAGGTTCTACAAGAACAATTCTTACAGTATGTCTCTTCTTCGATTTTTTTTTTTTTTTTTTTTTGATATTTTGGCTTCATCTTGTGGGTTTGTCTGGAGATTTCATGATTTATTGGAATCGGTGCAGGATTTTTACAATTAGGCTGGAAAGTAAGTGCTTGATGTCACCATTAGAGCACCATGAACTGCTTTCACTGTATTAACAAATCATTGAACACAAAAACAAAATCATTAGTAAAATTAACAACAAAAACTAACATTCTCCCACTACCAATAAAACCAAGATTTGGAGTCAAAACCTAATTACACAAAGATTTTAATTTGTGTCTTGTTAGTAAAAATATTTGTGTTTATTTTATATAAGATTTATTTGAGTTATTTTGACATTGACCCTTTAAATTTCTTTTCTGTGTCGGCCATTGGATAACAGTTTATATACTATTGCTAATTAATGAAATGTACAATTCAACAAAAGATTCATTTCATTAGGTTATGCCATCAATAGCCATCTAAAGCAAATGCAAGTTAGCCGTGTACAAATTAAACAAAGTTAATGTAAGAATAAGAATCTAGCTTTTAGGAAAGAAGGAAACTTTACTAATGAGATCAGACGTTATCCAAAAACATGATGAACACGTTACCGATCAAGAAAATGTGTGATCTTAATCTCATTGAAAAATCACAATTGGGTTTGGTGATGGCAGCTTTTTCTGTAGTGGACCTCAATACACTCTTCACCAACCTCACTTTTAGAGCCAGCCGGAGGTGGGTGTCACACTTTACAAAATGGGTCCAGCTCTCCCGACTGAAACCACTTGTGGTTGTCGTTTGGCCCAAAGCCTAACCCTGAAACGCCAAACTGGTGGACCTGCCCCTGGTGGTGGGACAGCGCTGGGTCAACTCTCTTGGAATGGCATTACTGATTCAGTTGTAAACTCCACTGTGTTATCAGAAATTTGTTGTGAAGGAAAGATTGATTAATAGAATGAAAATGATTCATCCAAATTCCTGATAAAGTTGGTTTCGGAGGATGATTATGAACTTACACTAGTTTAATTGTCAATTATCAGTATCCCCTTCTGATGTGTATTGTGTCCCACACTGCCTCTCTGTTAGAATCTTTCGCTCAAATAATTGGAACTTGATTCCAAAACATGGTGTTTTCACATGTCAAATCAATATTAATGTTCGAGTGTCTTTAATATGCAGAAATTTTAATTGCCCTTTTGTAGTCAGTTTTATTAATCCTACAAAATCCGTAAAATTTGTAAAATTTTAAGTTAAATGATTAGTCTCATCTCATAATTATAAATTAATTAAATAAATTAAAATTTTAATATTAAAATATCAACAAAAAATATTTAAACTCTTATCTTTATATATAAAATCTCTCTGTTTTTACCTATCAAACTATAATTTATCACCCATTTGTAATATAGTTGTTCAGTCTCTTCTTGGTTATAATACTGCTGAATTTATTATATAATTTTGCAAAACGAGCAGATGGTTTGTGCATGTGCAATACAAATGTCCCGTGACATGCAGACCAGTAGAACGTACAAAAGAACTTTACAAAGAATCCCATTTTCAACACAAACCAAAATTTTAATTTTTTCAATAAAACACCAAATTAGACTTTCAGCCCCCCAGAGAAAAAGCACATTACACAAGAAAGAAGAAAGAGGAATTCAATAATGCTTCCAAGATTTCACAATTCATGTCAGAATATAAAAAATCAATCTTCTGTATCTCACTCCATGTGAACCCACCAAGACCTTTCTCTCTCCTTTGTCTTTCACTTTTTGCAGTATATAAGCTCAATACAGACCCCCAACTTTTTCTTCACTATCTCTCTCAACAGTAGTTAGTTGCGGACCCAGAATACATTATGGGATTTGGGTGCGGGTGTAGGCGCCAGGTTTTGTTCTCCTTGTTCTTGTGTGTATTCCTGTTCTTGCAAGAAGCAAATGCACAACAACACTATTACAATATAACCAGTTCATTGAAAGGAAGGAAACAAGTGAGTGGTTGCAATTTGTTTCAAGGGAAATGGGTGCTTGATGCTTCATATCCTTTATATGAATCTTCAGGTTGTCCCTTCATTGATGCTGAGTTTGATTGCATAAAGTATGGCAGACCTGATAAGCAGTACCTCAAGTACTCCTGGCAACCTGACTCTTGTGTCCTACCGAGGTAAAAAAATGCTTTTTATATATCTTTGCTATAGTGAAAAACATGATTTTTTTTAATGTTTTTTGGTTTGGCTTGTTTTGTGTTGGTGAAGGTTCAATGGAGTGGAATTTCTGCGGAGATGGAGTGGGAAAAGGATAATGTTTGTGGGTGACTCACTGAGTTTGAATATGTGGGAATCACTGGCTTGTATGCTTCACGCGTCGGTGCCAAATGCCAAGACAACTTTTGTGAGGCGGGACTCATTGTCTTCTGTATCTTTTCAGGTCAGTTTTATTTGGTTTCACCTTTTTGTTTTCCAAATGAAACGCATCTACAAAACTCAGTCTTTCCTGTTCAACATATATATTTTTTAATTTCTTCGTTCTCCTCCCTCCCCCAGAGATGGATAAATCTGCTGTTTCTTATGTTGGGGAGTCAGTTATTTGGTGAATATTTGGTGTAGTTTGAAGACAGGAGAAGCTACATAAAATAGTTAAATTATAGTAACTCTTTGCTTGCCTTAATTTTTTTTCTGCATATTAATCTTTATTCCTACTTGGGAAAAGTATAAGAGAATGAATACATAACCAAAACCATGGAAGAATCCAAGACAGGGCCAGTCTATAATATCTTTTAAAAAGTCTCACATAGGTTGGGCTATTTCACCTATCAGCTTTGCTCAAGTTAATTTTTTTCTCTACCATTATGATTTCTGTATATTTTTTAGTATAATTTTTTCTTTCTTCCCTAATTACATACATACTTGCTCTGCTCTGACTCTAAGCCGACTGTTCATTTTTTCCCCTTTTGGTAAAGATGAGATAAACCATCCAATATCATTTCTTTTGACTTAACAGTAGAAAAAAAGTGGTAGCAATACAGATCTGAATTCAACAAACACATTAATTCGTAGCTGTTAGCCAACCTGTGTTTGTTTAGCCGTCTCTATACAATTATTTGTTGCCCAATCATGTCCAAATGATGCCCACCTACCGGCTTACGGCAGCCTTTCTTTAATATATTCTTCACGTACATGATTATTATTGATGCGCAGGACTATGGGTTAACTTTACTTCTGTATAGAACACCATACCTAGTGGATATAATTAGGCAGAACATAGGAAGAGTACTGACGCTAAACTCAATCCAAGCTGGAAATGCCTGGAAAGATATGGACATGCTCATCTTCAACTCATGGCATTGGTGGACTCACACTGGAAGTGCTCAGGCGTAAGTTCACTGTTCTATTTTTTCAGAAATCTTAAATTTTTAACAAGCTTTCATACCAAGTTTTTATAATGTGCAGATGGGATTATATTCAGGATGGAGAGGCATTGTATAAAGATATGGACCGCATTGAGGCATTTTCCAAAGGGTTGAGTACATGGGCTAGATGGGTTGATCTCAATGTTGATCCCCTTAAGACCAAAGTGTTCTTCCAGGGCATTTCTCCAACTCATTATTTGTAAGTGACAAACCACCTCTAGCTTTTATAATATTTGATCTTTTTGTATATACTAAGGTTCATTCTGGTTTTGTTTAATTTAACCAGGGGGAAGGAATGGAATTCGCCGAGAAAGAACTGCTTAGGAGAATTAGATCCACTTTCAGGATCTACATATCCGGCTGGGGCCCCTCCAGCTGTTGCAGTAGTGAACAAAGTATTAAGCACAATGAACAAGCCTGTTTATTTGCTTGATATAACCACCCTCTCACAACTGAGAAAAGATGCTCATCCATCAAGCTACAGTGGTGAGCATTCTGGTACAGACTGCAGCCACTGGTGCCTTCCAGGACTGCCTGATACTTGGAACCAGCTTTTGTATGCAGCTCTTGTCATGTGATTCTCAAGGGGTATATCACAATACAGCAACAGTTCTATTTACAGTGTTTTCTATTTTTTTCTTTTCAATACCAGCTTGTAAATCATATTTTTGGAGGTGAAGAAATTCCTCAAAACAACAAGGAGGCAAAAATCCATTGTGAAGTGATTGATTTTTTAGATCAAAATAATTGTTTTCGGATTGTAGGAAGACAGAAAAGTTTGAATTCCTTATTGTAAACTTACATTTATCCAATATAAAATTATATAATTATCAGTGTTTTCAGTTATGGCCATTTTTCATGAACAGTCTGGAAAATACAATCATACAAATCCTGGATTAAGCGGTAGGTGTCGTGACAAATGAGAAACCTTCATATCTCATAGAATCTGGTTAACAGTAAAATCACTATTTGGCATTTGACGATTTAGTCGGTGAAGACAATATATTATTGTGAAAATGAAAGAGTTAGTCCGTGAAGCTATGGAGCCAAGTGCCAACTCAGTGGTTTATTTTTTCAACTTGAAAATGACAGAAAAGTCCAGAATTCCATCTACCAGACAAAATAACAAAATCCCATTTGCATTATAGAGTGGATGATAATCACAGCAAGCCTCAACAAGAGATCCCAGAAAATAAAACTCTAGTATCCCACATAAACTGCAGCATTCACTATGTAGCAGTCGTCATTTTTGTCTCCCATTTCTTCCACATACACCCCACTCGAGCATATTAGTCCCCCGTCAACAACCTCAACGTTCAAAATTTTCCCACTGCAAGTATTAAAGTCAAGTTAGAGAGCTGTGAGAATTAAAGGAATTCCATAGATTCATTGTTTAAGTCATGATCAAACCGCAATTTGTACAGAAAACTCAAAATCAATAACACTGAGTATTATTTACCATATGATAAGCAGAAATAGTGATGAAAGATTCTATCGCTTGTACACAATTTGCACAGGTATGAATCACAAAGTTACATGTTTTACCTAGCCATGAAATCATCGAAAGTAAATCCTCAAGTTTTGGGTATGTTTCTTAAATTTAATTTTGTTTTCAACCTTTAAAATTGATTATTTATAGTTTGCAAATACAGAGCTGCAGCCTAGTTAAGTCCACATAAAAGATTCCCAGAATGATACAGTCAAAAAGAAACTAAATGAAAAATATTTCTTATGACTTAATTCCCGCAACTTTTGGTACCAAATTTGTCACTTTCCCTAAACACAACCTAAATAAAGAGTGGTGTTTGTTTGACAAAAACGTGCTACTTTATAAGGGTGTTATGATCCCAAGTGTAAAGTATGAAATTTAGATCACACATAAAAAAGTACGCATTTTTTGTGTGGGTTTATATAGTTTTGAATTCTCCAATTTCAACAACTAGCTTTTGAGATATAATTCTCTATAAGTTCAAATGCTCCGAACCCCAACCTCATGATCCTTTTCTCACTAGATTCAAGATCCTCCATCATCAAAAACACACAAAAAACTCCAAATTTAGTCTCAATCTCGTTATCTATTTCAAATTCCAATGTTATCCCGATCCTTTTTATGTCTTCCTCCTCAGTTACTTCTCATTTTACGGGTTCCTCCTCAGACAGCTCTTTTCATTCTTTTAGCCACCTTTCATTGTCATAAATCTATAAGCTAAATTATCCAACCTGTTGAATTTCATGGCTTTTAACTTCTCCTACACTACCTCCATAATCTTATCTACTTCAACTCTAATTTTCTAGGAACCTACACAACATCCATCGTTTTCCAATCCTTACCCAAATCTTACTACTCTAATACCAATTTAATAGAAAACTACACAAAACAACAATACGAAGATGCTAGCTCCTCCCAAGACTATAGTCTCCTCCCAGTCAGTCAATGGCTGCCCAAAACATTATACAATTTTTTTTTCTCTCCTTTATTTCCTCAGTCCAACTACCCCTTTTAATTCTACCAATATCCTAATCTTAATCTTCACATTCAAATATCAATTATTATCCTATCAAATATTCAAATTCAACTATCAATAATTATCTTAATCAATATTATCCTAATCAATATCATTAATTATTATTATCCTAATCCTAACACATATCAATAACTAATAATGGTACTCATCCAAAGCATAATTTACTAAGTACATATCAGTGCATTGAAACTAACTAAAATGATTTAGGTAACTTGGATCTGCAATGCCACAATCAATCTCATTATGTTATATATGTCGTTTACTCTCTTTTGGTTCAAGCACTGACAAAGCAAAAAATTAACTCAAGATTCAGTTATCTTCATCTAGCACATAGCTTCCAAGAAACAAGAGGTGAATATTGATGCATCCAACTTTGAAATGTATAAAACTCACTAAGGAAAGACTGATTTGACCCTCTCAATATCCAAAGATTGCTGGAGAGAATGAGGAACTCCTAGCTTGATCAATAGTTTCATTTGTTCAAATGTGACACCAGGTATAGACCCTGCAACCAAATCAGCTTATCATAGCTAAAGAATCATATTTCAAAACAATAAATGTATACCAAACACACCACAACTATGATAATAGAAACTAAATTCTGAACTATGATAATGCCAAAATAAGCAAAACTATTAGAAAGAATAACATTCAGCCAATAAAACATATATGTTATATGAATAGCTAAGGTTAAAAAGTGTCTCAACCAAATTTCTGATATGTTTTTTAATTCATTGTTCGCTAGAGTTCTTAAAATAATCAGTTTGAAGCAATTTAGAACACCAAAAGCCTAATGCTGTTATTTCACTTATTCTGCAGTAATTAAAATGCATAGGCTGTCACGGCCATACACTGGTGCCATGAATAAATTGGGTCTAGAATGTGAACAGGAAAAATGTTCTCACTTATAAGAACAAAAAATGCTAGAGTTTAAGTTTACTGAAATACAAGACTTTTGTCCTTGGGAAACTACTCCTAGGAAAGACTTTAAGGACACAATTTTCCAAAATTTAAAACAATAATCTAATGTTACTAATCATTACCTTATCTCAATATTGACAAAGCTTGAAAATCAACCGAATACAAAACATTCTTGTTTCCCCATTCCAAATCACAATTTCAGGCAAAGCACAAAATATCGCACTCTTCAAATCTCATACCGCTTACATAATAAACAGTAAAAATAAATTCTTTACTAGTCTCAACAAAAAATAAAAAAAGAATCAAACTTGAACACAGAACATGAAGAGGGATCCAAAAATTGACAGAAAGTCAACAAAGATATACCTCTCCTAAATGCAGGAATTGAATTGGACGAGATGGCATCCCTGCAAGCCCTCATAGCTGCAGCTGTAACATCTTGCCTATTGAAAAGTTAAAAAAAAAAAAAAGTTATCAACATATCGTCTCTCCAAAGTTCAACAAGCACTGAAAAATCTACAACAATAATATGAATTTATGTTTATGTAATAATACCCATGTTGATCGTAGCCAACACCCATCTCTACAAATAAGAGTTTCAAGGGTGGGCTCGTGCTGCCACTTTGCTCGGCTGCCATGGTTGTAGTAGTGGTGAGGGTGGCTTTAACTGGGTAATAATATCTATTAAGTTGAAGAGATGATCGGTTTATGAGAGAAACGTCAATTCTGTTTAATGAATACTGCGAGCAGATATTAATACGCCTTGGGCGATTGAGAGGCCCAAACTCAGTTGAAGAAATAAAGGGAAAGTTTAGATCCAAGAAGCGACTCATTTCAAGCACCCAGACAATACTAGAACACAACAGTACCCATCAACTCAGTTGAGTTTGAGACTGGACGGGCGGGTGGGCTGGGCATGGGTTCGGTCAAAATGGATACAGAAACAGACGACGGTTAATTTATTCGAGAATTTGAAAACCAGTAGCCGACGCTCAAATACGAATAAACCTAGGTGTTACCATTTAATTCATCAATTTATTGAAGATTTTTTTTTTTTAGGTTTATAAATAACGTGATTAAATAATTTTAAATTAAATAACGATTAATCTAATATCCATATTTACTATTTTTAAATCAGTTTTTGCTTGTGAAATACTTTCGAAAATTTTAAGATTGATGATGGTAGACATATCCTCGAACCAGGTAAAAATTGACTTTAATCGATTTCCGATTGCATTGAGTTTCTCTTGTTTAAGTGTGCAAACCAATTCAAAGTCTTGAGCAAGTTAATTAGTCGCACAACATAAGATCTCAGCATCAATCATCAAACCAGTCGGCCCATGTTTTGTTTTGAACGTGCAGCATTTGATTCTAGGCAGAAAGCTTCGATTTTCTAGACATAAAACTGTTGCTTTCAGCTGAATCATAAATATATTGATCATAAACCATCTAAAATCATCACATTTGCTTAATCATCTATGTAATTACCACATCATCTTCAATATGGCCTTCTAATCATCCCACCTGTAATAGTCAGTGCCAATAGCAGAAATTGAGCTCATGCAATCAAGAACACAAAGGCAATGCAGGTGGCGAATGGCAGGTTATAAATGAATGAATTTTCGGATACAGAGAGAAACTGCTTCATGTGTTAGAAGGCGCTAAATTTTGTCTAGTACTGGAACACGCAACAGAAGTAAAAAAAATAAATAAATAATTGTTGACATGGGATTATCTTATCTTAAATAATTATGTGATAAATCCATCTTAACGCAAGGTGGGATCTTGCAATCGTATTCACGGACATCGTGTTCTATCTTTACAACTGATAAACTGGTGGCATTTCTGAAGCTAAGTTTGCTACAGATTAGCAAGTTGCAGACCTGCATACAAATTTCTGTTGAGTATGGTTTTGGCATTGAACATGGCACGATCGGGCTTTATCTCTCAGTTCTTGGAATGCCCTCATTGTTTCCACATCAAATCCTCCAGCAAACTGTCAAAAATCAATGTGTTAGTATTACCATCTCATCAGCGAATACTGACATTAGGAAGAGTTTGATGTGGATGGTAGGAAAGCAAGTTTATACCTGATGTACGCGGAAAGCAAATCTTACGCTTTGCACAATTAGTTCCTCTTCTTCAGGGTTACCACCAAATATTTCGAGCTCAGCTGAGACCCTCTTCATATACTTCATGGCTAGTTTTACAGATGCCAGTTTAATCTGCAATTATTCACACCATTGTTGCATGTTTATGAGCCATCATCGTTATCTTTCTTGATTTAAACTCTTTTGAGCTTCCAATCTAATTTTTTTTTTAACATGTAGGATGCTGACCCGTTATTTCATTTGCTTCTTCTGATTAAACTCAGATGATAACAGGTTTCGATCCATTGTTTTACAACACACATAAAATTACAGCATAAAACCCAGATTGGCGAAGGTGATCAATCTTAACAATCTGGAAATGGAATAATATTGTAACATTCAAGTAAATATAAGCCCAGTCAAACGAGGAATATATTTTTCTAAGTGACTTTTAAAAGAATAAAGGGTCTTAGATCTTTCCTGTCTTTCTTAAGCAAGAAATCGATATAAAAACACTGATACATTTCAAAGTAAGAAAATATGAAATAAACAATCCTAAAGTGAAAAGAAGAAGGAGACAATCAAATAAATTTAGAAATCTGAGTATTCACATGTGCAAGTGCAGGCGTGGGCAGAGAATAAAGCAAAATTCAACCTTCCCTTTGTCATCTAGTAACCACTACTTCTCTTACTCTTACTATTATAACAATTCAAAGAAGACAATGTCAAAACAATGTCTCCCCAAGATTTGTAACTCTGATTCATTAAAAGGGACCACTTTAAAAGAAGCAGCTAAATGATAATTTTGTAGTTTATCTTAGCTTGAATTAATTAGTAGTTTACCTGGCTTACAATTCCAGTTTCAAGCGAAAAATTTAGAAATCTGAGTATTCACATGTGCAAGTGCAGGCGTGGGCAGAGAATAAAGCAAAATTCAACCTTCCCTTTGTCATCTAGTAACCACTACTTCTCTTACTCTTACTATTATGACAATTCAAAGAAGACAATGTCAAAACAATGTCTCCCCAAGATTTGTAACTCTGATTCATTAAAAGGGACCACTTTAAAAGAAGCAGCTAAATGATAATTGTGCAGTTTATCTTAGCTTGAATTAATTAGTAGTTTACCTGGCTTACAATTCCAGTTTCAAGCATCCAATCCATAGGAATTTGAAAGCCTTTGTATCTCTTTGCAGCGGATTCTCTCATTCGTGAGAGATTGTAAACACCATGCTCTAACCTGTTGCAGTAAAAATTAGTAGCTAATGATGATTGAATCAAACACAATTTATTAAAAGAAAAGGAAAATAGGCATACTTTTCAAGCAGAGCCTGCATTTTTTTGAGAGCAGGACCACATGGCTGGCGGGCATCATCGCGAAACGAACAAGCCTCGGACTCAAGCTTCTTAAGATCACAATACCCAAATGCTGCCTCCCGCAATGCATCCGCCTTTTGCTCTGGCCACTCAAAGTGTTTAAGCACAGCTCTTTCATCCACCTGCAAAATATCAAATTCAACATTCTCTCCCACAATCTGTAAAAACTAAATTCAAAATCCGGAAACGAAGTTACTGTATGTACCAAGTAAGAGAGCTCGTCGTCCAGCCATTTGACAAATGGAACAACATCCTCAATATCTGCAAATGCAGCATTTTCTACTTCTTTGATCAGAAACCTGATGAAATCTCCCTGCGTCTCCACATCTGTTTTTATCTGCAATTTAAAAGTAAAATTGATATGAAAGTCCATAAAAATTACACCTTTATCTGGAGTAATTAATTTCACCAGTGACTTGGAATCTAAAACTGTCTTATCTTAGCAACAAAACAATGAAATTCAAAAAAGGAAGTGTTAAGTGTAGGGGACCAATAAAGCTTCTTAAGACCTGTCAATGTCAAAACAGTGGCAAACCGATCGAAAAAGAAAAAACAAACTGGAGACCAGACACTTACAGCGAGTAAATGCGCCGAGCGGTTCTCTATCTCGCCTATCATGTCACGCGCATTTGCCGTCACCGGTAATACTTCGGCCACACCGGCCCCAGAATCCCGCCGTGAATCTCTCCGCATTAAGGAATGGTAAAACTCCACCACCTCCGGAACCCTCCTCACCTTCGCTGAACCAGCTGTTAGCCCCTTTGGCGGCGGCGGAGGTGGCGGAGGCGCCGACCTTGGTGGAGGAGGTACAGGCTTAGGGAGAGGCGGCGGCGGAGGCGGCGGTGGAATCTGTTTTTCCGATGGAAGCTTATTATGTGATGAAACAGACGCCGCTGAAGATGGTTTTGGCGGTGGATTTGGAACACGAGGAACACGGGGCCTGATACTGGAATGAGTTGACTCGAACGAGAAAACCAGTTCTTCTGAGTTACACCGCGAGTGAGAAAATTTACGTTTCTCGCTTTCTGAGTCTTCTCTCTTGGAGTCTTGTCTTTCAAGCTTGTGATTGTTAGAATCAGAACTTGAACAAACAGAACTTTCCGCACATTTAACTCCTTTTTTCAAATTTTTGATGAGGTTTGATTTCACTGTGACTTCCATAAGTCCCTGAAACCGCTGAGAAGAAGAAAGCTCGTCATTTTCTATTGATGATGACTCTGTCTTGCTTTGATCCGACACCGTTTTCTTCAGCTCATCAATTTCCTCTTCCATGGCTTTTATCTTCCTCTCACTTTCTCTCGTGGCCTCCTCGAACATTTCTTTCAATCTCTCATTTTCAGACCGCAAAGCCTCAATCATTTTCAAAGAACGTTCAAGCTCAGCGTTTTTAGAAGCGATCTCGTTTTCAAGAACTGGAACAATGGCTACCGTTTCTTTTAACAGCTTCTGACCAACAAGTTCAGTCTTTAACAGTGACTCCCTTTCTCGGAGCTCTTCGACGAGGCGGAGCAGCTCAGTGACGTCAGGTGGGCGAGGCTGGATTTGAGCAGAGGAGCGAGGGAAGTACACACCGAATGAGCGTGAAAAGACAGGCTTTTGAGAAGAGCCCTTGGCTGAACTAGGCGAAGGTGAATGTGACTTGGCTGGCAGAGGTTCTTGCTTAGACTTTGCAGGTGACTTGTGCAAACCCATTGCCACTCTCACTTTACCGGCAACCATTGAAAAGGTTAGCTTAGTTTAGTGTGGCTAGAGTCTTGTTTGAAGATTAGAAGAAAGACTGAATGTGTAGAGTGAGACAGAGTGGTCTCGGAGTTCGTTTGTAAAAATTATAATTTTAACAGAAGAGAGAGAACTGAGTCTAAAATAAAATCTAAAGGATGACGCACTTTCCGAGGAACGGTCTTCTTCTCCTGGATCCAGTTTGAATTAAATTTTTAAAATTAATTTCTCTAACAACTATACTTCTTTCAATTTATTTGTCTGGATGAATCTTTAAACTCCCTCACTCGCTTGCTGTTTCGATTGGAATTAAATTCATCATTTCGATAAGATTTTGTCTGGTAAATGAAGAATTATTGGATTAATACATAATTAATATGTGTTCAATTATTGTGTTTTCTCGTTAGAAGGCGCGTGGGAGTTAAGTGTGTAAACTGGTTTTGGGCGTGTGCTAAAATAAATCGAACCACAACAAAACGGTGCAAATGTGAGGAACCAGGACAGTCACTCCAACGGTCGGTTCGTTGAAGGGTTCTGAGTTTAATTAAATAATAATAATAATAATAATAATATCAATAAATTATATATAGATATATATTATAATTTAATATGTAATTAAAAAATTTTAAATTAAAAATTAAATAATATTATTTATATGTTTAATTTTTAATACAAAATAAAGAATTCTTGTTTATTTTTCAATTTTTGTGTTGATATCAACACCCAGGTTTGGTCGGAATTAAACTGTGAATTAAAAAAATTTCAACAACTGAATCACGATTCACCTCAATTCATTTGTCAATTCAGTTTTGGGGCAAATCCAAATTCAAGTCTACCCATTGATCCGAGTCAGACCAATCTAATTGACTCGGATTTTAAACAATGCCATTGATTCCTAGTTGGGACGAGAAAGAACATTAATGGTCATTTAACATATTTTTTTAATTATTTATTACCTGTAAAGAGGAATTCACTTTTCACGCTTTAATTCAGGCTAATTATTATATTAGCCATAATATTTTCTTTTTTTTTTTACATTTTCCATTTTGATGTTAAAAGAATTGAAACAATTTCAAATAAATAAAAAATTAAAACTAAAAAAAAGCTATAGTTGACAATCTTGCCTAATATCACTTAGCCCGGTGCTATTACAATTAATAATAAGAGATTGTTTGATTTTAGAGATTTAAAGATTATCTTGATTGTCTATCTTTTATTACTTACATTACTTTGTTTAGTTTGTTAATAATAAAATATTACGATAATATTTTATTACTAATGCTAACGTGAAAAGTAATATAGGCGATAATCTTGATTTTATTATAATTATATTATTATTTATTAAATTTTTGAGATAAAAATAAATTTATTTTTAATTAATATAATAAATAATTTAAAAATATTTAAAAATAATTATATTTAAGGGCATTTAAGTAAAATAATTTATTAGTATTTTTTTATTATCTTTAATCAAATATAATAATTATTTATACCTATAAAATTTTATCAAATATGGTAATTATTTATATTCAGTAATCTTCTAAAAAATCTATTTTCAAGATAATTTTATTATTTTGATAATAAAATATTACTCAAAGATGCTCGTAATAGTAATCTTCCGTATAATTCTTAATTTAATTCACTTTACATTCATACGATTACTTTAGCTATTATTACACTTAAAACATGCGATATAATTATTTCTTGGCCTAACGATGAGGACGACCTCTAGGTGGGTAGTTGCATGTAAAGTGTTTTTTTTTTTTTTTTTATGACATATTATATTTTTCTTTTGGAGAAAACCGATTGCATAAAATAGATGAAACCTTAAGGTTGGAGTGTCGGGGACTTATGACGGCTCTACAATCATTGTTATAAAATAGTATGTTACAAAATGATTTTAAACTTGTGCTCTCTTGGATGAATGAACACCCAAACTTTCCCACCGAAACTACTCTCCAAGCATATTCATGAAAACTTGTCCTTTGGTATAAAAGAATTACGAATTAGATTGTAAACTGAATGAATATTATGAATAAAATAATTTATAGTATTATAGTGTGATCTAGAAAAAAAATCTAATTTTACGAAATAAAAATAATAATATATATCAAATCAGAATAATATCGAATTGAAATTAAATTAAATCAGAATCAAAATCAAATCGAATTAAATTAAAATCAAATTCAATCAGAGTGAGATCAAATCTAATCAAAATCTGACCGATAGAAAAAGTAAATGTTATTTAACAAGTAACCGGGAGGTGATTGCCACCATATCATATGCATTGGGGTTACATGGCTGATACATCACTTTCACTGTAAATTTGCTTGAGAAATAAGACAGATCACAGACCCCATTTGTACCCTTTGAGAGAGGTTTTTTCGCAATTTGTTTGTTCTTTTGTTTGTTTTTGTTATCATCTTTTTTCATTGCCAGAATATCAGTCGCTAAAAGATGGTAATGAAAAGGGCTTACAACTGAGTGCATGTGAGCTGTTGCAGAGTTTTCCATGACATTGACATAAGAATTACTTCTCCCTTCTTCAATTAATTTATCAACCGCCCTCCTTTAAACTAGCACAGGAGCCCTCGTACTTTTCTTTAACAGTTTTTGCCCTCCTGCTTCTTCATTATATCCATACAAATGGAGCTCGCTACGTGTAAGACAGAACAAATGAATCAAATTCCCGCAGGAATTTGCATTTTTTGCGGCCATTATCACAGCTCCAGTTTAGCTCCAGCATGTGTGATGTACCAGACTAATTATTATTTCCTAAACAAGAGAGGTAAGAAGAAAGAAGGAAAGGAAAGGAAAGGAATAAATGCTAAGAGGGGTGTCTGGAAAATCTTGAAAGGAATGTAACTAAGAATTGGAAATGAATGAATTAATGAAGAAGGTGGTCCTTTGCCTCCAATTAATTAAATCTCTCAGATCATTCGATAAAGTGTTCTCGTGTAGGTGCCGGTTCTTTCTCGAAGGCCAACGAAGCATAAGTTGATGTCCATACACAATCATGTGCATGCTGGTTTAGGTTTTTTACTTCCATATTGGTTGAAGACGCCATTCGAAAGATCATTTTAAGCACATATAATTGTAAAAACAGCCACGATGGAAGTAGCTAAATTCTCTATAATGACCACTGTATATAAGGCTGTTTCAAATTTTGAAAACCTGTTTGGCTCCGTTGGGCTGAATAGAGTTACTCAGTAGGACCCTTCTGGGCAGAAACTTACTATCATGGAGGGAAAAATTTCCCATTATGTACAGTTGTACAGATTGACATGTTCAAAGTTTATACAACACTGATGCAGTTTTGTACCTGAACAATGGCTATTTGGACAGTGAAAAAGAGGTAATGTTACTGTTTCTCGAAATCTAGCAAGTTTGACTGGATAAGTATAGATATCAGCAGTGGAAAGGACATGCAATCTAAACTGAACCAATTAAATACCATTTACGAGACATGTTGGCTTTGGCTTGGTGAAGGAAATTGCAATTCGAGTTAACTTTCTGGAGAGGTCAATAGACTCAGGAAATTAAAGGGAAGCGAGTGGCATCTTTTGAGGATCAATTAGTTTTTAATTAGGATTATGGCTCAGTCCTCAAGTCAACCCAAAGTCCAGTGTCTTGCCTGATTTATGTATGTTTTATCTTAACATCCAATTTCTTAGATGGCTCTAGGTAAATGGTGCTAGACTGGTGGACCACACCAGACCAACACGTAATTGGGTGCAAGCTTGAACCTACTCTTTAGATTATTCTTCTTATTTACAAATCTTTTTAACATTTATGCAGGAAATCAATTAAATATAGTAAGAAGCATGAATTTTTTTAGTTTATAATGTAAGAAGTTTGGATATCGAGAAGGGTTGACAGTAGGACAGAGAAAATTAAATACTTTAATCCTCGTAGATGTCTTTGTAAGAGAAATCTTTTACTATTATTATTCTATTCTATTTTTGTGAGAAAATTTTCTCTCTTATCCTTACAGGGAAATTTTTTCTCTTATCCTCATGAAAAAAGTAATAAAACATTTATTATACGTTAAAACACAATTATAATATTTTAAAACTTCCAAACATTTAAGAAATATATAATAGAAAAAACAAATTTAGAGGGAATAAGTTAAATATATATCTTTTTTTATCTTTATTTATCCTGATTATCTATCCATATCTAAATTTTATATCAAATTACGATGATTTGAATAATTTACTTTTTTATCTTATCTTTATTCTTATTGTGAAATCTCTTTTTTATTAAAAAAGGAGCCGAAAATCTGATTTGGTAGGCTAAATTACCATCTCTAAAATGGAGAGTGGTTGGTTTTCATTTCCCATTAAAAGACATCATAAATAATTTTACAACCTAAAATGGTGCAGCACGGGAAACAGGGTCGCTGGCATACAACACATATGATAACGAGTTTCTTGGCTTTACGCGGCCATTGCTCATCAACATACCGCTTTCTCATTAATTAATAAATGACATGTTTGCTATATATAACTAAAACGTTTGAATTTTGGCATTATATTGTACTACAATTATTAATTAGCCATCCTGAAAGGCAGAAATTTATGACGTCGTCTTTTCTCCCTTCAATTTCGGTAAATTAATGCCAATACCCAAACGGAGATTTTTAATTTAGATTTAAAGTTGCAAAGAGAATAAAAAATATTTTCTATAAATAATTGACCGTTTATGTAGCTAAAGGTTGATTATTTCACATTCCAGAAATATAATAATAAAGACAATCAAGATAAAAAATAAAAATATTAACCATTTATTCAAAATAAAGTTGTATTAATTTAAAAAAAAAAAATTCAAGGGAGGGTCATGTGTGGGAGACAGAGAAATAAATAGAGTGTGTAGTTGGGAGGTAGAGCAAGTGTAACAACATTTTGTCCCGGTTATGTTATGGGGCCGTGAATAATTAATTAGTGATTCCAATTATTCCCGTGAACTTTTTGCTTGGACCATCCCTGTGCACCGTAATGCTCCGTCATATTCTGAGTTGTACGGCTCGGACTTACCAGAGACAAAATTATCAATAACTTTGATAATTCATGCTTTCACAGCATCCTTGTTTTTCTAAAGAAGCAATGGGGCTGGGTTGGATCCAAACTACTTTGAGCTTGAATTTAGACCTTCGATTGAACAAGTTCAATATTCATCCATCTAAACATTTAAATTCAAACTAGTTTGGATTGATTCAAATTCTAAAATTAAACTATATTTTAATTGAATCATTAATATCAAATCAATCATAAACTAACTCCATTAAACTTGAATTGAACTCAAATTATGTCTTGGTGATGCTGTTGATGCTCGCCCTGTCAAATCCAGCCCTAACATTAATTGGCCAAATCTTTTTTTTTTTTTTTTCTAAAGAGCAGACTTTAAACCGTTTACATACTTGATGACAGCGGGAGAGCTTTGTTTGGATCTGAAATGGAAGTCAAGTGGATTCGTTTAAGGGCCCATAGTCTCCTTCCGAGTTTCGTCTCAAATGGGTTTGGGTTCTTGGAAAATGGTGGACGATTCATCTGCCCCAGTGCGCAATGAAATCCATTACAAAGGTCAACAATACCAGGTAATGTAGTTGTACCAGACAACTTTCAGAAACTGACAATCAAAGCCTCAGCAAAGTATCTAATGTAGTCACAATACTTGCCTTCTTCAACTTGAAAGCACCTTGTTCATACTTACAGCAGTGGGATAGCTTCAAAGTAAAGATTACTCTATTTTAAGGTGTTTGTGATCACAATCCCAGAAGAAAAATTGTAGGCAATGCTTGGTTGTTGAGTTGATCAGTATTTTTTCCATTTATCTCCTGAAAAAAAAGCATTCCATCAAAGGAAGTGAGCCTGTTGCTTGCTATTTGAAGCAACTGATAAAACGAATAAAAAAGGAATGAAGCTAAAGGTTCCATTCATGCTTGTGCTGACCACCTTCTTTTGTTTTAACTTCATTTTTTTCTTTTTTCCAGTTATGATGAGGAATTACAAGGAGTCGTATAAGAGTTGTCAAGTGAGAATGGAAAGAGATATATTGTTGTCTATACTGACAAGCAATGATCATTTATTTATAGAATACAGTAAAGTTAATTTCAGGTGTTAATGACTGACCAATCAAGAATAATACTCAAAATTGGAAACAAAAAATTTAAAAAAATGAAGAATTTGTTGATGTAATGGAATTTCAAACTTCAACTGATGCTGCCTTTGGTTACTGGAACAAGCTTGGTGAATTTTACTTAAACTTTGATGCCCTTTACATGCTTAAAGAAATACTTAAGCCTTGTTTTTATTATCCCGAATTTTGCTCTATAAAATTTGAGGAAGAAAGGAGTTTCAAGGCCTCAATAGATTTCAGATACCCAATATCTAGTGTCCTAAATATTTACAAAAACCTAGTAACTCAAACATGGATATGGAAAAACAATTCCTCAGAAGGTGGTTTGGTAAGAAGCAGAAAATGGGAACTGTGGATAGCATGGCGAAAAGATGGAGGCATCTAAGTGGAGAAAATAACTGGGAGGGCTTGTTGGATCCTCTAAACATTGATCTTCGGAGGTATATTATTCACTATGGAGAAATGGCACAAGCTACGTATGACACATTCGATGCAGAGAAGGCCTCTAAATTTCTTGGAGATAGCCTGTATGCAAAGAGAGATTTCTTCTCCAAGGTGGGATTGAAGAAGGGCAATCCTTACAAGTACAACGTCACCAAATTCTTGTTTGCAACATCTGAAATCCAAGTCCCTGACGCATTTATCACAAAGTCTTTATCAAGGCAAGCTTGCTGCAAGGAATCGAATTGGATGGGGTACGTTGCAGTGGCTACGGATGAAGGAAAGGCTGTGTTAGGGAGGCGGGACATTGTGATTGCTTGGAGAGGAACAGTATGAACCCTAGAGTGGGTTAATGATCTTCAATTTCATTTAGAGGGCGTTTGGTTTGAGTAATGTTTGATTACTAAAATAGAAAGATTACCTTGAAGATAGATTACTTAGAAGATTACTAGGTATAAATGATTACTATATTTGATAAAATTTGATAGGTATAAATAATTATTGTGTTTGGTTAAAGGTAATAAAAGATTACTAGTAAATTATTTTACTTAAATGCCCTTGAATATAATTATTTTTAAATATTTTTTATATTATTTGTCATATTAATTAAAAATAAATTTATTTTTATCTCAAAAAATTAATAAATAATAATTTTTCTATAATAAATTAAAGATTACCCCAGTAATCTTTAAATACCTAAAGTGAAGGTGGTAATCAGATTACCATCTATAGTACCTGCCACGTCAGCATTAGTAATAGAAGATTACTGTAATCTTTTATTACTGACAAATCAAACAAGAAAATAAAAGATAGATTACCAATGTAATCTTAAAAACCTTAACCAAGCACACCCTTAGTCTCTGCAGAGAAAATTTTTCATGATGATGATACTGAATATAAACCCAAGGTGCATCAAGGTTGGTACTCTATTTACACCTCTGATGACCCACGTTCTCACTTCAATAAGGGCAGTGCCAGAGACCAGGTAAGTTTTCTGCACATTATTATTTATCTAAAATGTGAGGAAGATCAATAACATTAAACAAAGGCACCCTTTATCTATGTAACATGGAAAAGTGGAAACAGAAATGCTAAAAGGTAGAAACGCATAAATGTACTTTTTGAAAAGAATAGTAAAGGGAAATGTGGAGAATCCTATAAATATGAAAATTATAGAAGGTTTTTTAATAAATACAAAATTTTATTAAAAAATACAACATGTATTAGAAATATAGTAGCTTTTAAGTAATACCAAGGTGTGCATATAACCAACTTATTTTATTAGCTGATAATTAAATAAAAAGTGTATTTCAAATCTGACAAAATCAATTTTTTGAATGTTTATAGATAGTTTAAGAAATCGGGAATGAAGGGGATATGAGTTTTAATATGTCAGACATAAGAGAAACTTTAGATGTTAGAGAAAACATGAGCAAAATCAGAGTTAAGGTTCGAAATTTTAAAGGAGAGGAAAACTTAAAATTGATTTTTAATCGGTTTACAAAAAATTAAAGCATTTCAAAATTTTTTATATTTCTAAAACGCCCCAAAATGTTTTATATCAGTTTCAAGGTGTTTCCCCATGCTTCCTAGCCCTTTATTCATGTTATACAAAATTAACCCCATAGAAGTAAGTTTTTAAGTTTACTCATCTATTTTCTTGATCTTACTCTAGGTGCTTCATGAAGTTAGCAGACTGGTGGAGAAATTCAAGAATGAGGAAATGAGCATAACCATAACTGGCCACAGCTTAGGTGCAGCATTAGCAACCCTAAACGCGGTTGATATAGTTTCCAATGGGCTCAACAGGCTCAAAGGCCTGCCAAACAAAGTCTGTCTTGTCACAGCAATTGTATTTGCCAGTCCTCGCGTTGGTAACTCAAGATTCAAGAGGGTGTTTTCTGGTTATCAAGGTCTTCGAGCCTTACGCGTCAGTAATAAATTAGATATGGTTCCTAAATATCCACTGATAGGGTTCGCCGATGTGGGAGAAGAGTTGGAAATTGATACTGCAAAATCACACTACTTAAAGAAGCCTGGAAATTTGTCAAGTTGGCATAATTTGGAGATTTATCTGCATGGAGTCGCGGGAACACAAGGGAGAAAAGGAGGGTTTAAGTTGGAGGTCAATCGAGATGTTGCACTCGTTAACAAAGCAACCGATAGCTTGAAGGATGAATGTCTTGTGCCAGGTTCATGGAGGATTCAGAAGAATAAGGGCATGGTGCAACAGCCAGATGGTTCTTGGAAGTTGATGGATCACAACGATGATAAAGACTGAAGACATAATTAAACACTTAATCATTAATTAAATCTGGTTTTCGTCATCATAAACTAATTAAGTATATGCTTAGGAAATAAAACTAATTGAAAAATATTTGAAGTTTCATAAAATAATATACATGTACATTTCTTAAATAATTAAAAAATAATTATATAGAAATATATAAATTAAGGTTATAATTACACCAATTTAATTTGTTCTTAACCTCGTACAGTCGCATGTCTCACTTTATTTATTCTTAAAATAATTATTGGCTATATAATCGAAGAAATACAGCAATAACACGTACAACATATATAGTTTCAATTCCTAAATTTCATTGAATATTTCTTAAACGAATTAGCAGTTTTTCCACTGTTACTTTTGCAAAAAATACTGAGCATCTTACAAGCTAAGTGAATCCATGTTGGAATCTATCCTAGCAATGAGAATAGCAACAGTTTATGAGCTCTTCATCAAAAACGTAATGACCACCTAAAGCTAAGGTTTCAAAATATCCCTTCACTCTATAGGTATGTAATTATTGATGCTCTAGCTATCTTTCCTAGTGGTTTGCAATAAGGTTCTAACATACAACACTTGTGACTTAGATTCACTTACAAATTCTTTCTCTAATGTTGTCCATATTTCTATGGAAAATTGACATTGGATATATATTATACTAAAAATTTCTTGAGAGTCCAATGCAAGTAACCAATTAACCAATAGTTTATCAACTTTCTTCCATAACAAAATCAATATTTACCTTCTGATAAACGATGAATTAGAGTTAGAATTATCTGAGACCTTACTTGTAAAAAAAGATATAATTAAGGTAACAAAACGATTAGTTAATCTTCTATTTGATGCACATTGACAACAAATAAAACTTAAGAAGATGTTTGGAACTTGAAATTTGATTGTGCCAATAGCAAAGAGATGACTTGAGGGTTTGATCAGAAAACTGTTGAAGAAGTATTGATATTAGGGTTTATAGAAATAATGGAATAATCATTTGTTTTTCCTGGTAAAGTTGTTGTAGAAGAGGATTGCGATGATAGATTAGCCATAATATGATGTTTGTTCTTATGACTCTGACACTACGAAAAGATTTGAAAGCTATAAAATAGGGTTTGAGAGCAAATTGAAACAGGATAAACAAATAGATATTTTGAGAAAGAGGAGATAGATTTTTTCTATGAATGAACAACGAGTTGTATAATTGCAAGAGTTTATATGGTTAACGGTGTCATTAAGTATTAGCAATACACAGCAACGGACAAGAGAAGAAAACATACAAACATTGTAAATCAACATCTCAGCAAATTTAAATCAACTTTGAAAATCTTCACCTGTGGGGATAATTAAGAATGAAGACATTCTATGCTAAATTGCTAATCAATATTCTTTTGTTATTATATATCTTCAATGCTTAATTGGGAGCACTAATTTCAGGAGAAGTTTAATTAGTCAGTTTGATAAATAATTAAATAATCTAACCCCTGGACAATGCATGCATATGAGGTAATCATCTTAACCAAGTCATGAAAATAACTCTCAGATTGTGTTGGTTTGCTATAAGCAACTTAATTCATTGTTAAGATATCATCTACTTTAGATATATAATTGATTATAATTTTGTTTTTATGTTTTATAAATCAAAATACATTTTGATTTATCTAATATTTCTCTTATACTTTATCGATATAAGATTTATCTAAAAATATTATATCTTCGGTCATTCTATTATATGAAAACAATTCTATAAAAACAAATATAATATTCAGAATTGCAGCGTAAGCAAAGCTATATATGCTAAGTAGCTAGGCCAAGTGTAATATTAATAATGCATTTTACCAGGGAGCATTCCAAAAGCTGCTGACCAATTCGTAAACTACCTCCCCTTGCTTCAACTTAACGTCTATTGAATATATATAGCTTAATTAATTAATTCCAGCAGACTTGGTCAATGTCAACAATTTAGGCATTAAAGTGGTTAAAAGAATATATAATCAATGGACACACTAATAAGACGATTATTTCAGTAACTTTTTTGAAAAATGTTGCATTTCACATAACCTTTTTCGTCTCTGTGGAATCATGCAAGCATACATTTATTCTAACTCTTAAACCCAAAATTCAAAACCCTAAACTCTATGATTAGACCCAAAGCATGATCCAAAAAGAGATTAATAAAAAGCTTACAGTCTCAGTAGTTTGCAAATGTTGAGTGCATCAATAAAATGAAGATATAGAGGTAAAGAAACTCTAATAAATCTCCTTAGTAGCTCTTACAATGCTTGAAATCAGTTCAGTTTCCCACCAAAACACATTCACAAATCACAATAATTATGATAATATTGAAATGCGCCACAATTTTTTAAAATCTCTGGGATAGAAATTGTATAAGTTGACAAAGTCATTATACAAAAAGGAGTACTGGGATTGTTCATAAACGTCAGGGCCATTAATTTAATAAATATAAGGTATTTTTACATTTGACGTTGTTAATTAAATATGTTGCAGAATATATTTGCCGTGATAAAATATTTGTATGTTTGTGAATTAAATAAATAAACCTAGTCATGGCTTAGATACGTATATTTGGACCCGTTACACTGCAAGTCTTTTTCCATATTAGTTCCAGTGTCAAAGTCCCCACGATCGACCACCGAAAAGGCCAAGTTGCAATATTTTATCATAGCAATTATATTCTGTAGGATTGAAAGTTCATCATTTCTGCAGACCTGGTGCATGGCTGTGGAAGTACTGCAGCATCTACTCTTTCAGATTACAGAACATCTGTGTAACAGGAGAAAAAAAAAAATAAACACAGAATTTGAATAAAAGAAGCGTAAGACCTGGTCTTTTCTGAATTTCAAGCAACTTTTTTTCTTTGTTTTTTTGCATCTTTCTCGTTCAAAAAGGGAAGTACTTCAACTTGTAATGTCTACAATGCATACAGAGAAAATAAAAAGTAGGCTTGGCAATGAGCAACATAGCTTAGACAATGACTAATTCACAATGTCAGCTAGTACAACAAAGTGAGCCACCCTTGGCAATAAAAATTTGGTTCCCATAATTTTGGGTTGGCCAAAAGAGTCAATATTCATATTTTCAAGCCAACTACTTTGGCAGAAGGCTATGAGCAAAAAGATTAAAATGGTTTAGTAATTGATTCATGGACAAACTATTTGGTTTGTATCGGGGAAAATTGTCTGTAAGTTGATCATATGAAAGAAGACTTTGCTTCAAAAAGTCAAAAAGTCGATCCTTAGTTGTTACTCTAGGTCAAAATGTACTGTTTGTATGTGGAACCAAATATGTGATTTTCGAAAAAAAGAAAACGTTAAGATAAAGAAGATAACAATGGAAAACTAACTTGTCTTTTGGTTCAACTAGCTAAATGAATGGAAGACTTCATAAAAGAAAATGGATTTGGCCATTTTAATCTTTCTTATTGATGGAAATAAACTTCCCTAAGTAAAAGTTATGTCCACTACCTAGTCATTGAAGCTAATTAACGAGATGAAATTGTAGGGTTAAACAATATAATACGGCATCTTACACATCAATTGATAACGGAGGCATGCATTTGGAAGGTAACTGACATTAGAATGGCATTAAGACTAAGTCCACACCTTTTTAAGGAGGGTTATTTTCTTTTGCAGACATCTAAGTTTAAAAACTGTAGATTTTGATAGATCGATGATGCATGTTAACAAGATGAAAGAACAAGATTTAGTTAAAATTTTCTCAGATTTTTCCTACTGTTTATGGACACTAGCAAGTCTCGGTCTCATATTTAAACAATTGTTTTCGTATAGATAAACAATCGTTTCTTGAAATACCCGAATTCTCTAAGAAGTTTTCTTGTAGTTTCTTATCTAAATTACGCTCTTTTTTTCAATTAACTATGTTATCAATTGACTGAATGTCTTGCAGATAAAAAGCATTCGTCTGATTGACAAGATAACACGCATATTCTATAGATAATGAATACATCGGGCCTGCCGAATTCCATGGCTTTTGAACTAGTCTTCTTCTTTTCCGCGAAAATAGACAAACCTTGGATGCGTGACTTATTGCTATAAGGATACTCCACCAGAGCATGTCTGAGATTAGATTTCAGAAGACTTGGTAAAAACATCAATCGAAACTTATGAATAAGGTCATGCATGAATCATATACGTAGACCATTTCAAACTTAAATAACTAAAATGATTATCCATAGAACTGTTCACTCAGCAGTAGAATTAACCATCCAAAATCTTGGTCATTTTTCTTCCTTTCTACTTTCGCGAGTCCACTGTTTCCTTTTCTTTAGCTACACTAACTCAGGCCCTTTTTAAGAAGATAATAGCAGAAGATACTAACCATTATCTTATTGCTGATAAGTCACAAAAAATAACCTCCTTAAATAGGTATTATTTGCTTGTATTACGAAACTTTGGGACATCTTGTCTAAATGAGGTTAGAGACAAAGTTTCTTAATAACTCCAAGTATAGAATATAGATCGTTAAAATTTACAGGTTGCACTGCAAATTCAATCAAACTGTTGCAAAGATTAAGAATAATGTCAATACGTAATCAATATAAGAAGATTAAAGGTTTTAGAAAAAAACTTTGTGTATGGTCTAATTTCAATCATCTTGATCATTGGGTAACACCTTAGTGGAATAACGTAAGAAATATGGAGTACATTGAAGGTGAAAATTTTCTTCACAAATTAGCAGCCAAATGACTATGTCCCACACAAACTTTGATGAAACAACTTGTCTCATTCCTAAGTTTAAAAAGTTCGTTTTCAATAATCTTATAAAATTAAAAATTAGTTTTAAATGTTAAAATGTATTTTTATCATTTTATATGACATATAATAGAATTAATATCATTTATATTCTTAATAATATAAAAAATATGCATATTTAACTTAATTACTTTCCGTTTTTCTTTTTATCTTTCATAGTCTATTTTTTATTTTTCCTTTTTTCTCATTTATTATTAGTCTTCAGAAAATCGTGTTTCTTGTCAATTTTGACAAAGTCATCATCAATGTCATCATCTTTAGAATTGCTGAGTTTCTTGTCAGTATTCAGTCGCTGTAAGTGCTCATCAGCAATCATCTTCAAAAGCTACCTCAGGTGGCATAAATTTTGACAAAGTCATCATCAATGTAAGACAAATAAAGAAATAGAATCGCCTCCGAGCTGCTACCAAAGGCCTATAAATAGAAACTATGGCTTCCCCATAATGACCACAACTGCACTCATATTACTTACTTTATATCTTTACCTTCTCTGACTATATTAAATTTCCGGTTGCTCTGAGAGGTAAATATGCAAAATCAAGTGAGGTTCTCTAGTTGCAGAGGTGTGACATTTGAGATTAAGCCTCGAGCTGATCCATTTGCAATCACTGCAGCACCAGAAAATGAACCCTACACCAGCAAGAAATTCTGGCCTTCATGGAATATTTATGGCAACTCCTCTAAAGTGTTCCCTTCTTCGATACAAAAATCTGTGAGCCGAGCCAGTAGCCACTTCTGTGATCTTGACCTTGATGCAGAAGACGTTGATAGTGATGATGAAAGCTATATCTCGCTGAAAAACTTAGAAGAAGGGAAAAACGAAGAGAAAGACCACAAACCAATCATTCCAGTGGCTAGCAAACGTGACCAAACAGCAAATGCTCCACGTAAGCAAGAATCAAGGTTGTCGGTAATTTTGCTTGATCAAGGATTGTTCACGGTTTACAAGCGACTCTTTGCAGTTTGCTTAATCCTGAACATTACTGGCTTGGTTCTTGCAGTCACTGGCAATTTCCCATATGCCAGAAATAGAGCTGCCCTTTTTTCCACCGCTAATATTTTTGCTTTGACACTTTGCAGAAGCGAGGCCTTCCTGCGAATTGTTTTTTGGCTCGCAGTCAAAATATTGGGGAGGTCTTGGGTTCCTCTCCCTATAAAAACCGCTACCACTTCTTTGCTTCAGAGTCTTGGTGGTATACATAGCGGTTGTGGAGTTTCATCAGTTTGCTGGCTTATCTATGCTTTATTCCTCACGCTCAAAGACAGAGAAAACGCTTCTCCAGAGATCATAGGCGTAGCCACTGCTATTCTTTCTCTTCTCTGTCTCTCCTCATTGGCTGCATTCCCTCTTCTTCGTCATCTCCATCATAATGTATTCGAAAGGATTCATAGGTTTGCAGGATGGACTGCGCTTGGTCTCTTGTGGGCATTTGTCATCCTTACAATCTCTTATGACCCGAAAACAAAATCCTTTAGAAATGAACTTGGTTCAACGCTTATCAAACAGCAAAAATTTTGGTTCACCGCAGCCATCACAGTACTAATTATTCTACCCTGGTTGACAGTGAGACGCATACCTGTTGAGGTCTCTTCTCCTTCAGGTCATGCCTCTATCATTAAATTTGAAGGGGGAATCAAAGCCGGTATATTAGGAAGGATTAGTCCATCGCCATTTTCGGAATGGCACGCTTTTGGTATTATTTCTGACGGGAAAACACAACACATGATGCTCGCTGGAGCAGTTGGTGACTTTACAAAGTCCTTAGTGTCAAACCCACCAAGCCATTTGTGGGTTCGCCAGGTGCACTTTGCGGGCCTGCCTTATCTAACAAACATGTACGAGAGGGTTCTGTTGGTTGCAACAGGTTCTGGGATTTGCGTGTTTTTATCGTTCTTGTTGCAGCCATGTAGAGCTAATGTTTGTTTGGTTTGGGTGACTAAAGGGATTGAACAAAACTTTGGTAAAGAAATTATGCAGATGGTAAGTGGGCATCCCAAAGACAAGGTGATATTGCATGACACGGCTGTGTTTGGTCGTCCAAATGTGTCTCAAATGAGCGTAGATGCTGCTAAAAGATGGGGAGCTCAAGTCGTTGTTGTTACAAGCAATCCAGAAGGCAGCAGAGATGTTGTCAATGCGTGCAAGTCTGCAGGAATTCCAGCCTTCGGTCCCATTTGGGATTCTTGATTTTTTTTCTCTTTTATCTTCCGGACGGTAACTGCACAATTTACTCGCATAAGTTATATTCACCAAGTTTGGGTCCCTCTAGATATTTATTTGTGCATTTCATCCTGTAATAGTATATCATTTAAATATATATAATTTTATTATATATTATAATATTTATTCATATAATTTAAATGATATTATACACATAAAAAAACAATAATATATTTCTAATTTAAAATTATTTAAAAATATATTTCCGTTTATATTCAAATTTATACTTATTATTTCTTCATATAAATTAATTTATCTTATCTGCGGAAGCTAGTCATATATTTAATGTCGTTTACTTTTTGTTGCGTGCATATATATTTATACTTTTATCTTGTCTACGGAAGCTGTTCATATTTTAATGTTTTTGGATGCTTCACTTGTAAACAAGCAAGGTTATTAAAATAGTTCATTATTATATAATTAATAACTAAGAGATCCCATATAGTTTTTATAGTTCAAAGAGTCTTTTTAACATATGCTTGATGCGATAATTGCATCATCGGTCTTGTAATTCATCATGAGCAACTTTCTTGAAGCAAATAGCTTTCTTTTCTTATTATATGTTTTAATCATTTAGAGTGAGACGACAATACACTGGTGTCGTCTTCCATCATACATGTAAATGCAACTCCGAAGTAATTTTTTTTTACATTTTGATAAATACTTGTTTGACCTAATAAAATAAATTAGGGTAAATTTGACAAAACCAAATTCAAATAGGTGATCAAAATTTCCTTCGTCAAATTTGAAATGATTTTCGGAAAGGCATCTCTTATTTGTTTTTCTTAATAAAAATAAACTCATTTGAGAAAGATAATTTTGGGTTATTAATAATTAACAAAATTTCAAGTCGTGATCAAAGTAAATTATTTGGGTTATTAATTAAGTTAATTTTATTTGAGTTCTAAATGATTTTGGCTAACAGTATACCTACACATATTAATTTAGAGATCAAAATTCTAATTTGTTTCATTGCCATTAAGCCTCTCCTTGCGCTACCAAAAGAAAACCACAATCTGCATTTACTCACGGGTAAGTATCTCAAGTCTAAATAAACTTCAAAATCCCATCGAAACTAATTAGAAAGAGCATAAATTTGTCCATTAAACATATACAGAATGACATAAGCATCAAATTCAAATAAACTTAGAAACATAAAACTAACAATGAGAGAGTATTCATACTTCGGAGCAAGATAGAATGGCACAGGGTCCCTAGCGAAAGTGGGATGGGGAATTCCAGGCAAATTACAGGCTATACTGATATAAGCCGGTTTGCTTTCCTTCAAAGCGGTAGAAATGGCCTTGTCAATTTGCTCGTCTGCATCATCCAAGTTATTCATCACAGCCTAAATCAGCATACATAATCACATTAATTAATTTCCACTATCATCTAAAACTACAACACATAATTGAATAACTGATCCAAAACCATAATCCGTGTTTTAACATGAAAGTTACCTGAATACATGTGACAGTTTGAAAACACCTGTGCTCTCGGGAAAAATCCGGCAACCCAATTGTATGATTAGAGTTAGGCCCACCAACAATACATATCACCGGCAAATTCTCACTGTAAGCGCCAGCTATAGCATTCAGTACACTAAGTCCACCGACAGTGAACGTCACCGCACATGCACCCACACCCTTGGCACGTGCGTACCCATCAGCAGCATACCCGGCATTGAGTTCGTTGCAGCAGCCAATTAAGTTCAACCAGGCTCTGCTATAAGATGATCCAAGAGTGTCAAGTTGAAGTTACCAGTAGACACGTCAATTGGGCTGGGTCGAGTGGAGCTCTGACACAAAACACAAAAAAAAAGCACGACATAAGAAAATCCGGTCTGGTACTGTAGTATACCGGGCTAGACCCATGGGCCTAGCCTCAGGCTTTAATATTAAGCTCATTGGTTGGCCCCGCCCGAGCCCGATACTGTTTAAAATTTTTTTTTTTTTAATTTTTGCTGGCAGAAGCAAGACTTTTGTCTTATGTATCCTTCTGCGTCTGCCTTCTGTCGGAGGCCTTGTTAGGCAGAGGGAAAGAAGGCTTCTGCCCTTCGCCTTCATTTTTTTTTTGTAAATTTTTAATTAATTAATTAATTTTTATATAAACCTATTCAATTTTTCTTCATTTTCACTTTCATTTACAAATCTCTCAATCTCAATTATTTCATTATATTTTCAATCTCATTTTCTCTCATCAATTATCTTTCAGAAAATATTTGAATTCATAAATAATAATTCTTTGTGTTTATAATTTTATTTTTATTTTAATTTTATCATTACAAAATATTATAAATGGATTAAGTATCAAATGAATTAAATCCATTTAAATATTATCATAGTATATATTTATTTATGTTTTATAATTTGAAAAATAATTTGTGTTTAAAAATTTTAAATAATTTTTTAAAAATATTTAAAGTCTGACCCATTTTTATATGGGCCGAGCATTGGGCTTTTATATATTAATGGGTCGATCAGGCTCGAAAACCCACTCATGTTTGGGTTTTGAGCCCAACCCATTAGCCCGATAGGCCGACCCTGAGCCAGCACAGCTCGGCCTATCGACACCTCTAGTCACTAGGAACCAAGAACACATCTCTCACACCAATCTCAACCAGTCACCGAGCCAAGTGGTGTCCAAGAGTTCCGCTACAGGCAGCAGCTGAGAACTGAGATGGGGTTGGGCTGGGTTGAACAATTTAGCCGAGGTTGTTTGCAGCTTCCATGAAAAATTAAAATTGTAACATAAAGCAGGAGCAAACGTGTGATGCATTTAAATAAATCTCACATCAGTAAAATATGAGAGAATTATTTGGTCTATCTCTATTCTATTTGTATCTCTTATATTGATTAAAAATAAGAGGATTTGATTGGTTAAATAGTTTAAAAACTTTTTAAACTATCGAAATAAGTTCTAAATTATAAATCACAAAAATAAAACCATTCTGAATAAAATTTTTTGTCCAAAATAACTAATATTTTAATAATAAATTATGTTATTAGATCAAAATGTTATAATAGTATCAAAATAGTTTCATATATTCACTTGAACTACAATGACGTTTATGAATAATAGATATTACATTAATATCAGAGATGTTATAATAGAACAACAGTGGTTTCATATATTCACTTGAACTACAATAATATCCCTGAATATTAGATATTACAATGTCATCAAAACAATTTCACGTACCCTTTTAAATGGCGGTTAGGACAAACCTCATCAAAGACAGAGTTAAAGATGAAAGAATGAACATGGTGTGGATTTATACGCGTCGGCTGATGCTGGTTTGGTAAACATGATTGGGACTGTCATGCATCAAATTCAAATAAAAGGACAAGACCACCACGTGAAATACCAGAGGTTGGTGTTGCCTGCTTTTTTATTAAAAATCGGGCATCTCATTCGTTTATGTTTTAAGTGTTTTAATTTATTATTAAATTATAATAAATTTATTAAATAATATCAAATTTTTCATATATTTTTTAAATATAAAATTTATGAGATTTAATAAAAATAGATTTGTATAATTATTAATAGAAAAATATATTTATTTTTTAAAACATAAAATTTAATTCATTAAAAAACCTTAAAAATTAAAATTAATAAGTAGGGTAACAAACTTCATCAAATCAGGTTTTTACTAGTTTTGTCTGGTTCATCTAATTAACTAGTTCTAACTAAATTTGATTAAAATTTACACTAAATGAATTTTTAGTAACAATCAAACTAAATCATAAGTTGATTTTTGATTAAACTAATTAATTTAATCTAATTTTAAATATAATGTGGTTCTAATTTTAATTTAATCTAAATCAATTTGTTTTCATGTCTATACCCTATCACATCTCTAGAATTACATCAACAAAACAATCTTTTAAAATTCTAACTTGTCAGAGTGATCTCTCACTCTTTCATCATATTAAAGAAACAAAATTTTAATTTTGGGTGAATTAAGATAAACCACTTGCATTCTTTCTTTTATTGTATAATTATTTATTTTATTAATTCCGTACATAATTTTTGATTCATCTATTTACGTGCCTATTATTTTGATTTTAAAAAAAAAAAAAGCTTTACTGCTATATTAGATTCCAATTATAGCAAAGGTTTTTTTTTTTTTGGTTAGATTTGTAGATAGAAGTTTCTTTGTCAAAGTTTTTATTAATATTATTACAAAATTCATAAACGTGGATGCACATGAGCAAAATTCTGAGCATGCACTCAAATTCCTATGTGAAGACAGGCCAATGAAGCACGCTATTCTTTCTTTGATATAATAATTAAAGCGTCATGTGATCAATGTTATAATTTTTTCTTCTGAGCAATCACGTTTTTAAAATGCCATTTCAATCTAATAATTTTAACACCTGTCTCAAACAAGAAAAAGTGAGATGGTATCATTGGTCTTTTAATGTATAATTCTACCAAAAAAAGCAACAGATTCTAATACAATTAAGTTCAACTGTGTTGTTTGTCATTTAGTGTGATAAGAAGTTTCTGTGAAGCCAATTTGATCGAGTTGGTTGGCCTGCATGAACAGTGGTTGAGATAACTTGGGATAAGATTTGGAGACTGGGATTCAAGAAGAAAGCGACAAGAAAGAGAAAGAATCTGGGTTGCTAGATTTTCTTCAGTTTACTTTGGTTAACTGAAAAGGACATTGGTTGAGTTTGTATATACCAGCTAACTACTTTAAAATACAAACATATTATATAATAATTAATTCTCCATTCAAATTTAGACTAGATGAATGGGAGAGAGAAAAAATATTGAAAAGAAGATTAGTGATGTAATTGTCAAAATGAATTGTTGTCTCGTGAAATGCAACCCTTGATTCATGATGGTATCTATAGTTACAAAAGAATCCAATCAAATTTAGGAGAAATAATCATAGCCTAAATATACGGGAGATAAAAAAGATAAGGGTACTGGAAATGCACACACATGTATTAATCATAGCCATAAGATGACAAGAAGATAATTCGGTACTAGCTTTTCAAATGGACAATCGAAAGAGAATTGACAAGTGAAACCCTTGATAATCATAGCCAATGAATCAAGTGTTTGACGTAGAAAAATTGAAAGAGGATTGAAAGGTGAACTTTAGAAACGTCTCAGTCACTTTTCAATTCTCTTTCAATTTTTATATCAAAGTTGCATTTGATTGACATGCTATTGTACTAAAAGTGAAAAACAAAGTTAAGAGAAAGACCCCTCTGATCTTGGAACATTATCTACCGCTTAATTTGCGTAAATGTTGGGCAACTTTATCACTCTGCAGCTCAATCCTTGAATCACCTCTCAAAAAATAAGGGGGTGATCTGAGGGATAAATTTGATGCTACGAGCTATTCAATTAAATTTGATCGAAGAATGCATAAATTTGATGCACATGCAGTTGAATATTTTGTAATGATTCAATAGCTACCACATTTCATCCAGAAGTTTTAATTGACAAAACTGGAAAACAGTAAGTAGATTACGGAAGCCGCATGTGCCGTCCATATCAAGTAAAGCTACGGATATTCTAAAATTCTGGGTATCTTTGCAATCTTGGATTGAAAATGACATCGATGAATAATTAGTATAAATTAATATCACCTGATGAAGGGCTATCACGTTATTGAAGAAAGAACATAATTAAGACAACACTTGTACAATGATGCATATATTCTGGAAGCCACTGACATGCACAGATGTAGAATTGAGGTCAGCCAATCATCCATTTGCTGTTGTTCTTTTCTTTTTCAATCAAAACAACATAAGAAACAAAGAGGGCCTACGCCTACTCAATCTTTTCTCAGATTATTGATGCTAAAAGCTGTCCCAATAATGTTTGACAATGCATACAACAGCACATGCAGTTGAATATTCTGCAATGAGTCTGATGCTGGTTTAGTAAAGATGATTGGTGAGTGTTATCTATAAAAGTCAAAGAAAAGGACCACACCACCGCTTGAAATATCAGAGGTTGGGGTTGCCTGGTTTTCCAGTATTTTTAAAACTGGAGTGTGATCGACTTGACTTCTCACTAATTTATGATTTAATCATGATCGGTTCAACTTATTAAATAATATTAAATATTTAACATTTGCTTTAACCATAAATTATATGAAACAAATTTGTATAATTATCAATAACAATAAAGTATATTTATTTATTTGAAACATAAATTTCAATTTATTAAAAAAACTCAAAAAATAGAAGAAAAATTAAAATTAAAGGTTAAGGTAATAAGAATTTGTCGAACCTGACTCTGTCAATTTTGCCTGGTTCAGCCATTTCACCCATTTTTTTGACCAAGACTTATACCAAATTAATTTTTAATAACAATAAGACTGGACTGTAAGTCAATTTCTGATTCAATCGGATGTTAGAAAAAGTATAGTTTTCAATCAAGCCGTCAAGACTTTTTTTATGATTCATAAAAGTTAAGCAACCCAGTCAAACTAAATATTTTTCTATGCAAAATATATGCGAATTTCATTTTCATATCCATACCCTACCATGTTTACAGAGTTTGATCAACAAAACAATCATTTAAAATTTCAATTTGTCAGAGTGATCTCTTATTCTTTCAGCATAGTTAAGAAACAAAATTCTAATTTTAGGTGAATTATGATAAATTATTTGTATACTTTTATTTACTTTACTTTATTAATTTTGTACATAATTTTTAATTCATTTATTTTCGTGCCTATTTTACAGATTAAAAAAAATTAGTTTTACTGCTACATTAGATTCCAATTATATTAAAGTTTTTGTTAATATTATAAATCCATAAACTGGATGCACGTGACCTGAACTCTGAGCATGCACTCAAATTCACTTGCATTATAGGCTATACCTCGTAGGCGAAGACAGAGCACCCTGCTTTCTTTGATGTGATAGTTACAGTGTTTTTGTCATTTAGTGTGACCGGCGATCTTTGAGAAACAAAGAGGGCCTACGCCTACTACGCCTACCCCACCCCTTGGTCCAACAAAAAGCGTGTTAAAAGGTTTCTTCTTTGAGCACTAATTATATGTCGGACTATTCTCAATTATTGATGCTAAGAGCTGGTCCCACACTTCGGTATAAATATCATCACGTTCTATTAGAGAGAGCAAAAAACTAACACACTTGTGTAGAATGGGGGTGGTGCATATATTCTCGAAGCCACTAACATGCACAGATGTAGCATCGAGGTCAGTTAATCATCCATTTGTTACAGTTCTTTTCTTTCTCATTCAAAACAACATAAAAAAAAGTTTGATCCCTACAAAGAAAACTCATCAACTTCTCTAACACATCAATTTCAAGTAAAATATATATTTGTTTGGGTTCCAGCATATTGCATTTGGAGGATGTATATAAAATCATAAATATGAATTTTGATTGTTTTAGTTTTATTATACAATAATTTATTAAGTTTGACAGTTTGATTTCACTGATAATTTTAAACCCTGTATAATGGGCATATCTATGTAGGTTAACAATCCCAAGTGAAAGCTTAGAGCACTTTCCTAAGATTTCTGAGGAGCATCACTCAATAAATTTTACTGTCCTAGACTTGGAAGGGCATCCATGGCGTTTTTATCTCTTTACCTGGAGAAGAGGTGCACACCCAAAACCTGTTCTTAATGGAAGAGATTGGCTTGCCTTTGTAAAGGCCAAATGTCTAAAAGAAGGGGATATAATAACTTTCTCAAAAGAAGCAGATGAGACCAATGGAGTGATATTTAGAATCCAAGCATGCAAAACAAATATGACGTTCCGTTGCCAATATTATTAGGTTGAATAAAATTACGGCTATAATTTTTAAATAAAATTTTATGTATAAATAAAAATATATTATCTTATTTATAATATAATAATATATTATTATTTATAAATAAATTTATATAAAAATTTTGATAAAAAGTACTCTTATTAGGTTTATCTTCGTGTGGTTTTTAATGTTTTTTGTTTTATGGATTCTGCAACACCGGACATCCAATTCTGGTTTGAAAACCGTTGTGTACATTCCTGTTTGTACATTCCTGTTTAAAAATAAAAAATTTGTAAGTTGCCAACAAAATCAATGATAAGACGTCTCTTGGATTCCCGTTGCTTTTGTTTTTTTTTTTTTAATCATGTATATTTTTATTTAAGCCAAAAGTGGTTTAATGAATTGTCAAACTCGTACAATAAGTTGTGAAAACCAAAATGCCATCTATCAAATCGTTAGGATTTTGTCATTATCAATGTCGGCTAGGATTTTGTCAGCGATTAAAGAGAAAAGCGGCGAAGTACTTCGAGCGGCGGAGAACGTCGGAGTGGAGGTAGACCTACACCTTGACTTTGGCAGAGGATTCCGCGCTGAAAGGGGAAGACGAATCCACGCAGTTTAATACGTCGGAGGAAAAGGAATGGTCGGCTGTGGAGTGGTCGTTGAAGGAGGAAGTGGATTTTATCCGTCGGAGTTTCACAGAGGATTCGGAGCGGATCGTGTCTGGAGTGGGGCGTTGAGGTCGTGGCGAGGCACGTACTGTTTTTTTTTGGGTGTTCCTCGGGATCATTCGTCTCTACTGCTTGTTCTCCTCGTTGATATTGCGGCTACCGTTGCGGAACGACAAGAAAACGGCATCGTTAACAGTGATAGTGGTGATGATTTTGAATTCGTTTCTAACGAAAGGGAGGGTTCTGACTACGCTTCATCTCTTTATGGTTTGTAGCTTCTTCTGCTTGTGAGATTTCGCTATAGAAACAGCCCTCCAAGCCTTAAAAACAATCATCCAACTCCACTTTGAAAAAGGTGCCATTAACCTCCAAAAAAAAAAAGGTGCCTCACAAACTCTTCTTCTCTTCTGCATTTTCTTGAGCCTTGTTCATGGCCCGGGCTCAGTCCCCCCGCCTCCAATGCGGCCACTGCTGGGTCCCCATCACGCTACTCTCCCTCGCCCACCTGATCTTCTACGTTTTTGTGGCTCAAAGTCTCAAGTGCATCAATGGATTCGAGTGCCACAAGTTGACTCTGGGTTTGGCGACTGAGAAGCTGGGGGAGATAAAAATGAGAATGACTCTTGCTTTTGTTGAATGAAGTAGATGGTGGGTATGAAAGTAGGCCAAGGAAGTTACGGATTTCGTTGAAGGAGGAAGAGAAGGTCCACTGCCGCCATCTTCGCAGTCGGAGGAGGAGGATGAACGGGAGGCAGTACCGGAGGACATCTATCGCCTTTTCATAAGAAATCTCTTGTTCCCCAGTTTAATGTCAAATCTAAGAGTGTACAACAAATTATACAAATAATTTTATTAAATATTAAAAAATGGTTAAATTACCTTAATTAATTAATTAACTAAGGTATTTTAGATATTACGTTAAAAAAACAAAAAATGATAAATCAACCATTTAAGTCTTAAACTTAGTGATTATATAAAATAAGTGTTATCCACAAATGTGAGGCTTTAATGATTAAACTTAGTAGTTTGGGGCAATGATTCGAAAACCGGATCAGACTGGCCAGTTTAATTGCTTGAACCAAGAATCAGTATCAAGTCTTGTCTTATTAATATAAAAAATCAATTTTGTTATTGATTCGGTCAAACCCAATCAGAAACCGGATTTGATTGGATGAACTAGTTAAAACTAAGTTTGGTTGGATTTAACTTTTGAATTTTTTTAAATTTTAATTATTTTTGAATAATTTGATTATTTTTTATTTTTCTATTATTCTCTAATTGAATTAGTTAAATCAGTTGAATTATAAATAAGTAAGACAACTTATTCAATTACTGGTCCAATTTTGAAAACATTGGTTTGGAGATGATTGCGAGCATTGATCAATGTAATGGGACGATGAAATTTTACATAACTACTTCACGGTGTAGTGAGCTCTCAAAATTGACCGTCTAAGTGCGTGAATGGGGTACTCTCGCAACACGAAAGGCTACACTTTCACCAATCTTCTTTAAACCAATACAACTCCAAATTCCATTTGAAAAAAAAAAAAAATCAAGACATCCAATCAAGTATTTCCTCAAACACCTGCCAGGCAACCAAGATCAAACCCAATCTATCCCTCCAAACCAAAATAGATCTTAAAGCTCCTTTACAACCCAACAAAAAGTGCAACTGGGTAGAAGGATAAAGAGGATCGACTAGGTGGATAATATAATATCGACTAACAAGTATTGTAAAAATGGTTATGTAAGAAATTTATAACATCAAAATAATTAGAATGAGCACAAAATAATTATTTTAAAACACAAACAATGTCATTATTCAACCATAAATCTTCCAAGATTCACTTATAAGGTTTATTATGCAACCATTTTATAAAATAAAATTGAAACCACCATCATAGGTTGTTAAGAGGCATTTACTCTTGTCGGAAGCTCCTTCGTTTTTATCAACCGTGGAGGTGCGCGTATTGCTTCCATTCCAAGCATAGGACGGCAGCACAACAACAATAAAGAAATGAAAAAAAGGAAACTTGATCAATAAGCCAAAAAAGGGTTAAAATGAACCAACCGATGCAATGTTACAATAAATTATTACAACCCATAGTCAAAAAAGTTGAAAGCAACATATTAAAGACAGGAGAATATTCTCCTTTTCTAGTCTTGAAGCCCATAATCACAGCTGCTTTTTTTGAGTGGATCTTATCGGCAAATCCTTTCTTTATCTAAGAAGTAGTTGTGTTGATTGCATAAGCATCTTGTCTCTACCAAGATGGGTCTTTCAATTTGTTGAGTGTTACTGTCTCATCACTATGGTCTACTGTGTCGTCAGCGTATGAAAGCTCTTCAACTTTCAAAACCCTAGCAAGACCCTTAGCAGGGTTGTTCAATCTCCATTCTAGCTGATCAACGCCTATTCTATCAGTTATGCTCCACCATATATGCTCCTTCCCAACACTCTCGGTTTCTTTGAATTTGCCTACAATCAAGGTAATTTAGTCTTTTATCAAATATATAGTTGGATGTAACTGTTTATACTAATGCATAGTACAATGGACTTGTTTATAAAAATAAGTTGGTGAGAATTGTCAGTTTCAACAAAATTTCAGCGGGAAATAGTCATTTAGCCTTACAAGAAAAAACATTCAATTCAATAATCAAGAAATATCAACTGAAGTTAGTCGTGAATCAAGGATTTGGTGAGCCCTATACTGTAACCAATTAGCATCTATTGTGCTGAATTGTAATGGCCATGGTTGTCGTGGTCTGACAGAATTTTTATTTCAAATATACACATGGGCTTTATTTCCACTGTTTTCTTGTCAGACTTGAAGCCTAGTTTCTTCATTATGAGCAATAACAAGATTTTTTACGCATTACCAACAAAGAGTACTACGAATATTTATTGATGGCTTAATGACACAGGAGCTCCACAAACTAATTAAGAAAATGTCAGCACATAAACATAATCACAAAACTAGGATAATTCCATAAAGTTACAGTTGAAATAATTTATTGAAAAATTCTGGTGAAGTTGAACACAAAAGCTGGTACACAGGACGTGAATGTATCTTCGTCGGACTGTTAAGAGGTAAATAACATGCTGGTAGTCCCTTTGAAAGGTGGTTGTGAACCTTGTGGTCAAAGGGAAGGAATAAAAAAGCCACCATTGATTAAGCCATCGGCAATAGAGCGATAAGCAGCTTCTGTTAGATGAATTCCATCCCAATTCGCATAAGTGGATGGATCTTTGCAAGCTTTTTGATCCAGTGTGACCGCACCTCGCTGAGTTATTAAAGTTGTACGGTCCACCTCCTCCAGAGCAACCTGTTAGGTGAGGATAATTTAATCCTTACTTGACAATTATAAATAGAATTGAAATATATTGATTAACTCGAGTTTTAATATATCCACAAGAAAACATTATAATTGATGGCATCTTTGAAACGAAGAGACGAAGATGGTAGAAAAGGGAGACGAAAAGTTGGAAGACAGTGAGAACGTTGACGGTTAGAAAGGAAATAGTAGTCAAAAGAAAAGAAAAAAATTATAAAAAAATAATTTATTTCCAAATTTTAAGTGGGGAGAATTGTTAAATTTTTAAATTAGAGAAAGAAAAATATAATAAATTTTTAGTTTTTTAATAATTTTAATTAAATAACATTTTTACAAATTTTAATAGAATAATGAGTATTTAAGTTTTTAAAAGTAAAAATTTGAAATTTCACCAAATCTTGGATGGGAATAAGTCTTTTGATCTTTGCATTATTAAGCATTTTTAGACTTTGTAGGGTCAGTGACAAACCTACCTCTCTTTTTCCGCATAGCCCGTGATAAAACAATAGGCCAAACGACTATTTCCCACCTAAGGTTTAGCGTTTTCTCAAATGTCCCCCCTTTAACTATGGAAACACCAAATACTCATTCATGACCGGTTAGATTTAACAAAACCCTAACGGTGGTAAGGGTAAAATCATCATTTTCGTTATAATATTAAAAATAAACTAAAATGGAAATAATTTTGCCCCCCTAAACTTTAAAAACTAATATTTTTCCCCAGCCTAAGTTTTAAAAAACCGTAGTTTCACCCTAGGGTTTGGTTTTGAAATCTCCGACGACCTCTCCGGCTCTGTTGCCGATGACCTCTCCCTCCTGAAGCAACCTCTCCTCCCGGCGATATCTTTCCTCCCATTTGGAGGTCCGATCGACGCCCGGAGACCCCGTGGGAGACGAAGAACTTCGTCTCCCATTTGGAGGTCCGATCGACGCCCGGAGACGCTGTGAGAGACGAAGAACTTCGTCTTCCCAACGAAGTTCTTCGTCTCCCACGGGGTCTCCAGGCGCCGATCGGACCTCCAAATGGGAGAAAAGATATCGCCGGGAGGAGAGGTTGCTTCGGGAGGGAGAGACCGTCGGCAACGAAGCCGGAGAGGTCACCGGAGATTTCAAAACCAAACCCTAGGGTGAAACTACGGTTTCCCGACGAAGTTCTTCGTCTCCCACGGCGTCTCCGGGCGCCGATCGGACCTCCAAATGGGAGGAAAGATATCGCCGGGAGGAGAGGTTGCCTCGGGAGGGAGAGGCCGTCGGCAACGGAGCCGGAGAGGTCGCCGGAGATTTCAAAACCAAACCCTATGGTGCAACTGCGGTTTTTTAAAACTTAGGCTGGGGGAAAATGTTAGTTTTTAAAGTTTAAGGGGGCAAAAAGAAATAAAATTTTTAGGCGTTAGGGTTCTGTTAAATCTAACTGGCCATAGGTGGATGTTTGGTGTTTCCATAGTTAAAGGGGAGACATTTGAGAAAACGCTAAACCTTGGGTGGGAAATAGTCGTTTGGCCAAAACAATACATAACTTTGTGGGTTATGTTGAAGGCTGTAAAGAGACTTATATTACTCAACATCAACATAACCAATAATTTTGAGATTTAATTTTAAAACATTATTGTATTACTGTTCAATAGATATGTAAACAGTATTATATGAAATTAGAAAGATAAAGATATATGGAATGGATTTGGTGAAAAATAAAAGCTGATTGTAGCTTTCTAATAATTTGACAATAAATTTCTCCAGTTTTTCTCGTGCTGAATCAACCGACTGGAGAAATTCTCAGAACAATGATGCACCAATGCATAGTTTATAAAGAAACAGAGGTTAAAATCTATGATTCCATTGTCCTCTATAGAATATTCAATCAATCATCAAACTTACTGTATGCTACGATATCTTCATAAAGATGAGGAAAAAAAAAAAAAAACTAGTCCAGAAAGGCTACGAACACTGACCAGGAAATTGAATAAGTAATTGCAGTATAACATTAGCTTTCCATGAAAGTATGGCCTCTCAAAGAAAATAAAAATGTAGGACTAACAATTTAGAACTGTATGCATAGCACAAACAGGCCTCGCAATTTTATTTATGGAATGGGATCTCTGAGTTTAAACTTCGAAAGTGGAGTTCGCATTATTGTTAGGATCATTAGATTGTCACTGTGCCAATCTAATGATCCCAACAATACCCCACCCAAAAAGAACCAACTTGCCCTCAAGGTGAGAATGAGGAGAAGAGCAATCAAACAAAGCAAGATAGCTCTGTGAAGAAATGTTGTCATTTCCATTATGCTAGAATTGTCATCAATGTTTCCCAAACTATTTAAATGATTCTCTATCTTGGTTAGGACATCCTCCTTATGCATAGTCTCAATCGAGATGATGATGGGTTGTATAAAAGAGAGTTGGGTTGGATGGAGTTGCTTGCGTTTGGGTTGTAATGATTAAGGTAATTGGATTGGGTTTAATTTGTGACACTGGGTCGGTAGGATTTGGATTTGGTTGGAGTGAATGTGACGCAGTAGCTGGGTTAGAATAATATTTGAGTTTAGGGTTCGGTATGATAATTGCGCTTTAATTAATTGGGCTTGATTGAGTGAAAATAATTGGATTGAGTGGAGATAAGTGAAAGTTGGATTTGGGTGTTTGGTAAGTTGGGTCTGGGTTGTTGAATGTTGAATTGAATTCAGAAATATTAAGATTTGGTTGGATTGGAAAGATTTTTGAGTTACCTTTATATTGAACTTTGGTTTGGGAATGGTCTACTGGGTCAGGTAATATTTTACTGGGTCTATGAGATGTGTAATTAATTAAAAAAAAGGGCAAGTACATTTCAAGCCCAGAAAAATGATGATTAAATAAAATAGGAGAAAACAATTTTAATTTTGCTAACCTTTGCAGTCCAGCATTTGCCTTCTCCACTGCGGATGGCATTGACCAAGCCAGTATAATCCCATTTGTTAATCACATTGTCAGGACCTTCATGTATCTCTACTTCAATTGCATAACCCCCATTTTTTATTAGGAATATAATGCTCTTTTGTCCACATCAGATCATTATTGAGACATCCTGAGCTGTTACCTGAATTGAAGCATGCAACATTAGTTACTAAACAAACTCTAAACCTTAAAAAGAGTTTTATTTTTTTTATTTTTAACTAACTAAAATGTGCAATTTATAAGTCAATCATGATGTCAAATGCAAACGTTTCAATGAACCATTTAATAAGGATTTTTAATAATAGTATGGCAGATGAAAAAGGGAGGACAAAGATGGTGGCAATTGGCAATGGCATAGCCGGAGAGGAGAAAACTTAAAGATTTAGAGGTGAAAAAGTCATTTTTCAAAGTTGAGATCTAGGGATGAAAGTTTATTTTTAAAATATGAGAGGAGAAAATTATATATTTTTAATATTATTATTAAAATAACAATTCTACTCTCATAGTTAACAATAATTTTAACAAAAATTTAGAGACAAATAGATATTTAGTATTTTACACTCTCATATATATATACTTTTGAATTTCAATTAAAAATTGGATGGGACATAATCCTTTTCCCGAGAATCTATTTTGGTAGATTTTCTTCAGTGTACTTTAGTTAACTGGATAGGACATTGACTAACATCCCCTTCAATTAAGCTCTCCAAGAATTATGCTGGATAGGTCTCCCGAGAATTTCTCCATCCCCCCACAGTTTAAGTAACAAAAAGGGCATATTGATCGAAGAATGAAACAATAGCACATGCAGTCGAATGTTCTGCAATGATTCCAATGCTGGCTTGGTAAAGATGATTGGTCACTGTAATGTATCAAATTCAAAGAAAAGGGCCACACCACCGTCTGCTTTTTTAACGTTAGTAAGACCAGAGATATCACACTCATTTATGATTGCATCCTTCAATTTATTATTAAATTATATCAATATTTAATATATATATATATATATATATATATATATTTTAAATATAAATCATATGAAATTGAGTAAAAATAAATTTGTATAGTTATTAATAAGAATAAAGTATATTTATTTTTTTAAAATATAAATTTTAATTCATTAAAATAAAAAAATTCAAAAAATATAATAAAAATTAAAATGAGTTAGGATAATAAGAGTCTATTAAACCGAGTTTCTACCAATTAGTCAAACAGGTTTTACTAAAATACAAACATATTATACAATAATGAACTCTCCATTCAAATTTAGACTAGATATATGGAAGTGCACACACGTGTATTAATCATAGCCATAAGATGACAAGAAAATAATTCGGTATTAGCTTTTCTCTATTGCAAATCAATGTCCGTGAACTTGTTGTCTGTACGAAATGCTACTTCGAAACCCTTGATTTTTGACTGACATGCGGTTGAATGTTCTGCAATGATGCCTTTGAAATGCAGCTGAAGATACTAAAAGTGAAAAACAAAGTTAAGAGAAAGACCCTTTGACAGCTGTTCCAATAAAATTGGATCAAAAAATGCAAAAACAATAGCACATGCAGTTGAATATTCTGCAATGATGCAATAGCTACCACATCTTATCAAGAAGTGAGAACAGAAAAAACTTAAAAACAGTCTTTAGATTACTGAAGCAGCATGAGCCGTCCATATTATAATCGAATGATTTTCAATAAAGACGAATTTGATGATTCATAAAAGTTGACGTGTTGATGATTATTATTTTGTTTCTTTGTTGATTCTGTCAAAGTTTTATTAATTTTATAAATTCATAAACTGGATGCACGTGAGCTAAACCCTGAGTATGCACTCAAATTCACTTGTATTATAGGAGATCTTTCTTTCTTTCACATGACAGTTACAGTGTTTTTGTCATTTAAAAAACCAAAGAGGGCCTACGCTTACCCCACTCTTTAGTCAACAGACAAAGCATGCTAAAGGGTTGCTTTTTTAGCAGTAATTTACTATAAATATACCAATTATCCTGGAGGCTATCACCTTATTGAAGAAAGAATATAATTAGTAAACCACTTTCGTACAATGGTGCAGATATTCTGGAAGCACCTGACAGCCACAGATGTAGAATCGAGGTCAGTTAATCATCCATTTTTGCTGCTGTTCTTTTCTTTCTCATCCCTAACAACATAAGATTACGTCTTAAAAACATCAATTCCAAGTAAATCTATATTGGTCTGTGCTACAGCGTATTGCATTCACAGGATGTATATAAAATCATAAATATAAACTTTGATTGTCTTAGTTTTGTTATATAATAATTTATTAAATTTAACAGTTTGATTTTACTGATAATTTTGAACCTTGTTCAATGGATATATCTATGTAGGTTGACAATTCCAACTGAATATTGGAAGCACTTTGGTGAGGTTGATCCGGGGCAGCACTCAATAGAATTTACTGCCCTAGACGTGGAAGGGAATCAGTGGGATTTCTGTCTCTCTACCCGGACAAAGGGTGAATATGCAAAACCTGTTCTTAATGGAAGAGGTTGGCTTGCATTTGTAAGAGCCAAGTCTTTGCAGATAGGGGATGGAATAATTTTCTTAAGGGAAGCAGATGAGGGCAATGGGGTAATTTTTAAAATCCATGCAGGCAAAATTAGAGCGAATCTACAGCTATTGGGTATAGATACTCCAGCGTTTGAATAGTATACCATGATGTTTTATATATATAATTTGTAAATAATTTTATACATAAATAATAATATATTATTAAATGATTAGATATTATTTTATTTTTAATTATCTAATCACATGATAATATATTATTATTTATGAATAAAATTATAATATTATTAATGTCTAGGTGTGCTTTTTACTGTTTTCTGTTATTATCTATCCAGTGTCTACTTTCCTTTTTGTCAAGATGTAGTTGTGATGGTTTAAAAATAAAAAATTAGTGAGTTACCAACAAAATCAATCATATGACGTCTTTTGTATTCTCGATGCTTTTTTTTTTTTAATAATGTATGTTTTTATTTAAAGCCAAAAGTGGTTTAATGAATTGTCAAACTTCCGTACATTAAGTGCTATTACCAGTATCAATGTCGGTTAGGCCTTTGCCAGCGATACGAGAGAAAGTGGCGAAGTGTTTCGAGTGGTGGAGGACGTTGGAGCGGTGAAGATTGATAACCTTGTTTTATACATGTTTGATGCTTGATTATTTATGATTGTTTAATTCTTACTTGATTGATGATATATTGGATATCTTCAACAAAGATAAGAATGAAAAACTCACTCGTCCTTTGGTCTAACTAATGAACCAAGCTAATTGAAGGCAAGACTTGATAAAAGAAAATGGATTGGCCATTCCAATCTTTCTTAGTGATGATAATTTTCCTCAGCAAAAGTTATGTCCATTTCCTAGTCATTGAAGCTTATTAACGAGATGAAACTGTAGGGTTAAACAATATAATACGGCATCTTACACATCTATTGATAACAGAGGCATGCATAAATCATATATACATGACCATTTCAAACTTTAATAACTAAAATGACTAATCCATAGAACTATTCACTCATCAGTAGAATTATTAATGACAAAAAAATATATTTATTTTTTTAAAACATAAAATTTAATTTATTAAAATAAAAAACTTAAAAATAATAATAAAAATTAAAATTAATAATTAGGATAACAAGACTTTATCAAATTGGGTTTTTACTAGTTTTGTCTAGTTTATCCAATTAACTAGTTTTAACTAGATTTAATTGAATTTTACACTAAATCAATTTTTAGTAACAAGCAAACCAAATCATAAGTTGATTTGTTATTAAACTAATTAATTTAATTTTAAATATAGTGTGGTTTTTAATCAAGACGTATTTGATGATTCATAAAGGTTTATGCAACCCAGTCAAACTACATATCACATTTCTAGAATTACATCAACAAAATAATCTTTTAAAATTCTAACTTGCCAAAGTGATCTCTCACTGTTTCATCATATTTAAGAAACAAAATTCCAATTTTGGGTGAATTAAGATGAACCACTTGTACTCTTTTTTTTATTGTATAATTATTTATTTTATTAATACCGTACATAATTTTTGATTCATCTATTTACATGCCTATTATTTTGATTTTAAAAAAAAAGCTTTACTGCTATATTAGACTCCAATTATAGCAAAACTTTTTTTTTTTTGGTTAGATTTGTAGATGGAAGTTTCTTTGTCAAAGTTTATATTAATATTATTATAAAATTCATAAACGTGGATGCACATGAGCAAAATTCTGAGTGTGCACTCAAATTCACTTGTATTATAGGAGGCTATATCTCCTATGTGAAGACAGGCCAATAAAGCAGGCTATCCTTTCTTTGATATAATAATTAAAGGGTCATATGATCAATTTATAATTCTAAGGGTCATCAATTTATAATTCTTTCTTCTGAGCAATCACCTTTTTAAAATGCCAGTTCAATCTAATAATTTTAACACCTGCCTCAAACAAGAAAAAGTGAGATGGTATCACTGGTCTTTTAATGTATAATTCTACCATGAAAAGCTACAGATTCTAATACAATTATGTTCAACTGTGTTGTTTGTCATTTAGTGCGATAAGAAGTTTCCGTGAAGCCAATTTGATCGAGTTGGTTGGCCTGCATGAACAGTGGTTGAGATAACTTGGGATAAGATTTGGAGACTGGGATTCAAGAAGATAGCGACAAGAAAGAGAAAGAATCTGCGTTGCTAGATTTTCTTCAGTTTACTTTAGTTAACTGAAAAGGACATTGGTTGAGTTTGTATATATCAGCTAACCACTTTAAAATACAAACATATTATATAATAATTAATTCTCCATTCAAATTTAGACTAGATGTATGGGAGAGAGAAAAAATATTGAAAAGAAGATTAGTGATGTAATTGTCAAAATGAATTGTTGTCTCGTGAAATGCAACCCTTGATTCATGATGGTATCTATAGTTACAAAAGAATCCAATCAAATTTAGGAGAAATAATCATAGCCTACATATACGGGAGATAAAAAAGATAAGGGTACTGGAAATGCACACACATGTATTAATCATAGCCATAAGATGACAAGAAGATAATTCGGTACTAGCTTTTCAAATGGACAATCGAAAGAGAATTGACAAGTGAAACCCTTGATAATCATAGCCAATGAATCAAGTGTTTGACGTAGAAAAATTGAAAGACAATTGAAAAGTGAACTTTAGAAGCGTCTCACTCACTTTTCAATTCTCTTTCAATTTTTATATCAAAGTTGCATTTGATTGACGTGCTATTGTACTAAAAGTGAAAAACAAAGTTAAGAGAAAGACCCCTCTGATCTTGGAACATTATCTACCGCTTAATTTACGTAAATGTTGGGCAACTTTATCACTCTGCAGCTCAATCCTTGAATCACCTCTCAAAAAATAAGGGGGTGATCTGAGGGATAAATTTGATGCTACGAGCTATTCAATTAAATTTGATCGAAGAATGCATACAATAGCACATGCAGTTGAATATTCTGTAATGATGCAATAGCTACCACATTTCATCCAGAAGTTTTAATTGACAAAACTGGAAAACAGTAAGTAGATTACGGAAGCAGCATGTGCCCTCCATATCAAGTAAAGCTACGGATGTTCTAAAATTCTGGGTATCTTTGCAATCTTGGATTGAAAATGACATCGATGAATAATTAGTATAAATTAATATCACCTGATGAAGGGCTATCACGTTATTGAAGAAAGAATATAATTAAGAAAACACTTGTACAATGATGCATATATTCTGGAAGCCACTGACATGCGCAGATGTAGAATTGAGGTCAGTCAATCATCCATTTGCTGTTGTTCTTTTCTTTTTTCAATCAAAACAACATAAGAAACAAAGAGGGCCTACGCCTACTCAATCTTTTCTCAGATTATTGATGCTAAAATCTGTCCCAATAATGTTTGACAATGCATACAACAGCACATGCAGTTGAATATTCTGCAATGAGTCTGATGCTGGTTTAGTAAAGATGATTGGTGAGTGTTATCTATAAAAGTCAAAGAAAAGGACCACACCACCGCTTGAAATATCAGAGGTTGGGGTTGCCTGGTTTTCCAGTATTTTTAAAACTGGAGTGTGATCGAATTGACTTCTCACTAATTTATGATTTAATCATGATCGATTTAACTTATTAAATAATATTAAATATTTAACATTTGCTTTAACCATAAATTGTATGAAACAAATTTGTATAATTATCAATAACAATAAAGTATATTTATTTATTTGAAACATAAATTTCAATTTATTAAAAAAACTCAAAAAATAGAATAAAAATTAAAATTAAAGGTTAAGGTAATAAGAATTTGTCGAACCTGACTCTGTCAATTTTGTTTGGTTCAGCCATTTCACCCATTTTTTTGACCAAGCCTTATACCAAATTAATTTTTAATAACAATAAGACTGGACTGTAAGTCAATTTCTGATTCAATCGGATGTTAAAAAAAGTATAGTTTTCAATCAAGCCGTCAAGACTTTTTTTATGATTCATAAAAGTTAAGCAACCCAGTCAAACTAAATATTTTTCTATACAAAATATATGCGAATTTCATTTTCATATCCATACCCTACCATGTTTACAGAGTTTGATCAACAAAACAATCATTTAAAATTTCAATTTGTCAGAGTGATCTCTCACTCTTTCACCATAGTTAAGAAACAAAATTCTAATTTTAGGTGAATTATGATAAATTATTTGTATACTTTTATTTACTTTACTTTATTAATTTTGTGCATAATTTTTAATTCATTTATTTTCGTGCCTATTTTACTGATAAAAAAAATTAGTTTTACTGCTATATTAGATTCCAATTATATCAAAGTTTTTGTTAATATTATAAATTCATAAACTGGATGCACGTGACCTGAACTCTGAGCATGCACTCAAATTCACTTGCATTATAGGCTATACCTCGTAGGCGAAGACAGAGCATCCTGCTTTCTTTGATGTGATAGTTACAGTGTTTTTGTCATTTAGTGTGACCGGAGATCTTTGAGAAACAAAGAGGGCCTACGCCTACTACGCCTACCCCACCCCTTGGTCCAACAAAAAGCGTGTTAAAAGGTTGAACACTAATTATATGTCAGACTATTCTCAATTATTGATGCTAACAGCTGTCCCACACTTCGGTATAAATATCATCGCGTTCTATTGGAGAAAGAAAAAAACTAACACACTTGTATAGAATGGGGCTGGTGCATATATTCTCGAAGCCACTAACATGCACAGATGTAGCATCGAGGTCAGTTAATCATCCATTTGCTACTGTTTTTTTCTTTCTCATTCAAAACAACATAAGAAAAGCTTGATCCCTACAAAGAAAACTCATCAACTTCTCTAACACATCAATTTCAAGTAAAATATATATTTGTTTAGGTTACAGCATGTTACATTTGGAGGATGTATATAGAATCATAAATATGAACTTTGATTATTTTAGTTTTGTTATACAACAATTTATTAAGTTTGACAGTTTGATTTCACTGATAATTTTAAACCCTGCACAATGGGCATATCTATGTAGGTTAACAATCCCAAGTGAAAGCTTAGAGCACTTTCCTAAGATTTCTGAGGAGCATCACTCAATAAATTTTACTGTCCTAGACTTTGAAGGGCATCCATGGCGTTTTTATCTCTTTACCTGGAGAAGAGGTGCACACCCAAAACCTGTTCTTAATGGAAGAGATTGGCTTGCCTTTGTAAAGGCCAAATGTCTAAAGGAAGGGGATATAATAACTTTCTCAAAAGAAGCAGATGAGGTCAATGGAGTGATATTTAGAATCCAAGCACGCAAAACAAATATGACGTTTCGTTGCCAATATTATTAGGTTGAATAAAATTACGGCTATAATTTTTAAATAAAATTTTATGTATAAATAAAAATATATTATCTTATTTTTAATATAATAATATATTATTATTTATAAATAAAATTATATAAAAATTTTGATAAAAAGTACTCTTATTAGGTTTATCTTCGTGTGGTTTTTAATGCTTTTTGTTTTATGGATTCTGCAACACCGGACATCCAATTCTGGTTTGAAAACCGTTGTGTACACTCCTGTTTGTAGATCCTTGGAAATCTCTTGTTTCAGATGTGGATGTGATGGTTTAAAAATAAAAAATTTGTAAGTTGCCAACAAAATCAATGATAAGACGTCTCTTGGATTCCCGTTGCTTTTATTTATTTTTTTTTTAATCATGTATATTTTTATTTAGGGAAATTTTAAAAAATGGCCAAAATGCCCTCCCATTAAGCAAAAATACCCAAAATCACTATTTTCAAGCCAAAATGCCCAAAATCACTGTTTCAAAAAAAAAAATGCCTATGACTTTTTTTAATACCAAAACTACCCTTCCCCTCATATTTATATAACTCTCCCACTTACTATGGAGTTTTAATGTAGTTTTAGATAAATATGAGGGGTTTTTGGATATTTTACATTATAAAGGTATTTTGATATTTATTTATTTATTTCAAACTTTTTCTAAAATGTCAAAATTACCCTTCCCTTCATTTATATAACTCCCCTCACTCATTATGGGGATTAAAATAATTTTAGATAAATATGAGGGGTTTTTGGATATTTTACATTGTAAAGGCATTTTCATTTTTCAACTTTTAGAATTCGAATTTCAGTTCCGTTTTTTCGAATTTCACCGTTTTACGATATATCGACTCGTATTTTTCAGATTTCTGAAGGATTTTTCGTTTGTTGTCATTCTAGGGTTTTTCAACTTTTACAATTCGAATTTCAGTACCGTTTTTTCAGATTTCATCGTTTTACGAGATATGGACTCGTATTTTTCAGATTTCCGAAGGATTTTTCGTTTGTTGCCATTTTAGGGTTTTTCAACTTTTAGAATTCGAATTTCAGTTACGTTTTTTTGAATTTCACCGTTTTACGATATATCGACTCGTATTTTTCAGATTTCTGAAGGATTTTCCGTTTGTTGCCATTCTAGGGTTTTTCAACTTTTACAATTCGAATTTCAGTTCCGTTTTTTCGGATTTCATCGTTTTACGAGATATAGACTCGTATTTTTCAGATTTCCGAAGGATTTTTTGTTTGTTGCCATTTTAGGGTTTTTCAACTTTTAGAATTTGAATTTCAGTTCCGTTTTTTCAGATTTCACCGTTTTACGAGATATCGACTCGTATTTTTCATATTTCTGAAGGATTTTTTGATTGTTGCCATTTTAGGGTTTTTCAACTTTTAGAATTCGAATTTTAATTCAATTTTTTCGAATTTCACCGTTTGACGAGATATCGACTCGTATTTTTCAAATTTCTGAAGGATTTTCCGTTTGTTGCCATTCTAGGGTTTTTCAACTTATAGAAGTTGAATTTCAGTTTCGTTTTTTCAGATTTCACCGTTTTACGAGATATCGACTCGTATTTTTCAAATTTCTGAAAGATTTTTCGTTTGTTGTCATTCTAGGGTTTTTCAACTTTTAGAATTTGAATTTCAGTTTCGTTTTTTCGGATTTCATCGTTTTACGAGATATCGACTCGTATTTTTCAGATTTCTGAAGGATTTTTCGATTGTTGTCATTCTAGGGTTTTTCAACTTTTACAATTTCAATTTTAATTCAGTTTTTTCGAATTTCACCGTTTGACGAGATATCGACTCGTATTTTTCAGATTTCCGAAGGATTTTCCGTTTGTTGCCATTCTAGGGTTTTTCAACTTTTAGAATTTGAATTTCAGTTCCGTTTTTTCAGATTTCACCGTTTTACGAGATATCGACTCGTATTTTTCAGATTTCTGAAGGATTTTTTTATTGTTGCCATTCTAGGGTTTTTCAACTTTTACAATTCGAATTTTAATTTCATTTTTTTGAATTTCATCGTTTTACGAGATATGGACTTGTATTTTCCAGATTTTCGAACGAGATCTTGACATGCTTATACTCAATTTTGTTTTTTATATGATTCTTCATTGTTGTACTTCAGGTTTATGTAACCGATATATTTTTATTATTGTTTTAAATGTGTAATTGTATTGTCATTTGATGTAATAAATTTAGTGTTACTTTATTTCAGTATTACTTTATTTTCTCTAATTGTTTCAATTGTGTAAATGTTTGAGTAATCATACGTTTTTATTGTTTTTTCATGATAAGATTATTTAAAAAATGAAATCAAATACGATACACATTCATATATAACCACAAATAAAGTATATCATACACATATGCACATACAATAAATATATACATCTAAACATAGGAATAACGCTAAATATATACATCAATATCCCGCAGAATTTGGTTTTGGGTAAACGAAGAAAGGACCCGAAACATGTCCTCTCAAATAGTCGCAGCTGTCGAGGGGTCAATGTAGAAGAAATCCGGGATAATGCAGTACGCTGTGCACGAGATATCGTATCTGCCCGGAAGTATCTGGACTCGTCGGGAATGCGCAGCTCTGTGTCAACCCGTCTTCTTTTGCGAGAAATATCCTGTAACAATCACATAAAATTTGTTAGACATTCATAAAAATAAATATGTAAACAAATGTATTAGTGAAAAAAACATAAAAAGATGAGAAATAATAAATAATTAAAAAGGAAATGACAAAACTTAACAAATAAGAACTGAAATTCGAGTTCTATACGTTCAACTGCCGTAGAATGTTAACAATCTAAAAAGTTATCATGAAATGACGAAAAATAGAAAAAACGAAACTGAAATTCAAATTGTGTAGGTTGAAATACCTTGAAGTGACGATAATCAGAAAATTGTTCGAAAATTTTGAAAATATGAATCTATACATCCTAAAATAGTGAAATTCGAAAAAACGAAAATGAAAAGCGAATTCTATACGTTGAAATACATAAAAGGCACGATAATCGAAAAATGGTTCGAAAATCTTGAAAATACGAATCGATATATCCTAAATTGGTAAAATTTGAAAAACGGAACTGGAAATCGAATTTTGTACATTGAAACACCTTAAAGTGACCATACTCGAAAAATCATTCAGAAATCGTCAAAATACGAATCGATATATCCTAAAATGGTGAAATTCGAAAAAACGTAACTGAAATTCGAATTCTATACGCTGAAATACCTTAAAGTGACAATAATTGAAAAATCGTTCGGAGATCATGAAAATACGATTCGATATATCCTGAAATGGTGAAATTCGAAAAAATGGAGTTGAAATTCGAATTCTATACGTTGAAATACCTTAAAGTTACGATAATCGAAAAATCGTTCGAAACTCATGAAAGTACGAATTCATATATCCTAAGATGGTGAAATTCAGAAAAACGGAACTGAAATTCGAATTTTATACGTTGAAATACCTTAAAGTGACCATACTCGGAAAATCATTCGGAAATCGTCAAAATACGAATCGATATATCCTAAAATGGTGAAATTCAAAAAACGTAACTGAAATTCGAATTCTATACGCTGAAATACCTTAAAATGACGATAATTGAAAAATCGTTCGGAGATCATGAAAATACGATTCGATATATCCTGAAATGGTAAAATTCGGAAAAACAGAGCTAAAATTCGAACTCTATCAGATGAAATACTTATGAATGTCGCTAACCGAAAAATCATTTGAAAAATTGAAAAAATCGATTTGATATATCCTATAAATGAAAATATCGAAATATTAAGTTGAAATAACGTCGTTACATCGTAAATTGTGTCAAAAAGCACCAAAATTCGAAAACGGATATAAAATTCGAAAACTACACGATCGGAAACTGTAGATAAGAAAATTCACAATTTAACCCCTTGTAAAAATTCTTTAATGATTTATTAGGTCATAATCGGACTTAAATAAAGATTTTGTACACATAATTATTTTGCTTTTTCAGGAAACTGGCATGCAATTAATGTGGCATGCAATTAATGTTGAGCTGCTGAAAAAGAGAAAAAAAAAAAGTCAAAAAGTATCCATAAAATGTGGCATGCAATTAATGTTGGCATGCAATTAATGTGGCATGCAATTAACTTTCCCACGGCATGCAATTAATGTGGGACAATATCCATAAAACCCCCTCTTTTGAAATGAATCTTCCGCCTCCTCAAGGTTTTAAAAAATCCACTTTACCCCCCAACTAGACTTGCAAAGGACGCTGCCGTGGGAAAATTCGTCCTGCCGTGGGAAATTCCGTTCCCACAGCAGACTGCCGATCCATTCGGCAGCCAATTTCGCTTCATTTTTGGTCGTTTCAACCTCCGATTTTTACATAAATCAACTCTACACATTGTATTACATAAAACCCCTCAATCAATTCAACAAAAACAACCAAAAATCCAAACATTTTAACCAATATTCAAAGCGTAAACCCTAAACTTTCAAACCCAAAATTCTCAATCAAAGCTCAATTATATCAGCAATAAATTGATCCAAACAAGATTACGGGAGATATACTAACCTTATTTGTCATTTACGGTTGCCGGAAAGCTTCAAAATCGACGGAAATGACCTTTGCCGTGGGATTGACGTGGGAGGAGGAAAACTTGTGGAATTTTCGTGGAAATGCACAGTAAAAACAGAACTTGCCGTGGGATTTTCATGAAATTTTGGTGTGTTTATAAAGGGGGCAGTTTCGTAATTTGGCTTTTCCCACGACAACCTGCGAAATTTCAAAAAAATCCGACGTGGGCTAAGAATTTCCCCGACACCCCAATGTGTTAAAAAAGCCAGTTTACCCCCCCAAACCCATTGTCCATTCAACTGCCGCGGGAGAATTCGTCTTGCCGTGGGAAACTCCGTTCCCACAGCAGACTGCCGATCCTTTCGGCAGCCAATTTCGGCCAATTTTTGGTCGTTTCGACCTCCGATTTTTTCATAAATCAAATCTACACATTGTATAACATAATACCCCTCAATCAATTCAACAAAAACAACCAAAAATTGAAACATTTTAAGCATTATTCAAACCGTAAACCCTAAAATTTCAAACTCAAAAATCTCAATCAAATCTCAATAATATGAGCAATAACTTGATCCAAACAAGATTACGGGAGATGTGATAACATTATTTTCCATTTTCAGTTGTCGGAAAGCAAGAAAATCGACAGAAATGACGTTCGCCGTGGGATTGCCGTGGGATGTGGAAAAAATTCTAATTTTCTTTGAATTGCACAATGAAAATTTGCTGTGTTTATATATGGGGGCAGTTTCGTCATTTCACAAAACATGGGCATTTTTGCTTAAACCTGAATTTTTTGAGCAATTTCGCTTAGACCCCTTTAATTTTGCCTAGTTTTTAAAATTTCCCTTTTATTTAAGCCGAAAGTGGTTTAATGAATTGTCAAACTCGTACAATAACTTGTGAAAACCAAAATGCCATCTATCAAATCGTTAGGATTTTGTCATTATCAATGTCGGCTAGGATTTTGTCAGCGATTAAAGAGAAAAGCGGCGAAGTACTTCGAGCGGCGGAGGACGTCGGAGTGGAGGTAGACCTACACCTTGACTTTGGCAGAGGATTCAGCGTTGAAAGGGGAAGACGAATCCACGCAGTTTGATACGTCGGAGGAAAAGGAATGGTCGGCTGTGGAGTGGTCGTTGAAGGAGGAAGTGGATTTTATCCGTCGGAGTTTCACAGAGGATTCGGAGCGGATCGTGTCTGGAGTGGGGCGTTGAGGTCGTGGCGAGGCACGTACTGTTTTTTTTTGGGTGTTCCTCGGGATCATTCGTCTCTACTGCTTGTTCTCCTCGTTGATATTGCGGCTACCGTTGCGGAACGACAAGAAAACGGCATCGTTAACAGTGATAGTGGTGATGATTTTGAATTCGTTTCTAACGAAAGGGAGGGTTCTGACTACGCTTCATCTCTTTATGGTTTGTAGCTTCTTCTGCTTGTGAGATTTTGCTATAGAAACAGCCCTCCAAGCCTTAAAAACAATCATCCAACTCCACTATGAAAAAGGTGCCATTAACCTCCAAAAAAAAAAAAGGTGCTTCACAAACTCTTCTTCTCTTCTGCATTTTCTTGAGCCTTGTTCATGGCCCGGGCTCAGTCCCCCCGCCTCCAATGCAGCCACTGCTGGGTCCCCATCACGCTACTCTCCCTCGCCCACCTGATCTTCTACGTTTTTGTGGCTCAAAGTCTCAAGTGCATCAATGGATTCGAGTGCCACAAGTTGACTCTGGGTTTGGCGACTGAGAAGCTGGGGGAGATAAAAATGAGAATGACTCTTGCTTTTGTTGAATGAAGTAGATGGTGGGTATGAAAGTAGGCCAAGGAAGTTACGGGTTTCGTTGAAGAATCTGCTTGTTGAAGGAGGAAGAGAAGGTCCACTGCCGTCATCTTCACAGTCGGAGGAGGAGGATGAACAGGAGGCAGCACCGGAGGACATCTATCGCCTTTCCCCAGTTTAATGTCATATCTAAGAGTGTACAACAAATTATACAAATAATTTTATTAAATATTAAAAAATGGTTAAATTACCTTAATTAATTAATTAACTAAGGTATTTTAGATATTACGTTAAAAAAACAAAAAATGATAAATCACCCATTTAAGCCTTAAACTTAGTGATTATATAAAATAAGTGTTATCCACAAATGTGAGGCTTTAATGATTAAACTTAGTAGTTTGGGGCAATGATTCGAAAACCGGACCAGACTGGCCGGTTTAATTGTTGAACCAAGAATCAGTATCAAGTCTGGTCTTATTAATATAAAAAATCAATTTTGTTATTGATTCGGTCAAACCCAATCAGAAACCAGATTTGATTTGATGAATTAGTTAAAACTAAGTTTGGTTGGATTTAATTTTTGAATTTTTTTAAATTTTAATTATTTTTAAATAATTTAATTTTTTTTTATTATTCTTTAATTGAATTAGTTAAACCAGTTGAATTATAAATCAATAAGACAACTGATTCAATTATTGGTCCAGTTTTAAAAACATTGGTTTGGAGATGATTGTGAGCACTGATCAATGTAATGGGACGATGAAATTTTACATAACTACTTCACGATATAGTGAGCTCTTAAAATTGACCCTCTAAGTGCGTGAATGGGGTACTCTCGCAACACGAAAGGCTGCATTTTCACCAATCTTCTTTAAACCAATACAACTCCAAATTCCATTTGAAAAAAAAAAAAAAAATCAAAACATCCAATCAAGTGTTTCCTCAAACACCTGCCAGGGAACCAAGGTCAAACCCAATCTACCCCTCCAAACTAAAATAGATCTTAAAGTTCCTTTACAACCCAATAAAAAGTGCAACTGGATAGAAGCATAAAGAAGATCGACTAGGTGGATAATGTAATATCGACTAACAAGGATTGAAAAAATAGTTATGTAAAAAATTTATGTTATCAAAATAATTAGAATAAGCACAGAATAATTATTTTAAAACACAAACAATGTCATTATTCAATCATAAATCTTCCAAGATTCATTTATAAGGTTTATTATGCAACCATTTTATAAAATAAAATTGAAACCACCATCATAGGTTGTTAAGAGGCATTTACTCTTGTTGGAAGCTCCTTCGTTTTTATCAACCGTGGAGGTGCGCGTGTTGCTTCCATTCCAAGCAAAGGAAGGCAGCACAACAACAATAAAGAAATGAAAAAAAATAAACTTGATCAAGAAGCCAAAAAAGGGTTAAAATGAACCAACCGATGCAATGGTACAATAAATTATTACAACCCATAGTCAAAAAAGTTGAAAGCAACATATTAAAGACAGGAGAATATTCTCCTTTTCTAGTCTTGAAGCCCGTAATCACAGCTGCCTTTTTTGAGTGGATCTTATCGGCAAATCCTTTCTTTATCTGAAAAGCAGTTGTGTTGATTGTATAAGCATCTTATCTCTACCAAAATGGGTCTTTCAATTTGTTAAGTGTTACTGTCTTATCACTATGATCTACTGTGTCATCAGCGTATGAAAGCTCTTCAACTTTTAAAACCCTAACAAGACCCTTAACAGGGTCGTTCAACCTCCATTGTAGCTGATCAACGCTTATTCTATCAGTCATACTCCACCATATATGCTCCTTCCCAACACTCTCGGTTTCTTTGAATTTGCCTACAATCAAGGTAATTTAGTCTTTTATCAAATATATAGTTGGATGTAACTGTTTATACTAATGCATCGTACAATAGACTTATTTATAAAAATAAGTTGGTGAGAATTGTCAGTTTCAACAAAATTTCAGCGGGAAATAGTCATTTAGCCTTACAAGAAAAAACATTCAATTCAATAATCAGGAAATATCAACTGAAGTTAGTCGTGAATCAAGGATTTGGTGAGCCCTATACTGTAACCAATTAGCATCTATTGTGCTGAATTGTAATGGCCATGGTTGTCGTGGTCTGACAGAATTTTTATTTCAAATATACACATGGGCTTTATTTCCACTGTTTTCTTGTCAGACTTGAAGCCTAGTTTCTTCATTATGAGCAATAACAAGATTTTTTACGCATTACCAACAAAGAGTACTACGAATATTTATTGATGGCTTAATGACACAGGAGCTACACAAACTAATTAAGAAAATGTCAGCACATAAACATAATCACAAAACTAGGATAATTCCATAAAGTTACAGTTGAAATAATTTATTGAAAAATTCTGGTGAAGTTGAACACAAAAGCTGGTACACAGGATGTGAATGTATCTTCGTCGGACTGTTAAGAGGTAAATAAACATGCTGGTAGTCCCTTTGAAAGGTGGTTGTGAACCTTGTGGTCAAAGGGAAGGAATGAAAAAGCCACCATTGATTAAGCCATCGGCAATAGAGCGATAAGCAGCTTCTGTTAGATGAATTCCATCCCAATTCGCATAAGTGGATGGATCTTTGCAAGCTTTTTGATCCAGTGTGACCGCACCTCGCTGAGTTATTAAAGTTGTACGGTCCACCTCCTCCAGAGCAACCTGTTAGGTGAGGATAATTTAATCCTTACTTGACAAATATAAATAGAATTGAAATATATTGATTAACTCGAGTTTTAATATATCCACAAGAAAACATTATAATTGATGGCATCTCTGAAACGAAGAGATGAAGATGGTAGAAAAGGGAGACGAGAAGTTGGGAGACAATGAGAACGTTGACGGTTAGAAAGGAAATAGTAGTAAGAGAGAAAGAAAAAAATTATAAAAAAATAATTTATTTTCAAATTTTAAGTAGGGAGAATTGTTAAATTTTTAAATTAGAGAAAGAAAAATATAATAAATTTTTAGTTTTTTAATAGTTTTAATTAAATAACATTTTTATAAATTTTAACAGAATAATGAGTTTTTAAGTTTTTAAAAGTGAAAATTTGAAATCTCACCAAATCTTGGGTGGGAATAAGTCTTTTGATCTTTGCATTATAAAGCATTTTTAGATTTTGCAGGGTCAGTGACAAACCTACCTCTCTTTTTTCGCATAGCCCGTGATAAAACGATACATAACTTTGTGGGTTATGTTGAAGGCTGTAAAGAGACTTATATTACTCAACATCAACATAACCAATAATTTTGAGATTTAATTTTAAAACATTATTGTATTACTGTTCAATAGATATGTAAACAGTATTATATGAAATTAGAAAGATAAAGATATATGGAATGGATTTGGTGAAAAATAAAAGCTGATTGTAGCTTTTTAATAATTTGACAATAAATTTCTCCAGTTTTTCTCATGCTGAATCAACCGACTGGAGAAATTCTCAGAACAATGATGCACCAATGCATACTTTATAAAGAAACAGAGGTTAAAATCTATGATTCCAATGTCCTCTATAGAATATTCAATCAATCATCAAACTTACTGTATGCTACGATATCTTCATAAAGATGAGGAAAAATAAAAAATTAGTCCAGAAAGGCTACGAGCACTGACCAGGAAATTGAATAAGTAATTGCAGTATAACATTAGCTTTCCATGAAAGTATGGCCTCTCAAAAAAAATAAAAATGTAGGACTAACAATTTAGAACTGTATGCATAGCACAAACAGGCCCCTCAATTTTATTTATGGAATGGGATCTCTGAGTTTAAACTTCGAAAGTGGAGTTCGCACTATGTAAGCAGGTTCTGCAACTCCAGCACAAAGAAATTTTTAAGAGTACATGGTAATTTTTTAAGAAAACCAAAAATTTGATAACAGTCCTAGAAAGAACTGTTGGCCTAAATAAACTTGTAATTTTCCCATCTAACTTTGGTTGGCAAACTTAATTTCCTTCTCTATGGATGATTTTAGCTCGGGTTTCAGACTCTCAAGACCTTCCTGTTCAAAGTCAGAAAGAGGACCCAGCCCAAGGACTTCTGATAGGTACCAGGAGATACAGATGGAGTTGATCTTCTAGTATTCTGGAAATCACAGCAACCAACATCCAGGTTTCGCTCAAGAACTCACTTAATAGAAGGCTTATTGGAAAAATTATGTGATGGCTGGAAATTTGTAAAATGTTATAATAAAAATGTATTCTATATAAAATCAGTAACTCAATGTAATATAGCAGAAACTTGTATTGATTATATTCTGAAAGGTCAATAAAATAGTTTTTTGCATTCCGCTCTGTTAACATAGAAAATAATATAACATTTAGACAAGTCATTAAGCAAGAAAACCCAGGAAGTTATTGCAGAAATCTCCTTCCAGCTTTTGAGAGGCCAGAAATCTCTCCTAAATGGCTTACTTTGGAGAGGCTAGGTGCTCTCCTTCTCGGTCGGAGCTGCCCACTGTTTTCTTGAAAAATCTCTCCGCCTCTCACTCTCTTTTCTTCTCTTTTTATGCAACATTTTCGTCTAACCAGCTCTGAATCCTTTTGCCACGTGTTTACATTTTTGTGTTGTTGTGCCACCATATTGGTTTGTGTCACTGTGCCAATCTAATGATCCTAACAATATCCCACCCAAAAAGAACCAACTTGCCCTCAAGGTGAGAATGAGGAGAAGAGCAATCAAACAAAGCAAGATAGCTCTGTGAAGAAATGTTGTCATTTCCATTCTGCTAGAATTGTCATCAATATTTCCCAAACTATCTAAATGATTCTCTATCTTGGTTAGGACATCCTCTTTATGCGTAGTCTCTATCGAGATGATGATGGGTTGTATAAAAGAGAGCTGGGTTGGATGGAGTTGTTTGCGTTTGGGTTGTAATGATTAAGGTAATTGGATTGGGTTTAATTTGTGACACTGGGTCGGTAGGATATGGATTTGGTTGGAGTGAATGTGACGCTATAGCTGGGTTAGAATAATATTTGAGTTTAGGGTTCAGTATGATAATTGCGCTTTAATTAATTGGGCTTGATTGAATAAAAATAATTGGATTGAGTGGAGATAAGTGAAAGTTGGATTTGGGTTTTTGGTAAGTTGGGTCTGGGTTGTTGATCGTTGAATTGAATTCAGAAAAATTAAGATTTGGTTGGATTGGAAAGATTTTTGAGTTACCTTTATACTGAGCTTTGGTTTAGGAATGGTCTACTGGGTCAGGTAATATTTTACTGGGTCTATGAGATGTGTAATTGATAAAAAAAAGGCAAGTACATTTCAAGTCCAGAAAAATGATGATTAAATAAAATAGAAGAAAACAATTTTAATTTTGCTAACCTTTGCAGTCCAGCATTTGCCTTCTCCATTGCGGATGGCATTGACCAAGCCAGTATAATCCCATTTGTTCACCACATTGTCAGGACCTTCATGTATCTCTACTTCAATTGCGTAACCCCCATTGTTTATTAGGAATATAATGCTTTTTTGTCCACATCAGATCATTGTTGAGACATCCTGAGCTATTACCTGAATTGAAGCATGCAACATTAGTTACTCAACAAACTCTAAACTTTAAAAAGAGTTTTATTTTTTTTTTATTTTTAACTAACTTAAATCTGCAATTTATAAGTCAATCATGACATCAAATGCATTGGTTTCAATGAACCATCTAATAACGATTTTTAACAATAGTATGGCAAATGAAGAAGGGAGGACAGAGATGATGGGTGTCGGCAGTGGCATAGCCAAAGAGAAGGAAATCTAAGGATTTGGGGATAGAAAACTCATTTTTTAAAGTTGAGATTTAGGGGTGAAAGTCTATTTTTAAAACCTGAGGAGAAAAAATTATATATTTTTTAATAATATTATTAAAATAACGATTTTATCTCTATTAACAGTAATTTTAACAAAAGTTTAAGACAGATAAATATTTAAGTTTTTGAATTTTCGTAGATATACTTTTGAATTTCAGTTGGAAATTGGGTGGGATATAGTCCTTTTCCCGAGAATCTTTGTTGGTAGATTTTCTTTAGTGTACTTTAGTTAACTGGATAGGACATTGACTAACATCCCCTTCAATTAAGCTCTCCGTGAATTCTGCTGATAGCTCTCCTGAGAATTTCTCCATACTGAAGTTTAAGTAACTAAAAGGGCCTATTGATCGCAGAATGAAACAATCGCACATGCAGATGAATGTTCTGCAATGATTCCAATGCTGGCTTGGTAAAGATGATTGGTCACTGTAATGTATCAAATTCAAAGAAAAGGACCACACCACCGTCTGCTTTTCTAACGTTAGTAAAACAAGAGCTATCGCACTCATTTATGATTGCATCCTTCAATTTATCATTAAATTATATCAATATTTAATATATATATATATATATATATATATATATATATATATATATATATTTAAATATAGATCATATGAAATTGAGTAAAAATAAATTTGTATCATTATTAATAAGAATAAAGTATATTTATTTTTTTAAAATATAAATTTTAATTCATTAAAATAAAAAAATTCAAAAAATATAAGAATACTAGTAAATTATTTTACTTAAATGTCCTTGAATATAATTATTTTTATATTATTTGTTATATTAATTAAAAATAAATTTGTTTTTGTCACAAAAAAAAAAATCAAAATTATCTTGATAATATTTTAATAATACCTAAGATGAAGATGATAATCAGATTATTACTTATATTATTTATTACATCAACATTGATAATAAAAAATTATCGTAATCTTTAAATCTCTAAAATCAAACGACCTTTACTGCTATATTAGATTCCAATTATGCCTATATATATATATATATATATATATATATATATATATATATATATATGTGTGTGTGTGTGTGTGTGTGTGTTTGGTTAGATTTGTAGATAAAAGTTTCTTTGTCAAATGCTTGAAATTAGAAAATAAGTGGGTACTAGCTTTTCTCTACAGGAAGCGATATCACCGACAAAGTGAACTCGCAGTCTGAACGAAATGCTGCTTCAATTGAACATCCAATTTTTAAAAGGATATGATTTTCAATAGAGACGAATTTGATGATTGATAAAAGTTGACGTGTTTGATGATTCAATTTCTTTTTTTTGGCTGATTCTGTCAAAGTTTTATTAATATTATAAATTCATAAACTGGATGCACGTGAGCTAAACTCTGAGTGTGCACTCAAATTCACTTGTATTATAGGAGACCATTCTTTCTTTGATATGACAGACAGTTACAGCGTTTTTGTCATTTAAAAAACAAAGAGGGCCTACGCCTACCCACTCCTTTAGACTTTAGTGGACAAAAAGGGCATGTTAAAAGGTTGCTTCTTCTAACAGTCATGTTTGTTACTATAAATATACCATCAGAGCTGAAGGAGGGCTATCAAGTCATTGAAGTAAGAATAGAATTGGTAAAACAGTTCTGAACAATGGCACTGATATTCTGGAAGCAACTGACACACACAGATGTAGAATCGAGGTCAGTTAATCATCCATTTACTGCTGTTTTTTTCTTTTTCATTCAAAACAACATAAGAAAAAGTTTGATTCCTACAAAGAAAACTTATCAACTTCTCAAAAACATCAATTTCAAGTAAATATATATATTTGTCTGCGCTGCAGTGTGTTGCATTTATAAGAAGTATATGGAATCATAAATATGAATTTTAATTGTCTTAATTTTATTATACAACAATTTATTAAATCTGACAGTTTGATTTCACTGATAATTTTGAACCTTGTCCAATGGGCATATCTATGTAGGTTGGTAATCCGAACTAGTTGGTTGGAGCACTTTCCCCGGATTTCTGAGAGGGATCACTCAATAGAATTTACTGCAATAGACTTGGAAGGGCATCCATGGCGTTTTTGTCTCTCTACCCGAGCAAATGGACATGCAAAACCTGTACTTAAGAGAGAAGGTTGGCAAGCATTTGTAAAAGCCAAGCGTCCAAAGATGGGGGATGCAATAATTTTCTCAAGGGAAGCAAATGAGGCCAACGGAGTGACATTTAGAATCGAGACACGCAAACTTATAAAGACGATAGAACTAATGGGGGAAATTACTCCAGTGTTTGCATAGTATACCACAATGTTCTATCGTTATACCTATAATATTATTAGTTCTATCTTTATGTCTGTTTTTATGTATTCAGTGTTTATTTTCCTTTTTGTCAAGATGTAGTTGTGGTGGTTTAAAAAAAAAAAGTTGATAAGTTATCAAAAAAAAAAAGTCAATGATAAGGCGTCTCCTGGATTCTTGTTGCATTTTGTTTTTTGTTTAAATATATATATTTTTATTTAAAGCCAAAAGCGTTTAATGAATTGTCAAACTTCCGTACATTAAGTTTTACCTAGTTTATCCAATTAACTAGTTTTAACTAGATTTAATTGAATTTTACACTAAATCAATTTTTAGTAACAAGCAAACCAAATCATAAGTTGATTTGTTATTAAACTAATTAATTTAATTTTAAATATAGTGTGGTTTTTAATCAAGACGTATTTGATGATTTATAAAAGTTGATGTAACCCAGTTAAACTATGTATTTTTCCATGCAAAATATATACAAATTTTGTTTTCATATCTATATCCTATCACATTTCTAGAATTACATCAATAAAATAATCTTTTAAAATTCTAACTTGTCAGAGTGATCTCTCACTCTTTCGTCATATTTAAGAAACAAAATTCCAATTTTAGGTGAATTAAGATGAACCACTTGTATTCTTTTTTTATTGTATAATTATTTATTTTATTAATTCTGTACATAATTTTTGATTCATCTATTTACGTGCCTATTATTTTGATTTTAAAAAAAAGCTTTACTGCTATTTAGATTCCAATTATGACAAAGGTTTTTTTTTTTTTGGGTCATAGATAGAAGTTTCTTTGTCAAAGTTTTCATTAATATTATTATAAAATTCATAAACGTGGATGCACATGAGCAAAATTCTGAGCATGCACTCAAATTCACTTGCATTATAGGAGGCTATATCTCCAATGTGAAGACAGGCCAATGAAGCACGCTATCCTTTCTTTGATATAATAATTAACGGGTCATATGATCAATTTATAATTCTTTCTACAGTGCAATCACCTTTTTAAAATGCCAGTTCAATCTAATAATTTTAACACCTGCCTCAAACAAGAAAAAGTGAGATGGTATCACTGGTCTTTTAATGTATAATTCTACCATGAAAAGCTACAGATTCTAATACAATTAAGTTCAACTGTGTTGTTTGTCATTTAGTGTGATAAGAAGTTTCCGTGAAGCCAATTTGATCGAGTTGGTTGGCCTGCATGAACAGTGGTTGAGATAACCTGGATTAAGATTTGGAGACTGGGATTCAAGAAGATAGCGACAAGAAATAGAAAGAATCTGGGTTGCTAGATTTTCTTCAGTTTACTTTAGTTAACTGAAAAGGACATTGGTTGAGTCTGTATATTTCAGCTAACTACTTTAAAATACAAACATATTATATAATAATTAATTCTCCATTCAAATGTAGACTAGATACATGGGAGACAGAAAAAATATTGAAAAGAAGATTAGTGATGTAATTGTCAAAGTGAACTTGTCTCGTGAAATGCAACCCTTGATTAATGATGGTGTATCTGGTTAGAAAAGAATCCAATCAAATTTAGGAGAAATAATCATAGCCTAGACATATGGGAGAGAAAAATGATAAAGGTACTGGAAATGCACACACATGTATTAATCTTTGCCATAAGATGACAAGAAGATAATTCAGTACTAGCCTTTTAAATGGAGAAAATCTACTTGAAACGAACTTCTTGTCTGTGTGAACAATTGAAAGAGAATTGACAAGTGAACCCTTGATAATCATAGCCAATGAATCAAGGGTTTTGACGTAGAAAAATTGAAAGAGAATTGAAAAGCGAACTTTAGAAACGTCTCAGTTACTTTTCAATTCTCTTTCAATTTTTATATGAAAGTTGCATTTGATTGACATGTTATTGTACTAAAAGTGAAAAACAAAGTTGAGAGAAAGACCCCTCTGATCTTGGAACATTATCTATCGCTTAATTTGCGTAAATGTTGGGCAACTTTATCACTCCGCAGCTCAATCCTTGAATCACCTCTCAGAAAATAAGGGGGTGATCTGAGGGATAAATTTGATGCTAAAAGCTATTCAATTAAATTTGATCGAAGAATGCATACAAATTTATATATAAATTTTTACAAATTCACCTCTCAGAAGAATGCAGTTGAATATTCTGTAATGATGCAATAGCTACCTACCACATTTCATCCTGAAGTTTTAACTGACAAAACTGGAAAACTGTAAGTAGATTACTGAAGCAGCATGTGCCGTCCATATCAAGTAAAGCTACAAATTTTCTAAAAATTCTGGGTATCTTTCAATCTTGGATTGAAAATGACATCGATGAATAATTAGTATAAATTAATATCACCCAGTGAAGGGCTATCACGCTATTGAAGAAAGAATATAATTAAGAATACACGTGTACAATGGTGCGTATATTCTCGATTCTTGAAGCCACTGACATGCACAGTAGTAGAATTGAGGTCAGTCAATCATCCATTTGCTGCTATTCTTTTCTTTTTCAATCAAAACAACATAAGAAACAAAGAGGGCCTACGCCTACTCAACCTTTTCTCAGATTATTGATGCTAACAGCTGTTCCAATAAAATTTGATCATGCATACAAAAGCACATGCAGTTGAATATTCTGCAATAATTCTGATGCTGGTTGGTAAAGATAATTGGTGACTGTTATCTATCAAGAAAAGCACCACACCACCGCTTGAAGTGTCAGAGGTTGGTGTTGGCTGGTTTTTCAATATTTTTAAACCTTTTTAAGCTTAATATTTTTTTGGTAAACTATTTAAATGTCTTTTTTTTCCTTGCCAAATTTTATAATATTTCAATTTGTATAGAAATTTATAAAATTCATGGAACAAAAGTTGTATAGTATAGACATGTATTAGTTAGGTATAGGTTTATTTATTTGAGTACCTTTAGAATTTGTGAAATCAAGTTTGAATTGAGGTTTTTCAGTAGAATCTAAAAGGATTTCTAAAAGTTATTGATACAAGTTGAATTTATTGATTATGGTTAGAAATCCGAATAGATTTTGTCTGGTAACTTGAAACATATAAGAGTTGTATGAATCTTTGCTCTTAATTAAGGTAAGTAGAAACTATTTTTTTTGTATGCATATAAATATTTTATGTTTGGAAATGATAGTCAAATCTGAAAATTTTGGTTTTCGTAAACTATATAATATTTTATACACGTTTTCTATTAAACCCAAACATTTATAAATGTTTTCGTAACTTATATAAATATTTTATTTTGTTTATATATAAATGTTTTTGTAAGTTATACAAATATTTTGGATTTTGTATATATAAATGTTTTAGTGAGCTATATAAATAGTTTGTTTTGTTTATAAATAAATTCGCAAGTTATATGACTATTTCGTTTTTGTATATATAAATGTTTTTATAGATTATATGAATAATTTGTTTTGTTTATATAAAAATGTTTTTGTAAGTTATATAATTATTTTGTTTTGTTTATATACAAATGTTTTTGTCAAAGAAAAACAAAATATTTTTGTAAACATTTCTTTTAAATGTAATGATTCATATACATATTTTTGTAAGTTATATAAATATGTTGTTTTATGTGTATATAAAGGTTTTTATAAATGATAATATATTTTCATAAACGTTTTTCTTTAAACTAAAAATTTATATAAATATTTTCTTAAGTTATATAGATATTTTATTTTAGTATAAATGTTTTTGAAAGTTATATAATATAGATATTTTATTTTGTTTATATGAAACGATTTTTGTGAGTTAAAAAGTATTTCTATACACATTTTTATTTTACCCATATTTTATTTACTTAGACATTGATTTACAAATTTACTTTGGTAGTAACCAAAACAAAATTACTTGTGGTGTATTTACAATATAAAACTTTGTATGTATATGGTTTTTGACTCATTGTCTGTAGTCTCTGAATATCTGTTTTGAACTCTGAAATTATAAGTTTGGTCAAGTTAGATAACATGTTTTGTTGTACACAGGTGAATTCTAATCAGATCATCAAGATTACAGGTGATATCTAATTCTGAAATTCTAGCTAGATCACTAGGAGTACAGGTGACACTACGTGACATGAGTTTGAAAAATATTTTTTACTTGAGTTTGATATATGATTTTTTTTACTCAAGATTGATATATGATATTTTTGACTTAAGATTTATATATGATATTTTTAACTTGAGATTGATATATGAAATGTTCAGATATATTTTGGTATTTATACATTGTTTTATATTCGTAAATATCTGATTTCGTTTGACAATTTTTTGTCAGTATTTGAATGAAATGTTTTTGTACGCATATTTGCGTTTAGTTTCTGCTTACCGAGTTGACGGCTCACCTCCTTGTCATTAATTTTTTACAGATTAAATTTTGATATAAAATGTGAGTGACTGTTTAATAATTAAGAAATAAAGAGTAAAAAATGGTCAACTGAGGAGACAAAAAGAATTTGTATCTATTTCAATATATGTTTTCTATTGAGGACCATTATTTTTGTTATAATGTTTTAAAGTTGAAAAAAAAAATTATCAAGACATTATTTGATAAAAAAATTTCTAAATTTTATTACAAGCTTATGTCTGTTTTGGGGTCTTAACACAGAAATAGACATCAAGATAGAACCGAGTTATGTATAAAATTCAAAGAAAAGGCCCACACCATCGCTTGAAATACCAGGGGCTGGTGTTGCCTGTTTTAAGAGTGTTCTTAAAGTAAATTTGTACCATTATAGCACCAACAAAATATATTTATTTCTTTAAAATATAAACTTTAATTCACTAAACTAAAAAAAATTTTAGTGACAATCCAACTGAAACATAATTCATGAAACTTTATGACTTTCAATCAAGACATCTTAATAATTCATAAAAGTTGTCGCAACCACATATTTTTAAAATTCCTGTTTTAAAAATATATTATCAGTAATAACAAAATACCTGTTTTTACAGTGTTTTTTAAAGTAAATTTGTAACATTATCCTTAATAACAAAATATATTTATTTTTTAAAACATAAAATTTAATTTATTAAAATAAAAAAATTTAATAAAAAATAAAATTAGGAATTAGGATAATAAAATTTTGTTAAACCCAATTTTTATCAATTTTGTCCAATTTATTTGATTAATCAATTTTGACCTGATTTGAACGAATTTTATACCAAAATCAATCAATTTTTAGTTACAATCCAATGGAAACGTAAGTCAATTGTTGGTTAAACTGATAAGATTTTCTAAAATTCTGGGTATCTTTGCAATCTTGGATTGAAAATGACATGGAGTATAAATTAATATCACCTGATGGAGGGCTATCACGTTATTGAAGAAAGAATATAATTAAGAAAACACTTGTACAATGGTGCATAAGGAAGTTCTTGATTAAACTGATAAGATTTTCAAAACTTCGTAATTTTCAATCAAGGCATCTTGGATAATTCGTAAAGTTGTGGCAACAAAGTCAAACCACATATTTTTCTATGCAAAATATATATGAATTTTATTTTCATATCCATACCCTACCACATTTTTAGAATTACATCAACAAAATAATCTTAGAGTGATCTCACTCTTTCATCATATTTACGAAACAAATTTCGAATTTTGAGTGAATTAAGATAAATTCTTTCTTTCTTAATATAATAACAACAAAAGGGTCACATCATCAATGTTATAATTCTTTCTTCGAATCTAATAATTTTATCTCCCGTCTCAAACAAGAAAAGGTGAAATGGTAGCACTGGTGTTATAATGTATAATTCTACCTAAAAAAGCTGGGATTCAAGAAGACAGCAACAAGAAAGGCAAAGAATTTATGTTGCTAGATTTTCTTCAGTTTCCCTGTAGCTTGTTCAATGACTGATTGTCAATGATACTTGATTACGCTAACAGTAATTAATGTTTTTAAATTTGGACGGACGGTTCAAACAATTATTTTATTAGTTTATCATTCATTCAGTTTGATTGAAAATTGATATATTTAATTTATTATTAAATTATAATAAAATTTTTAAATAATATTAAATTAATTAATAGATTTTATTTAAAAATTTATAAAAAAACAAAATCAATCAAGATATTCAGCTCTATGATAATTAAAACATATTCTTTCTAAAGAGTGGCAATTGTTTATCTAATTTCAATGAAACAAATAGATGAAAAGAATGTTTTCATCTCATGATATAAAAAAAATAATTCTATAAGTTATTGTTTATAGAAAACATTTCAATAAATATGAGATATATTTTTTTCTTTTTTTCATTTTATTTTTGAACTTATGTTTTTTTTATATATTTTTAGAAATTTATCTAATCTAATATGAAATAATTAAATTACTAAAAAAGTAATTAAATTTTTTTAAAATATCATATATTTTGGTCAAACCTAGTTCTATCAATTTTAATTGGTTCATCGATTTTGATTAGATTTGATCGAATCAACCAATAAACTACTTTCTAATGTTAACTAAATTGGATTTAAAAATAGTTTTTGATTGAATCAATGAGTCCAATTCGATTTTTAAAACATTGATTGTAATCTCTTTTTGTTTTTTTAGGGGCCTAGCCCTACCCACGAAAAGCATGTTAAGAGGTTGCTTCTTTTAACACTAATTTTATGTTAATCATATATATAATCATAGTGTTTACTAATTTAATATGTATAAAATTAGTCAACCTTTTCTCAGATTTTACTAAAACACAAACATATTATGTAATAATTAATTTTCCGTTCAAATTTAGGAGAAAAAACCATAAACTAGATATATGGGAGAGAGAAAAAAAATAGGGTACTGGAAACGTCTCACTTACTTTTCGGTTCTCTTTCAATAAGTTGCATGCAAGTTTGAGTTTTGTCTAGTAGAAAATTAGGGTTACCTTAAGAGGGAAGTGCCAGTTACACGTTGACTATTATTGTTGATTTCTCCAGAAGCATTTGGATATTCTTTTTGAAACAAAGGGCAATGTGTTTATCACATACAAACAAATTATTCAGTAATTAGTTTTCTATTCAAATTTAGGAGAAATAATCATAGACTAGATATATAGTAAAATATCAAAGTCCTATTCTTTAATTTTCAGAAATTCAAACTCCTATTTATAAACTAACTTCTGTTAAAATTTTCAATTAAATTTAAAGTAGAATCATCATTTAATAATAATATTTTTGAAAAATAAAAGTTTATATCATTTTATTCCCTTAATTTGAAAAACTAATACTTTCTCCTAAAATTAAATTTTAAAAAGTGACATTTATCCCTAACCAGAGTTTCAAATTTCACCGGTGAACAATGGTTGATCTCTCTCTCCCTACGATGTCTCTCATTTTGACATTTTTTTCTTCGATTGACAACATTTGGATATAACGAAATTATAACAATAATAATAGTATTTACTAATTTAATCATAGCCATAAGATTAAAGATAATTCGGTACTAGCGTTTCTAAGCAAGTGGTGGCATATCTTTATCAAGCAAAGGGTAAACTGTCAAATCTCCCATATTAACTATGGTTAAGACCTTGGAAAAATTCTGTGACATGTTACTTACCTTTGCATGCAATAATTAGTATAAATATCATATGGGCTATATCACATTTTACACATTGAAGAAAGAACAGAAAAAAAAAATTGTGCAGAATGGTGCTGGTGCATATCTTCTCTAAGCCACTGACACGCACAGATGTACAATGGAGGTCAGTTAATCATCCATTTGCTGTTATTCTTTTTTTTTTCCAATCAAAACAACATAAGAAAAAGTTTGATCCCTACAAAGAAAACTCATCAACTTCTCTAAGACAGAATGCATATAGAATCATTAATTTGAACTTTGATTGTCTTAGTTTTGTTATACAACAATTTATTAAATTTGAGAGTTTGATTTCACTGACAATTTTAAACCCTATCCAATGGGTATATATATGTAGGTTGACAATTTCAACTGAACGTTTAAGGTACTTTGGCGAGATTCCCAGGGAGCATCACTCAATAGATTTTATTGCCCTAGACTTGGAAGGGCATCCATGGTCTTTTTGTCTCTCTACCCGGAGGGGGGGTACATACCCGAAACCAGTTCTTAATGGAAAAGGTTGGCTTAAATTTGTAAAAGCCAAATGTTTAAAAGAAGGGGATATAATAACTTTCTCAATGGAAGCAGATGAACCCAATGGAATCATATTTAAAATCCAGGCACGCAAAATTTTGCAACTAATGGGTGAAAATATTACAAAGGATGTGTAGTATACCCTAATGTTCTATTACCAATATTATTAGAGCCAATAAAACTTTATGTACAATCTTTATATATAATTTTATGAATAAATAATGATATATTATTATATAATTAAATATTATTTTATTTTAAATTTTTTATTATCTAATTATATAATAATATATCATTACCTATTAATAAAACTATATATAAAGATTCTACATGTAATTTTATTATACTTCCCCTACTAGGTTTGTGTTCATGTGGATTTTAATGTTGTTTTGTTTTTATTTATTCTGCAATACTGGAGCTCCAATTCGGGTTTGAAACCCGCTGTGTAGACTACTGTTTGTCCAGGGCATCAGATCCTTGGATTACAAGTTACCTACAAAATCAATAATAGTCCTTGGATAACAAGTTACCAACAAAATCAATAATAAGACGTCTGCCCGGCACAGCTTTAGGTATCCGCGGCTCTTTCGATTCTCCTTTTTTTTTTTTAATGAATATATATATTTAGTTAGGCAAAAGGGCTTGTTCCCAGCCAACGTCCAATGTGTGGTCAACTTATGTATCGAAAACCAAAATGCCACTCATCAACTGTTAGGGTTTTGTCATTACCAGCATCAATGCCAGCAATCAAAGAGGAAAGCGATGAAGTATTTCGAGCGGTGGAGGACATCGGAGTGGAGGTAGACCTAGAACTCTTCTTTGGCAGAGGATTCAACGATGAAAGGATAAAAATATAAATATAAAAATCTCATATTTAAAATAATACAATCATGCATTCCTTTTATACACTATAAATACAGATTAAGTAAAATAGAATATTTAATCAAACTCATATTTAAGATCTCATATTAGTGAGATTATTCAGGAGAACTCAACTAACTTATTATAAATAAGTTTATCTTTTTTAATCACAAATTAATTTTCTAACCTATTTTCTTAATTTAAAAAATTATTTAATAGATTTTTTTATTAAAATTAATATGTTAGCTCGATAAAGGCCCGTGGATTGGCCCGCTAGATTTAAGGCCAACCCTTGATCTTTAAAGTTTTTATAGATTGACCCAACCTAAAAGTCCTTTATTATATAGGATTAAGACCCGGATTGGCCATGATATGCACTAAGCTGAAGCCAGCTCATTGCCACCACTATACAAAGTCAATCACATTATATAACACGTGCTATTGACAGCTAATTACATTTTTGCCCTTCCTTCTATTTTACACCTGTACTGGCATCCCGCTAAGCTAAACTCTCTGTAATCTCTGTTGGCAGAACTCCATGAATCAGTCATATTGCATATGCATATCTGTAAAGCTGTTGTTCTAGAAGAAACTAACATCAGCAGCACCAAGTAATTCTTCCACAACATCAACTGCAGTTTCGTGTTACCTCATGCAACTCCAAGCTATTGCGAAAAGAACCGGAGAACTCCACAAATCATTGAATTCATGCAAAGAGGACCCTTCACACTCTACCTCATTTAATACATCCTGAAAAAACTTCACAGGCCACAGATTTCATCAATCAAAGCAAAGCCAACAAAATTAAAGCTAGCATAATCAAAGCTGCACTTTCAAAAGCAAATTAAACTGCACTGCCAAGCAAAACCAATCACCGAGCTAACTGAACTGCTGCACTGTCAGCACCAAACACAGCAACAGAAGTTTAACACCAACACTCCACCATTACACATACTAAACCAACAACAGAAGTTTAACACCAACACTTCAACAATTACACATACTAAACCAGCAACAGATTCTCAACCTGCCCATCTTGTTGCACTGTTCATTTGGTATTCAGGATTTCCATATCAAGGCACAAAGTTTATCAAGATTAGAAAAAAAAAATGAAGCAAACATAAAAGAAGAAAGGAGACCACATAGTTATTCCCAGGGCACTTCCAAAATTTACATTAGTTTGCACTTATCACAGGCTTTCCTAGTTAGCCTCAGTTTCAGCAGAACTCCATCAAACTCTGACCAGTAAGCGAAGAACTCCGTCAACTTTGGCCAATAAGCAAGTAATGCCAACTAACATCAGTTACCCCAAACTTCATTTTCTGTGTATAATCAACCCATCAGCAGTAAACAACACATCGGAAGATTCATTAAACAGTATATCAACAGACAGAACTTTCAATTTGACTAACACACATATTCAACTTTATTTTAGTCTCAGCTGCATTGAGAGGCTTGTTCTTGGTCAAGATTGTCAGATGTGTGTGGCCCTAAGGTCCATGTGTTATTAGATATTAGAGTATCATACTTAGCTTTCATGTCAGCTTTCCACTCAGAATTTGAAAAGGCTTCAGTGATAATGGTTGGCTCTAAAGAAATATTTAACTCATGATTGGCAGTCCTGGTCAGGGAAAAGATTGAAGGATGAAAGAAGTTGAGACTAGCATAGATAGGTGTTCTCTTTGAGGCTAAGAACACTGACCAGGAAACTGAATAAGTAATTGCAGTATAACATTAACTTTCTATGGAAGAATGGCCTCTCAAAGAAAACGAAGCTGTAGGACTGACAATTTAGAACTGTGCACAGCAAAAACAGGCCTCATAATTTTATTTATGGAACAGGATCTCTGAGTTTAAACTTTGATAGTGTAGTTCACGTTATGTAAGCCGGTTTTGCAACTCCAGCATAAAGAAATTTTTAAGAGTACATGGTAATTCTTTAAGAAAACCCAAAATTTGATAACAGGCCCAGAAATAAATATTGGCCCAAATAAACTTGTAATTTTCCCAGCTAACCTTGTTTGGCAAACTTAATTCCCTTCTCTATAGATGATTTTAGCTCTGGTTTCAGACTCTCAAGACCTTCCTGTTCAAAGTCGAGAAGAGGACCCAGCCCAAGAACTTCTGATAGGTACCAAGAGATAGAGATGGATTTGATCTTCTAGTATTCTGGAAATCACAGCAACCAACTTCCAGGTTTCGCTCAAGAACTCACTCAACAGAAGGCGTACTGGAAAAATTATGTGATGGCTGGAAATTTGTAAAATGTTGTAATAAAAATGTGCTCTTTATGAAATCAGGAACTTAATGTAATCTAGCAGAAAACCGTATTGATTATATTCTGAAATGACAATAAAATAGCTCTTTACATTCATCTCTGTTCATGATATTGCTAATATAAGAACCTAGAAAATAATATAACATTTAGACAAGTCAGTAAGCAAGAAAACCCAGAAAACTATTGCAGAAATCTCTTCCAGCTTTCAAGAGGCTAGGTGCTCTCTCCTTCTCAGTCGGAGCTACCCACTGTTTTCCTGAAAAATCTCTCTGCCTCTCTCTCTATTTTCTTTTCTTTTCTTTTTATACAACATTTTCCTCTAACCAGCTCTGACTCCTTTTGCCACGTATTTACATTCTCCACAATGCTCTCAATTTGTTTGTTGTTGGTCATAGTGTTTTTCTGTTGCTTCTCTTTTTGTGTTGTTATGCCACCGTATTGGTTTGTGCTGCTATATCACTCTAATAATCCTAACAATACCCCACCCAACAAGAATCACCTTGCTCTCAAAGTGGGAATGAGAAGAACAGTCAAACAAAGCAAGATAGTTTTGTGAAGAAATATTATCATTTCTGTTCCATTAGAATGCTTCCCAAATTGTTTGAATGATTCTCTATCTTTGTTAGGACATCCTCTTTATACATTCTTTATCGAGATGACGATGGGTTGTATAAAAGAAAGTTGGGTGGATTGGAGTTGCTTGGGTTTGGGTTGTATTGATTAAGGGATTGAGTTTAATTTGTGACATTGGGCTGGTGGGATATGGGTTTGGTTGGAGCGGATGTGATATTATAACTGGATTGGAATGATATTTGAGTTTAGGGTTTGATATGATAGTTAGGCTTTGATTAATTGGGTTTGATTGAATATAGAGAATTGGGTTGAGTGGAGGCAAGTGAAAGTTGGATTTGGGTTTTTGGTAAGTTGGATCTGGAATGTTGAATAATAGATTGAATTCAAAAATATTGAGATTAGGTTGGATTAGAAAGATTTTTGAGTTACTTTTATATTGGCCTCTGGTTTGGGAATGGTTTACTGGTCAAGTAATATTTTAATTAGGTTTGATTGGGCAAAGTATGGGCTGGAATAGGATGTGATTGTTGTAGTGACAGGGTTAGGTTGGGTGGAATTATTTGGTGAGGTTGGGTTAAATTATTTGTATGGGCTAAGGAGATTGAATGTGGGTTTAGTTGAATTTCGGCTGGATTGGATATTGGAGAAGGAAGTTGTGAGTTTGGGTTTAATGAGCTGGGTTTGGGTCGGTTATATGGATTATTGGGTCGGGTATGTATAACCCCCATTGTTTATTAGGAATATAATGCTCTTCTGTTCACATCGGATCATTGTTGAGACATCCTGAACTGTTACCTGAATTGAAGCAATGCAACATTAGTTACTCAACAAACTATAAACCTTAAAAAGAGTTTTATTTATTTTTAACTAACTAAAATCTGCAATTTATAAGTCAAAATCATGATGTCAACTGCATTAGTTTCGTCCAAGAGATTTGATGAGACAGCGAGAGTGGATCAGTGGTGGGCGATCATATAAGTTTCGACAGAAGATGAGAAAAAGAAGAAGAAATGGTATTGGGAACTGTGGGTTGGTTTTGGAAGAAAAAAAACTGGTGAAGAAACTAGAAAGTTCACTGCCATAGGCAACGAAGACAAGCTGTCTTGTAAAAAACGAAAGAATGAACATGGTGTGGATTTATCGGCGTTGGGTGATGCTGTAAAGATGATTGGCGACTGTTATGTATCAAATTTCAAAGAAGAGGACCACACCACCGCCGGCTTTTTTAACGTTATTAAAACCAGAGCTATCACACTCATATATGATTGGACAGTATAATTTATTATTAAATTATAATAAATTCATTAAATAATATGAAATATTTAATATACATTTTAAATATAAATTAAATAAAAACAAATTTGTATCATTATTAACGAGAACAAATAATATTTATTTTTTAAAAACATAAATTTTGATTCATTAAATTAAAAAAAAATTTAAAATATAATAAAAATTAAAATGAGATAGGATAATAAGAGTGATAAATTAGATTTCTATTAATTTTGTCTAAATCATCCAATTAAATAATTTTGATTAGATTTGATCGAATCTTATACCAAATTATTTTTTAGTGACAATCAAACCAAATTATAAATCGATTATTGATGAAACCGATCAATTTAATCCAATTTTGAATACAGTATAATTTTCAATTAAAATATCTTTGATGATTCATAAAAGTTGACGCAGCCCAGTGAAACTAAGTATATTTCCATGCAAAATATATATGAATTCTATTTTCATATCCATAATTCTAATATTTAAGAAACAAAATTCCAATTTTAGGTAAAATAAGATAAACTACTTGTATTCTTTCTTTGTATTATGTGATTGTTTATTTTATTAATTTTGTATATATATATTTTGTAATTCATTTATTGTCAAACCTATTATACTGATTAAAAAAAAAAAAAAGCAAGCTTTACTGCTATATTAGATTCCAATTATACCTATATATATACATATATATTTGGTTAGATTTGTAGAAAAAAGTTTCTTTGTCAAATGCTTGAAATTAGTTAAAAGTTTATTGTCGATTCTCTTGTACTATAGGCGGCTGTATCTTCTACGCGAAGACAAGCTTTTCTTTGTTTGATATAATAATTAAGGGGTATAATTCTACCAAAAAAGGCAACAGGTTATAGAACTGTTTTGGAGAGAAGGGCTAATGAGTATAGCGTGAAGAAAGAGAGAATCTATGTTGGTTGGTTTTCTTCAGTGTGCGTTAGTTAACTTGGAAAGGACATTGACTAACGTCCCCTTTAATTCAATTCTCCGTGAATTCCGCTGATAGCTCCCCTTAGAATTTCTCGCCGCTAAATTGACCCCAAATCTTTAAACAAATCAAGTTTAAGTAACAAAAGGGGCACATTGATCGAAGGATGAAACAATAGCACATGCAGATGAAGCCGGCTTGGTAAAGATGATTGGTCGTTGTTATGTATCAATTTCAAAGAAAAGGATCACGCCACCGTCTGCTTTTTTAACGTTATTAAAACCAGAGTTATCACACTCATTTATGATTGTATCGTCCAATTTATTATTAAATTATATCAAATATTTAATATATATTTTAAATATAAATCACACAAAATTGAGTAAAAATAAATTTGTATCATTATTAAAAAGAATAAAGTATATTTATTTTTTTAAAATATAAATTTTAATTCATGAAAATAAACAAATTCAAAAAATATAAGAAGAAATAAAATGAGCCAGGGTAATAAAACTCTGTTAAACTGGGTTTCTAGTTTTGATTAGGTTTGATCAAATCTTATATCAAACCAATTTTTAGTGACAATCAAATTAAATCATAAATTGATTCTCGATTAAATTGATCAATCTAATCAAAATTTGAATATAGTGTGATTTTTAATTAAAATATCTTTGATGACTCATAAAAGTTGATGCAACTCATAAAAGTTGACAGCTGTTCTAATAAAATTGGATCGAAGAATACAAAAAGGAAAGCACATGGGATCGAAGAATACAAAAAGGAAAGCACATGCAGTTGAATATTCTACAACGATGAAATAGCCGCCACAATTTATCCAGAGGTGAGAACAGACAAAACTTAAAAACATTCTTTAGATTACTGAAGCAGCATGTGCCGTCCATATTATAATCAAAGCTACAGTTTCATAAAATTCTATGATGTTATAGATATCTAAATTCTTCAATTGAAAATGACATATCTATGAATAATTAGTATAAATATCACCTGATGAAGAAAAGGTTACGGTAACAAGACTTTGTAAAATTTGACTCGATTGGTTTACCCTATTCATCAATTTTAGTCGAGTCTTAAATCAAATTAATTTTTGATGACCACCAGATTAGGTTATAAATTATTGTCCGATTGAATTGATTCAATATGATTTTTAAAAGGGTATGATTTTCAATAAAGACGAATTTGATGGTTCATAAAAATTAACGTGTTTGATGATTTTTTTTTTTTTTTTTTTGCTGATTCTGTCAAAGTTTTATTAATGTTATAATAAATTCATAAACTGGACGCACGTGAGCTGAACTCAGTGTGCACTCGAATTCACTTGTATTACAGGAGATCTTTCTTTGACATTTAAAAAACAAAGAGGGCCTACGCCTATCCCTATCCCACTCCTTTAGTCAACCGAAAAAGCATGCTAAAGGGTTGCTTTTTTAACAGTAATGTTACCATAATTATACCACCTGTCCTTAAAGGATGGTAACGGGGAGGGGCGGAAAGAGGACCTCAATCCTTATCTTTGTCTCCAGCATGTTCCTGTTATGGAGACAAAAATAATTCTCTGTTTTTTTCTTATAAAGAAAAATCTTCTCTTAATCTCCACAGAAAAAAATCTCCTCCTCGTATCTATAATAAAAATATCTTTTTTATACCTTCTAAATATAATATAAATATATTAAATAACAAAATTAAATAAAATTAAAATTAATTAACTATTTCAAATATCATAAATATAATATAGTAATTACTTTAATATGCACAACAAAAACTTAAATGAATTTGAAAAACATAAATAATTTAAAATTATAAAAATATATTAGTATTTTAAATAAATATATTAATATAAAATGACGAGAATGGGAGCAAGGAGGGGAAGGGTTGGGGCGGGGAGGGGACACATATATCCCCATCCCTGACATGTCCCCGATTGTGGGGATTTTTTTCGTCTCTATCCCCATCCCTGTCCCTTTTCCCGTTTCTATCAAAAAATTTCCTCTTCATTAGGGTCAAGCCTTTAAAATCGGACCCAAATTATCATCTCTACCTGTCCTAGAGGCTATCACGTTATTGAAGAAAAAATATAATTAGTAAACTACTTTCATACAATTATATTCTTTATAATAGGCCTAAAGATAAGATTAAAGGTAAAAACTTAAATACCCACATATGGTTTGAAAAACTAACACTTACCCTTCAAAATTAAGATAAGATTAAGGACAAAATCATCATTTAATAATAATATTTAATATTTATATCATTTTACCCTCTTAATTTGAAAAACTAACAATTTCACCCAAAATTAAGTTTTTAAAAGTGACATTTTCCCCCTACCTAGGGTTTCTAATTTCACCGGTAAATTTCCAATTAACGATGGCCGATCTCTCTCCCTTCTAGTGTCGTCATTCCCTCTGATGTTTAATATTGGACCGACGACGTCTAAATTCGATGAAATCTAGACGAAATTAGACAAAAAGTCAAAACTCTTCATCTGGATTTTTATCGTCCAGATGAAGTCAGTTTCGTTTGGATAACTATGATGGTCCAGATGAGGAGATCAGTCTCTTCTTAATTTTATCTTAAATATTATTGTTAAATGATGATTTTTCAAATTATGGGTGGGTATTTGGGTTTTTGAAAATTGGTGGGTGGAAATTGAGAATTCACTATACTTTGGGTGGGAACAAGTCTTTTGGCCTATTGTAAATGCAAAAACTGGATGAACGTGTGCACTCAAAGTCACTTGTGTTATAGGCAAGGAGCAATGTTATGTATATCTATTTTTGTTATATAATTCATGTATACAGTAATGTGTCATTATGTAATTAGATGATTTTAAAATATGTGTTATCATATGATAAAAACACATTAAATTATATGATCATACCTTATCTGTGTATATAAATTATGTATTAAAAATAAATATACATAATTTTATTATATAGGCAAGGCCCTGCGCCTACCCCGCTCCTTTGGTCGACAGAAAAAGCGTGTTAAACTGTTGATTTTTTTAAAGTAGTGTTACTATAAATATACGCACAACATCAGGCTACATTAGTTACCCCTTTCGAACAATGGCGGAGATATTCTGGAAGCTCCTAACAAGCACAGATGTAAAAGCGAGGTCAGTTAATCATCCATTTGTTGCTGTCTTTATATTTCTCATTCAAAACAACATAAGAAAAAGTTTGATCCCTACAAAGAAAACTCATCAACTTCTCTAACACATCAATTTCAAGGAAAATATATATTTGTTTGGGTTGCAGCATGTTGTATTTGCAGGATGTATATAGAATCATAAATATGAACTTTGATTGTCTTAGTTTTATTTTACAACAATTTATTAAGTTTAACAGTTTGATTTTACTGATAATTTTGAACCTTATCCAATAAACATATTTATGTAGGTTGACAATCCCAATTAGATGGTTGGAGCACTTTCCCCAGATTCCTGAGGGGTATCACTCAATAGAATTTACTGCAATAGACTTGGAAGGGTGTCCATGGCCTTTTCGTCTCTCTACCCGGACAAGGGGTGAATATGCAAAACCTGTTCTTGATGGAAGAGGTTGGCTTGCATTTGTAAGAGCCAAGTCTCTAAAGAAAGAGGATATAATAATTTTCTCAAGGGACGGAGATGAGGCCAATGCAGTGATATTTAGAATCAAGACAGTCAAAATTATACGGCTAATGGGTGAAGATATTCGAGTGTTTTTGTAGTATACCAGTTACTAATTTTATTTGCTTCAATCAAATTATATGTATAATTTGTATATAAATAATAATATATTATTATATGATTAAATATTATTTTTAATTATTTAATTATATAATAATATATTATTATTTATAAATAAAATTATATATAAAATTACACATATAATATACCTTTTATGTTCTGTGTGCTTTTTACTGTTTTCTGTTTTTGATGTATTATGTGTTTACTTTCCCGTTTTGTTTTTATGTATTCTGTTGTGATGGCTTAAAAGTAAAAAATTGATAAGTTACCAATTAAATAGCACAGAAACTTATAATAGTATGCGTTTTTATATTTCAAAAATGTTTCTGTTTTCGAAACTCTTCGAAACTTCTAGAAAACGTTTCAGGTCATTTTAAAATTTTTTAAAAATTTTGAAACATATTTATTTTAGAAGAAAAATCATAAAATTGATTAAACACATATCTTTTATATTTTCAAACTGAAAATGTCTTTAAATCTCATATTAAATTCATCTTCTCTCTACTTTTTGATGTGTTACTTATCTCTTTCCGGACATATTATATAGATTGGTATGTATTATTATTATTTTTTCAAATATCTACATCCATTTATTTAAGAACAATTTACAATAGATTCTATGATTCTATTTTATAGTATTCTTTCTCTTTATTCTTTTTTTATTGTTTATTTTTATATTATATAAGTTTATGTATTTTTACTATAAAAAATTTAATATTTATAAAAAAAACTCTTATATTTTTCATGTTTGTAAGTTTTCACACCTTTCTGTTTTCTATATTTAAAAAAAAAAGCATTTCCACGAACCAACACAATCAATAGAAAAGCGGCGAAGTATTTCGAGCGGTGGAGGACGTCGGAGTAGAGGTAGACCTAGACCTCTTCTTTGGCAGAAGATTCAACAGTGAAAGGGGAAGACGAATCCACGCAGTTTGATACGTCGGAGGAAACGGAATGGTCGGCGCTGCAGTGGTCGTTGAAGGAGGAAACGGATTTGATACGTCGGAGTTTCACAGAGGATTCGGACCGGATCGTGTCTGTGGAGTGGCGCGTTGAGGTCGTGGTGAGGCACGCGCTGTCGTTTTTTGGTGTTCGTCGGGATCATTCGTCACTACTGCTTGTTCTACTCGTTAATATTGCGGCCAACGTTGCGGAACGACAAGAAAACGGCGTCGTTAACAGTGATATTGGTAATGATTTTGATTTCGTTTCTAACGAAAGGAAGGGTTCTGAGTACGCTTCATCTTTTTATCGTAAGGTTTGTAACTTCTTCTGCTTGTGAGATTTTGCTAAAGAAACAGCCCTCCAAGCCTTAAACACAATCATCCAACTCCACTTTGAGAAAACTCTGGAGAAAAAATGAGCCATTGACCTCCAAAAACATGTAGCTTCACAAACTCTTCCTTCTCTTCTTCATTTTCCTGAGCCTTGTCTTCATGGCCCAGGCTCAGTCCCCCCGCCTCCAATGCCGCCACTTCTAGGTCCCCATCACGCTACTCTCCCTCGCCCACCTGATCTTCTATGTTTTCGTGGCTCAAACTCTCAGGTGCATCAACGGATTCAAGAGCCAAAAGAGGTGCCACAAGTTAAATCGGGGTTTGGCGACTGAGAAGCTGAGGAGGATAAAAATGAGAATGACTGTGGTTTTTGTTGAATGAAGTAGATGGTGGGTATGAAAGTAGTCTAAGGAAGTTACAAGAATTTGCTTTTGCGGTAGTCAACTAACGGAAGACATTAATTGAAAGAAAGGTGGCACTTTCAAGTTTTCAAATAGTTTGACAATATGTCAAACTTTGGGTGAGAATAAGTCTTTTGGCCATTTTCTTACCCAAAAAAATAAAATAAAATTAGCCCTATTTGTGGAGGTTTAAACGATTTTAGCTTGCACTCTATAATTACACAAATATGTCCATTAAAATATGATTGGATAATTTTACCTCAATATAAAGAAAATTTTTATTGAAGTTGATCTATATTCAAATATAAAATCTAACAAGTTAAGATTGAGAACTTATGGATAAAATCACTGTTAGTAAGTTTTTTTTTTTTTTTTAACAAAATGAGTATGTGTAAAAGTTGCAAAAATTCCAAGATTGAGATCATTGTCTCCCTCTTGAGCATCATTGAAAGTTACATGTCTTCCTCTTTTTCTTGATTATGTAAAAGAAATATCATCATCCATTTAATGAGATGATGAAACTTTATATAACTACTTCACGGTATAATGATCTGACCTCTCAAAATTGGTTGTACAAGTGCATGAATGGGGTACCCTTGTAACAAAAAAGACTTCACTTTCACTAACCATTCTCACTATAGACAGATGAAGAACAACAACAATAAAAAAAAATTAAAAAAGATAACTTGATCGAGAAGCCAAAAAATGGTTCAAGTGAATTAACCCATGCAATCTTTCAATCAATTAGTACAACCCCATAGCCAACAAAGTTGAAAGCACGAGAAAATATTAATCTTTTCATCGTGAAGCCCATAGTCACAATTTGCTCCTTTGGTTGGATCTTACTGGCAAATCCCTCCCTTATCTTTAAATAAGCTATGTTGACTGCATAAGCATCTTATCTCTATTAGATCTATCTTTTAATTCTTTGGGTGTCACGGTCTCATGCTCAACACTCGTATGGAAGCTCTTCAACTTCCAAGACCCCAACAAGACCCTTGGCCACATCGCTCAATCTTTATTCTAGCAGTGGTGCTCCACTGTATGCTCCTTTTCGACACTACTCGTTTTCTTCAATTTTATTCTACATTCATTCCAATAATTAAGGGTAAAAGATTAATATATAATTGAAGGTAACTGTTTATACTCGTAGAATTGACAAAGGAGTGAAAAAATAAGCTTTTAAAACTTAAAGGAGTGACAAGTGATTTCAATAAACTTTCGGTGGGAAATAGTGATTTGCCGTACAAGAAAATACATTCAATTCAATGATCAGGAAATATCAATTGAAGTTAGACTTGAATCAAGGATTTGGTGAGGTGTATACAGTAAAAACCACTTGATGGCTTAATAGAACGTCGATTTCGATCATTAATTAGTCGTCGCTCTAGGTCAAGAAGTACTGTTTATATGGAGAACCAAATATGCCATTTCCCGAAGCATTTAGATTGAAAAAATATGAATGAGTTGTGTTTCTCATATTTGTAAATTCATATATAAAATATTAATATTTATATTAGTATACAATGAGATATGAAAAAGAAAAAATCAAAAAATTAATTTTTTTAACTGTTGAATCTTTATAATTGATTAATTTTTTGACTTGATTAGTGAGATTGTTTTATCTTTGTAATTGATTGATAATTTCTGGTTTGATCGATGAGTGATAATCTTGATTCTTTTTGCTTGATTATTAATGATTGTTTGTTTAATTCTTACTTGATTGATAATATATAAGATATTTTCAACAAAGATAAAGAAGATAAGAATGGAAAACTAACTTGTCATTTGGTCCAACTAATGAACCAAGCTAATTGAAGGCAAGACTTGATAAAAGAAAATGGATTGGCCATTCCAATCTTTCTTATTGACGATAATTTTCCTGAGCAAAAGTTATGTCCATTTCCTAGTCATTGACGCTTGTTAACGAGATGAAACTGTAGGGTTAAACAATATAATACGGCATCTTACACATCAATTGATAACAGAGGCATGCATGAGGTCATGCATAAATCATATCTATATGGACCATTTGACTATCCATAGAACTATTCACTCATCAGTAGAATTAACCATCCAAAATAATGGCCATTTTTCTTTCTTTCTACTATAATAACCGTCCAAACTTTTTTTTTTTATGAGTTCGCTGCTTCCTTTTCTTTAGTTACCCTAAGTCAGGTGAGACACAGTTCAATTGGCTTATTAACTCCCAAGTGTAGACTAAAGACTATAGATTGTTAAAATTTTACAGGTTGCACTGCAAATTCAATCAAATTGTTGCAAAGATCAAGAATAATGTCAATTCGTAATCACGATAAGAAGATCAAAGATTTTTACAAAAATTTTGCTTATGATCTAAATCAGTGGCCATATGGCTATTTCCCATCTTCGAGTTTGAAAATTTTATTTTTCCAACCATCCAACAAAATTAGACCTTAGTTTTAAAAGTTAAAAAGGATTTTTGTTATTTTATACCATATATAATTAAGTAATATCACTTACACCTCCAATTTTACAAAAAAAAATATTTTTTTTTAACTACTTTTTGATTTTTCGTCAAAAACTTTGAGTCCAAGACTCTCCAATCTGAGCTAGAGTGCATCTTCTCCACATATGGAAGGATAAAGCGAGTTGACATTAAAGAAGTTATTTAAAACAAAGTGCATTTTGGTATTTTATTAACTTAATAAAAAATTTAATAAATTTTACTAACACAGGTTTCATTAAAGTTTGAGTGGGAAAGAGAAAACAAATATAAACAAATTTTTTTACATTAAAATAAAATTTTGCGTATGCCATTTTTGTTTCCTTTGATGTTCTCTAATGGCCACGACTCTTTTTTTTTTCCTATTATCGTGTTGCAAATCTTATAGAAAAACGCTGAGCTGAGTCTATTGTCAGTATTCATTGGCTGCATTGAGACCAAGGTCATCAGTGTGCTTGCCAAAACCTGCAGGTATCCAAAGGGTTTTCTATCATACGATTATCAAAATTAGGTGAAGATAATTTAATTCTTACTTTACAGAAATATATATAGGACTGAATACATTGATGCATTTAAGTATTAAAATATCTATAATTGCGAAAACAACTCAAAAGGTTTTTATTATTTTTGACTTTATCTCTGCTAGATTTGACAATATTCATGTACTTCAACGCTGGTAGTTGGGGCAATGAACTAAAATTAGTTGAACGTTAAAATAGAAACGGGGCATTAATTAAAGAAAGGTACATTGATGTATGCAATTTTATATATATATATATAAAATTGCATACATCAATGCACCTTTCTTTAATTAATGCCCCGTTTCTATTTTAACGTTCAACTATATATATATATATAAAATAAAATAATGTATATATACAAATGATATGTTGTGACTGAAAAGCTGCTACCGAAAGCCTTTAATGGAAACTTTGGCTTTGCCATTAAGACCACGATTGCACTCATATTACTTCATATCTTTATCTTCCCTGACTATATTAGGTTTCCTATTGCTCTAAGAGGTAAACATGCGAAACCAAGTGAGGTTCTCAAGTTGCAGTGGTGTGACATTTGAGATTAAGCCTCGTGCTGATCCATTTGCCATCACTGCGGCAACAGAAGATGAGACCAACACCAGCAAGAAGTTCTGGCCTTCATGGAATATTTATGGCAACTCCTCTAAAATGTTCCCTTCTTCGATACAAAAATCTGTGAGCCGAGCCAGTCGCCTCTTCTGTGATCTTGACAATGATTTAGCAGACGTTGATAGTGATGAAGGCCGTATCACTCTGCAAAAATTAGAGGAAGGGAAAAACGAAGAGAAAGACCACAAACCAATCATTCCATTGGCTAGCAAACGAGAGCAACCAACAAAAGCTGCACGTAAGCAAGAATCAAGGTTGTCGGTAATTTTGCTTGATCAAGGGTTATTCACGGTTTACAAGCGACTGTTTGCAGTTTTCTTAATCCTGAACATTACTGCTTTGGTTCTTGCAGTCACTGGTAATTTCCCATATGCCAGATATAGAGCTGCCTTTTTTTCCATTGCAAATATTCTTGCTTTGACATTATGCAGGAGCGAAGCCTTCTTGCGAATTGTATTTTGGCTCGCGGTCAAAATATTGGGGAGGTCTCGGGTTTCTCTCTCTATAAAAACCGCTACCACTTCTTTGCTTCAGAGTCTTGGCGGTATACATAGTAGTTGTGGAATTTCATCAGTTTTCTGGCTTATTTATGCTTTAGTCCTCACGCTCAAAGTCAGAGAAAACACTTCTCCAGAGATCATAGGCGTGGCCAGTGCTGTTCTTTCTCTTCTCTGTCTGTCCCCATTGGCTGCATTCCCTCTTCTTCGTCATCTCCATCACAATGTGTTCGAAAGGATTCATAGGTTTGCAGGATGGACTGCGCTTGGTCTCTTGTGGGCATTTGTTATCCTTACAATCTCTTATGACCCGAAAACAAAGTCCTACAGAAATGAACTTGGTTCAACGCTTATCAAACAGCAAGAGTTTTGGTTCACCGCTGCCATAACAGTACTAATTATTCTACCCTGGTTGACAGTGAGACGCATACCTGTTGAGGTCTCTTCTCCTTCAGGTCATGCCTCTATCATTAAATTTGAAGGGGGACTCAAAGCCGGTATATTAGGAAGGATTAGTCCATCGCCATTTTCGGAATGGCACGCTTTTGGTATTATTTCTGACGGGAAAACACAACACATGATGCTCGCTGGAGCAGTTGGTGACTTTACAAAGTCCTTAGTGTCAAACCCACCAAGCCATTTGTGGGTTCGCCAGGTGCACTTTGCGGGCCTGCCTTATCTAACAAACTTGTACGAGAGGATTCTGTTGGTTGCAACAGGTTCTGGGATTTGCGTGTTTCTATCGTTCTTGTTGCAGCCATGTAGGGCTAATGTTTGTTTAGTTTGGGTGACTAAAGGGATTGAACAAAACTTTGGTAAAGAAATTATGCAGATGGTAAGTGGGCATCCCAAAGACAAAGTGATATTGCATGACACGGCTGTGTTTGGTCGTCCAAATGTGTCTCAAATGAGCGTAGATGCTGCTAAAAGATGGGGAGCTCAAGTCGTTATTGTTACAAGCAATCCAGAAGGCAGCAGAGATGTTGTCAATGCGTGCAAGTCTGCAGGAATTCCAGCCTTCGGTCCCATTTGGGATTCTTGATTTTTTATCTCTTTATCTTCCGGACGGTAACTGCACAATTTACTCGCATAAGTTACATTCACGCAGTATCATATGATTGTGTCTCGTCTTCCGCCTTTAAAATCCTTAATCATATAATAATATATTATTTAAATATTTAATTAAATATTATAATATCATAATTTTTATAAATATAATTTAAATTGTATTATATTTACAAATAATAGGTACAAACTTAAATATAAATAATAATATATCATATAATAATAATGAAATATTATTTTATTTTTAATTTAAAATCATACAATCACATAATAATATATTTTCATTTCTACATAAATTTGTATTTATTATTTATATTTATAAATTTATAATTTTTGTTATCTACGGAAGCTGTTCATATTTTAATGTTTTTAGGTGCTTCACTTGTAAACAAACAAGGTTATTAAAATAGTTAATTGTTAAATAATTAATAAGAAATCCCATTTAGTTTATACAACTGAAACTTGAATGTCTTTTTTTCATATGTTTGATGCGATAATTGCATCATCTACCTTTTGACTCATCATGATCGACTTTCATTAGACAAATAGCCTTTCTTCACTTATTATACGTTTTAATCACTTAGAGTGAGACGACAATACATTGATGTCGTCTTCCATTATACACGTAAATGCAACTCCGAAGTAATTTTTTTTTCTTTTGATAAATACTTGTTTGACCTAATAAAATAAACTAAGGTAAATTTGACAAACCAAATTCAAATAGGTGATCAAATTTTTCCTCATCAAATTTACAAAGTAAATGTGATAAAATATATAGTGCATTTGAAATGATTTTCGGAAAGGTATTTATTATTTGTTTTTCTTAACAAAAATAAACTCATTTGAGGAAGATGTTGAATAAACAAGACCATAATAATTAACAAAATTCCATGTCGTTGGATCAAAGTAAATTATTCAGATTATTAATTAAATTAATCTTATTTGAAAAGTATAAACGATTTGAGCTAAAATTATAGAATTATACAGATAAATCTATTAGAATAAGATTGGATAATTTTATTTTAATATAAAAAAGATTTTGATCAAAGCTGACCCATTTTCAAACTAAAACCCAACAAATTAAGATAGAGAAAGTCAAAATCACTCTTTGAAAAGATTTTTTCCGAACAAAAATGAGTATATGGGAAAGTTGCATAAATAACAAGATGGGATGATTTTTTCCCTCTTGAGTATCATCGAAGATTGCATGTTCCCTTCTTCCTCGTGGTTATGTAAAAGAAAGGGTAGTGGACAAATGTGAGGCTTTCATGGTGAAACTTAGTGGTTTGGGGATGAACCATACCCGCTACAGATTGATAAGAAGCAACAAAAAAGTTGAGAAGCCAAAAAACGGGTGAAAAACCTATCCATGTAACATTGACAAATGTATTAGTTTTTACTAATGAAACTGACAAATGGATGGAAAAATCGACTTTTAAACTTAAAAGGTTAAAACTTGTCATTTCAACAAAGTTGGTGTGGGAAATAGTCACTCGGCGGACTAAAAAACATTCGATTTAATGATCAGGAAATATCAACAAAAATTGGTCGAGAATCAAGATATGGTGTGCTGCATACATTAAGCAATTGGCAGCTATTGTTTTTAATTGCAATGGCCATGGGTGCTGAGGTTTTGGGTTTGACAGAATTTATTCATTAAACATTTCAAATATAGACATGGGCTTTATTTGCACAAACTAATTAAGAGAATGTCCGCACGTAAACATAATCACATAACTACGAACATTCCATAAAATTACAATATAAATAACTTATTTAAAGATTCGAGTGAAGTCGAATTCAAAAGCTGGTTTCGTTGGACTGTTAAGAGGTAAATAAACATACTGGTAGTCCCTTAAAGGTCGTTATGAAGCTTGTGGTCAAAGTGAAGGAGTTAAAAAACCGCCATTGATTAAGCCATCGGCAATAGAGCGATATGCAGCTTCTGTCAAGTGAATTCCATCCCAATTCGCATAAGTAGATGGATCTCCACAAGCTTTTGATCCAGTGTGACCGCACCTTGCTGAATAATTAAAATTGTATGGCCCACCTCCTCCACAGCAAGCTGTTAGGGTTCCCCCAGTAAACCCTGCACATCAATGCAGCCCTTGCTATAATCTACCATATAATTTAATGCAAAACCTCAGTCTCGATTCATTGATATGAGATGTTGTTGAAGTTAGATGGAACCTATTTATTATACCAGCCAAAGATCGGTTAAAGTTTGATGGAAGGACTGGGTGTTAACTAGGAAGCGCAGAAATGCATCACAAAGTGCCTTTTTGCTTTTTTGAAACGCCTAGAAATTGGTCTGAAATATTTTGAAGGCGTTTTGGAAATATAAAATAATTTAAAATGCATTTCTTCTCCTCATTTTTTAATTGATTAAAAATCAATTTCAAGTTTTACTCTTTTTAACAATTTTGAACCCTAACTTTAGATTGAATTTCATCTACTCTCCTCTTTGGCTCATAAAGCCTCCTCTCGGACATGTCAAAACCCATCTCCTTTTCATCTTTGGTTTCTCCAATTATCACCAAATGCTCGAAAATCAGCTTCATCAGGTTGATATATGTTGTTTATTTAATTATCAATTGATTTATAGTTTATTAACTGCACACTTCATTAAAATTAAAAAGTTATTTTATTTTTTTTTAAGAAATACGAGTAGTTATTTAATTTTTTTTATAAAATTTAGTATTTATTAAAAAAATCCTATATTTTTTTTATTTATACATGTTTACAGTTTCTATTTTTATATTTTTTAGAAAATATGTTTCAACGTTTTTGTTTTTGCCTTTTTGTATCCATGCTTGAGAGAGGGTGTTAAAGTAACTCACCATATGTTTTAGGTGCATGAAAGAAACGCATGGCAGCTCCATAATAGTCGGCGTAAATAATCTTAGCATGAGGATGCTTTAGTCTTAACGTCTGCAATGCATCCTTGAGCTTATTGTTATGATACTTAGCAAAAGCATTGTATGCCTTCAAACACCCATTTCTTGAATCGTAATCAGCTTTGTTAGGGCTTTGGAACAAGGTCATGCATACAGCCGAGCACCCCACCGGTAAATTTCCTGGCACCACAAGCTCCACTGCCCCTTCCTCTATCAACATCTATCCAATTTTCCCAGAAAAAGAAACATTAAAATGATTAAAAGAAACTCTTGTAGTTTCATATAATCTGTTTGTAAGTAATTACTTACACTGATGGCCTTAGTAATTGCTTCAACAACTAGAGGTACAGATGCTTTAAGTTGAACAACGTTTTCACCGACAAAGGCGTGGTAATTATAGTCATTTCCACCGATCTCGCCCACAAAAAACAGTGATTTCTTCAAGTAGTTGTCACAATCTGAGATGACAAAAAAATTCAATGAAAAGATAAATGAATAAATGGTTAATATAATTGAGAGTAACTGATTAGGGTTTGGAGATTTTGACCTTGTTTGGTAGTGCAAAGGGAGCTCTTGAGCTTCTTGAACCAACCAATCTGTACAGACAAGGAAGCATTTGTCCACAAAAGACTTCTAAGTTTTGGCTCATTGAAAAATTCTTTGTCAAGTGCGGTTGCTCCAGAAACAGCAAAATTCACTCCATGTCGGGGAGTTTGGCCTTTGCTTAGTGCTAGATATGGTGGTAAATATGGCAACCGAAATGCCTCAGCTACGTGCAGTTCAATTATCAGCATAATCGATTAATATAGTTCCTTTTATACTAAATTCCATAGAAAATAAGGGAGAGATAAGTTACCAACAAAATCAATGATAAGACGTCCGTCTGAGCACCGCCCTGTTGGGTGTTTAAAGAAGGTTTCACCATAGGGAAGCTTTCCGATGACTGGATATGCAAGGGCACCAGACAGAAGGAAATTTCCGGTGTCACTCAGAGAGTCACCAAAATTAAAGATTGCCTCATAACGTCGAGGACTTGCGGATGAAACTGGGACCAGGCAACAGAAAGCAAATAAGAGAAAAATTTTCATGATGATAATGCAATGGAAATTATCACCATGCAAATTAGATATTGTTGCTTTCAGAGTTTGAAATCACAACGTCCTATTGATCTGATTTGACTATATAATAGGAATATTGGTGGAGCCTTAATTGCAGGGAACCTTCAACCAGAATTTGAGTATTATTAATTAAGAATATAACACGAATCAGTTTATAGATGTTTTAGTTGTGTTTTGATTATTGACTCCCATTATTTACACTAACAAATTGTACCTGCACTCATAACCAGCTAGGAAATAGTTTTACAGCAAGATTATCGAAGTTAGGTGAGGATACTTTAGTCCTCACTCGACCAATATGTATAGCATTGGGTACATTGATGAGCTTAAAGTAGTAACATATCCATAATTTTGAAGACAGTTCAGAAGTTTTTATTATTTCTAGCTTTGATTCAAGGTAGATATGACAATATTTATGTTCTTCGACTCTGGTAGTTGAGGTATTGAACTAAAATTGGTTGAGAGTTCAAAAAGATACGAGGCATTAATAAAAGAGAGGTACATTGATGTAACTTTGCAATTACTTTATTTTGTGTTTGTTGTTGAAATGCCCGCACCAATTATTAGCTTTTCGGTGCATAGACAGTTTTTTTTTTTTAAAACCATGTTCGAATTGATACGTCATTTCGAAACTGAATCACCCACACTAAATAATTCAAGGATTTGATCTTAATGTGACACCATAAGTCCCAATTGTCACTCAAACTACTATATATAGTGTTATATAATACTAAATTTTATGAGATTAGAAATGTGAACATATTTGGAACAGATTTGGTGACAAATAAAAGATGATTGTAGCTTTGTGATAAAACTGTCTATAAATTTCTGCAGTTTTTCTCATGCTGAATCAACAGACTGAAGAAATTCTCAGACCAATGATGCACCAATGCATACTTTATAAAGAAACAGAGCTTAAAATGTATGATTCCAATGCGCTCTACAGAACATTCAATCAATCATCAAACTTACTGTGTGCTACGATTGAGGGAAAAAAAAAAAACTACAGAGAGGCTAATAACATTGACCAGGAAACTGAACAAGTAATTGCAGTATCACAATAGATTTGTAAGAAAATATGGCCCCTCAAAGAAAAACCAGACTGCAGAACAAAAAATTTAGAACTGTATGCACAGCAGAAACAGGCCTCAAAAATTTTATTTATAGAATGGGATCTCTGAGTTCAAACTTCAAAAGCGTAGTTCACTTTATGAAAGCAGATTCTGCAACTCCAGCAGCAAGGAAATTGTTAAGAGTACAGATATTCTTGAAGAATACAAAGAAATTTGATAACAGTCTTAGAAAGAACTATTGTCCCAAATAAGCTTGTAATTTACTCATCTAACTCTGGTTAGCAAACTTAATTCCCTTCTCTATAGATGATTTTAACTCTGGTTTCAGACTCTCAAGACCTTCCTTTTCAAAGTTGGAAAGAGGACCCAGCCCAAGGACTTCCTCCACACCATTCTTTCCCAGCCTTACCTGAAGTATCAATAAGAACAAAGTAAGCATACTGTGATTCAATTGCTCTCAAGACAGGCAAACTGTCAAATTAGTTACTAGTAGCACAATAAACAATATTTGTTCATTATTAATTACTCGACTTGATATAATTTATTTCACTCATTAATTCCCTTTGTCATATTTCCATGCTTTTCGACTGCCTATACAGATGTCACAAAATCAAAATAATATTAGTGTTAATTTCCTATCTTACGGAAGGTAGCCACCAGCCAGCATTGGATTTATATAATTGTTGAATTCAAAATTTTAATAAAATAGCCTTGCATTCACAATTATATGCCACTGCATGCTCACAAGAAAAGATCAGAGTATTAAGTTTTCAGAAACATAATTTTCCATACTCATCACCAGTCTCAGTCAGTTCAAAATCAATCCATTAATATCATATAGCAATAAAAGAGGAAAAGCATGGCCATTATATCATGGTATGAAAAATCTGAAATTCCTGAGAATATATTTGCTACTTGTCAAACTTCCTATTCCAAATTTACATGAAAAGAGATGAGTGTAACAGTAAAATAAAAAGACATGGCAAGCAGGAAAAGAGCAGAGAATTAGAAATCGTGGTATGCACAGTTATTTGGCAAGGTAAGTATAAAACAAACACTCAAAAGGAAGCTGTAACCACCTGTACATTCATCAACAATTAATTTTACCACAAGCAACACATGGCCATTAATAAAAGTAAAATGCTAGAAAGATCAAAACCTGAATCACATAAACAACCTCTGGCTTTTAATGCATCAAATAAATAACATATTGCAGCAAGCACTAAAATTTAAGCACCAAAAGTTCAATCACCTTAGAAGCAAAGAAAGGCAATTCAGTGACGCTTGATTGGACAAAAGAGCACTCCACAATATCTGGAACTCCATTAAGCCCCTCCAAGCAAGCATCAGCAAAAAGGGCTCCAGCATAGCTGTAAATATATGAACACTCAACTTTCAATGGCACATAAAGGAGAACTTCAAAATCTTTGGACAGGTAAGTGGATGTACCCTAAAGTGACGAAAAAGGAATTCAAATTTTATTCCAACACATCTATGAGGATTGATGGTGGGTATATTATTCACAGAAACAAAAAGAAAGTTAAATCTCAAAAAATACCTCCTTTCTTCACTAATAAATTCATGCAACAGTTCTAACCATGGATTCTTGAGGTAGGGAATGAGTTTATTTATATCAACAGAGCAGGTACATTTAAAGACTTAGAGATTTACCTCCTTCGGTGTAGTACTCTTAATTGTGATTTATATTTTTATGAAAGACAAGCACATCTCAACTCTTAGTAATCAATATAAGGTCCAATATTACACATCCTTATATCAGACGTGAACAGGAAATCAACTGCTTTTACAAAACAAAACAGAGGTGTAGCCAGACTTACGCCATTGATAGTGTTGCAGATCCCTTTCCAGCCTTTGCTTCAACAACTTCAGTGCCTCCATCCTGAGTCCTCTTAGTGAGAGCCGTAATAACCTCATCAGACAAATTGGCTTTAGGGGTGGCCTATTATTGTTCCAAAAAATCAAGAGAACTTAAGTCAAGCTAACCAAAAAAAAATCGCAATACATTTATTAAATGCAAGTAAGAAGAACAAGAAATGGGAATGAGAAATACTTGAGAGAAGAGAGGGAGGATGGTTATGCCTGCATGGCCTCCAACCACGGGCACATTAACCTCTGCACATGTAGAGAAAGGGAATACAAATCAAACACAAGCTACAAGCACTTCCACATCAAAATTAATCACCTTAAATCCACACGAACCAAACAAATGAGAGTGAAAAGAACCTCTAAAGTCAAGAAAATAAGTATACCAGCAACTGGTACGTTAGCCTTGCCAGCATAAAAAGTTTTAGCTCTAACCACATCAAGTGTAGTTACACCAAACAACTTCTTCTCATCAAAGGTTCCAGCCTTCTTGAAAACCTCCGCAGCAATTGGAACAGTGGAGTTCACTGGATTGCTAATCATATTAACTAACGCCTAAACGCAACCAATATTTTTTTTTAAAGTCAAACTCAATAGTTTAGCTAAGTACACGCGATATAACATGAAAATCCCAAAACAAAAGCAAAGTGAGTGACTCACATTGGGGCAGTACTTGGAAATAGCAATGCACAGAGATTTGACAATGCCAGCATTGATATTGAAGAGATCATCACGAGTCATTCCCGGCTTTCTTGGTACACCAGCTGGAATAATCACGACATCTGATCCTTCTAATGCTTGCCCAAGTTGTTCTTCACCAGCGAAACCAGCAACCTAAAAGAAAAGGAGCCCAAAATTAAGCAAAACAAATTTTAAAAAAAAAAAAAAAAGTAGAGAGCTTTCTTATTCACGGATCTCGGACCCTAAAAGCTTTGAAACTTTATATCTCCTTGAAAAAATAACAAATTCCATGAAATCGCACTAGAAAAACAGAATTAACAAAAGGGATTCCAATCCACAAGTTTAGAATTGGATTGTCACCTGGGCACGGGAGTTGATGTGGCTGACATCAGCAGCGACACCAGGAGTGTTAGCGATATCATAGAGGGAGAGAGAGGAGACAAGAGGGTTGAGTTTCATAAGAAGAGAGAGTGGCTGACCGATCCCACCGGCTGCACCTAAGATGGTGACTTTGCGTTCGGGTTGTGAGCCAGTGGAGTAGCATGATCTACGGAGGAGATGGGCTGGATTTGATGAAGCAGCACTTCTCCTCAAAGCTGCTCCGGCAGATCTCAACACTGCAGTCTTCATTTTAATTGGAGAGCGGAGATCTGAGCTGAAAGAAGAGAAATGGGAATAAATAAAGTAATGGGTTATCGAGGACTGCGCTACTTTTAAAGGAGCAAAGCCAACTGTAAATGTATGATGTATGTATCGTCATTTTCAGCTAAAGTCTTCTACTTTAAGGGCCTCATTTGCCTTTCTTTTATTTCAATAAAAAATGATGGCCAAAAGACTATTTCCCACCCAAGGTATGCTGCAATCTCAAGTTTCTACTATTTATCTTTGATAATATCAAATACCCACCTATGAGTAGTTAAAATTAACGGTGGTAAGATAAAATCATCATTTTATCTATAATATTAAAAATAAATCAAAATATTTCTCTTTTTAGCGCCCTAACCCCTAAAAACAAACCATTTCCCCCTAGGTCAAGTTTTGAAAAATAGCATTCCCCCCCTAGGCAATCTCCGACACCGAATCCGGCTCCATCGCCGACGACGACGCTTTCCAGAGGCACCACCATGCTCCGGCGGTCTCCCTTGCCTCCTCTGGAGCGACTCCCGACGAAGCTTTTCTTCTTTCCAGGCCAGATCTCGGCCGACCGTCGCTCCAGAGGAGGCAAGGGAGACCGCCGGAGCATGGTGATGCCTCTGGAAAGCTTCGTCGTAGGCGATGGAGCCGGATTCTGTGTCGGAGATTGCCTAAGGGGGGGGAATGCTATTTTTTAAAACTTGGCCTAGGGGGAAATGGTTTGTTTTTAGAGGTTAGGGGGCGAAAAAGAGAAAATATTTTTAGGGGTTAGGGTTCCGTTACTTTTAACTGCTTATAGGTGGGTATTTGATATTATCAAAGATAAAGGGTGAAAACTTGAGATTGCAGCATACCTTGGGTGGGAAATAGTCCTTTGGCCAAAAATGATTCTACAAAATAAGAAATCAACATTCAAACAACGTGTATAATATTTTCCAATCCCTTGTTCTGAATTGCAGTTGTATGAATCCTACTCAATCATAAAATGTGTCACCAATAAGTTTTATTGGTGCTTTGACAGTTAGGAGTGCAACAAATCTGCGAAAAGACTGACAATTTTAATGCAGCAAGCAATTGAGATACCATTCTGTCTTTTCTTCTGTGTTTTTTTGAGGTCATTATATAATAAAAAATTATAATACCAGACTTTGATCGCCCGAAGGTTGTTTGAGTGACCAATGAAAGGAAAGGAGAGTTTGAATGTTAGATGAGGAATTGCAAACATCACAGCAAAGGTTTAAATTCCTTTACCCGTCCAGAAAAATTCAGTTCTGTGTGAACCAACACTATCGAAATCCAAGTTTGCAGCAAGATGCTCAGTTCTGCAACTTTATTTATAGAACTCCATTTTCAACAATAAACAACAAACATGACAATACAACACTTTGAAATCATCTCAGCCTCAGCCATATAGGATTGTACTATGAAAAAGGTTTCTACTCAGAGACATTCCATAGTTACATTACTTCTACAAATAAGCCAAATGCTGCAACCAGGTTGAGACTCGTGCTACTACAGTAAGGACCAGAAAAATTCTGAATCCTTAAAAACTCTGAAGTGTTACTGGGGATTTGGAGGTCGGCTGTTGGCAGCAGCAACTCGGGATCCCCACTCCAGTAGCTCTTTGCTGGTGTCATCCTTGTGCACAAAAACCTCAATAAAACATAATGAATCTTTTTGTTCTCCTGTTGCTTTATCGATTGCTTCCATTAGTTCATCCTCTGTACGTACCTGCATTTTACCACTGAATAAATTACTCTATCCAAAAACCAAAGCACTGCAATACATTTTTCTCAGGAGAATGCATCTTTCGAATCATTAGATAAGAAAGTATAATGTATCTTCAAACAGAGGACAAATCTTTGGAACTTCAAATAAATTAAAAATATTATAAGGCAATGATAAAGATGAAGTGCTGTCCATGAGATGTGTAATGAATTAAAAAAAGGCAGGTATATTTCAAGTCCAGAAAAATCATGATAAAATAAAATAGAAGAAAGCAATTGGAATTTTGCTAACCTTTGCAGTCCAGCATTTGCCTTCTCCATTGTGGATGGCATTGACCAGGCCAGTATAATCCCAGTTCTTAATCACATTGTAAGGGCCATCATGTATCTCTACTTCAATTGTATAACCCCCATTGTTTATGAGGAATATAATGCTCTTTTGTCCACATCGGATCATTGTTGAGACATCCTGAGCTGTTACCTGAATTGAAGCAATGCAACATTAGTTACTCAACAAACTCTAAACCTTGAAAAGAGTTTCTTTTTGTTTTTTTCGACCAACTAAAATCTGCAATTTATAAATCAAAATCATAATGTCAAATGCATTGATTTCAATGAACCAGTCAAATTTTGTAATAGGCCCAGTGTCCAAATCATGTCAATTTTTTTTCAGTAGCAGTGTCTTTGCCCATGCTTTCAGAACAATGTGACCATTGTAAAACTTTCCCCTTCTTTTTTGTTTGTTAGCTACATACAGAGCAACTCTATATAATAATTGTTTCAGATCTTATGGAAGTTTAAGCGTGAAATTGCTTAATTCAATTAATAAGTGCTGTTCTGTTTTGGCAAAAACTATCAATTGTATTACAGAGTATTTCTATTAAATTTTTTTGTGTTGTTTGTGTCACTTAAAAGTGCTGAGGGACTTCCTGTTAGAAAATTTTAATCCAAATTATGTCACCCACCTGGAAACTCCCATCACCAATGCAAGCAATCACACGTTTATCTTTAGCAGCCTGAGCATATCCTAGAGTTGCGCCTACTGACCAGCCAATAGATCCATACTGCATCTGAAATTCATACCTGAATACAATTGATAACAAAATATTAGTAGTCTGCTAACCAAAAAGCAAACAGTTTTTTAAATGCACTGCTAAAAAAAGATCCTTGCTTACCCACAATTCTCAGGGAGGCGGAGTTTCTGACAGTTAAACCATGAGTCTCCAGTTTCGGCAATTACTGCTGTGTCTCCACTTAGCATTGCCTGTTTAACAAGTCAGCTTATGATCTTTTGTTTCAATTTCTTAAAATGAACGATACATGATTAGACTAACCCAAACTAAGACAAACCCAAGATATCAGAGGATGTAACCCTTCAGTCACAAGAATGGTTCAACAAAAAGGAGACGGATAGAATGGCCACAAATTAGGTGGACTTGGGATGTGATGGCAACAACCTAGCCAGATGTATGACCTGAACTCATTAGAATCACCTTCTCCACTAGACACAAGAGTGAAAAAAGTAAAGTTTAAGGCCAATCAGCAAAGTATGTCTATTTTATTTTTCAATTAGTATCAAGAGGTCATAAATGAAAGCCCAACCATATCCGTATTGGGCAAGAAGAACAATGACAGATTTATTAATACATATACTAATGCCTTCTATCAAACACAACCCAAACCGTGCGCCCCACACAACCCCCCCACCCCCAAACACACATATAAATACTGACTTACATAAACTTCCATATCATGATATATGCATTACCTGAATGTGCTTGAATAGAACATTGACTCTAAGAGGCTCATCTTGAGCACGCTTCAGTGGGACACCCGGAGGGACAAAGATTCGACGGTAATTCTCTAGGGCAGTGTTGTTTTTCTTTAGCTTCTTGGCCAATGCACTCAAGAAGTCAGCCATGAAAACCCAGCCAAGAGAAGGACCATTGCCTATAGTCACACGATTAGGCTGCACTATGATTGCTTTCTCCTTCTTGATCAGCAATGAATAACCAACAGAGCTGTAATCATTGAAGATAGGACCAACAAAAACATAGGCATCAGCAGACTCCACTATCTCCCCACAGAAGCTTGTACTAACCGCACCCCAATATGTCCCAATGAAGTGCGGGTGATGTTCTGGCAGCAGCCCTTTACCAGAGGGCATAATAGCTATTGGATATCCACTAGCATCTGCAAGCTCCATAAAGGCCTTTTGTGCCTTTGCCACCCTTAGCTTGGGCCCACCCACAAGAACTGGCTTCACAGCTTTATTCAAGAAATCAGCTGTTGCTTCAACAGCAGCTTCTAGTCCTACCTGATTGCTTACACTGCATCATAAGTAAAGAATGGTCACTTGTTGAAATCTCTGTTTCACGGTATAACAAAAATCCAATAAATTAAAGTAGAGAAATTGACTTATAAGTGCATATCCTAAATTATAGGTAAATGTTCCTGATAGAAGATCTAAGAAGATGAGAAGAAAACAACAAAGCAGCATTGTAATACAACCTCAATTGCTAAATGAAAATTATTTCTTCAAACATATTGTTAAAAGTCCCACATTGGGAAGAAAAATAAAAATGAAAGAGTATATATCATAAAGGGTATCCAAGTTAGATTGACTTGAGTCATTCTAACAATTGGAACCAAAAACATGTTAAATCTCATAATTAATAAAAATGTTGATCCATACTCTTTGAAGGGGGAAAGATTTCTAACAAGGTATCATAGCTTGTAGATTCAAGAACCATTTGAGGATGGTGGGCTAAGCTGAAAAGACCTCTTTGAGCGTGTGGCTGAAAGAAATCAAACCATTGGGTTAAAACCTAGGCTAGCTAAGAAGAGTTAGACCTTGTTTCAAGCAGAAGAGTCGGACCCAAGTTTAAATGAGTCATCCCATGTATGAAATGTGTAAAAGTGTCAACTGGAACACCTGAGTCATAACTCAGGTGAACCCATGACAAGTCCATGCTCTAGGCTAAGTTAAAGAGAGTTAGACGCAAGTTTAGAAGCACAAACAGAATTAGGTGTAGTTTGTGACTAAGAAAAGAAATCAAACCATTGGGTTAAAACCTAGGCTAGCTAAGAAGAGTTAGACCTTGTTTCAAGCAGAAGAGTCGGACCCAAGTTTAAATGAGTCATCCCATGTATGAAATGTGTAAAAGTGTCAACTGGAACACCTGAGTCATAACTCAGGTGAACCCATGACAAGTCCATGCTCTAGACTAAGTTAAAGAGAGTTAGACGCAAGTTTAGAAGCACAAACAGAATTAGGTGTAGTTTGTGACTAAGAAATATTGATAATTTTTATCGCTAGAACATGACAGAGACAGTTCATTCATCAAATCAAGGAGATGCAGTTCCAACAAAGTTAACATGACTAAACACAAAGGGCATTTTAATAGAAGCTAATAAGAGACATGAACAAACATCTTACTAATTCTAGCATCAAAACTAGTTATCCCTAACTAACAAGGTTGAAATACCTAGACATTTTAATTTAGAGATCAAAATTATAATTTGTTTCATTACCATTAAGCCCCTCCTTATGCTACCAAAAGAAAACTACTATCTGCATTTACTCAGGGGTAAGTATCTCATGTCTCAATAAACTTCAAAATCCCATCGAAACTAATTAGAAAGAACATAAATTTGTTCATCGAACATATACAACATGACATAAGCATCAAATTCAAATAAACTTAGAAACATAGAACTAATAATGAGAGAGTATTCATACTTTGGAGCAAGATAGAATGGCACAGGGTCCCTAGCGAAAGTGGGATGCCGAATTCCAGGCAAATTACAGGATATACTGATATAAGCCGGTTTACTTTCCTTCAAAGCGGTAGAAATGGCCGTGTCAATTTGCTCGTGTGCATCATCCAAGTTATTCACCACAGCCTAAATCAGTATACATAATCACATTAATTAATGTCCACAATCATCTAAAAGTACAACACATAATTGAATAACTGATCCAAAACCATAATCCATGTTAACATGAAAGTTACCTGAATACATGTGACAGTTTGAAAACACCTATGCTCTTGGGAAAAATCCGGCAACCCAATTGTATGATGCAATATCCTATTAGTTCCATAATCATTAGAGTTAGGCCCGCCAACAATACATATCACCGGCAAATTCTCACTGTAAGCACCAGCTATAGCATTCAGTACACTAAGTCCACCGACAGTGAATGTCACCACACATGCACCCACACCCTTGGCACGTGCGTACCCATCAGCAGCATACCCGGCGTTGAGTTCGTTACAGCAGCCAATCAAATTCAACTCAGGATCTGCTATAAGATGATCCAAGAGTGTCAAGTTGAAGTCACCAGGAACTGAGAACACATCTCTCACACCAATCTCAACCAGCCGCCGAGCCAGGTGGCGACCAAGAGTTCCGCTGCAGGCAGCAGCCGAGATCTGAGACGGAGCCGAGCTGGGTTGAACAATTGAACCGACGTTGTTTGCAGCTTCCATGAAAACTTTTAATATAAAGTGGGAAAAAAAGTTGGTTGATTTAGAAGGGTTTGATGAGAAAGTGAGAGATGGATCAGTGATGGCTGATTATATAAGTTTCGAAAGAAGATGTTAACAACAAAAAGGAGAAATGGTATTGCGAACTGTGGGCTGGTTTTGGAAGTGAAAAACTGGTGAAGAAACTAGAAAATTCACTGCCCGTAGGCCACGGAGATAAGCATTTTTATTAAAAATGAAAGAAAACACAGGGTGTGGTTTTGTGCGCATTGGCTGATGCTGGTTTGGTAAAGGTGATCGGTGACAATTATGTATAAAATTCAAAGAAAGGGACCACACCACACCACCGCTTGAAATACAAGAGGCTTGTATTGTCTGTTTTTAAACCAAGGCACCTTTGATTATTCTGAAAGGTTGAATTGAAGCAACCCACAGTCAATCTACGTACTTTTCTATGCAAAATATATACGAATTTTATGTTTATAGCCATACCTTTCCACATTTCTAGAATTAGATCAATAAAATAATCGCTTATCATTCAAAGCTTAAATTTTCGTACATAAATAATTATTATATTTATTTGATAGTAATAAAATAAAATAATATTTTATTTTATTTAAATATTTAAATTAAATAAAAATATGAGGACCAAAGAATTGCCCGCAAAGAATAACACAAGAGCAACACTGCAAAGGTTGATTGATTAGAAGATCTAACCTAGGGCTCTTTGCCTTCTTTGCATGGTCAGATACAGTGGCAAGCTACTCTTCACTTTCTTCACACAACGGCTAGATACAGTGGTCATTATTTTCTTTGCAGCCATGATTAACATGTAATGGTTGGTTTTGGTAATTGTGGTGTGGGTAATGTTAATTTAAATAAAGGGTTTTTATGTTTTAATATATATTTGAGAAGGATAAAATGGGATTTAAAGTCACATGTCCTTAGAATCGATCATGTGTTGGCACCAACCAATTTGCCATATTAATGTGAACCTCTGCATCCAACAACATCCTTAGTAAAGCTGATATGGATGCTTCTTTGTGATCCTTGTTATAGTAATTTACGAACTTTGGTATAAAATTCAAGCAGAGACAACAAGAGAAGGTCTACAACCATATCATTTGCCATAGACGAGCGAGCCCAATTATTTTGACGGCGAAGACAGGAAGAAATTCTCAACATAGACTCAAATTGGAGAAAGAGAATGCACAGATTTAAAGAGTCAGTAATTCGAAGTTGTTATTAGGTAAAATCTTCTGGTTTTAACAGCATTAATCCAAAGCATTTTTCAAACTAATAAGAACTCCATATCAGCCAACGTTTCACATGCAATCAATAAATACAAAAACAACAAATTGAGACAGCGCCTGAGTCATGGAACTGGGTTCCAGGGAAGACAGGAAGACTCCTTTCAATGATGCAGAGACATTAACTACTTTCAGACCCAACCCAACTGCAGCCTGTGTTTTTCAGTATGCCTCTGAACTTCATGATCTCCCTAAGTTCACTTACGCTATCCCATTTCCCAGCAGCTGCCAAAGTATTGGATAGTGCAACATATGCCCCCGGCCTGTTATTAGCATTTAATTTAAAGATTTCACTGGCAGCTATATTTGCTATTTCTGTATCACCATGCAGGCTACATGAACTAAGCAGAGCTGCCCAAACATCAGAGTTAGGTTTCTCTGGCATTTTGAGCACAAAATTTAATGCCAGTTCCAGACTCCCTGCTCGTCCCAAGAGATCAACCATGCAAGCATAATGCTCCATATTTGGTTTAACTGAATAATCTCTCTCCATGCTCTCGAAGATCTCACAACCTTTGTCGATTAGGCCAGCATGCCCACAGGCTGAAAGAGCACCAAGGAAGGTCACATAATTAGGTTCCACATTACATTCTTGCATCCTACAAAAAAGTTCAAGTGCCTCATTGGGGTTCCCATTCTTCCCATAACCATCAATCATAGAAGTCCAGGTAAAAACATTCTTTTCCGGCATGTAATCAAAAATTCTCCGTGCATCCTCACTTCTTCCACATTTTGAATACATATCCACAAGAGCACTGCCCATTTTTACATGCTCAAAGAACTCTGTCTTCATAAGTTGGCTCTGTACCTGTTGACCAAATTCGAACTCTGTCAATACGGAGCAAGCCCCAATTACACTAGCAAAAGTTGAAATATTAGGCTGAAAGCCAAACCTTTGCATATCCACGTACATCCTAAGTGCCTTTTTCGCGGTTTCAATCAATTTGCTATAACCTTCGATCATAGCATTGTAGACAACAATATCTTTTTCCACAGTTCTACTAAAGACCTCTTCAGCTTCTTCTACAAAACCTTGATTCATATATCCCGAAATCATGGATGTAGAACAAATAACATTTGTCCCTAACATCAAATCAAAGACAGTCCTCGCATAGCCAACCTTCCCACTCTTCACATACGTGTCAACAAGTGCCGTATAAAGCACATCGTCAGCTGCAATATCACATTTCACTATCTGGGCATGCACCATTCTCCCTAAACTACGGGACAACTGCACATTATTACAGCAACAAGTGGACGCCTTTAAAAGCATTGAAAGCGTATATGCATCCGGCCTTTCACCAGAGGAAATCAAATCCCGCACTAAACTAAACGACTCTTCAATCTTCCCATGTTTTATGTAACCACCAATCATATAATTATAGGCTGACAAAGTTTGTTGCGGCAATTGATCAAACATTTGACTTGCGTACTCGAGAACGCCACATTTCAAGTACAATATCAATAGCTTGATGGATACATTAGTATTGGGTCTAAACCCAGTTTTAATTATGTAAGTATGGATGTTTCGGCCATAAACTGGAGTATCTGAATTGATGTAGTGTTGGAGAGCTGAAGATAATGAAGTAGCAGTTGATGGGTAAGACAGATGATCAAAATCTTGTGGTTTTGAACGGAACGTTTGGTTATGGGTTGATGAGAAATCGGAGGGCCTGATTCTGGGTAGTTTTGGCATTTGTTGGATACCAATCTTCTTGTTAATTTTCAGGCACTGATTGCTCAAACATATTAAATTCCAATTCTTTCATCAGGTTTTTTCACAGGCTACTAGCAATTTAGCACATCTTTTGTGCTACAATGCAAACTTGAGCCCAAAGATGAAGCCGACGATTTCTGGTATCTTAGCCCAAACATGAATGTCTACGGCCTTTGAGAAGTGAAAGCCAGAGAGCCAAAAACTAGGATAAAACCAAGGCAAAGCAAGGTAAGGCAATCGAGCCAACTAACTTGGCTATGGTTCGCTTAAGTTTGGATTTGTTAAAGAAACAGCTGGACCGGGCTTCAAGCTTGCCTGTTCGGATTTTATGCTCAAGCTTGGTTCACTAAATTTTCAGCCTTGATAATATTTTGGTCTTATTCAGATTGTTATGTATCTTTAAAAACATACAAAAACATTACTATAATTCTTATACAAGTTCGAAATTTTGAAAAATACATCATTTCTCAAAATAAATTTTGGGTCTATCAGGCTTCAAGCTTGAACAACCTTTGTTCAACCATAAATCTAATAACTCGATTAACAAATTTTTTTATCTAAACTCATCCAAAATCCAAATTTTATTATATTCGAAACTGATTTTTTCATACCAAACAATCGAGCATCGAGTTTGCCGACGCAAATGAGAGTTCTAGGTACAACAACATTATTTATCAACTTTTGCTTGTATAATATTTTTACTTTAAGGCCAATTGTGGAATTAGGGTGCCCCTCCACTCCCATTTTCTACAATCATTTTATCATAAAGCAAGCAACGCACGCACAAGAAAGAGAAGCCTTCATCTTTATGAGTATTGGAAAACAACTTCCATTTCTTATTCTTCTAGTGGGCTAATGCATCTAAGTCCCTTTCACTTTTCCTCTCCATCAAGTATTGTGTGGCCACAACTATATATATTTTTTTAAATTATATATGCTTAAACTATTGATTAATATTAGGACTTGCTTTACATTTTCAACTTTAGGGTTATATAAAATTAATCTCATCACTTTGTTCAATTGTCTACTTCCTACAATTAATACTAAATATTCCAATTTAACCTTTTTTTTTTTTTGTAATTCTACTATTTTAAAACCCTAGTAGTTGATGGAATATAATGCCTATTAAAGTGGCTTTGTTGGCATGCATTGCCAAAGAAATATATATTTTGTGCAACTATAAACTATGTGCTAAGAAAATAATTGTAATTATTATTATTATTATAATTGTAATTATTTTGCTAAATTGAAAGAAAATAATAGCATGCTTAAGAATCTTAAGAGAGGGGATGTAACATTCTTATATTGTTCAGTTTATTATTAAGATATTGTTTACTTTGAATACATAACCTATCATAATTTTGTTTTTAAATTCTATAATAAAAAAAAAAGTTTTTACAATTTAAAGAATTTATAAATTATTTAATCTATCTGGATTTAATGTCTATACAAAAATTTAACATTTTTTTTTATATTTTATTAAAATAAAATTTTCCTAAGAGTGACATCAAGTTAGGTGAACAAATTAGATGTCAATATATGGAATCCCACCGATACAAGCTAAATCTCCTTTTCTTCTTACTTTATAGAGATATCATTTAAAAATAAATAATTTATATTAATCAAGCATGAAATCTCAAAAAAGGTGTGCAAATTCATAATTATATTGCCTTTAATAAACTATTTTAAAATTGGATTTTTATGGATTAATCTGTCAAACAAAGGAAAAGGGCCTTTGATATGGGACTTTCCTGCTTAATTTCATAATTAGCGGCCTAGTATTTTGGCATTAAAAAGCATTTTTGTCAGTAATTATATTAGAAATTAGATTTATTATTTGGTGAAGGATTAACGTCTGCCCCTATATTAATTTAATTTGTGTATAAACGTTTTATTACAAGACGAAATCAGCTTTGACATATCACATCAGAGCGTGACAGACCCACAACACAACAATTATGTTAGGCCTTATAGATGAAAAGGGCGGCGACTCAACTGATGTCTCATCCTGCACCCTGTGGCGAAGAGCAATAAAAGGGCCAGAACCAGAGGCCTTTCCTGTATCAGAGACAGAGAATTTAATGTAGAGTCACCTCACAAACCACTAAGTCTCTAGTTGTGTTCTCCTTGTGCACTATTTTCTCTAGCTGGACTCTGTACCCTATTTTAGACTTCTGCAATTTGCTATTCTTCGTCATCCTTCGGTCTCTACATGTTAGTTCTCTCTCCAGCTAGGTTGCCTTTTAGGGTACAATTAGCTTTCCTTTTTATTGGTATATATTAATAATACATTGGTTTGAAGGGGTCACAAGAGGTTGAGTTATTTAGTTTAGGCGAGAGAAGTTAAGTTTCTGCTGCGAACTTTCAAAAAGATGAGACCAAAGATTTATCTTTTTGGTGACTCAATAACTGAAGAGTCTTTTGCTGATGGTGGATGGGGTTCATCTCTCGCCAATCATTTCTCTCGCACGGTATGAACTGCATATTCTTACCGTATATTGTTATTATTCAGATGAATGAAATAAAAGTGGACATGTAATTTTTTTTCTGATATTGGTTTGATTGATGTTAGGTTGATGTGGTGCTAAGAGGGTATAGTGGGTACAATACCCGGTGGGCTCTAAAGGTGATAGACAGTGTTTTCTCGGCAGAGAAAGACGGCGATGGTGATGGTGCACCAGCAGCAGTTACGGTGTTCTTTGGAGCAAATGACGCCTGTATTCCGGATCGATGTTCTGCGTTTCAGCACGTACCTGTTGATGAATACAAGCAAAATCTCCACTCTATTATCTCGTATCTCAAGGTGTCGCTTCCCTCTACTCCACTCTGCATGTACAAATTACTTGTATGGATAACATTGTTTATGCTTATTTTTTTTGTCGATACTTTTTCACCTCCATGGTGTAGTAATTAGACGGAGGTCAGCCTCGCACGCCCACAAAGTGACACAAATTAAGGATTAGGCTGTGGCGGTCTATCTAATTTAGTATAGTTTAGTTGGGTCCATCCTCTAGTTAGTGGTCCACCAAGGTGTTTAATTATAACTTTAAGCACATCTCAATTACTAATTAAATAGTTTTTTGCCCAGAGACTTTGTACATGTAATCATATCAGGGCCACTGATGTGTTTTGTCACAATTTCACGTGGTTGCAGTTGGGATTGGGAAGGTCAAAGGACTCCATGACGATCGACTATGCTTAGTTGATTGGTTAGTGGAAGAGATAATTATATTATATGTGGCCATAATTATTAGCTACCGTGTTGCCTCTCCAGGGCATCATGCTAGTTTCTGGGGTGCTTCTTTAGGATTCGCTTAGTTTAATTTCCTTGGCTTGGAAATCATGCTATTAAGTTCAATTAATCACACCACTGAATTCACCATTGGCTTCATACTTTCTTGCCTTATATTGGCTTCTTGGTTTTGCTGTGTTTCTTTATTCCAATGTGCTCAGAATAAGTGGCCAACAGCCCTCATTCTCCTTATCACTCCACCTCCAATTGATAAAGAGGCACGCCTTAGGTATGTTTCTTATCTATATGCTTCTTATGTATGTCCACTAATTGATGAAAAACCAATATTAAAAGTGAATTTGAAAATATTTTGATGCAGGTATCCTTATGTTGAGAATCCAATGGGTCTGCCTGAGAGGACAAACGAGGCAGCCGGTGTTTATGCCAAAGCATGTACTGAACTTGCTGTCGAGATCCCTGTGGTAGATCTCTGGACCAGAATGCAGCAGTTTCCTGGCTGGCAAAAAGCCCTTCTAAGGTATTTCTTATCTTTGTCAAATTTATAGATATCTATAAATGAAGCATGCATTTAGACTGTATACATGTGCACATTATGTAATGGTGCCGAATTCGTAGATTAGCATCGGTTAATAGTTTTCTTCATTAAAAAATGTTGGGCCATTGTTAATTGCATTTGAAGTTGGTGTTGATTAATGGGAAAAACAACCTAATTTCTCATTGAGGAGGTTGAAATCTTAAACTTTGATGTGATGATTTTCTGCAACTGGAATTGTCAGGGATGGATTGCACCTCTCTCAGGCTGGAAACAGGATTGTTTTCGAGGAAGTGGTTGCAAAGCTGAAGAAGGCAGGCCTGAGTGTGGAAAAGTTGCCAGTTGATCTCCCGCTTATATCAGAGATTGACCCTAATGACCCACTCAAAGCTTTTGAGAAGTATTTATGAGTGGATGTGTGACTTCTTAAATAGCTCGTAACAGACAAGCAAGTTATATTCAATGTATGGTTGAGCCCCTTATGGCTTTGAAGGCGGCTGTGTTGATGAAAACTTTTGCTGTCGTTTTTCTGAAAGCAGAAACAGATTCACGTTAGTAGTAAGTTCGTGTGAAACATTAATAAAGCGGCATGAACCAGCCACCTGGTTCAAATATAGTTTCTGAAGACAAGCTCACCATTTCAATGGTCATCTATAAGGAACAAAATTTGATTTGAGTATCGTACAGCCAAAACAACCCAAAAGCTCATTAATTCTTCTTCAATGACATACTTAGACAAAAATCAGATACAAAATCTTCAATCTCGTCAAATTGTTAAATCCAGAATCCATCATAGTTGAATGGAACTCATAATCATCTCAGTTTTGTCGCATAGGAAACATCATACTGTCGTCATCGTCTGCCATCTATAAGCAGTAACTTTCACACCAAGGAAATCAAAGTCTCATTCAGTAAACAAAAGAATAGATTTTCAGTGACCTTGAAACCAGTCATCGCTCCACTGTAAAACCAGATCAAGTCAACAATCAAGAGAAACCAGGTCCACACAACGGGGGTTCAACAACTAGAACCTCTTCAGCCTTCATCTTCTCTTGACCCTTTTTTTTTCATAAAGATAATGAATAGTTACAAGTAAACAATTGGCCTACGATAATGTAATTAGGAAACTTTGGCCAATGTATCTTACATCCAGTACTGTTTGTTGACCATAATTGATGAAACCAGTTATCACAGGGAACATATAGAGAATAGTTATGAATAATTTGATTTCCTTTCTTTCTCTTGGTTTGAGAAAAAGCAAATATCAACAGAAATAGGTAATAGTAATTTCTGGACAAGATATAAGAGTTGGTCCATTCTTAATCTAGGTAAGGTTCATCTTGTTCTGCTAAGAATGAACAAGAACAAATGAGGGAAGGACAATCTGGTTTGTTCGAAATACCCATGACTAGATTGCTTGTCTTCTCTGTAAATTGAAGAAATTTTCCTAAAGAAAAATTAAGTTAATGATATAAAAATATGAATATAATTAAAATTTTAAAATTAGTTTAGGGTATTTTCGTATTACAATAAAAATAAAGAAATTTAACTTAAGTATTTAGAGCTGCCTGTAATTTCATTAAAAATAACAAACTAATAAAATCAAACAATTTTTAGGGATGTTAATTAAAATCGGCAAAAATTTTTCCGCGTAAACCTTTTTAAGTAAACGTACAGCGGTTTCACTTTTATAGGCAAATTTGCTTTTAATTCTAAAAATACCCTGTCTTAGTTTATTGCGTTACTCCCAACGATTTACATCACACTTAGCCGCCTAAAATTTTCTTAACGGATTTGATAATTTTTATTCTAACTATCACTAATTTACGTTTTAAGAATTAAAAACATATTTAAAAATTTATAAATTTTTGTTTAAATTTCAAATACAGATAGTAACGAAAAAATAACATAGATGAGGAGAATAATAAAATAATAATAATATTATTATTATTATTATTATTTTATATATTATATTAAATATTATAATAATATAATATATATTTATATTTATATATATATATTATAAATATTATAATATTTAATATAATTATATAAATAATAATGATAATAATTTTTAAATATATATTATATTATTATAATTTTTAAATATTATATATATATATATATATATATATATATATATATATATATATATATATATATATATATATATATATTTATATATTTATACACCCTGCACTCTGCACCCTGTATGTACTCACGTACCCTGCACGTACCATGTATGCACTCACACACCTTGCATGCACTCACGCACCCTATACGCACTCTGCACGCACCCATGCACCCTAAACACACCCTGCATGTACTCACACACCCTGTACGCACTCTGCACGCACCCACGTACCTTGTACCCATCCTGCACGCACACACGCACCTTGTACACACCCTACGCTTACAACATCAGTTAACACTTATCATTCTCCTCATCTATGCTATTTTTTCGTTACTATCTGTATTTGAAATCTAAACAAAAATTTATTAATTTTTAAGTATGTTTTTAATCCTTAGAACGTGAATTAGTGATAGTTCAAATAAAAAATTATCAAATATGTTAAGAAAATTTTAGGCGACTGAGTATGACGTAAATCGCTGGGAGTAACGCAATAAGCTGAGAGAAGGTATTTTTTGAATTAAAAGTAAATTTATCTATAAAAGTGAAATCACTGTATATTTACCTCAAAAAGTTTACGCGAAAAAATTTTTGTCGATTTTAATTAATTTATCCAATTGTTATTATACACAGTAAATGAGAGACAAGTAAATAGGTTTTCAAATATAACGTCGTATTTTTAAGAATATAAATAAAATATATTATCAAATAATTAAATATTTTTTATTTTTAATTTAAAATTATTTAATAATATATATTAAATATATATTTATTTATATATTTAAAATAAATAATATAATTTTATTAAATAGTTATTTCGCATTGCATCACAAAGTTTGCTTGTAAAAACTGGTACAAACCTTAGTGGAGAGAAAAAAAAAAGCTACTAAACCGAAAAGAAAAGAAAACAAAATTGTCACAATCACAGTCCTACTGGAAGCTGTTCCGTACAAACCCTACAATTCTCGAAAGGACAAATATATATATTGTAGTTTTGCTTAACTGCATATTTCTGCATAAAGCACAAAGGAGAAATTGACTTGATTAATCTTAGGATGATAGTGGTTTACTTTTCCACATTTTTTAATTACATAGAAAATTGCTTACATTTAGTGTTATTATATGCAGGCTCAGCAGCCTCCGGCCCCATAACATTAGTGATACTGCATTAGTGTTAATTAATTGACTCTATCTTCTCTCACATCTGAGGGGTTTCCAGCACTAACAAAGGAATTCCCTCCTGAACCAAACGAGGATAATATTGTTTATGGTTCTTTATCTAATCCACGGCAACCACTAGTTCTTCCTAGCCCACTTAGAATTAGAGCCACTTAATACTGTTAGTAATTTCTCAGTCACCCATGATAGGTGCTGTTTTTCGGTGAAGAAGTTACCTTGTAATGAAGTGACCTATCTCATTTGGTTTAAGTTTTCTTTTTCTTTCTTGTGGAGGTAAGCTATGTTCAATAATTTAATGAGTTGTTCTTTTCTTCGTTTGCCCAGGAAAGAGAATAAGAATATGAAACCATTCACAGTTCAAAGCAAAAACTTGATGATCATGTATAAAAAAATATAACCATTTCTTCATTTACGTACCCCAAAAACAAAACAAAAATATATAACACTATAATCCCACTAAACATATATTAGAAATGATATTTCTCTTTAAAAAAAGTAAGTGGAATATTGTTATTCCCATTCTTTCATCTAGTCATTGTCTTAGTCTGACTGAAATTCAGAGGTAACATAGTTATCAGACTGTTTTGAACCACTGTTCAACTGGCAAAACTACACAAGGTCATGCACTATAATCGCCTGTTTAACTGTGGTTCCTTATTGGCAGGATTCCATGAATGATTTGCCGAAAGAGAGAATGCACAGAGACTACTAGAAATGATGAGACCGACGCAAGATGGACCTATAAGAGGTGAGAATGTCGCGGCGATGGGTGAAAATGAGGAGATCAACGGAGGAAGGAGCTAGAAATTATGAAATACGTGCCGGGAGGAACTATAAAGGGGAGAATGATAATAATTGGAGCTAAGTTTTTATGCCACGTCTCACCTGTATTTTATACTCTCTTGGAAAATATACCTAAGTCCTTACGCAAAATGAAAACAACAAAATTATCCTTAACCATTTAACAAGTTGAACCCTAAGCAAAACAAAAGCACTTTTATATAATTTATCGGTCTAACCATCGGATGACTTAGAATAGCCCTCCGTCTGGTCATCAATGTCTGATCCGCACGTGAAAAACATGATCATAAATAAAAGGCTTATCAGATATATTAAATTGGAGAACTCAAAAATATATTTGCCCCACATTTCTATTCCTCCAGCCAGAAAATTATATAACCTCTATTTCTACTGATTTTTAGTGATGCTGCGGATCAGGACCTCCGGGGCTCGCTCTTTTGGAGTCATGTAGGCTTTTGTTTTTGTTCGCATCTTCCAGCCCACTGTTCAATACTTCTTCCGCATCTTCACCCAGCACTCGGGTCAACCTGGCTAGGTTCCTTCCCTTCATGTTTGAGAGTGAACTAAATAGAGGACGACTTTCAGACAATTCAAACGAAAGGAGCAATATGAATATTAAACACATCCAAAATCTCTTTCTAGCCATTTTCTTATCAACAATACTGAAAATGCTTGCAGTATGCTTTTCTGGTAGAGATTAAAACTGGGATGGGTGACATATTTATAGATGAACACATATTCACAGTGCGAAATTTTTTTCTTTTGTTTAATCAATTTAGTGGGTGGAAAATGGACCTCCGCCACAATGCAGCATGCGTTTGTTTTGTTTCGTTTTGTGGTTATATGGATGTACTCTCTTATGAATTCTTTTTCCTTGATGGCACAAAAACTAATGCCGACCATATGAATTCATATGCAGAGCTGACCTATCAAGCTTCTTTGTCAGCCATAGAAACCTGGGAAACTCTTCATTCAACCCCTGCCGGTTGCCACACCAGGTGAAAAATATTCTCAACTTTATTAGCCAATGCAAGCTTTAAAAAACTTCAACTGTTTAGCAGACGCCAATGGCGGCAAGATTTATTAAGCAGCCCTTCAATGGCTTTTTTATTCTTACCATTGGACTGGACTAGGATGAGTCAGATTCTTGGCTTATCGCGAAGCACTTTTGAATACTTCCAAATTTATTTTTTGTCAGTTTCAGCTTTTGCCTCCGAGTAGGTAAAAACAAATTGAACTATCCTCTGCTAACCTTGTGTTATCTTCATTATATTGTTTATAATTTGTAACTTTTTCATTAATCTATGTAGCTCAACTGACTGGCCGGCTGCCGTCTTTCACAAATCATGATAAGTCCTTCAGCAGTGCTCGTTTTGGTCAGAGTTTAAGCTTAGACTTGGCTACAAGTCAAACCCACAACTTGTTTACTTTATCTTTTATAAAAATATTTTAACAAATTTACGAAAATATGATCAAATGGGTGAGACCATTTTTAAGATAGATGCCTTAACATGACTCATAACCAAACATTTTTAACTTGTTGATTCTTCAATTATCTAATCAGAGTTTGCTTTATTTTTTATATGTTGTTGATGATTAAGTTGATGCGCACGACAGAAAAGTTGTAATGGATAGAATAATGTTGAAAAACTCACAACAAAAGCTACAAGTAAGGACAAGTTTGTGGTGGAAATAGGTGCTGCACATTAAGCTCTGACTTTGGTCTTAAATTTTAGGGAAATTACCAAAAATGGCCAAAATACCCTCCCACTAAGCAAAAATGCCCATGACTTTTTCTAAAATACCAAAATTACCTTTCCCTTCATTTATATAAACCTCCTCACTCACTAGAAGGAGTTAAATGAAATTTTATTAAAATTAGGGGGTATTGCGATATTAAACATTATAAGAGCATTATAAATTTCTCAATAAAATTTTAGGAATAGATAATTGAGGGGTCAAACGAAATGTTATTAAAATTTGGGGGGCATTTTGATATATTGACTTGTATTTAGAATGACAATAATCGAAAAATTTTTCGAAAATCTGAAAAATACGAATTGGTATATCGTAAAACGATGAAATTCAAAAAACAGAACTGAAATTCGAATTCTAAAAGTTGAAAAACCCTAGAATGGCAACAATCGAAAAATTCTTCGGAAATATGAAAAATACGAATCGATCTATCGTAAAACGGTGAAATTCGAAAAAACAGAACTGTAATTTGAATTCTAAAAGTTGAAAAACCCTAGAATGGCAACAATCGAAAAATTCTTCGGAAATCTGAAAAATATGAGTCGATCTATCATAAAACGGTGAAATTCGAAAAAACGGAACTGAAATTCAAAAACACGAATCAATATATCTTATAAATGAAAAAATTGAAATATTGAGTTGAAATTACGTCATTACATCGTAAATTATATCAAAAAGCTTCAAAATTCGAAAAATCGAATCTCAAATTTGAAAATTACATATGAAAAAACCCTAAAACAGAAAAAACGGATATAAAATTTGAAAACTACACTATCAGAAACCCTAAATAACAAAACTCTCAATTTACCCCCTCATGAAAATTTCTTTTTAAAACAAGTCAACTGTTATATGCCAAATTTCAGAAAAATCCGCTGTGTTCTAAGGAATCTCCCCCAGCTCTCCAATATTTTAACAAAGCTATTTTACCCCCCTAACCCATGGCCAATGTCTGCTGACCGTGGGAGAAATCGTTTGACCGTGGGAAATATTGTTCCCACGGTCGGACTGCCGATCTTTCAGCAGCCATTTTCGGCCAAAATTTGGTTGTTTTGGCCTCCGATTTTTTCATAAATCAAATCTACACGTTGTATAACACAAAACCCCTCAATCAATTCAACGAAAACAACCAAAAATCAAAACATTTTAAGCATTATTCAAATCGAAACTCTAAAATTTCAAACCTCAAAATTTCAATCAAATCTCAATAATATGAGTAATAACTTGATTCAAACAAGATTATGGGAGATATACTAACCGTCTTTGCCATTTGCGGTTGCCGAAAAGCAAGAAAATCGACGAAAATCTGGTCGACCTTAGGATGATCGTGGGAAAGTGGGAAATTTTGAATTTTCTTTGAATTTGTACAGTGAAATGACCGTAGGAAGTAAAGAAATTTGTTATGTTTATATATGGGGGTAGTTTCGTCATTTCATAAAACTTGGGCATTTTTGCTTAAACCTGAATATTTTGGACAATTTTCTTAGACCCCCTAAATTTTGGCTATTTTTTATAATTTCCCTAAATTTTAACTCAATTCTCTTTCAACTCATTCAACATCATGAGCCATAACTTCTCATCTTGATCTTACATGGACTATATTGCATTTCGATCGCACAGCGGTGGGTGAGACAAGACAATCGAAGAGATATCAAATCGGCCAATCTCGATCGTATCTCATAGTTTTCGCATTTTAATCAAGTCTCTGCACATCTCAAAAATATTGTTTCTTTTTTATAATTTATAATTTATAATTTTCATGTCTTTGATGAATTTTTCAGAAGAATATTTAATGTTATCATTATTTTACCCTAGAAAGAGGCTATTGATAAAAAATGGTGGAAAAGAAAATCCATGCAAAGTTGCAAACATTTATAAGACACCCAAAATTATTGAATGGGACTTCTTTTACATAGAAAGCCAATTAGACCTAGGGCTAAGGTGATGAGTTACACACACTGAGGTGGGCCTGGAAACCAACCAATCATGCAGAATATAATATTATAAATTATAAAACTATATTTATCTAGATACATATATATTTGATATGTATTATTATATAATTAAATAATTTTAAATTAAAATAAAATAACACATAATCATATGATAATACATATAAGTGTGTATCTATTTATATACTTAAAATGGGTATTTATTATATGATTCAAAAGAAATCCAAAAAATTTGAAATTATTTTTCTTATAAGGCAATTTTAATCCGATGTTATAATATCATGATCCAATAGGTCAGCTCATAGTTCACTTTGACCGACCTAAGATTGGGGGGTAAATGTGCATAAATACAAAATATATACATGATCATAAAAACATAAATATCATCCTATCATCATACTCCCTCATGCAGTTCCTCTCGTTGACATATGTTACTCTCGTCCTCGCTACAAATCATCTCCGACCAGCAAAATCAATGTGTTCCTTTTATGTTGGCATCAACCCATGTCCCTTAACTGAAAACAAGCCCAATGTAAGCTGTAATAATTTTTTGGGCCATTTCAGAACTATTTTTGGGCCAGAATTTAAAAGCCTATTAAGATTAAGTTAAGTTTGATATTGGGTTATACAATTGGGGAGTCCATATTAGTTATTCAATTTGATATACCATACCCTACCCATACCTGACCCAACCAATACAAAATAAAATCATATTTTTATTATTATTTTATTATGCATATACACATAAATTTATTTGTTTTAAAATTCTTATTTCATATTTCAATATAAAATGAAATAATATGTTATCTAAGCGATTTTAATTATGAAAATTTATTTTGATTTGTGTCAATATAAAGTAATTTTCTAATAAAACGTTCATTTCACAGTATATATATCGTTCACAACAATGAACAATCATGGATAGTAACAATAATTAGAATCTAATTAGATTTTGATGTCTAATACTATATGATATGAATAAAATAAAAAAGGTAAAGAGACGAAACACAAAAATTTTCAACTTGGTTTGGCCTAATGATCGAAATTTTTAAGTTCACAGTATAGGTTATTAATTGTTTAGTGCGTAAGACGAATACACAAGATAATATAGGTATGTATACCTATGTGTAAATGTATCTTTTTGTGTCTATGTGTGCATCTTTGTATGTGTAACCATCTCTCTATTTTCTCTCGTGGTTCTTTATATTTATATTTATATTTATAAAATTTAAGCTACAAATAATTTAGTATAATAAGAAGATTTTTAACTCAAACATAATTGTAAAGATTTGTTAATATTCTAATTAAACTAAAATAGAATATTACAATATTAAAAATATATCGATTGGAAATGAAAAAATAATTTTTCTTGTTCTCATGGAAGGGAATAGAAAATTCTTTATTGAAGATTTTAAATAGATTTCCAATTAAATAGAGATCTTTTCACTATCTCAAATTGAAACATCTACTTGAGTTCTTTATTATCAAATGGAGATAAAATATTTCTTTGATTATTAGTCTCATGATTGATCGTTAATGGAGATGGTTCAGACAGTTTTCCTTAAAGAGATATTTTTTGGATATATTATGTGAATTAAAGAATATCATGTATAAGGTGGTCTTAAAATAAAGGTCAAAACCTAACCTAACCAAAAAGTTTACTTGGCTCCATCTCCCTATGCATCCATTAAAATATAGTTGTAAGAACAACCCTTTAAGGACCTATATGATACTCCCTCACTCTAAAAGTAATATTTAGCTAACATTCTTTAAAATTGATCATTTGTCTCATCCATAACCACTTTACCACTTCAAATTGAAATATGAGTACTTTCCATTGACCTACGTTAGGTATATGTTCTCATATTTTGCAAAATTATTATCATTCAAACAAAAAAAAAACTAGAAACTGATCCAACGTAGGCATCAACAAAATGGTTGATTTTTTTATACTTATGGCATTGATTTACACCTCACAATGCTAAGATATAGAATAGAATAAAACTATATATCCCCAGTTGGGTATTTAGATTACGTGTTTAGTGATTTTGAATTGAAAGTAAAATAACACTTAATTATATGACAATATATCATCTGGATACTCAATTAAATACTCAAAACTGGATGAATATACCGTTACTCTATGAAACATACTAATATCACTAAAAACTCTACCATAATAAACGATACAGCTCAGTTGCATCTCTATCACCACTGAAACTAAAGAAGCTGTTATGCTGCTGGTTGGCCAGTATAAACAGAATGTTTGTTTATTTAAACTTGATACACCTCCTAAAGTGACATGTCACTCTTTTAGACCTTAATATATATGCCTAAAGATAGTAAATGACCTTAATTAATTCATTAAAACTTTCTGCCTTGCATCTTCCATTGCTACAGATTCAACATTTAGGAGGGATTACCTAACATTAATTAGGTCGAGTCTTTGCACTATGAGCTGACCATTCCTTTTTATCTTTATATATATATTTATTTCCTTTTCGATTGAGCCACTTTTGAATCTTTTCTTTCGTTGTCAGAGATTGTTTATATTTTGATTTTGACACTGCTTTCTAATATTCCGATTACAGGGATTGTCAATGTGCAAACAGCTAGGCGATTAATTGAAGTATATCCAAACCACAGGAGGAGCTGCGAGGGGCAATTGCCCACCTCAACTTCTTAAAAAATAATATGATTAGATCTACCATTTTTGTATTAAATAAAGGCTCAAAGATTCGAACTCAAGTTTTTTTTTTTTAAATTATAATATTTTATTAATTTTGCTAAACCTTGAAATCCTAATTAGTGAATTTTCATATGATTGTGTATACAATTTCTAGGCCCAACTTAAATTTCAATTTGTGTTGACTCTAGAATAAATAAACCATCGCATTATTAGACTAAGTAAGGTGGGAATTAATAATATTCAACACTACAATAATTAGGATCCAACTTTTAATTTTTTGAATGTAGCAATAATTACTTATTAAAATTTGACTTTGTTTAATTCTTAAAATATCATTTGTTATGGTATTTTACGCACAGGAATATGTGGTAATATAATAAATATAACATAATATATGATATATTTGACACTCTTCATAATGAATTTAGCATATAGTGCATTTAAAAGATTATGAAACATCGAGAACATAGCAAATTTTATTGTTTTATATATATATATATATATATATATAAAATTCTGATTTTATCATTAAATTAATTCATCCTCCACTAAATTTCTTGCTATATCCATGACATGCAAATTGCGTTTAGGGAAAAGCCACTTGTCCCTTCCATCAATCAATCCAAAAAGAAAAATAAGAACAACATATGACCTTTATTAATTCATGGGTCATTCAACCAATTTACTTTCTTTTTTTTTGGGTAAGTGAAAAAAAAGCATGGAAATAAAATATTCCCTACATGTACGAGGATTAGCTCTACGCTATCCCATGGTAAACCATTACATGCATTCGGAGGTTGCAGAATCTTATTATTATTTCTAGCTATCCTGCATGGAGATATTCAAACCCATGGCATGCCAAGAGGTCGATGATTGCAACAAACTCGCAGAATTTCTTCATGCAGAACCTGTTTATTCATTAGTGATGCTTAGGATCTGGACCTCCAGGGCTCACCCGTTTGGATTCGTCCAGACTCTTCTTGCTCATTTTATCTCCCGGCATGACTTCTATCACTTTCCTTCCACTTTCACCCAACACTTGGACTAGCCTGGCCAAGTTCCTCTCCTCTCTCTCTGGACTGAGAGGGCGAGTTGCAGACAGAGTAAAAGAAAGCAGTATAAGAAACAGGCATAGATAAACTCTCACAGCACCACCCATTTTCAGAAACTTCAATGGTTGTTTGTTTTACGGAAATCCGAGAGGCTGATATGCGTATTTATAGACCATATATAAGAGACGTCTCAACCTCTTCTAAATTCATTAATGTCGGTCGTCGAGTAGATTAGCACAATGTCAAGTCTGTTTAATATTTGTTTGTTGGGCATGACCGTATCTCTAATCGCCAAGTGAAAAAACCAATCATGTCCAGAAATTGTGTTTTGTCTCAAAACTCATTTGTCTGCCATTGGTGGTGGAAAAGTAGTGCCGATTCAACTATTGTCTGCCAGGAGATCCCAATCCTTTCATTCAATTAACTTAGATCATCTCTGCTATGCAAAGTGGCTGGCACCTATTCAAATATTTTTTAAAAAACTAACCAAAATAGGACTTCAAATTATTGCAATAACTTAAAATGAAAAATCTTCAAGAGATAATACTGCTAACTCACATAAATAACATAATTTTTTTAATATATACATATTTATAAGAGCAATATTATATATACCTATTTTAAGTATACAAATATATACACATTTATATATGTTATCATATAATTGAATAGTATTTTATCTTTAATTCAAAATCACTCAATCATATGATGACATATATAAATATGTATCAATTTATGTATCTAGAATAGTTGTATATAGATTTATTATATTTGTAACATTAAGAATAATATATATTTTCAAAAAATATGTACATTTAAGTTACAAAATCTGTTTGTTTTGGTTGAGTTAGTGCTTGAGAATAAGTTGGAATTGAGTGGCACCATCGCAGCACGGTGGAGGTTGTCGATGATTTGCTACTCTAGATAAGAGATCAATGGTAGACTGTAGATTCTATCTTGCCCATCACCAATATTTTAAGTTGAAACTTTTTTTTTTTGAATAAACTTATAATATAGTAATCATACTTATAACTATTATAATCAAATTAAAGTTTCACAAATATGACAAAAATTGAAACTCAAATCTTCATCTTAAAAATTCTAATGTTTTACCAGTTTGCTAAAGAGTCTAATTGCAAATTTAGTTGGTTTATAAAGCAACTGGAGAAATCAACAGTCATCTATTTCCGATAATTAACTAGTTTCAGAATCAAGGATAACAACTTATGTAAACGAGTAAGACTTAAAATCAAGAACTGTCTTGCTTGATTGGTAGAAATAAAAGGACTATCTGAAGTTTCTAAATTGTAACAATGAAATAACTTGACATTTTAATCGGTATATGATAAGAATTGTGTGCGTTATACAGAACAAAAGGCTATCTGAAGTTTCTACTGGAATAAACCAAATGGGAGTTCTTGCACATTGAATCAAGATCAAGGTGGACTCTCCTCTTTGGGCGTTCGGCTTGAAAAGAAACAGGAGAGGCTGAATCGTGCGAAGCTGAAGTTGAATCTACTAGCGAATCAAAGAAGTTAGTGATGTCCGCAAGTGGGTACCTGATTCTTCTTTTGTTGGAAGCGCAGGATGAGTGAGACAGTGCGAGAACTAGTATAGGCTGCTTTGAAGAGAAAGGAAAAACGTTTTCTTTATTATCAGATTCACAGAGAGAGAGGAGAGCCATTGTAGATTGTAAGAGAGAGAGAGTGATCCTAGAGATGTGGAATGGGTGGAGAAAGATGAGGTATATGTAACGGTGGATTTGGAGGGGAACATGAGGGGAAAATTTCAAGTTGATGAGTTTCTTGGCTTTTGATTTTCATGAAGGGAGGCAAAGGCTTTCTTTTTTTTCCATTCCTTCTTATTTTGAATTCTGAATAGAAAATAATGCCTGGTGGTTGAGAGAGAGGCCGCGCCTTTTTCTGCCGCTAATTGGGGTATACGAGGGAGTTCAAAATTTCAATTTGGTGGAATGTCGGAAAACTAATCTCACTATCCAAACGAGAAATAAAAGTAAAATTAAGAAAAGGACATTTAAAACCCGGATCAATCATGGACCCAGTGAAGGGCCGGTCTGGGTTTTTATAGGTGACTAATTCAACCCGATGGTGGAACCGTCTACTGAAAGATATATTAACCTTACCCGTAAAGCCACAAATCCTTATCTGATCCAAATTTCAAAGCCATGGTTTTTGGACTCATTTAAGCAACTTATTGGCTCAGAATCAAGAATGGTCAACTAGTCTTATGTTCAGGCAAAGCAGAGTCAACATAGAGTGTTTTACCTGTATGTATATCTATCTGTAAATTTCCAACTTGTCCATTTATTGGTTATTTAATCATGGAAGATATTATACACAGGTAACATGGCTCAAGCAGTAGCTTTACCGGGGTTTGTCAAGCGTATCATGATTTGAAGAATATGCAAGAGCAGAAACAGAAAATGTTGAAGTAAAACCTATGAGATAACAATTTTCTAACCATTTTGGAGTAACTCATTATCTCTGAAAGATGTAATCCTTCGATAGAAATTGCATCAGCAAAGCAAACATATTTTCCATCCCTGAAATCTGCATGGCATGAAAATTATCAACTGTTTTAACATGTATCTCTGGGAGAGAAAGAGAGAAGTACCATTGCTGTTGCCCCCAGTCATCATGTTGGGATTTCCTTGCACATTAATTCGGTGGCAAACTTCTGAACCATGCGAATGTTTTCAATTGTAAAGGTGCAACATCTTCATTCCATAATAAATTTCAAGGGGAAATAATATACCAGCAAAGAAAATTAAAAGGATATCTTCTCTTCATAGATTGGATGATTCAGCATAAGTAGATTATTGTTGTTCACAATAGCTCGCACCATTATTTCTTTGGCTTCCTCATGTTTCTTCTTCAGCATGTTGCAAATCTGCAGAAATTAATTCGTACTAGCTGTATCATCTAGATATTTAAAACAACCCTCATTTTCATGGAAATAGACAATAATATGCAAATTATCTAAGAGTTTGGAAAACAAAACTTATTAGGACTCATTGCTTTGAATAATTTGCATTATTCTAAACCTTCCATCTTGTTCCACAATTAAGAAAGGAAGTATCTCCGACTGCCTACATTCTGATCCCTCTATTTTCCTCTATAATGGGAAAGAGATCATCCATATCACACACAAAAGTTGACCTACCTTTGCTGAGGAAGAACTACAAAAATTTCCAGCTAATATGAACCAACCATGAGAGTTATAAAGCTGACTATGAGAATTAATTTACAGGAAGCTAATTCATTCTTCAGCAGGCCTTGAAGCCTCGAAATTGGCTCATTTTTTCGGTACCAGGCCCTGCTTTCCATTCAAAACCATGAAATTGGATGGTCTAAGATGGTTAATAAATAATATAATCACTGTGTTCTGAGATTCAATTGATTGAATGGTCAAAAGCAAGGACAAAAAAAAAAAGCCTCACCTCATATAAATAAGTGATAGCAAAGATATGTCATCTATGGAGTTAGCATATTAGTACACTTGAACGTTGAGATATACCACTTCTACTGCAGGTTCAAACTACATAATTCATTTCTCTGTGATATACGTGAGAAAGATAATGATTCCATGCAGTAACATGCAACAATTATTCCAACTGTGGGTCTCTTAGTCATTGTGGCTCTCTGATAGCACAATTTTTAAGTATAGAGATGTTTAGTTATTTAACATGTTTTGGACATGTGAAATTCTTTTATAAGCTTGATGAGATAATCATGAACAACTAAGTAGCAAACAGAACATCAATGGTCACTTACATCCTCAAGCTCTTTTGTGTAAGCTTCTGCCTTTTCCACATTTCCATCGTTCTCCATGACCAGTTGAATTTCTAGTTTAGTCAAGCTGACATCCCTTACAACATCAAGTCTAGGGCTTGTATGTCCATGCAGAACATTCTTGGCCCCGTTTGGTCGTTGATTCTCATGCTTCTTGATCTAGCCAAAAAGTAAAGGTAAGGGAAATTAGATATTTATCAAGTATCAGACATGAACCTAATCATTGTTCCACACAAATTTTATAGTCATTTTTCATTGATGTGTTGAGCCACAAGCTTTCTAGGTAAGATACCTCTCCTTCAGTAACTCCTCCCAGAGATTCTTTCAACTTTCTGCAGGTTTTATGTAAAGGATTGTATTATTCCAGCACACGACAGTAATTTGACTTCAGAAATATATTACCAAAAGTAGTACGTAACCTGCTTTCCTTTGGTGACTCAGAGATATGTTTAAGGGATTTCAAGGAGACTAAATCTGAACTTGATTCCTACAAATAGCATCACATGAACATTAGAGAAACATCACAACAATGTTAGAAAAACTATAGGACAAAATATGTGGCATCAAAAGCAAAACTGTAAATATACCATTTATTAAAATACTTGATAATTAATAACATCAATGATTGAACTTGAAATTTGACATACCTCAATCTTTTTCCGCTTCAAGGATGGCGTTACAGGATTTTGTTTCTCAATGCCACCAACAAGATGACCAATAGTGGATTTTGTAATTCCTGGAAGTTTTACGGTCTGTCCCGGGTTTCTAGATAAACTAATTTGCCTTAAAACTGTAGAATTTGGCATATCTTTGTTTCCTCCTATATTCCTGCGTTCAGAGACATGCAGTCATTTGAAAGATTTACAGATATATAATAACAGAAATTAAATAAGAAAAAGTACTATCTCAGCTTCAAAACCTCAAATTTTTCAAGGTAGAAAGATTGGATGTCCTCTTTACAGTTTTAAGCTCTTCAACAGAAACATTCTTCGGATTTTGGATAGAGTGTGTGCTTGAAATGGCAAATTTTGGATTTCCACTTGCTTGAGTACTTAGCTTAAGTTGATTTTGATGTAAACCAGCCGAATTTGCATGAAAACTGATAAGACATTTCCACAGCATCACAGAAGTTTATCACCACAACATCATGTTTTCAAAGAGATCTTAATGGAATGATGAAAGCAAATCAAACGGCATAAATAACATTCCACATAGCATTACCATAAAGTGCATATAGAATTGATTTTCATATTTACCAAAATAAATATTGAGAAAAGATAATGGTAAAAGAAAGCCATTTTTTTGAAGTTCTAAATTAGTAAGGAGTAATTAGAAACGAGTAAATAATAAAATGAATAGAGAAATGATCATTATTATAGATAATATTCTAAAGAAATTTATGATAAACTATATTGAATAACTAAGTAATGTTGTCCTATATAACACCTAATCATCCAAAATATAGAGATAAAAATCATTATCTCAAAAACAAGTAAAGAGTTCGTGACATTAAATAGGAGGAAACTCTATTTAATATTAGTAATGTCAAATTAACAAGTTAGCTGAAGTTGTCTGAATCATGATCCTAAATTTCCTTCGCATAATGTATCATATCATACTAATTTTTTTAAGATAAATAATTTATTTTTAGTAAAACTATAGAAGGAGTTGTATAAAGAAGTCTATAAGAAATTATAAAACTTTTTTTTTATTGACAGTCAAGTTCCCAATGCTTACTTTTTTAATTAGAAATTCTCTTGATAATATACTAATTCTAGATTATTCCATAAGTTTAAACCAAAACAAAATAAATTAAATAAACTGTAACTAAGTGGAAAAATCAACAAGAAAAAAGATATTGAGTCAAATATATAATATGACTTACCCTGAGTAATTTTCACTTTTTGGCTTAACTAGTTCTCCAGTTTTTGCTTGTTTATCCTGTGGATTTATATTTACAACTTTGCTTAAGTGTTGTACATCATCATCATTTGTAACCTCCCTGTTGCAAATATCATATGACAGTGTCTTTGAGTATTAACAATTGTCGGTTCTAAAGTTATATGATTAATTTTATGATTTTCTATTGTAAAAATATGAGTAAAGTATGCATTAAATTAGAGAAAATATTCTGAAAAGAAAAGAAAATAAAATTATTTACATTAATTGAGAGGAAATTGTATAAAAGTCATTGATTTCAAAATTATTAAGACACT